>NC_142129.1:77414341-78039341 GCF_024610735.1 Ursus americanus
AATTTAGTGACTTCAGCAGATTATAAATTACCTTCCCCTACTTCCCCACTTTCCCCTCACTCTAACAAGTCCTCCCCGAGATTTTCCAAATCCCTCATGGAAACCTACGTGGTTATCACGTTGCCATCTGAACCTGGGACTCCCACAGATTCTTCAGCTAGTCAAGCAATTACCAGTTGGCCCCTGGGATCACCCCCCAAAGACCTGATTTCCATCGAACCAGTGTTTTCTATAGTTCCTCCTTTAACAACTGCAGGAATGCCAAGTTCTTTAGAACAGAGCTTATACATCTCTGGAGCTCTGGAGACATTTTCTGCTCTCCCTGTCACAACACTGTCTTCATTTCAAGCAGCCCCAACCTCAGGGACACAGTTTTACACCACTGACATTTCTAAGTCTGAGATCTTAGCAGCCAGAAGTGCAGTCCCTAGTGTTGGTCCCAGCAGTGTGTCTATCTCAATTCCCCCAGAGCCTCTTGCTCTGGATAGCCTACATTTAGAGAAGCATCAGCATAAGGAAAATGGAAAGGTGCAGCTTGTCGGGGATGCCATTGATTTGCGTACAGTACCAAAAGTAGAAGTTAAAGCAACTGAAAAGTGTATGGATCTTTCTGCTTCCACGATGGATATGAAAAGGCAAAGCACCACAAGTGACATTTATGGCAGACAGATTAGTGCTGTCCAGCCATCTATTATAAATCTCAGTGCAACTCCATCCATAGTAAGGCCGATGTCCCTGGTCACTGAGACGGTGACTGTTGTTACGTGCGTAGCTAGTACCAGTTACACCACGGGCACAGAAAGCCTGGTGGGCGCAGCACATGCAACCACAGCACCACTCCAGCTTACTACATCAAAGCATGCTGAGCCCCCATATAGGATACCAAGTGGCCAGGCTTTCCCTGCAGTTAGAGAGGACGCACCAATCAACTTATCCTTAGGTACTTCGGCATACCCAGCAACATCGGCTATCACAAAACCTGTCACTGCGCCTCCTGTTGGTGTCACAAATGGATGGACTGATAGCATCGCATCCCAGGGGATCACTGATGGGGAAGTGGTAGACCTCAGTACAACAAAGTCTCACCGAACTGTCGTAACAATGGATGAATCCACTTCAGGTGTGGTGACCAAAATAATAGAAGATGATGAAAAGCCTGTTGATCTGACTGCAGGGAGAAGAGCTGTATGCTGTGATATGGTTTATAAGTTACCCTTTGGAAGGAGCTGCACAGCACAGCAGCCTGCAACGACTCTTCCTGAGGACCGTTTTGGTTATAGGGATGACCACTATCAGTACGATCGGTCAGGGCCGTATGGTTATAGAGGGATTGGGGGAATGAAACCATCCATGTCTGACACTAATTTAGCAGAAGCTGGACATTTTTTCTATAAAAGTAAAAATGCTTTTGATTATTCTAGAGGAACTGATGCAGCAGTAGATCTAACTTCAGGGAGAATAACCACAGGTCAGTATGATGTGGCAGCAGACCTTTCCTTGAAATGTCATTACGGTGTCCCTCATCTCATTTCAGGATGAAAAATGTGGTCCCTTTTCCGATTTTGTTACTTTTTGTCTTTCTTTGGATGTTTTGGCAACATATTTCAGAATACATGTGCGCTTTCGTTCCTTCATTTTTTTAATTTGTTCTGCCCAAAGTCACCCGCATGTGCCTGCATGTTCAGCATCGCTTTGATTCTGCATCTAATTAGGTTAACCTGTGGATTTGCATGCAGTCCCATTCGTTATGTTCATCAAGATTGAGAGGGCTTTCAAACCCAAAACGCGTCATTCGTTCTGGGAACTGGACTATAACTCTACCCTGTATTTCAGGTGAGGTAATGGATTATTCAAGCAAGACTACAGGTCCATACCCTGAAACACGACAAGTCATTTCAGAAGTTGGGATTAGTACCCCACAGTATTCCACAGCAAGAATGACTCCACCTCCAGGATCTCAGTATGGTGTGGGGAGCGTTTTGAGGTCATCTAATGGTGTTGTCTATTCTTCAGTAGCAACACCAATTCCCTCCACATTTGCTATCACCACACAGCCTGGCTCCATTTTCAGCACCACGGTGAGGGATTTGTCGGGCGTGCACACAGCTGATGGGGTGACTTCATTATCCGCCCTGCACCAGAGCCAGCCAATGCCCAGGTCCTATTTCCTAACAACAGGTGCGTCTGAAACAGACATTGCGGCAACCGGCATTGATATCAATGCCAGTTTGCAGACTCTTACGATGGAAACTCTTACTGCTGAGACAATAGACTCAGTTCCCACTTTAACCACAGCATCCGAAGTGTTTTCTGAAGTGGTGGGAGATGAAAGTGCTATTTTAATGGTCCCTGAAGAAGATAAACAGCAGCAGCAGCTTGACTTGGAGCGTGAACTCTTGGAACTGGAGAAAATTAAGCAGCAGCGTTTTGCTGAGGAATTGGAGTGGGAACGTCAGGAAATTCAAAGGTTCCGGGAACAAGAAAAGATCATGGTTCAAAAGAAGCTGGAGGAGCTGCAGTCGATGAAGCAGCACCTTCTCTATCAGCAGGAAGAAGAGCGGCAAGCCCAGTTCATGATGAGGCAGGAGACATTAGCTCAGCAACAGCTACAGCTGGAGCAGATCCAGCAGCTGCAGCAACAGCTTCACCAGCAGCTAGAAGAGCAAAAGATTCGCCAGATCTACCAGTATAACTATGACCCTTCTGGAACGGCTTCTCCACAAACCACAACGGAGCAGGCCATTTTGGAAGGTCAGTATGCTGCCCCAGAAGGCAGTCAGTTTTGGGCAACTGAGGATGCAACCACCACTGCCTCGGCCGTTGTGGCGATTGAAATACCACAGAGCCAGGGGTGGTACACGGTGCAGTCTGATGGTGTTACTCAGTACATCGCCCCACCCGGCATCCTGAGTACTGTTTCAGAAATACCCCTGACAGACGTGGTGGTAAAGGATGAGAAACAGCCCAAGAAGAGAAGCTCTGCCGCCAAAGGCCGCGGACAGTATGATGAGCTGGGAGAATCTGACGATCCCCGCGGCTTTAAAAAGATCGTGGACAGTGGTGTACAAACTGACGACGAGGACACAGCAGATCGGAGTTATGTGAGTAGGAGGAGGAGGACCAAGAAGAGCGTTGATACGAGCGTCCAAACCGATGATGAAGATCAGGACGAATGGGATATGCCCACCAGAGCAAGGCGAAAAGCTCGAGTCGGCAAGTACGGTGACAGCACCATGGAGGCTGACAAGACCAAACCCCTTTCCAAAGTCTCCAGTATAGCAGTTCAGACAGTAGCAGAGATATCTGTGCAGACTGAACCAGTTGGAACCATAAGAACACCGTCAATACGGGCGCGCGTGGATGCCAAGGTAGAAATAATTAAACACATTTCAGCACCTGAAAAGACTTACAAAGGGGGCAGTTTAGGATGTCAAACAGAAGCAGATTCAGACACACAGAGCCCTCCATATCTGAGTGCCACATCTCCACCCAAAGACAAGAAACGCCCAACACCTTTAGAGATTGGTTACTCATCTCACCTTCGGGCAGATTCCACACTACAGCTGGCTCCTTCCCCACCCAAATCTCCAAAAGTCCTTTATTCACCCATCTCACCACTTTCACCAGGCAAAGCCTTAGAATCAGCCTTTGTACCTTATGAAAAACCCCTCCCTGATGATATAAGTCCGCAGAAAGTACTGCATCCAGATATGGCTAAAGTGCCCCCCGCGAGTCCTAAGACAGCCAAGATGATGCAGCGGTCCATGTCTGACCCCAAGCCTCTGAGTCCAACAGCAGATGAAAGTTCCAGGGCTCCTTTTCAGTATACCGAGGGCTACACGGTAAGAGTGATTCTTTTCAGTTAGAAGGCAATAGATGAGTTGATGTTAACCGCGTGTTTGCAGACTTGAGCAGGCAATGAGGCTCCTGGTACCTCTGAAACCCAGTACTACAGTTTAGTGAGGACTATTGCATTAGAAATTTGGGGAAAAATAGAAAAGTATACATCCATTTAGAAATACCAAAAAAAAAAAAAAGGCAAGCATCTTAGGTGAGGCAAAATGAGAAAGAAGTTTGTTATTTCATAACTTCATGAGACTGAAAGTTTGCTTCTAATCTTGAAATCTCCCAAGTGTCAATTGTCAACTCTGCTTTCAGTGAGTAGAATTAATATTCATATTTAGGTATGATGGAATAAATACTGAACGTAAACAGATTAGACAAAGGATGGCCCTAAATTTAGACCCATGGGTACTGGAAGTCTTTAGCAGGAGGGTCCTTGGAGATCATCCAAGCAGTTTCGTCTTCCTACGGCCAGTATATTTTCATTAAAAGGCTTAGAACATTTATTGCTTAAAAGAGAGCATTTCTAGGGCAGGTAGAGGAAAGTAATTTCATAGTTCATCCGTGCTTGTTTAGTTTCTGGCAATTTTCTTAATCTAACCTCAGGTAAGCCTTAGTCCCAGGGCTTACAGAAGCAAAAAGAATTTTTATGTTTCTTTGAATAATAGTGGTTAATTATTGAAAAATATATAGGCATGCTTCAAAGGAGAAAGAACATATATAGATATGTTGGACACATCTGTGAAGATCTCTCCAGCTGAGCTAATAAGAAATGGTAATAATCAGGTATAAAAACACGTGTATCCTACTTTAAAAGTCTAATATATAACAGAAGGCTGTTGATAAATATGATGGTTCAATTTAATACAAGATGTTCAAATTAAAAGTTCTCTTAATTTACTGGTTTGTGAACTCCAGGTCTTCAAACCCTGAAGCTTCTAAATAGGTTTATCTGAGACATTGCTATATTTCTGCTGGCCCATGTATATTAAACATTGGCTGTGGGCTGAAAAACATGCCATTAAATATGACTATAAGTCTGTTTATAGGTATATAGACATCTCCATAGGTATATTAAAAACTATAAATTCATGTGTGTTCTCTAGTTTCATAGTGACATTTTATTATTACATATTTTCTCAAACACTGTGTAAAATTGTCTTCATGTCGGGGACAGAGGTCATAACTGTTAGGTCAGGAAACCACTGGTGAATTGAAATTACATTCAATTTACAGAGAATTATTTTTTCTATGGCTTTGTTTCTAGAATTAAATCTATTGTGAGAAGTGATTTTCAACTCAGCTATATGTATAGGTATTTATTTTTATAGCAGTGGCGTATAAATTCACCTAAGAGTTGCTTGGAAAACTTGGAAAATGTGGCTTTTGACAGGACTTTAATATTTACGGTTTGTGTCCTTAGAAAGAATAAGCTTTTCCAGTTGGTGTGTTGGTCATTTACTTAATGTATGGCCCTGTACCCTTAATTCATATGAACTCAGTTAGAGAAGAGGTTGGAGTTGTCAGTATTTTTTTCCACAGAATTCACTTCAGATTTGGAAGTGTGAAATGAAAGATACAGTGAGTTATGTGGGTTCTATTACAGGTAATGCTACTGAATAACTATCTAATCACAAAAGAAGTTGGGTAGAATTACTAAATAATTTCTGAGCCTGAAAAATCCTAGGTGGATGAGCCTCAAAGCACAATTCAGTAGTTCCTTTTTCTAATTGGTCCAACTCAGTGCTTTAATATGGAAGAACTGTGTATCAATTCAAAGATACTGTTTTATTTCATGCACAAGGTAGACCATTTTTGTATACAGGCAATGTTTTTGGCACTGTAGATACTTTGATTCTAATATGTGAATTTTATAATTGGTTTCTTTGCCCATTTCTAGACATGCGTTGAGTCTGTTTTAAAAACTAAATTAATTCCTTCATTATAAGCATGGATTAGTTGTATTGAAAAGAATAATCTTCTAAGTGATATTCATAGTGATATGGGTTTAAGAAGTTTAGCTCAGTAATTTACATACTGTTAATTTTCTCAGACCAGTAAAGTTGAAAAGAATCACCACTTGGTAGCCATTGAGACAACACGGTATAAAATGTGTACTGTAATATAGCATAAAAGAGAAGTTCTATCCTGTATGAGATGCTGTGCTGAGATCTTTTTCTGGAAATGTTAGGAAATGTTTCAAAGAGGAGGTTCTGAAACATGAAAGTGAAATCTCTGTCGGACCATGAAGAGAAAAAAGGAGGTCTCTCTAAATAGAGGAAACAATATACAAAGGTTCAGACTGAGGAACAGACATAAAGCAAAGGGGAGGAAGATGTTTACTGTAAATGAAACTGGAAAGGTAGTAAAGAACATGTCACAGGGCATGTAATTTGCTGAGTTACAGTTTTGGATTTCCTTCCCATGGCTATCAAGAGATTAGACCAAATTAGAGATTAGACCAAAGAGATTAGTGCCTTCGGTCTTCTTGGTTTTCTTGACACTGTTTGCTAGCCACTGTACTCCCCCGACTCGTGCTTTCTTTACTGTCATTTCTCTAAACTGCACCTAAAGTGTTTTTCTAAAATGTATGCCAGATGATATCATGCACTCCACAGCTTCAACTCTCCAGCAGTCCTCATCAAATTCAGAATATCTTAGAAATTTCTTAACAGGGACCCATAGGATCTCTTCTCTGCCTGCCTCACAATCACCGGTCACTCCCACATTTGCCTCATCCTCTCACTCTGCTCCAGCTGCTGACTTTGCCATTTGCTGGATGTGCCAACCTCATCTCCATCCCAGCCCTGGGTTGGGATCTCTCTCTCCTCAGATCTTTGCCTGGCTCATTCCTGTGTACAGGTTTCTGCTTAAGTTTTACTACCACAGAGAGGCTTTCCTTACCTCATTCTCTAAATAAATCTTCCTGGGGCACCTGAATGGTTCAGTCGGTTAAATGCCTGTCAGACTCTTGATTTTGGCTCAGGGCATGATCTCAGAGTCCTGAAATTGAGCCCCGCATCAGGCTTCATGCTGAGTGTGCAGCCTGCTTCGGATTCCCTCTCCCTTCCTCTCTGCCCCCCTGCCCTGCGTGTTCTCTCTCTCTCTCTCTCTCAAAAAAAGTTAATAATAAAAATAAAATAATAATAATAAAGCACTGTATTGTACTTTTTGTTTGTTCCCAGGCAAATGTGAACTGATTTTTGCTTGATTGGTTCATTTTTGGTCCTCTTTCCATATTCACTTTTTTGTCTTGGTAACTATCTGAGAAACTTTTTGGAGCACTTTAATTATTACCAGATTCTTCCTTATGGGTCAAATCTTCCTTCCCGGAGTTTCAGAACATTTGTCTTAATCTTGCAGTTTGGAACATCAGAGATTTAAATTTGATTCTATTCCTACCCCAAAGGAATTCAACTATTCCTACCCCACAGGAATTCTAAGGCAGAGGATGATTAGTGTCTAGTTAGTGTTTCACTGGCACTTTGAGTTCATGCTAAGCCCTAAGATGTCTTATATATTCAATTAATTAAAATTAGCACTAATTAACATAAAATCACAAAATAATGTGCTCAATGTGCATAACTGAAGCAGTGAGTTATCCGAGTTAATTTTATGGAGTTCCGTAATGTTCCCCAGTGTCTATAAGAGTGAACTCTATCCCCTTTCTAGACCCCATCATTCTGGTATCAAAGTCATAATCTGTGTTTTGATAATGTGTATGTAACCAGGGTACCTGGGTGGCTCAGTCAGTTAAACATCTGCCTTCAGCTCAGGTCATGATTCTGGAGTCCTGGGATCAAACCCCACATCGGGCTCCTTGCTCAGTAGGAAGTCTGCTTCTCCCTCTGCCCCTCACCCTGCTTGTGCTCTCTTACACACACATGCTCTCTGTCTCTCTCAAATAAATACATAACATCTTTAAAAAACTTTATGTAACCAGTTTTATCTTGTAGCTTACTTCTTTTTACAAATGTAAATTTTTAACTCTGAGTAAAGGTGGGATAAAATTGCTGCCTTTTTCCTTAAGTCTTCAGTTTGCTTCCCAGGAAAATTCTCAAGAGATATCACAGAAACAAGGTCAACATTTATTCCTCCCCATGAGATTAAGCTGACTACCCAGATATGACTTGATAATGGTGTATTTGCATCACAATTGAGAAAGCTCAGGAAGAAGTATGCTTTCTAATGAAAGGTAGTATGTACACAATGATTTTCTCACTTTTATTAGTAAAACTCTTCTTCAACTAGAATGCTTAATGGAAGCCAAATAGTTAAAAATAGGTAGAAAGTGGTATGGAATGATCCAGTGACTATCGGTAATGATTACATGAAATAATATTCACCACCTTCCTATCACTAAGTCTGGCAACTGTAGGTAACTAGTCGTGTTGATTCCCTCTCCTTAGGTTGACATTGGCAATATCTGTATGTCCTTAGCACAAATTTGCCAACTGTCATTAAAGAGCTTTACTTTATGGGTTGGTGCAAATAACTCTCAAATCTCCTAGTAACTATGTAGGCTTTCATATTCTGTGAACTACATAATGCCTCTTCTCTAGAAATATCAGATTCCTGTTCTCTGTGCTGATTTTAAATGTACTCTTCTGGGTAAATAAACCAGAGCTCCACATGTGTTCCGCACGCCCTTTATCTTTCTTATATACAACGAGATTGATTTACATCATTGCCTCACATGATCAATAACTTCACCAAGGAAAGTTAATATAGCGTATTCTCTACAAAATCAGGGGAGAAGCTGACATCATCCATCGGAAGAAATAGCATTGTAAATTCAAGGAATTTGTTTGGTGCTAGAAAGGGTCTAATTCACTCAAAAGATTTCTTGATCTTAAAAAATAGCATTTTTGAGTGATTTCTTTAAAAAAAGACATGTATTTCAGAAATAGCACGTTTTGCCAATGAGGATACATACCACTTTTTGTACTAAAATAAGCTACATTTAAAATGATATCACCTCTGTATGTTAAAAATCCTAGGCTGAGTGTTCAAGCTGTTTTTTTTCCCTAAGACTTACTGAGCAAGTATAGAGCTTTTTGAATAATAAGGCACACTCCCTATTAAAATCTTCTTATTCTAGACTTTAAGCCAGGATCCTATTGCAAAGCAGATGGTAATTCATGAGCTGATTTTTACAAGAATATGTTTTGCTTCACTGATTGCTGTTTTGATAGCTATTTTTAAGATTTTTGGAACCCTTTAATATGTATTTCTGAAAGTAATTTCCATAACCTAAAGTGAAAAATTTTATTTCTGTCTATTTTATTTCTGTCAGAATATACAGAATTAAGAAATAATGACTGTGATGGCCAGGTATGATTTAAAAATTAATAATTACTAGAGGTTGCTTTTTATTACTCTGTTTGAAAAACGAGGTAAAACTGACTTTGATGAAATTACCCATTTTATAATGGTGGTATTTATGTATGTCAGGAAAGATTAGTCAGATATTAAAGATTGGCTTTGTAAATCATAATTATTCTTTCTGTAGCTCTTTCTTCATTACTAATATTTTTCTCATTATACTTCTTTATGATTAAAATCTTGCACTTGGAAATGCAGCTGTTTTAAAATTAAAGTAGGAAATACTATTTTAAAGGGTTTTCCAAAATAATGACAATAAAATAATAATTTATGGGAATTATTAGGATATAAAAATAAAAATTAATGTCTGTACATATACATATATATATACACATTATATATTATACATTACCTTTATATATTTCATATATACATATACATATAAAGTAAGTGAGTTGAAAACGAGAAAGTTTTTAAGTTGATCTCATCAATTCAGTGTTTAGTAGTTAACATTGCTATAGTCCATATGTAAAAACTAATTTCAAAACAAAGGTTTTTAGACTGAAGGAGAAAAAAATCAAATCATTTGTATTATCCTTAATGCATCTACATTTCAAAATAAGCAAATGAGCATAATTATAAGAAACACTTAAAATGTCACACTTAAATATTCGGACATGCCTGTTTAACACAGGGGAGTTATGAATTAATAGAGCATTGGTTATTACTGACATGGTTAAAAAACATAGAACATTAATATTAATTAGCTTCTTAGGTATATTATCATAGTATTAGTTTCTGATCAATTCACTACACTTTCTCTTGTGGATGGTTGTGCTATTTGTAACTGACTAGACAATGAAGCTGCATACGTATTCTCCCAAATACATCCCTTCCTAACATAGAAACATGCACTATTGCAGATTTGTACAAATTTCTAAAAATTACTAATTATTTACTGTTGTCTATGACTGGAAAAAATTAGGAAGCAACTAAAATGATTATAATATAAAAATTTGGAAATTTGATTTTATACTTTGAGGTATAAGCTATGTAGAGGCATCACAATGTATCCTAGTAGTTGTATGACATTTCTTATCATCATATTCAACATCAGAATACAGAAGTCCCTCCTTATCCATGGTTTTGCTTTCGATGGCTTCAGTTTCGATTGTCCACCACAGTCTGGAAACAGATGATCCTCCTTCTGAAGTATTGTCAGAGGTCAGTAGCAGTCTAACGCTCCATCGTTCACCTCACTTTATGCCATCATGTAGGCGTTTTATCAACTGGCATCATCACAAGAAGAAGGATGAGTAGATTACAGTAAGATATTTTGAGAGAGGGAAAAAGAGACCACATTCACGTAACTTTTATTATACTATATTGTTGTAATTGTTCTATTTTATTATTGTCATTAATCTCTTACTCTAATTTACGAATTAAACTTTGTCATAGATATGTGGCTATAGGAAAAAACAGTTTATATGGTTCAGTACTATCTGTGGTTTCAGGCAACCACTGAGGGTCTTGGAACGTGTCTCCCATGTATAAGGGAGGACTACTGTCTATGTTTATAATAGCTGTATATGCATATATGTCCATATGTACAGTATACATACATAAAATACTTCATGTGTTTGTGGCCTCATACAACTAATACATTATTTTCACATGCAGTAGCTTGGTTGAGATCCAAACCACTTATTTTCTGTAGGCTTTATGTTTATTTTATACCATAGTCTGAAGATGAGGAACCTAAAGTTCCATCCCCAACCCCCATACTCAGCCAAGATAATTCATTTGCATCAAATGAAGCCCTGGATTTAACAGGATTTTCTTTATGGCACTGTTCTGTATCATGAATGCTGTGTAGAGTTTGAATTAGGAGAACACTAGAACACGTGCGATGAGGTAAACAGAGTCTTCGATGAACTGGCTAGTTTAAACTACCTCAGTTTATTTAGCCTGAAGCTATAAAGAACAATGGGATTTTTTAAAATCTATTTTATTTTAACCTCAAGAACAAGGTGCAAGGGATTCAACTTAAAACAGTCGAAAAATTGAACCTTAATGCTTAAAAACAATGTAAGAAACCATTAAGCTAGATTTTATAGAACTGCTTTTGCAGAATTTTTTTTTGGTCAAAAAATTTTATGAAATGGCAAATAAAAACTTAGCTTTTTCCTCTTGAGGAAACAAAATTCAATAGAAATAGAAGATTTGCAATAGAAGGTGATTACACTTTGTCACTTCTCCCCTCTTCTCTAGTGAATGATTACATATGTTTATGGAAAATTATATATATACAAACATTGCTTGGGCTGTCTAATAAGCCATCTTAGCTACATGAATAAATTGCTCTTAGTAGATTGGACATTTTAATTTCTTATCTATTAGGTAGTATATTTTGGCATGACAGGAACAAGGCAGGTCCCCATTGTTTCGTTTTCGGTAAAGCTCAGCCCTAATCACAGAGCTGAGTCTCCTGGCCGAGAAACTACTTAGATGGCTTAGTCATTTACTTCTTTGAACCTTGATGTGAAATCTCTGCGGCAAGGACTAATTACTGCTAATTGTAGAGAATTGTATAATACTTTGTGAAAGATTTGACATCACAATATTAATTTTACTTTTGATGTGAGTAAATGTGCATGAATTTCTTCAGAGTGTCATAAGTATTAAAACAATAGAAATGTTTGTAACAGAAAGAGCAGTGTTATATTTAGAGAAAGCTTCTTTGCTGGTGGTTTTGCAGCTTTTCCCTTTGTGGCAGGAGCTGATGCCTATAAGTGCTCACTCAAATGCACAACACTCAATAAGCTGAGGTTTCATTAATTATCCATTTGGAAAATCGTCTAATCACCCATCCAAGTATTCCATTATTCTTACGTAACTGAGTGTGTAGAATTGAGAATTGGAAATAAAAGTTAACTTCTTAAAATGTTTAGTAAATATATTGTTATATTTATATCACCCCATGAGTTTTATCTTCTAGAAGATATTTAGTAAATATTTAGTAAATATATTGTTATATTTATATCAGCCCATGAGTTTTATCTTCTAGAAGACTTAGTAAGACATTCCTTGCCAATTTTTTAACTGGACTGCCTTCTTTTATCACTCGTATATAGTGTTGTCTTTCTAAAGAATCAAATGGTTCAGCAGTTGATATGGACTAAGGATCATGGTCAAGTACTGTACAAGGAAAATTTGCTCTTTAATTTGTGGGGAGCTATTTCACGTGGTTTGGGCTTATGAAAAATAAATATTTAATTCATTGCAAACATAGGTAGATAAAAGCAACTCGGAACTATTTTAATGCCATGTTTTAATTTTTGTTTTATTTTTATCTGAACTATCTTAAGGCCAAGGTTGTGTTCCAGGCCCAAGTATGGATAAGCAATCAATGAGAGAGAAACAAAAAACAGTAGAGATTTCTGTGATTTTGTGGTTAGGCTCCTGAAGAGTCTAAACATAAAATATCTTTATTATCCCAAGATAACTTTGCACCACTGTTAAAATGGTCATTATGTTTTTTATGACTTTTGGTAGGTAGTCCTTGAATTATTCCTCGAATTGCTGATGATCTAGTGCTCTAGAAGACGTATCACAGAAGTAATGAATCAGAATTCCAGTATACCATGTGCAGGAATGTAGCAGAATTTGAGTTTTACACTTTGCAGCGTTTACAATCAAGTTAGTTTTGTTGTGAAAGATTGCCAATAAGGAAATATTTTATAGAAACATTGGAGGTCACTACAATCTCTCTTTTTGGATCAATAATTGTCATCAATATGGAATAATTCTCAGGCAGGTAGTACTACCAAATTTAGCATGCGGGAGAAAAGGTTGCAGAAAAAAAAAGGAGAACATGTATTTTACTTCTTTTATTTATGTTGCTGTGTTCGGATAAGTTTTCATGTTAATTCTTGGAAATTTTTATTAACTTTATTATTCTACTTCAGATTGCCCACATAAACCACTGAATGCATTTTCGGATAAGGAAATAGAGTCAGTATCTCAGAGTGGCATAGTAGAGCTGTGGTGCGTGATGCTTTGCCCTTGAAGAAGGAATCAGGGTTAGATCGTGGTTCCTGGCATCCTGGGTGCTGGTCCAAAAGCACCATGTAAAAGTTAAATGAGAAAATAGGAGGTATCTATGTTCATTTTCCGATGTTCTGATCTGTTATTTTAATTCTTCTGCTATCAAGTTTTCATAGCCTCTAGGTTATGTGAATGCTTTTAAATTACTTCTTTGTTTCTCTTTATGCTTACTGGTCATCAAGCCTTCTTTCGGCCTAAGAGCATAAAGCAGAATATGTTTTGCTGCCCCAATTAATTTTTGAAGTAGTAACTACAGAAAGAGTGGTTTTAAACTTAGTAATAATAACAATGTTGGGAGATTAAAAGCAAGAGAAAAAGGAGGTCATCAGTAGCTTTAGGCGTTTTCTTTTCTCCTAGGAAAATAATCTAGAAAGCGTAGTGTTAAATTAACCCACAAACTAGTTAAGAAATATATCTGTATACTCACACATCAATGTGTCTTTCTAATGAAAATGTAGAATTTAGAAATACAATATGTCCTACTTCTGAAACCATGATCATTAGCTTCACTTTAGTTTTTATACCCTTGTAGTTAGTAAACATTTGACTTTACAGCACTGAAGTATCAAAATGTCATATTTCTTTAATCCTGTAAAGCAAATTATCATTTATATATTGTTCACTGAAGGTTTGGTCATGGTCTAGCCCTCCATAGACTTTTAAAGACAACAGCTCTTCTGTTTATATGTCAAGCTTGGCAAATTGGTGCCTTACGGATTTCCAAGGCCATGATTCTTAAAAGTCCTATCATTGGCACTGTCATTCGACTAGATTTTAAATGTGTCTGTATCAGAAATAGGGGTTAACTTTGTTTGGATGGGCTCTGGAACTCAAAGGTCCCTTAGTAAAGCTCTCATATTTTGAATATGACACAGACCTATGTTCATGCAGTTAAGAAGGGAGAACACCTCTCATTATTCTAATCTCTTATAGCAAGAAGAACAAAACACTTCAATTATGTGGCCACACCATGATACATCCTTCTGTGTATATAATACTGCTTTAGCAAAACACAGAAGTAAGGTTGGGTGGCATTGGTTAATTGCAAACAATTTGAGTCTATTTGTCCCTATGTAATAGTGTGTCTGGTTACTAAATTTGTAAAAATTATGAAAAGGGAAAAACTATCATTTTTTTTCACATTCACCTAACATTGAGCATTTCGAATATGCAATAGAATACTATTGCCAAAATTAGACAAAGTCTCTAAAACCATATTTAGCAAAATTACTCACATGAGAAGTACATTTTATCATATTCTAGTTAACTATACAAAAGCTTTTGAGTGGTTCAGGGAGTTGATACTGTTTAGAAAGTTGAAAATTTTTATTTTCTGCAAAGGAAGTAATAAGATGTAAAAAATATGACTGGTAGAGTTTATTATAAAACAAGGCATAGTATTTTTTTTACAAATGCAAAAAATTGTAGCTTAGATTTTAATATTTTTTAAAGATTTATTTATTTATTTTAGAGGGCAGGGTTGGGCAGAGAAAGAGGGAGAGAAAGTCTCAAACCAACTCTGCACTGACTGCCAAGCCTAACGCAGGGCTCAATCTTATGACTTTCAGTTGCTTGCTTTTTTTTTTTTCATTTTCTTGATAATGACCTCTGATAGACAAAAGTTTGAAATTTTCAATGAAGTTTCATTTATCTGCTTTTTCTTTTGTTACTCATACTTTTGATCTCATATCTAAAATCCTGGGTCGTAAAGATTTACTTCCATTTTTTTCTCTTGAGAGTTTTGTGGTTTGAGCTCTTTTATTTAGGTAGTCAATCAATTTTGAGTTAATTTTTATGTAGGGTATGAGGTAGGTGTCCAACTTCATTCTTTTGGATGTGGATATACACCATCATTTGTTGAAGAGATTATTCTTTCCCTGTTGAATGGCTTTGGCTCCCTTGTCCCGAATTAATTAACCAAGATGTGAGGGTTTATTTCTGCACTCTCAATTCTGTTCTATTGATTTAGGTTTGTTCTTCTGCCAGTACCACGCTGTTTTGATTACTATAGCTTTGAAGTTGCTCCGATGAGGAAGTATGGGTCCTCCAACTTTGTTTTTTTCTTTTTAAATACTGTTTTGACTGTTGGAGGCTCTTTGAAATTCCATATGAATTTGATGATCAGCTTTTCTATTTCTGCAAAAGAAGGCCCTTGGAACTTTTTTTTTTTTTTAATTTAAGTTCAAGTTAGTTAACATATAGTGTACTCTTGGTTTTGGAGTAGAATTACATATAACACCGTGCTCATCACAAGTGCCCTCCTTAATGCCCATCACCCATTTAGTGCATTCCCCCACTTACCTCCCCTCCAGCAACCCTGTTCTCTGTAGTTAAGAGTGTCTTATGGTTTGCCTTCTTCTCTCTTTTTATCTTATTTTTCCTTCCCTTCCACTATGTTCATCTGTTTCATTTCTTAAATTCCACATGAGTGAAATTATGTTTGTCTTTCTCTGACTGACTTATTTCACTTGCCATAATATATTCTAGTTCCATCCACATTGTTGCAAATAGCAAGATTTCATTCTTTTCATGGCTGAATAATATTCTATTGTATATATGTGCTGCATCTTCTTTATCCATTCATCAGTTGATGGACATTTGGGTTCTCTCAATAATTTGGCTATTGTTGATAATGCTGCTATAAACATTGGGCTGCATGTGCCCCTTTGAATCAGTATTTTTGTATCCTTCAGATAAATACCTGGTAGTGCAATTGCTGGGTCATAGGATGGTTTTATTTTTAATTTCTTAAGGAACCTTGAAACTATTTTCCAGAGTGACTGCACCAGTTTTCATTCCCACAAACAGTACAAAAGGGTTCCCCTTTCTCCACAGTATCACCAACAGCTGTTTCCTGACTTGTTCATTTTAGCCATTCTGACAGGTCTGAGGTACTATCTCATTGTGGTTTTGATTTATATTTCCCTCATGATGAATGATGCTGAGCAGTTTTTCATGTATCTGTTAGCCATTTGTATGCCTTCTTTGTAGAAATGTCTGTTCATGTCTTCTGCCCATTTCTTAACTGGATTATTTGGTTTTGGGGGGTGTTGATTTTGATGGGTTCTTTGTAGATTTTGGATACTAACTCTTTGTCTGATATGTCATTTTCAAATATCTTCTCCGATTCCGTCGGTTGCCTTTTAGTTTTTTTTTATTGTTTCCCTCGCTGTCCAGAAGCCTTTTATCTTGATGAGGTCCCAGTAGTTCATTTTTACTTTTGTTTCCCATGCATCCAGAGACATGTCTAGTAAGAAGTTGGTATGGCCAGGGTCAAAGAGGTTTCTGCCTGTGTTCTTCTCTAGGATTTTGAAGGATTCCTGTCTCATATTTAGGTCGTTCATCCATTTTGAGTCTATTTTTGTGTGTGGTTTAAGAAAGTGGCCCAGATTTCATTCTTCTGCATGTTGCTGTCTAGTTTTCCCAACACCATTTGTTGAAGAGACTGTCGCTGCCTATTTTCCATTGGATATTCTTTCCTTCTTTTTCTGGGTTTTCTTTTCTATTCCATTGATCTATGTGTCTACCATACTCTCTTGATGACTATAGCTTTTTAATATAGCTTGAAGCCTAGGATTGTGATGCCTCCCACTTTGCTTTTCTTTTTTTTAACATTACTTTGGCTGTTGGGGTCTTGTCTAGTTCCGTACAAGTTTTAGGATTGTATGTTCTAGTTCTATGAAAAATGTTGGTGTTATTTTGGTCAGGATTGCATTGAATATATAGATTGCTTTGGGAAGTATAGACATTTTAACAATTATTATTCTTCCAATTCATGAGCATGGAATGTTTTCCATTTCCTTGTGTCTTCTTCACTTTCTTTCATACATGTTCTTTAGTTTTCAGAATATAGATCTTTTACCTCTTTGGTTAGGTGTATTCCTAAGTAGGTATCTTATGGTTTTAGGTGCAATTGCAAATGGAATTGATTCCTTGATTTTTCTTTCTGCTGCTTCATTATTGGTGTATAGAAATGACACAGATTTCTGTATGTTGATTTTATATTCTGTGACTTTGCTGAATTCATGTGTCAGTTCTAGCAATTTTTTGGTGGAGCCTGTCAGGTTTTCCACATAAAGTATCATGTCATCTGCAGAGTGAAAATTTGATTTCTTCCTTGCTGATTGGATGCCTTTTATTTCTTTTTGTTGTCTGATTGCTGAGGGTAAGACTTCCAGTATTATGTTGAACAATAGTAGTAAGAGTGGAATCCCTGTCATGTTCCTGACCTTAGGGGAAAAGCTCTGAGTTTTTTTCCCATTGAGGATGATATTAACTGTGAGTCTTTCATGTATGGCTTTTATGATGTTGACGTATATTCCCTCCATCCTTACTTTCTTTATTTGTGAATATTGAGTCACCCTTGCAGCCCAGGAATAAATCCCACTTGATCATGGTGAATGATTCTTTTCATGTACTTTCAGATTCAGTTAGTATCTTGTTCAGAATTTTTTCATCCATGTTCATCAGAGTGTTGGTCTGTAATTTTCCTTTTTAGTGGGGTCTTTGTCTGGTTTTGGAATTGAAGTAAGGTTGGCCTCACAGAATGAGTTTGGAAGTTTTCCTTCTATCTCTTTTATTTGGAACAGCTCCAGAAGAGTAGATATTAATGTTTGGAAGAATTCCTCAGGAAGCCATCTGGCTCTGGGTTCTTATTTGTTTGGAGATTTTTAATTACTGGTTCAGTTTCTTCGCTTGTTATGGGTCTGTTCAAATTTTCTATTTCTTCCTGTTTCAGTTTTGGTAGTTTATATGTTTCTAGGAATTTATCCATTTCTTCCACATTGCCCAATTTGTTGACATATAATTGTTCATAATATTCTCTTATACTTGTTTGTATTTCTGTGGTGTTAGTTGTGATCTCTCCTCTTTCTTTCATGATTTTATTTATTTGGGTCTTTCTTCTTTTGGTAAGTCTGGCTGGGAGTTTATCAATTTTGTTAATTTTTTCAAAGAACCATCTTCTACTTTCATTGATCTGTTCTGGTTTTTTGATTTCTGTATCATTTCTTTCTACTCTGATCTTGATTATTTCCCTTCTTCTGCTGGCTTTAGGCTTTATTTGGTGTTCTTTTTGCAGCTCCTTTGGGTGTAAGGTTAGGTTGTGTATTTGAGACTTTTCTTCTTAAGGAAGCCCTCTATTGTTATATGCTTCCCCCTTAGGACTGCCTTTGCTGGATCCCAAAGGTTTTGGACTGTCATGTTTTCATTATTATTTGTTTCCATCTATTTTTTAATTTCTTTTTAATTTCCTGGTTAACTCATTCATTCTGTAGTAAGATGTTCTTTAACCTCCATGTATTTGTAGTCTTTCCAAATTTTCTCTTGTGCTTGACTTCAAGTTTCATAGCACTGTGGTCTGAAAATATACGTGGTATGATCTCAGTCTATTTGTACTGGTTGACGCCTGATTTGTGACCCAGTCTGTAATCTATTCTGGAGAATGTCCCATGTGCACTCAGAAAGAATGTGTATTCTGCTGCTTCAAGATGAAATGCTTCGAATATATCTTTTAAGTCCATTCTGGTTCAGTGTGTCATTCAAAGCCATTATTTCCTTGTTGATCTTCTGCTTAGATGATCTGTCCATTGCTGTGAGTGGGATGTAAGTCCCCTACTATTATTGTATTATCATCAATGAGTTTCTTTAATGTTGTTATTGATTATTTTATATATTTCTGTTATTATATATATATAATATAAAATAGTATATATTTTATTTATTTATATATTTGGGCTCCTAAGTTGTTTGCATAACTATTTACAGTGGTTCTATCTTCCTGTTGGTTAGACCCCTTTGTTATGATATAGTGCCCTTCAACTCTTATTACAGTCTTTTTGTTTAAAATCTAGTTTCTCTAATATAAGTAGATGTCCATTAGCATGATAGATGGTTCTGACTGCCTCACTTTCAATCTGCAAATGTCTTTGGGTCTAAAATGAGTCTCTTGTAAGCAGCGTACCAATGGTACTTGTTTTTTTCTTTTTTTATCCGTTCTGATTCCCTTTGTCTTTTGATTGGAGCATCAGTCCGTTTATATTCAGAGTAATTATTGATAGATATGAATTTAGTGCCATTGTGTTAACTGTAAAGTCTCCGTTCCTATAGATTGTCTCTGTTCCTTTCTAGTCTTTGTTGCTTTTGGTCTCTTTCCTGCTTAATGGGTTCCCTTTCATATTTCTTGCAGCATTGGTTTAATGTTCATGAACTCTGTTAGTTTTTGCTTGTCTTGGAAACTCTTTATCTCTCCTTCTATTCTGAATGACAGTCTTGCTGGATGGAGTATTCTTGACTGCATATTTTTCCCACTCAGCACTTTGGATATATGGTGTCACTCTTTTCTGGGCTGTCAGATTTCTTTAGACAGATCTGCTGTGGCTACCGGTGTAAGTTAAGGACTTTTTTCCCTAGCTGCTTTCAGAATTCTCTCTTTATATTTGTATTTTGCAAGTTTCACTATGATATGTCTTGGTGTTGACCTGTTTTTGTTGATTTCGAGGAGAGTTCTCTGTGCCTCTTAGACTTGAATGCCTGTTTCCTTCCCCAGATTAGGGAAGTTCTCAGCTGTAATTTGTTCATATAACCTTCTGCCCCTTTTCCCCACTATTCTTCTCCTTGGACTCATGATATGGATATTATTACACTTTGTGGAATTGCTGAGTCCCCTAAGTCTATATTCATGACCTAATAATTTTCTTTCCCTCTTTTCAGCTTCATTATTTTCCATAATTTTATCTTCTCTATCACCTATTTGATCCTCTCCTCCTTCCGTCCTCATTGTGATTACATCCAGTCAGTTTTGTATCACAGTTACAGCATTTTTATTTTAGGCTGACTAGTTTTTAGATCTTTATATCTGCAGCCAGGGTTTCCCTGGTGTCTTTATGCTTCTTTCAAGCCCAGCTAGTATTCTTTGACTGTTGTTCTTAATTCTTGTTTAGATGTATTGCTTATAACTGTTTTGAGCAAATCTCTGGCTATAATCTCTTCTTGATCTTTCTTTTAGGAAGAATTCCTCTGTCTTGCTCTTATGTCTAGGTTTCTTTCTTTTGTGTGTTATGAAAGCTTGTTATGTCTCCTGTTCCTGAGAGTAATACTATATTAAGAAGGGGTCATATGTTGTCCAGGGCCTGGTTCCGGAAGTGTTCTGGTTTATGCTATGTGCACTGTGCTGTTGTGTTTTGGCTGCTCTTTCCTACAGGTTAGTCATCTACGGAGTTCCTCCTCGCTTGCAGTGGAGAGTGTTGAACCTTTAACTAGGTATGTTTTGATTTGTTTGTTCAGAGAAGGCTGATTAAAAATTTAAAAACTTTAAAAAGCCTGATCCAAGAAAAAAGGAAAAGGAACAAACAAACAAAAACTATAAGCCTGCTTCCAAAGAAAAAAAGAAAAATAAATAAAATAAAAAATAAGATAAAAATTAAAAACTTTTAAAATTAAAAAAAAAAAAAAAGAAAGAAAAGAAAAAAAGAAAGTCTCGTCCTATTTCTACCAGAACTGAAGCTGATGCTTTGGAGCACTCTATGATTGATAGACTTGGTATATTCAGGGCTTCTGTGTTGGTCTTCTGAGGGAGAGACCAGCAGTGCTGGCTCACAGTCCTCTGTGCCCTAGTAAAGATTCCCCTGCTGGGCACAGGGGTGTGGGGTTTGGTTTAAGTGACTCCAGCCTCCAGTGGAGGTGCTGTTTCTCTCTGAAGTCCAACCATGCTAGTGAGCAGGTTTAGAGGTGTGTTGGAATATGGCATCACCCTGGGGAGGTAAACTCACAGCCACTGCTGTTTGGTAGGCCCTCACAGAAAATCAAATTCTCTCCCCTCCTGTGTCCCAGGCTTTTGTCAGATCCCTGCCCTCAACCACTCTGTGCCTGGGCCATTGGCAGACCCAGTGCCACAGTTCTCCTGTATTTTATCTCTGGACTGGGCCTGAAATTCAAAACTCCAAATCTTAAAGGACCCAGCAAGGCACAGACCCACTCCCCACCCCCAGAGGAGAACCTCGCAGCACTGCACCCTTCACCGTTCTGTCCCAGAAAAGCAGTCACTGGGCTGCACACATGCCTGGAGTCTATGGTGAAGTACAGCAAAAAGCTGTGACCAGGTTATCTGCCCTCTGTAGACACCTCTGTCCTCTGCTGTTGAGAGGACACTCAGTGGCACTCGGCAGGCCTTTAGTCCTTGGAGTGGCAATATACCCTCTTCCAAACGTACTCCAAGAAGGAGCACCTTCTCTTCCAGTGTGACCCAAGCGATCCCCACACCACTGCATCTTGCATGAATCCTGTATGCTCCCCTCTCCTGATTTCTCCCTCTCTCCCTTACTTTTGTCCACAAAAACGACTCCCTCTCCTCTACAGCACTGGGGCTTTTCTCTGTCCCCCATTTCACAGCTCCAAACCTCGCATCTGCCACATTCTCTCCCTGCAATTGTGCAGATTGTTTTCCTAATCCTCAGATCAATTTCCTAGTTGTTCAAAATGATTTGATGTTGATCTAGCTGTGTTTGAGGGCCAAGGCAAGCTCAGGGTTCTCCTACTACTCTGCCATCTTAATTCCTCCCTCTCCTGGAATTTTGATAGAACTTGCAGTGAATCTGTTGATCACTTTGGGTAGTATTGCCATCTTAACCTATTAAGATGTTAATTCTTCCAATCCATGAACATAGGAAAACCTTCCATTTATTTAGCTATTTTTTTTTCAGCAAATTTTTGTAATTTTTAGTATACTAAAAAGCATACTAATAAGTCTTTCACCTTTTTGGTGAAATTATTCCTAGATATTTTATTCTTTGAATGCTGGTATAAATGTAATGGTTTTCTTGATTTTCTTTTCATATTGGTCTTTGCTGGTGTATGGAAACACCACTGACATTTTTGCATTTATCTTGTACCCTGCAAGTTTGCTGTATTTGCTTATTAGTTCTTAGTTTCTTTGTGCATTCTTTGGTGTTTTCTGTATATAAAATCATGCCATCTGTATATGGAATTGTTTTACTTCTTCCTTTCCAATTTGTTTGTTTTTTATTTATTTTTCTTGAGTAACTTCTCTGGCTAGAACTTCCAATATAAAAAAGAACAGCAGTGTTAAAATAGGCTTCCTTATCATGTTCCTGATCTCAAGTTAGAAGTTTTTGGTCTTTCACCATGAGGTCTTTCATTATTAAGTATGATGTTAGCTGTGGTTTTTCTTAATAAATGCTCTTTGTCATATTAATGAAGTTCCCTTCTCTTCCTAATTTTCTGAGTGTTTTTACCATGAAAGGGTTCTGGATTTTATCAAATGTTTTTTTCTGTATCAATTGAGATGATTGTATTGTTTCCTTCATTCTCTTGTTGTACTGTATGACGTTGATTGATGTTAGTATTTTAGTGTGTTGACTCACATTACATTCCTGGGATAAATCTCACTAGATTATTCTGTTAATATGTTGTTGGATTTAGTTTACTAGTACCCTGTTGAGGAATTTTGCATCTATCTTCATACACAATATTGGTCTATAGTTTCCTTTTTGATTTCTCATAAAATAAATTAGGAAGTACTTACTCTTCTATTTTTGGAGACATTTCAGGAAGATGGTGTTCATTCTTCTTTAAGTGGTAGAATTCACTACTAAAGCCATCTGATCCTGAGCTCTTTTGTTGTTGCTAGGAGGTTTTTGTTTACTGATTCAGTCTCTTATTATAGATCTTTTAAGATGTTTTCATTTTTTCCCTTGATTCAGTTTTTTATAATTTGCATACTTCTAGGAATTTCTCCATTTTGATTTTGCCTAGGTTGTTTAATTTGTTGGCATGCAGTTGTTCACGTATTCTCCTAAAATCATTTTTATTTCCATAAGTTTGTTAGTAAATCCCCACTGTCACTTCTGATTTTATTTATGTGTCCTCTTTTTTTTCTTAGCCAGTCTAGCTAAAACTTTGCCTACTGTCCTGATCTTTACAAAGGACCAATTTTTTATGTTGATTCTATTTTCTTGTCTATTCTCTATTTATCTCCACTCTAATCTTTATTATGTTTTTCTTCTGCCAGCTTAAAGTTTAGTTTTTATAACCTTGGATGTCAAGTTAGCTTATTGATTTGAGATCTTTCTTTTTTTAACGTATGCTTTACAGCTATAATTTTTTCTTTGAGAATTGCTTTCACTGTATCTCACACTTTGGTATCTTTTTTCAGTTTTCATTCATCTTAAAATATTTTCAAATTTCCTTTTATGATTCCTTTTTCAGTCCATTTGTTGTTCAGAAGTATACGTTTAATTTTCATATATTTGTGATTTTTTTTGTTTTTATTTATTGATTTCTAACTTCATTTCACTGTGGTCAGAAAAAAATACTTTGTATAATTTCAGTAATTTTAACTTTGTTAAGACTTGTAGTCTAAGATATGGTCTATCTGGGGACTATTCAGATACCCTCGAGAAAATATGTATTTTGCTGTTGTTGGGTGAAATGCTCTGTGTATGTCTGTTAGGTAGATCTAATATATATATATGATTCTTCAAGTCCCTTATTTCCTAGTTAATCTTCAGTCCAGATGTTATATCCAACCTGGAATTTGAGCTGAGTACACAGTAAGCAAAACCACCACAGTGTTTTCTTACTAAATGATAACAGCCTCTTTCTTCTTTAAGCATTTACCTGTTTGGAGTAAGATTTTTACTGGATGCCAGAGTTCCAAAAAAAGTTGATTCTGTCAGTTTTTGCCAGCTTAATGGTTGACTTTATGATGTTACTCCAATCATAGCATAGAACATTAGTTTGTAATTTTGCCTATCTTAATTGAAATGAAGTTTCACTTATAGTATAAGGGTAGTAAAAATAGTTTAGAATTTACCCATTTCATTTTTGGCTTCATGTGAAGAAGTAAATTCTATTGAACTTACCTTTTTGCAGATATGGATCTTTCTTTAACAGTCAAAAAAAGCATGGCCTATGTGTTGTGGAGCTTTTTCTTGTTTTTTGTTTTCTGGAAGGCAATATGTATTTATATAGCCACATTTGATCTTAATAATAACAGGAATTATAATATTAGCAGCTATCATTGAGTATTTCAAAGTCAAGAAACTACTAAGTACTTGAAACAGCTAAGCTCATTTTATCTTACAGCAAAAGTTATAGGTATTTGATCTTCAATTGACAGAGTCAAAAACTAAGAAAAAAATGATTAAGTTGTTGAAGGTTATGCTGAAAAAGTAAGTTGCAGAGTTATGATTAATTAATCTGAGTCTAATTCTTTTAATCATACCAGGCCTCTTCCTGGTCATTCTATACATGTGGCCTTACCTACATTTTTTTCCCAATGAATCATTATTAGGTTAAGTAGTAAAATCCAAAGACCTTTATTATTTTTGGAAAACCATTCAGTTTATGAATTTCTGAACTTCTGATACCAAATGAATAATTATTCTTGTTGTTTTTAAGAAATGCTTATTATAATAATAATCAATTAAACATTTATAGTAATATCTACCATTTATTGTGTGCTTGCTGCTATGAGAGTGGTATCGTATGTAAGAGCTATTACAATCTAATATATTATATATTACTGGGTAAATATAATGTGTAAGTATGTGCTATTATAACCAAAATATTTTACACATTGAAAATAATTATTATTTTCCCCAGGAAAAAAATAGGTAAACAGAGGTAGATGTAAATCTAGAGATCAGGAATTTGTAGGCAACATATCATATAATTTTTTCCAGACATATTCTGTAATTATTAGAAGCTTTGACTCAATCATACTGTAGAATAGAAGAGCAAGCTGAAATTTTGAAAGATTATAATTTAATTTTAGAACACATACTTGTCAAGTAGTTCATAAGTTTAAGAAAGCAATCATTGTATCATTTTTATTTTATGATAAATGAAAATAAGCATTTTGGGACTTAATCTGTATACTGCCATTAAATTAAATATGTGTTATATTTATTGTAGCATTTTGGTTGCCAATCTACGTAGATAAATAATTAGATTATTTGAGTGAGAAATGGATAAATATGTGAATGGATTTATGTATAGCTTAATTAATATGCTAAAATGAGTTTTGTTTAGAATATTTCTCTTGCTAAATGTACGTTATTTGCCTAAGATTTTGGGGGGGTTTCAAGAAAAACAAACCCAACTAAAGAAATTTTAGTCATTAAGTTTCTGAATAAAAATCATTAGCTGCCTATGAAAATCAAAAAGAACTTCTCATTGCCTTTGAATGACCACCATAAAATCTGGTCATCTCTATGCAAGAACATTCTAAATAATTTTGCTCATGAATATAATTAATGAGAATCGTTTGTAAAAGTGCATTTTAATATTTCAAATGCAAAGGCAACTCACAGTAGTAGCTAACTTGTAAAAAATGTGATGCTCTTATTGGTCAGTGAGGCGAACATGTGGAATGATTTCAGAGGAGTACTGGACCAGGCCCCCAGATTAATCCCAACACATGACATACCATCATCTAATTGATTTATCTGAGTAATAAAGAACCCACCCAGCAACCGATTAAAGTTCAAGTATGCCTAAGATGAATCTAGTTTTCAACTTTTCTGAGAAAAAAATTCACTTATATACGAAGAATCGCAAAGAGATCAAGGGAGGATCATTTGGCCTTGGCCTTATTCTGAGAAAATAAGACCTCAAAGTGTAGACTTCCGATGTGATCTTCAAGTACAAAACACTGTGTATTCTTCTGTGTATTTAAAAGCATAATTCTTCAGTGTCAACATTTAAAATATATCACGGATTTGTAATCTTATTGGGATATTTCATTGTCTCTTATGTATCCAGAATATAAAAAAAAAAAAAAGAAAAGAAATAGTCTGGGTCTCTCCTAAGTGCCAATAACCCCTGCATTTGTTGATTTAACCATGCATATAAGGCGAGGCTATGAGAGCTGAAAACTGTTCAGGTGATAGGAAGGCCTAGAAAGCCTATTTTTGCACAGAGTAAACTATCTTCCCAAATGCTTGTTTTTTCTCTAACTACCCAGTGTGAGGAACACTTAAAATAATTTTCGCTGAAAAATCTAACGTTCTAGAAAGTTGAAAACCCCAGGATACGTTTCAAAAGTCAAAATTGCTAAGATTTCACCTTTCTGAAATTGCTAAGATTTCACCCTTGTGCTTAATTAACCATGTATAAATTATCATTATTTCTTGGAAGCAGCTTAAAGACTGATCCAGTCTTACCTGATAGGAAATGTCATACAGGAAAGAAGGCTGAAGGAATGACCCAGAGAGGGTCTTCCCAACTCTATAGTGAGTCATTCCTGGCTTATAAATCAGTACTTTGCAACAGAACATAACCAGAAAGGCAAGGTGAAACCAGACAGCAAAGAGTTTGTACATGTAACACCTCCTCTCCAGGGAGAACTTGTCAGAGAGTAGATGTCTAAAGAATGTGACTGAATCATCAGAAAGGTAAATAGGCACATATTCAGATGCTCAGCAATGTGGAAAAGTCAGTAGACATTATTAATTATTTATTCCTGTGTAAGAAGTTACTCCACAATTTATTTTAAAATAGTAAAAATAGAAAAGAAAGAAAAATGAACCTGTGTGCTCTTCTCTCCCAGAATACATTTCCATCAGTAGTGCAACCCAGCCTGTTTTATCTCTAAGTGCAACGATCATGTGATTCCATTTCTTGTAATAAACTGATATGTCACCATCAGAGTCCTGATAGGTCCTGAGTAATTTCCACATCTGTGAGAAGGCTGATCTAATACCTGGTTCTCTGTTTCTTTACCTTCTAAAAGCTCATTTCCAGTGCTTACTGGTTCTCCTGCGTATTGTCCATCCATTCCTATAATTGCTCTCGGCCCTAAAGTTAACTGAAAATTATCTAACTTAGAAATCATACATCTGACTATCATATCAACTCTCTATCTCAGTGCTTACTCACAGAAGTTGACCTTTGCTCTACCCTACTAGAATTTCTCCTTTGTCTGTTTATCACCCCTCCTATGTTTGCCACTCTCAATCCAAGCCTCGTCACATCAGAAACCATCTTACAGTTCCTCTAATCTTTCTCCCAGGCTGGCAAGAAATTTGCCCTTCATGAATCCAGATATTTGCCTCCTCCTTTTCTGCATCTGACCTACTGAGCATTTCCAGAGGAAGACACATTGACAGGGATATGGAAATAAAAGTAGGAGCCCATTACCTCCATCAGACCCTTCCGCTGTCAAAATCTCCTACAAGATTTAACTACTCAGCTTCCTTTCTCACTTTCTATTCCGCTCAAATCTGAGAAGCCCTGCCCTAATCACAGTAGATAAACATACTTCCTCCATCACAGCGAAGGCACAAGCTTACACAACCATCAGCCACTGAATGAATATATGATCATGTTACACCTTTTCAAGATATCCTTGACTCTGCCCTCTTCCAGATCTTTCATGTGCAGTCACAAAGTTCAGTTTATTTGATGTTGTAGACAGCTTCTAAAATCATTGCTGCGTTCTGGTATTTATGCCCTTGTGGAATCCCCTTTTCATGAGTGTTAACCAGTTGCTTCTAATGAATAGAATATGCAAAAAAAAAAAAAAAAAAAGGAACATTACTTCCAAGATTAGGTTACAGAAGACCATTACTCCCATCTTGCTTGTGCCCTCTCTGACACATGTTACTTGCTTGCTTCGATGAAGCCAGCTGCCAAGTTGTGAGTGCTCTACAAAAGCCACTATGGAAAGGAGCAAGGGAGGCCGGGAAGGGACTGAGACCCCCGATCCAACAGCTTTCTGGTTCATGAGTCCTGCCAGCATCCGCCTGATGTCTGAAGTAGACTTTTCCCTAGTTAGGCCCTCCAGTCATACCACAGCCTTAGCTAGCGACTTGATTGCAGCCCTGTGAGAAATCCTGAGCGGAGGCCACCACTAAGCCACGCCTGGGCTGCTGACCGACAGAATATGCTTGCTAACAAATGTGGTTTTGAAGCCACTGAATTTTGAAGGGATTTGTTACGCAGAAATAGATCACTAGTCTACCATCTAAAATGCTTTGTCTAGAGCATGATTCTGGAGCTAGGCTGCTTTAGTTCAAAACTCCTCATTTCCTCCATTCACATCTGTCTGCCACCTTCCAGCAGGGTGAACCTGAGAAAGTTGATTAACCTCGCTGTGGCTCAGTTTCCTCGTTTATAAAATGGCGATAATAGCATCTACCGACTTAGATCCCTGTAAATTGAAATGAGTTTAAAAAAAGTGAAACCATAAGAATAAAGCCTGAAATCCTTAGTATTCTATATAGTATCAGTATCCCTTAGTATCCCATCATGACCCTGCTACCACTCTGGTTTCAAAGGTGCAGTTTTTGTTTTTGTTTTTGTTTTTGTTTGACCATTAAAACAGCTCTTGTCTTCCTGCTTTTCTGTTCATTCTCATCATATTCATTCTACACTGAAGCCAGGTAGAGCTTTCCATTGGTACATTTCATTGGTTGGGTCATTTCTGTGCAGTAGCTTTTTGCTGAGATTGTCATATTTAGAAATCATCAGTGTGACTCACAGGGACCTGCCCACCTTTCTATACCCATCTCATGCCATCCTCTCTCTTGCTCTCTGTCATCCAAACCAGTTTAGTTTAATGACTTCTCTCCTGACTCTAGACCTGTATGTGCGTGTTACCCTCTCCACCAGCTCTATTTCATAATATATAACACATTTATAATTAATATTTTGCACATAGTGTCTGTATTTCTCATGAGAGAGGGGCCATATGGCTCATCTGCATTACTGTTTTCCCAAGGTCAAAAGCAATGCTTGAATAATATGGTAGTTGTTGCTCAACAGATATTAGTAGAATGAACAGTGTCTGGACTAATGCAAAGACTTGGCTTCAGAAGTAAAAATGTAAGGAGAGATACAGATGTTAGAAATAATGTGGAGCTACCAAAGCCTTTAAATAATTTTAAATTCTACAAGAGATACATAGCAATAATTTTAATATATATTGTTCATTAAGATGCAAACCTTACATTACAAAGTATATGTTGTCTCTGAAAAACAAATGTTTTTTGTATAACAGAACATGGCTAGCCACATTTTGTCACATACATACCAATATATGTGTATATACAAATATAATGAATATGAAAAACAGAGAATTTTTAAAAATAACATTTCATGGATAAAAAACAGTAATGTATCAATCACCTTATCCAATACTCTCATCTTGACTTTATTTTTAGTAACTTCTTTGTAATGTCCCAAGCTATTCTTCTTTCTCCCCTTTCAGACATTGACTTTTTCTACATCCATCCCTTTCTCTGTAATCATACCTTCTGTTTTTCTTCTAACTCTAAATATTCCATATAGTTTTGATTTTTGCCATCCTCTGCTCCACCCTAAGAACATAGGAGAGTGTCTTTCTCATAGGAATGCATCAAAAATATTGCATAAATAAATATATTATGAATACCTTTACGTTGAAACTCCATTGGTGGGATTGTAAAAGGAGCCAAAAAACTTGTTGATCATCCTTTGACTTGAAGTATCATGACATAAAGAGCCCATAACCTAGTAACTGTAGCTTCACAAAAGTATTATCTTAGTATATTTGGGAAACAAACTAGACTAGAAGTCAGAGACAAAGGTTATGGCTTTATAGGGAAGAAATTGTCTACCACAGAAACCAGAATTCATGCATTTGACTTTAAGCTCTTTTATACTATTTGTAATAGTAAACCTCTGCCAAAACTATCTCCTAATAAATACGTATTATGGTGTCATGTCTGTACTTAGGCTCTCCTTGCCTACATAATAAAGTCCAAATATGACATTCGAGGCCCTCCATGGCCTGAAACATCACTGTCTAGCTTCACCCCCAGATACTGTTTCTCCCTCCATATATACATGCTTCAACACTGTTGAAGGCTTTATAGGTTCCAGGACATACGTGCCGCCATGTTTTTATGCTCTTCCCATGGTATCTGCTGCCAAGACACTATTCCTCTGTAGATTGTTTCCTTCCTAGCATTTTTATTTTTTATTTAATCTTTTAGGCAGGCTTAGGGCCCAATGTGGGGCTTGAACTCTTGACCCCAAGATCAGGAGTCACATGCTCTACCAACTGAGCCAGCCAGGCACCTTTCCTTCTTAACATCTGGAAATACCACAGAAGGTGTCTCCTCAGAGGCCTATATATATATATATATATAGAGAGAGAGAGAGAGAGAAAGAGAGAAAGAGAGAGTGGTATGAGATACAAACTGCTCTCTCTATACTAAGAACCATATGTAAGCTTTTATTATAAAATGTATCATGTCAAATCACAGTGCTTGGTGAAATGTCTCTATTATTTTTCTAAGTTCTGAAAACGGCTTGAAGGTAGAAATGACACTGGGATCATTCATCCCTATGGCCTGACACAGAACATGGCACCTAATACAGAATTAGTAAGTGTTTGTTGGATAGATGGGCAGAGGGCCAAAAAACAGAATTCACCAATCCCAAATAATCTAACATATACACTTCATGTTAGACTCCCCCAAAACGACTCTTGCTCATTTCATAAAATAATAATTTATTGAATCCATTTCCTAGAAATTTAGGAAATACACTGTTTGGAGAATGAAGATTGATAGTTTGAAAAATATCACATGAGTATCAAGTTTCCAGAAAACTGAAAATAAATTTCAGATTGATGACAAATTTTGTTTACTTCTCATTTTTATAGCGATTTGCTTCCTCCAGGCTTTTAAATGTACTATTGATTTGATGTGTCAGATATGAGCCCACTGTGTTAACACATGTTCATTATTTATCATATGTGCTAAGGTAGAAATCTTCATTGTAGATTAATTTTTTAAATATTTTGAATTTTAAATAAATAACAGTGTACTTAATCTTGAGCATTGGCATGAGGCAAACATGGAGTTAAGTTCCAGCTCCGCTACTTACTAGTGATGCAAGTTGGGCCAAGTTATCTACTGTATCTAGTTATAAGTATCTGAAACCTGGAATTAATATTAGTTTCTCTCTAAAAAAGATGTGTCAGAAATTTTATATATATATATATATATATATATATATATATATATAAAGCTTAATATGTATAAATATATATATATGTAAAGCTCTTAATGCTCACTACATAGTAAGTTTTGATGTATTTTAAGTCTTAATGTTTTAGTTACTACTGTTGAAACAGTGTACTATCCCTAACTGTAGGCTATTGTTATGTAAACGTTTTGTCCATTTACTCTTCTCTCTTGTGCATCTTCAGTCATTTTCCTTCCCCTACGCTGACCTTCAGACTATATCTTACTCATACTTTTCCTCCCTAAGGAATACTCTGCCTCAGCACTCCCACCCCCAAACCACTACCCGTGTCCTCCTTGGTCACCAGGCTGTGCTGAGTCCATCCACCCTCACTGCTTTACTTTCTTACTGTTTATTTTTAACCTCATCTAGTCAGAGTCACTGCAGGAGCTGCTTTCCACAGTATCACCAGTGACTTTCTAACTGATAAATCACAAGATGTGTCTAAATCTGCCCCTTCACCTGTATAGTATGTTAGATGGCCAGTCAATTATCTTGATGCTACCACCTGTCCTTCCTATGGCCCTTGATTGCCCCATTTCAGAATTATCTCACTTTTGTTCCTATACCCTTGTCTAGAATATTACTGTTTCATGTGACAGTTTACTTTATTACATCACTCTTAACTAATTTCATTTATCATTTATTATTTTTCATTTTCTAAGTTGTTTCGTAGACTACTAGGACTACTTTTTCTAGTCCATAAATTTTGAGTATGGGAACACTTCATAAAAATAAATAAAACAGTATCTACTTCCAGAAGAATTATCCATTTAGCAGTTAATTTAGTTAATGAAGATATTATTCCTTTACCTAAACATTTACTTAAAGTAAATATAGCAAATGTTTATTGTCAATGCTAATCATAATACTGTGTGACATAGATTAAAAGAAAAATTGGAAATCTGTATATACTTGTCAATGATACTCTTTAAATTATAAGCATTATCACTTTTAAAAAATTACTGTGGCTTTCCTCTTCTTACCCACAAAGAAAGAATATAACGGTAACTAAAATAATCATCTCACGTATATGAAGACTTTTTACATAAACATACACGCATACATACATACGTACATAAATTTCAATTTGTTTTGAGACAGATTTAACAGTTGTTCAGGGTTGAAAAGTAAATTTAGATCACCCCTCCCTGTTTTCAGGTAAAGCACACAAACTATGGCATTGTGTTTAGCCATAAACTTTAGCATTCTTTGGACTTGGTGGCTATAATCTAGTTGCAAATGCAATATGCACTTGAACCCAGATGTAAGGTACTTATGACTTAATATACTGAAAGAATATGTTAGTGTAAGTCCCTATTGAAGAAATATGAATTGGCATGTGTGGAGATTTGGCACGGGAGAGAATAGCGAAGCTGCAGGCAATTTTGCTACAGTGCACTTTGGGAGATGATAATGAGAAAAAAGAATAGACAAGATGGGAAGGTGAGTCTTTACCAGATCCTTAAAATCCAGGCGAGATGATTTGGGTGACATATAATTATCATCACAGGACTCAGCAGGGGTAAAAAAGGATTCACACACCAGTGTGGTCTCTCAGAGATAGCTTGGAATAAGAAACTCCTTAGAAAACTTTTTCATTGTCCCTTTATGGAATGGTGAAACTCTAGATAGGTAAAGCCTGAAAATGTAAAAACCTGAGTATATATGCAGATGATTCTAGAAAAGAACAAGCACCTCTTAGTGACAGAGGAATAATAAACAAAATGCTAAAGAGAATACTAGTTACCATGTAGAAGAGAGGGGTTTATCCACTCCAAGTCAACACTTATGTTATAAATATCAAGAATGATAGATGAGTACCCCAAAGGCAGTGTACAATTGGTCCTAGATTTCTTGTGGTCCTAAATCTGTCATTTGACTATAATAAGTTTGAGATGAAACTTACACTAAAACATAAAACACTCCTCTGAGGAGATTTGTGACAGAATATGAATATCCCTCTCGAATTCTCTATGGAGTGTGTAATAGTTGAATAAGGCAGTTGCCAGTCTGGGGGGAGAAAAAGGCCCTACATATTATGACCATTATACCAAACCGTATCAGAGGACCATTTGAATAAAATAGACTTTGTTGCGTTCACTGGAATACAGCCATCTGATTTAATGTCAGGAAAGAAAAAAAGGGGGGAGGAAAGAGGGAGCAAGGAGGAAAAGGAGAGAGGACAAAGACATATACATACAAACATGCATACCAAAAAATACTTAGCCTAAAAAACCTTTAAGAAGGCTTTGAAAAATACTTTGGACAGATCTTAGGAAAGAAAAGAAATTAATCTCTTTGGGACAGTGCAGAAAATATAAGGCACGAAGTGTTGCACAGACTGACATCTCTAATGCTTTTGTCCAGTGAGGTAGAAACTAGTTTTCTACATGGCTGCTCAGCCCAAGAGCAATGACTTTCAGCAAGAAAAGAAAGCAAACTGGGACAAGAGGTGCATTAAGGAGAAGCTTAAAGATGGCTGATGAAATATTGAGGGCCATTTTCACAATATAAGTGGAGAACATTTTTGTCCCTACTACTAGATTGAGAAATAACTTGTAAATGTATGACTTTAAGTATGTTCTGTTACTTTGTTTTTATTCTCCTGTTAATACGGTCCTGTAGTTGAGTTTCTCCCTTTTTTTCTTGTTATTAGAATATTATAACAATTAGGAGAAAACTACTTTTTAAAAGACAATTTCATTTACATTTACAAATGGTAAATTCTCTCCTGGGGCAGTGGAGATTCAACTATTTATTGATAAGGATATCAATAGAATATCAGTGATATTCTCATAGCAATAATGATACTGCCTATTTAGAGTTTCGATTCATCGAAGTAGTTGTTGAACTATTCCACAGTACTCCAGTTGAAGAAACTTGATGGTTTTATGTTGTATCTGCCAGGCCTTGTGCCCTGTTGCAATGCCTAACAGATTTTAAGTGTTTTATCAGTTTTTAAAATATTTTCCCATGAGTGGTATTATTTATAATTTTACTCTTCACTTGTTACTCCTCTGTTAGCTTTTATTTTTCTTGTACATCTTCAAGCAATAGAAATTCTTGAGCCCTTGCACTAAACATTTTGTATGTTTTGGCCTTCTCTGGGGGTGGGGTGGGATGGAGGGATTGTGGTAAATAATAGACCTATTCGGTGAATGTGTTATTTATAAAATAAGGCATAGGACAGAATGTTGAATATTTTTATAATCAACTATTTTGTCTCATATCTGGAAACTGTTGATATTGGGGGAGGGGAGACCCCTTGAAGGTATTGTTTTCATTGACATTTCAGAGTGAAAACTCTGCTTCCAGTCAATTTACAAGGAAGGGTGTGTAACCTCCTATTTCCTAACTTGTAGCCTTCTGTTTGTCTTAGAATCTCATCCTCATCCTCTACCCTAACTTCCGAAAGTTAAGGGAATATGCTAACTTATCCTCATGTATTTTAGAAAGATATCTTGTTTGCAGGGGAAAAAAATGTAGACATTTCATATGCCATCCTGATGCTTAAAAAGCATAGTTCTTTATAGATGACGTTTATACCCTGAGAAGAATGAATGGCCAGGAACAGGCAGAAGCAAATAAAGTCAGAGAGCAGAGTAGTTTGTATAAGTATTCTTATCAAGGCAAGGACTTACACCCACATTCACAGTATATCCAGGCCTGGATGAAGAGAGTTCAGATAGGGTGGGACAAATGACCCCGAGAGCAGTTTGTAATCTCCATTTCTGTAGATTATACTACACAATTAAAGAGCGGGTACCACCTCGTACTTATCATTACAATCCCAGTATTTAATACAGTGCACAATATGGAATTGTCTCTCTTTCCAAAACATGTGCTCATCTTTTTTTTTTAATTTACACCAAGCTATTAGAAAGGTGTTTTTGTTTTTTGTTGTTACTGTTCTTTTTTCTTAAACTATTTTCTAAAATGGCAAGAATTTCCTGATTTTAAAATTGAGCTTAGCTATCTAAGTCATCTTAGTGATTCTGGTATTCAGTTTCTCACACTAAATAATTGTCCCGTTCTCCTTGGGTTATAATATCTTTTTAAATTACATGATTGATTCTCCTTGTGAATTTACAGTAGGAGGTAACTTTTTATTTCTTTATTTTTTTTAAGGTTTAATTGATTTATTTGAGAGCGAGCATGAGAAAGAGAGAAAGAATGAGCGCGGGGGGGGGGGGGGGGGGGCGGCGGGAGGGAGAGGCAGACTCCCGCTGAGCAGGGAGCCTGATGTGGGACTGCGGGATCATGACCTGAGCCATCTAGGTGCCCAATGGGCAACTTTTTAAAAAGAACTACCATTACATGATTTTTCAGTTAGCTCGGCAATTCCTTACCCTGTGACTTTTCCCTAGTTACTGAAGCTGTGGAAAATTTCCCAAGTTTCTTATGGGATAGAAAGATTAATTTTCTGCCCTGAGTCGACTAATTCTCATAGTTGTAGGCACCTGTTTTTTTTTTCTCCCTGTTTCTTAATTAAACTATTTTTAAAAACCTGGTTTATTATCTTCTTAATATTAGTTCATATTAATCCAGAAGGTAAGAATTATTTTGTCTAATAAAGGGATTAATTTTAGGATCATAAAATGTACAACAAAGCAAAGTAATCTATTTCTATGCTTATTGATTTACTGAGATTGCTACCACAGCCGGGAATGTCTCTTCTTCATTCGCTCTTTATCCCAAGAGTTCTCTTACTCAAGACACCATTCAAATCCCTGTTCCTCTAAGAAGCTTACCATTTCTATTCGGACTAAGGCACTATGATAAACAAATACTAGCATTCTCTTCATCAATTGATAAGTAACAAGAGATCCATGATCTCTTTCTGAGACATCCTCTTGTATATCCTGCTCCACCACTTTTTTTCTCAACTTGTTACTGTTTTCTTTCCCTCTGAGACATTTTACAGTGCTTAGTGACATTTTTGATTGATAAGACTGGGGGAAGATTTGCTGATGGTATCTAGTGGGTAGAGGCCAGAGTTGCTAGTAAACTCTGCATGGCACAAAACAGCCCCACCCCACCCCGACATAAAGTCATGTGGTCAAAAATACCATTAGTGCCAAGTTGAGAAACCTTGATTGATTACTCACATTGATGCCAGATCATGGTCTGCATGCAGATCTGACAAATTATTTGCCTACTTTCTATACCCATGGCCAAAACTATGTTGGTGCCTGTGTCATGGGGCAATAGGAAATGCTTTGCTGAAGCCCTGAGAGATTATATCTGTTGTTTCTGTGTTATCTACATTCTCTGCCACATCATCATTGAAGGAAATTAAATTGGATTGTCACAGTTTTGTGTTTGACAAAGCCACACTGATGGCTACCCAATACACTGCATTACAAGTCATTGCTAATGCTCACACATTTAGAGCTTCATAGTTTGTCTTGGAATTTCACACGATACTGGAGTTCATTTGACCAGTATGTAATAACCAGGACTGCCTTTTCCATCTGTTAAAAAAAAAAAAAAAAAAAGGAAAATGGATGAATGGAGATTTTAATATAGCTTTCAAGGTGTTTATGTATATGTATATATATGAATATATTCACACACACACAAATTTTATTTACTCTTCCATATTTCCTCTTTCTGTTTGCATAGAACACTTGATGAATGTGTTTCCTTCTCACAGGTATTGATGCATCACCAGCCCAAAGTGAAACCATAATCCTTGGTGTTTCTTGGAAAATTTACGTTTCATATTGTTCCCTCCACATATAAATTATTCTCTTTTTAAGTCGCATCCATTCTTTAAGACCCAGGCTTTCTGAAAAGCTTTAGAACAATCAATCAATCAATAAGGGGCACCTGGGTGGCTCAGTTGGTTAAGTGTCCAACTCTTCATCTCAGCTCAGGGAGTGATCTCAGGGCTGGGGGATTATGCCCTGCATTGGGCTCTGCGCTCATTGCAGAGTCTGCAGGTCCCTCTCCCTCTGCTCCTCCCACCCTGCATATTCTTTCTCTTTCCCCAGCCCCTCCCTTTCTCTCTCCCTCAAATAAATAAATAAAATATTAAAAAAAAAAAAGACCCAGACTTTCTGGTATTGTCTTAATCCATCTTTCCTTCTCAAGTCTTAAAGTAAGCCCTTTTTCTTCTGGGTCCCAATACACTCTGTTCATATGCTCTTCTGACTTACCTGCTGACTTGTTATATAGATGATCTTTTAAGAGGTTATGCTTTCTCTAGAAAATTATATTTATCTGTATCAAAGTAGTTTATCAATAAATCTATGTGGAATTATACTTTGAAAGTGAATCCACATCCCCACTATCTGAAAGCAAAGGGTCTTCGTAAGAACTTTTCCTGCTTAACTGAGAGAACAAGCTTAAAAACCCAAGATATTATCATGATGAAAATTGATTTTCAATTTTCAACGTTTATGAAATAAAAATATGTTCCTGTGTCTCTCAGTGGTACCGTGGTTTAGAAGTGTATGTCTGATATTGACAACAAGAGCTATTTAGCAAAAAGCAAGTAGTTTTTTCACACAGCATCCTAAAAGATATTCCTGATTTACAAGTTCTTTGAGAATAAGGTTTAATTGAGTTCATTTTATCTCATGCCTCTTAGTTCTGTCCCTTTACTAACTAGAACAATGCATTTTAGAATTAGACTTAGCAACTACTGAAATAAATTAATAATTTGAATTTTGCTGTATTTATTATTTATAGAAATCAATGAATAATTTTGGTCTAGCATCTATTCTTAGTTCAGCTTTTTGAAAAAAATAGGTTTCCTCCTTTTCTCATAGTTAGATTGAGCCTAGATTATTTTGACAAAGAAATAATGCACATGCATATATTTAAAGACTTTGGGATAGTATGTCCTTATACCTTAGCTATCTTTATTAATAGCCCTGACACCTCAGAACGAGAAAAAATTCCTTTCCTTTGCTATATAAGATGCATGTTATAAATGGACTGTCCTGAGAAAAATGTTGTTTAAAATAACTTTGGACAAGAAAACTTATCCTGGAGTTTATTTGCCTCTGATCAAAATTACTTCCTAGGTGTTGCAATTGAAATTAGCTATTCTTCCAGTCCCTCTTTAACCTCCATTCTATTGTTAGGACTTCTGTTCCTTTCCCTTGCTTCACTCTTTGCACAGCTATTCTAAAATATTTAAAATTTATATATGCAGTACAATAATTTTTTTAGATTAAGGGCACCGGACCTGTCTAAAAACAACTTTTGCCAAGCTAGTCATCAAGGAAAATCTTATTAAATGCCAAGACGTTTCTAGATTTTATCATCATCTCTAATCATGGCCTCCAACTACATCCTCGTTAATCATGATAAGCTTTCTTTTATACATCTCTTGATTTTTTTTTCTAAGCAATTATATTGTTTTGATTCTCTGTTTTGGGATTCTTTACTCTTGTTTTACAATATACTGATGGGATTAGAATTAAATAACCAGGTTAGAAGTTATTTATGGTCTTGAAAGTCCATTCTTTTTAAATTGTAAGTTGGCCAGACATCATTTCAAATTATTATATTTCAGTCTGCCCTCGGGGATAATAACTGATCTAGACTCTTTACTTGTTTTAACTCATTTATTCCTTAGACAAACCAATAATATTGAAAAAAAATTACCTCCTTTTCCATATAAGAACTGAGGCTCAGGGAATTGAAGCAACTTGCTACTAGTCTCACAGCTAGTAAAACAGCAGAGCTGAGATTGAAACTCTTTGAGTGTCTGCCCGGAGAGACTTAAGCTTTCAATCACTGTGCTACACTTCCTCTCAGTCAGGAGGAATATGGCTGAGACCTTGACAAGTCTCTAACTTTGTGACTATTTCTATAGTCAGAGTTAAAGCTATTTTGTTACCAAACAGAACAGCAAAGCTATTTAGTTTTGGGAGACTGAGTAGTAAGCTAGGCTAATTTAATAAGTGTCTACCTTCTAATTTAGTAAGTATCTACCTGCTTCCAACCAGCTTTGTCTCTTGCTTCCATGACTCACATCCATGGAACACAAAATATTAATATACACAAGTCATGGATGGTGAAATATTTGCAACTTTGAATGATAATTAGAAATCCCCAATACTTAGAATGCTTCGTTACCCTATGACTTTATTTAAAAAAAAGAAAGGGAGGGAGGGAGGGAGGGAGGGAGGAAGGAAGGAAGGAAGGAAGGAAGGAAGGAAGGAAGGAAGGAAGGAAGGAACAAACGAACGAACATAATTGAGTTTGACTAAGCCTATGCTCTCAAGTAAAAATTATAAATTTTGAAAGGTAAATTAGAAAAAAATTACATGTATGTGCAATGAATAATAAGAACTAATACAGTTCCTCGTAGTTTTATTTTTCCTAAGATTACATATATACTCTCATTGTTGATAGTGCTGGTATAAATATCGTGGAGCATGTGCCCCTTCGAATCAGTATTTTTGTATCCTTTGGATAAATACCTAGTAGTGCAATTGCTGGGTCATAGGGTAGTTCTGTTTTTCACTTTTGGGGACCCCCCATACTGTTTTCCAGAGTAGCTGCAGCAGTTTGTACTCCCACCAGTAATGTAAGAGGGTTCTCCTTTCTCCATGTCCTTGCCAGAATCTGTTGTTTCCTGTGTTAATTTTCGCCATTCTGTAAGGTGATACTATCTCATCATAGTTTTGATTTATATTTCCCTCATGGTGAATGATGCTGAGCATCTTTTCATGTGCCTGTTAGGCATTTGGATGTCTTCTTTGAAAAAATGTCTATTCATGGCTTCTCCCCATTTCTTAACTGGATTATTTGTTTTTAGGGTGTTGAGTTTGATAAGTTATTTATAGATTTTGGATGCTAACCCTTTATCAGATAAGTCATTTGCAAATATCTTCTCCCATTCCAAAGGTTACCTTTTAGTTCTGCTGATGGTCTCCTTTGTTGTGCAGCAGTTTTTTATCTTGATGAAGTCCAAATAGTTCATTTTTGCTTTTGTTTCCCTTATCTTAGGACATGCGGCTAGTAAGAAGTTGCTATGGCTGAGGTCAACGATGTCACTTGCCCATGTTCTCCTCTAGGATTTTGATGATTTCCTGTCTCACATTTAGATCTCTCATCCATTTTGAATTTATTTTTGTATGTGATGTAAGAAAGTGATCCAGTTTTATTCTTTTGCATGTTGCTGTCCAGTTTTCCCAGTACCATTTGTTGAAGAGACTGTCTTTTTACCATTGGATATTCTTTACTGCTTTGTCGAAGATTAGTTGACCAGATAGTTTTAGTCCATTTCTGGGTTCTCTATTCTGTTCCACTGATCTATGGGTCTGTTTTTGTGCCAGTACCGTACTGTGTTGGTCACTACAGCTTTGTAATATACCGTGAAGTCCAGAATTGTGATGCCTGCAGCTTTGCTTTTCTTTTCCAAGATTACTTTGGCTATTCAGGGTCTTTTGTGGTTCCATACAAATTTTAGGATGGTTTGTTCTAGCTCTGTGAAAAATGCTAGTTGTATTTTGATAGGGATTGCATAAAATATGTACATTGCTATGGGTAGTGTAGACATTTTAACAGTATTTGTTCTTCCAATCCATGAGCATGAAATATTTTTCTATTTCTTTGTGTCATTTTCACTTTCTTTCATAAGTGTTCTATAGTTTTCAGAGTACAGACTTTTTACCTCCTTGGTTGGGTTTATTCCTAGGTATCTATTTTTTCCATGTTTTTATTTAAATTCTAGTGAGTTAACATATATGGTAAAATTGGTTTCAGGTATAGAATTTAGTGATTCATCACTTACATGTAACACCCAGTGCTCCTTACAACAAGCGCCCTCCTTAATACTCATCACCCATTTTGTGCACCTCCCCCCAACCTTCCTCCATTAACCCTCAGTTTTTTCCTTGGTATCTTATGGTTTTTGGTGCAATTATAAATGGGATCGATTCCTTGATTTTTCTTTCTCCTGCTTCATTATTGGTGTATAGAAATGCAACAGATTTCTGTACATTGATTTTAAATCCTGCAGCTTTACTGAATTTGTGTGTCAGTTCTTGCAATTGCTTTGCTGGTTAGAGCATTCTTGGCTGCATATTTTTCCCATTCAACACATTGAATATATCATGCCACTTTCTTCTGGACTGCTAAATTTCTGTGGAGAGATCTGCTGCTAACCTTATCGTCTTCCCTTCTAAATTAGGGACTTCTTTTGTCTTGCTGCTTTTAGCATTTTTTCTTTAACTCTGTATTTTGCGAATTTAACTACTATGTTTCTTGGTGTTGGCCTGGGTTTTTTTTTTTTTTTTTTTTTTAATGGAAATTCTCTGTGCCTCCTGGATTTAGATGTCTGTTTCCTTTCCCAGATAAGGGAACTTTTCAGCTGCAGTTTTCTCAAATAACTTTCTGCCCCCTTTTCCTTCTCTTCTTCTGGGACTCCTATGATATGAATGTTACTGTGCTTTATGGAGTCACTGAGTGATCTAATATTCGTGATCTAATATTTTTCTTTTCGTCTTCTTTTCAGCTTCATTGTTTTTCATAACTTACTTTTACATCACTTACTCACTCCTGTGCTCCTTCCTTCCTTGTGGTCATTACATCCAGTCTGTTTCGAATCTCAGCTATTGCATTTTCTACTTCGATCTACTTTCTAGGTCTTCTTCTCTGTGGTAAGGGACTCCCTGGTATCTTCAATGCTTTTCTCAAGTCCAGCTAGTATCCTTATGATTTTGCTTCAAATTCCAGGTCAGGCATATTACTTATGTCTGTTTTGATTAGATCCCGGACTGTGACCTTTTCTTGTTTTTTCTTTTGGGATGAATTCCTCCATCTTGGCATTTTGTCTAGGTCTCTGTCTTCCGTGTGTTAGGAAAGCCTGTCTGTTTACATCAGTTTATTGAAAATGATCTGTCACGTCTTTTGATATTCTAAAATTGTATGATTCTCAAGATCAGTGGTATTTATAATGCAAGTTTATAACAAACCAAACGAAATCTAACATATCTGACAATTCATCAATGGTAGACCTTATCAGATTTCTTTTTAAATATTCCAATGGGTTTTTATTGCAGTCAGTTCCCTCTGCTTCATGTATAAGTTGCTAAAACATTAAGAACAACTGAAATTACTATAGAATAATAAAGTTGAAAGAAAACATAAGACTCAAATGGTCATGAAAATGTGAAATATTAAATAGAAAATCAGTCAGATTATTCTTTTTTTGGTGAAAAAAGACATTAGAGATTTAAAATTTTTCTTTCAAAATATTTCGTGATTGGAATAGGAATGACAGCCACCCTTGGGTAGGGGGAGAAGTAGGAATGAAAAGATAGAAGCAAACAATTGAATTTAACAATGGTAAATGTGCATCTTCAACAACTATAACTTTAATTTTAGAGCACTAGCACAAATACTCTGGTCATACACTTAGCAAATAGTTTTATGTGTACTAAACAGGATGAAAAATGAGTTTCTAGAATTCTCTTAAGAGTCTAACTGAAATATAAGCCTGGGTAGCAATGAGTTCTGTGCTTAATTTCAAAATTCACTTCTAATGTTACAGAAGTTATAATAATAAATAAATAACTTACCAGGAAAGGAAAATTTATTTTTCAATGAATTGTATTTGTGACTAATAACTTAAAATAATATATTAAATTTTGTTTTATTATTTTGTCGTGGCTAAAACATACATGAAATCATTTTTATTTAAAATGTAAGTTACAAAGATTTTTAATCTTTTTTCCCCTTTCTTAGTAAAGTTCTATTTTTTGTGTATTTAATTATAGACAAAAGGTTCTCAAACTATGACACCCTCTGGCACCCAGAAAAAAGTTAAGAGAACTCTGCCAAACCCACCCCCCGAGGAGACCTCCACTGGCACTCAGTCAACATACAGCACAATGGGCACAGTTTCCAGGAGGAGGATCTGCAGAACCAACACAATGGCACGAGCCAAGATTCTCCAGGATATAGACAGAGAGCTTGACCTTGTAGAGAGGGAATCTGCAAAGCTGAGAAAGAAACAAGCAGAACTTGATGAGGAAGAAAAGGAGATTGATGCCAAATTACGGTATCTGGAAATGGGAATTAATAGGAGGAAAGAGGCATTATTAAAGGAGAGAGAAAAGAGAGAGCGAGCCTACCTCCAGGGAGTAGCTGAGGATCGGGATTACATGTCTGACAGTGAGGTGAGCAGCACCCGACCAACCCGAATAGAAAGTCAACATGGCATAGAGCGACCGAGAACTGCTCCCCAAACTGAATTCAGCCAGTTTATACCACCACAAACCCAAACAGAATCTCAGCTAGTCCCTCCTACGAGTCCTTATACACAATACCAATATTCTTCCCCTGCTCTTCCAACCCAAGCACCTACCCCATACACCCAGCAGTCCCATTTTCAGCAACAGACTTTGTACCATCAGCAAGTTTCACCTTATCAGACTCAACCAACATTTCAGGCTGTGGCAACAATGTCCTTCACGCCGCAAGCTCAACCTACACCAACCCCGCAACCTTCTTACCCGTTACCATCACAGATGATGGTGATACAACAAAAGCCACGGCAAACTACATTATATTTGGAGCCCAAGATAACTTCAAACTACGAGGTGATTCGCAACCAACCCCTGATGATAGCACCTGTTTCTACTGATAATACATATGCTGTTTCTCATCTTGGGAGTAAGTACAATAGCTTAGACTTGAGAATAGGATTGGAGGAAAGAAGTAGCATGGCAAGCAGTCCAATATCAAGCATATCTGCAGATTCTTTCTATGCAGATATTGACCATCATACCCCAAGAAATTATGTCCTAATTGATGACATTGGAGAGATTACCAAAGGAACAGCAGCATTAAGCACTGCGTTTAGCCTTCATGAAAAGGATCTGTCAAAAACAGATCGTCTCCTTCGATCCACTGAAACACGTAGGTCTCAAGAAGTGACGGATTTCTTGGCACCTTTACAGACTTCCTCCAGATTGCATAGTTATGTGAAAGCAGAGGACGATCCCATGGAAGATCCCTATGAGCTAAAGCTTCTTAAACATCAGATTAAACAAGAATTCCGTAGGGGAGCAGAGAGCTTAGATCACCTTGCTGGTCTTTCCCATTATTACCATGCCGATACAGGCTATAGACATTTTCCAAAATCTGAAAAGTACAGCATTAGTAGACTCACACTTGAAAAACAAGCAGCAAAACAACTACCAGCAGCCATACTTTATCAAAAGCAATCAAAGCATAAGAAATCACTAATCGATCCTAAAATGTCAAAATTTTCACCCATTCAAGAAAGTAGAGATCTTGAACCTGATTATTCAAGCTATATGACTTCTAGCACTTCATCTATTGGTGGCATTTCTTCCAGAGCAAGGCTTCTTCAAGATGACATCACTTTTGGCCTCAGAAAAAATATTACAGACCAACAGAAATTTATGGGCTCATCTCTTGGTACAGGGCTGGGCACTTTAGGAAATACCCTAAGGTCGGCTTTGCAGGATGAAGCAGATAAGCCATACAGCAGTGGCAGCAGGTCCAGACCTTCTTCCAGACCTTCTTCAGTCTATGGCCTTGACTTATCAATTAAAAGAGATTCTTCCAGCTCTTCCCTAAGACTGAAAGCTCAAGAGGCTGAAGCTCTAGATGTTTCCTTTAGTCATGCATCACCTTCTGGCAGAACTAAGCCGACCAGTTTACCAATTAGCCAGAGTAGAGGAAGAATACCAATTGTGGCCCAGAATTCTGAAGAAGAAAGTCCACTCAGTCCCGTTGGCCAGCCAATGGGAATGGCCAGGGCTGCAGCTGGACCCCTTCCACCAATATCTGCAGACACCAGGGATCAGTTTGGATCAAGTCACTCATTGCCCGAAGTTCAGCAACACATGAGAGAAGAATCACGAACTCGAGGCTATGACCGTGACATAGCGTTCATCATGGATGACTTCCAACATGCCATGTCAGACAGTGAAGGTAAATTGGGCCTCAAACTACCTTGTTACTCTCAAAACTCAAACTCTTATTTTTCTGCATGTTTAATTTTCCTTCTCCAAGGATGTATTCTACTTTTCTTAGTGCATCTTTTGCATGTTTCCTTCAATTTTATTTCTTGTAAATGGAAATTTGATCTTGTGTATAGATTTCCTAGCATGCTTTTCTTTATTTCTTTTTAGTTTATTCTTTTATTGGTGTTTCTTGATTGTTTGCTTGACTTGTTTGGTGTCCAATTTTCTAAAACCATTATCAAGTAATTGTGTCAATAAAATATGGTCATCCTTTAAATCCATAGTTGGCAAGTTTTTCATTGTATGTTCTTTTATTTTTTTAAAATGCATTTCTAAGTATATTGGTCAGTTTCTTTCAGTTTCTGAAATTATTAATACTTAGAGTCATTAAGTACTATTCTGCTAGACTTTGTAATAGAAAATTATTTACGTTATTTTTGTGATATCCTTGTTCATTAATTGAGAGAATGTTTTCTTTTTGAGAATCTTTGGCTAAATCCCTGATATTAGCGTAATATAGAATTTTATAATTCTCCTTAAATAAAGGATTAATATTTTTATTTCTCTCACTATGAATACTGTAATTGACAAGTTTGTGCATTTTGCATTGCATACTAGAAAGCTTAGCACTAAATATGATATTGACAAAAAATAATTATACCAGTACACAGAAAACATTCTTTAGATTTAGAATCAAAAATGTGCTCACTACTTTTGTAAGTTTAGCAAGCTGAAGCCCTCCTGGTTGGTGTACCTATTTTGGTTTTTCCTTGGCTTTGCTTTTTGCATCATCCCATTTTTTTGCCCTAAATTGTTTTGCTAATTGTTTTTTTTAATAAATGATTTAAGGCAAGTATATACCTTAACTGAACACTGGCTTATGATAATTTTGTTGTTGTTTAATCATATAGAATGATAGGACTGTAGAAAATTATCTACTCTAAATATAATTGTAAAGACAAGGGAGGAGAGTTAAAGGGTTATATAGAGTCCTTTCCATGCCAGCAGGACTCATGACTTTTGTCCTCTTTTTTCTCTCCCTCTATGGTTTACATTTGATGTAGGTGTGGTTTGAGTCCTGGAAATAAAATATTTCTCATTGAATAAAAATATTATTACTTCATGCCTTTGAAGACTGCAGAGCACTAAACTAACATGAACACCCCCCTTTTAAATCTGACATTTTCTCTGAGGATTCACAGGAAAATATGTTTTCATGAAAAGAATTTTCCTTCTACTTCTATATCTAGACACTAATATGATTTTAGAAGTTCAAATCTAGATTTGAATAGGATTAAAATGAGTTGCTGGATCTGAAAGTGGAAAGATTCCTCTTCTTAGTGAAATCCCAAGACTGGTTCCTTTCTGATTTATTTTCTTCTCTACAGGCTATTGGGTTGACCATTTTTATTGATAATTATTCAATTAATAAAACACTGTTTGTATATTTTTTTATTTAGTCAGTTTGAATCTCTCTAGTTAAATAAGAGTTATGATATGTGGAAACAGTTTTTTTCTTTAGTTTTTTTCACAATCCACATTTTACACACATTTTATACATATAAAACAATTGCTGCAGAGGAATAAAAATTCTTCAATAATCATATTGGTAAAATAACAAGATAAAACAAAAACTTTAATAGGTTTATAGCATAACTAAACACCTAAGGCTGTGTGTGTGTGCATGAAGCATATATTTGAGAGAATTTGACAAATTTGTTTATTCATCATGGATATTTTGTCAACATGGTGCCAGACATTTAGATTTTTCTAGATATTCCAGAATGTGGTATTTATTTACATACAATCATATAAAAGTAACCAAATGTTTTATTTCTCATTTATATGTTTGAATGGTGTAAACTTCTAATCATCAAGGAATGTATGAAAAACATTGTTTTCATAAAGTAGATGATGAGACATCATGCAGCATACAAAATTATGAAATGTATGAAGATGATATCAAAAAATAATTAAAGCGAAATTTAGATGAAATTACACAATTAAACTAAAACATATTTAAAAATTAACCAGACAAGAAATTTAGCCATGAAGAACATACAGATATAGAATTAGACAAATGACAAACATAACAAATTGAATTACATATGTAATATTATGTGTGTGAATTGTAGTGATTATCTTTAAATGTTGTGTTTCAAGATGTTACTTTTTTTTGTTTGTTTTTAAATCATGTAAAAATATTACTTTTCTTCTGGTATAGCAATGGCCTGCTTTTCTTTTGAAATCTTGGATTCCTTGGGTAATTAAGGGAAAAAGTAGAAAATATTTTTCCTAATTACATAACTAATTTGTGAACTCATGAAATACTAAGAATTTTTAAATAAATTTTTACCAAATATATCTCTGTAATTCAATGATAAGATCACGTTGAGAAGTATAACATTCCAACAGGCTGTTTAGTATTGAGTAGACAAAAGGAAATGTAATTGCCTTCAAATTGTTGTGTGCTTTCTCTGAATTCGATTAAATTCTAATTTATAGACTCTAAGAACATTTTTCAGATGTGTTCTATATGACTTTAGTTAATTTTGAAATAGCTCACTTTAGGTAAAGTCTAGATAAGCATAATTTACATCACTTAGTATTTATGGCCATCAGCTTGAAGTTCACAATTTGATGTGCATGCATGTTGGTTAAGTACGGAGCAGGAAGCCCTTTTTTGGGAGCAGATTTGGAGGAAAGCTAAGCTAAAAACAGTCAAGTTATATTTATTTCTACAAACACAAATATTTTGTTGAAAACATTTCAAAGTATACTTCAAGCCAAAAGAAAAAAAAAGCATCAATATAGTCTCTTTTAAAAAATTTTTTCAACCAATATTTGATACTGAATAGAATTGAACTATTCTTATAACTTTGAATAATGCTAGACCTGAAAATAGCTTACTTTTATTTTACATTTATGATTTCCAGAAAATATCATATTATTTTCCTAACAGCCTAACTTAGTTACATATTGAGTTATTGTAAGAAATAATAGACAATTAAAGTATGTAATCAGAAACAAATTGACAAAATTTGGATTGGGTTGAGATTCTGCTTTATTTGTATAGACATTGCCAAGAAAACATGATTTAAAGGATTGTGATTCAAATGCAATTAGCAAAGTTATGTATTCAAGTGAAATCATGTACTACATTATCCAAGATATGCATTTATTAAAATCAATATAGATTATTTTTTTCATGAGAAGTAAATAATAAGAATATGTAAGAAGTAAAATAAGATAGTATTACTCTGGTTGGGGATAGTCTATTAAGTTTTTAAGTGACAATGATTACACTATAGATTTGTTTAGTATTTACTTATCAAATTTCTATTACATAAATATTTTGTCATAATTATAGTTTTTTAGTGTCAAATTAAAAGTATGAAAAACCATAATATATTATCAAGGAGATCGAGTCAAGATTGTATAAATATTAATGAAGTTCAAGGGACAAATTAATATTTATTTTCAATGTGTATCATAATTAGGGTATTAGTTCTTTCGCTAGTCGATGATTAATTTTTCTGTTTCATTCATCTCCCAAACACTTATTGATTGTTATGGCATTTGCAAGGCATTGTTTTTAGTGTTGAGGAAGGGGGAAAAAAAGAAGACCTGAGTCTTATCCTCAAGCAGTTTAGAATCTCCTATTAGAGATCAGATAAGTGCACACACAGCCACAAACCAGGTATGTAACATTGCATTTCCTCAAACTGAAGAATGACTAAATTATGACACATCATCAATCATCATATTTATTGGGGGAAATGCTGTGGTTAATCACAGGAGGTGACCACAGGACCAAGATCACAGGAATTATGGAGGTGAGTAGTGGTTTATATGCTATGGGTTTACCAGTCCTACCAGCAAAGATACAATGAAAATTGCTTGGGGAAAAATGTGTTGGGAAGTTTTGGAAGAGAAGTCAATCAAGGGCATAGACAGAAAAAGAAAACTTTGATGAATTAGGAGAATCAAAAGAATGGCATTGTAGATGCTAGAATTTCAAGAAAGCCTAAGTTGATAGCACCATCAACAAATCTTTCAGTATGAAAATTTGAGAAGGGCTGCTCCATCTGCCATTTAGAAAGCAACTGTGTATTTCCAGAGATCCTTTTCACAATTTAGAGATCCTTTTGCAAAGAATAAAACTTTACATAGTAAGGTCAAATTCTGCATAGTAGGTAAAATGGGATTTTTTTTTGTCACTAAATAGTAGTTTTAAAAAACTTCAGAAGTAGTAAGAACTGAATGGGATGAATAATTTAAAATAATTATGTACTTAAATATGGTTGCATTTTCAAAAAAGTATTTTAAGATGTCAAGTTTTGTCACATTATAAGTATTTAAAGCAGTCAGCGAGCTCTTCAATCTTATTTCTAAATCCGTGGCCACATGGAAAATAATTATTTAATTTTTAACAAAATATTCTCAATATATTTTTAATAGTAGGCTACCAGGTGAGTATGGCACACATGTTCCTTGCAATAATACTTGGGATCCTCTTAGAAATAAATGTTTTCATTTATTTATCGAATGTTATAGAGTTGTCTTGTTTTCAAAAATACTCACTTGATGTTCAAAGCCAGCAGCCACATTAGTAGTGATTGATATGAAAGTGGGAAAGTGACAGAATCTTCCGTACTGAAGGACGACATTTTCCTTAGATTTTAATGGTGGGTGTAGGTAGTGAGAAGAGATGAGGAGGCAGGAACTCAAGGGTTGAGGTTCAAAGAAGGACTTCTGAGGAATATTCACTTGTTCATTTATTCAGTCACTATCTAAATTTCTTCTCACTTAAAATTTAATTTTGTTTTATTTTGCTCTGAGAGGTTGAATAGGTGTGTACATTATTTTTTTCTAAGTTATTCCATGGTACAAAATTTTTCTCATAGTATTGGAAATGATTTTTCTCATCCTCTTGGTAGTTGTATTTGAAATGCATGAATGGTTAACAAGCCTGGAGCATGTTGGTACTTCAGAACATCTGCTGTCCTCTATCATCTGTATTAGTTGTGGCTGCAATGTTTGATATTTCCTTGGTCTCCAAAGCCTATCATCTACGTCGTGAAGAAACAGATTGGTTTGACAAACCCAGGGAGTCTCGTTTGGAAAATGGACATGGTCTGGATCGCAAACTGCCAGAAAGATTGGTCCACTCTAGACCAGTTAGTCAACATCAAGAGCAAGTAAGTGCTATATTGAGAAATCTCTTTCAGATTTATCCCCCACGGCCAAAAAAATCAGTGAGTCCGTCAATCAGTCAATCAGTCAGTCATCCTAGAATGGTCTCAGTTATCCTAAAATACATGGGACTTTTGTCAATCAAGTTCATAAACATTTTTTTCAGTAACTTAAAATACTGAGTACCTTATTTAATAATCCCTGGCTATCAACATTGCAGCATAGCGGTAGTGCTTCTACTGGGCAGTTTAAGTGATTCATTCCCCCAAAAGATAGTTAAGTTTGTACAATATACTCAACGCTGCTATACAAGGACAATACCTGTAGCTCCTAAAGACCTTACACAATATTGGGTGAAATAGATACAGGTAATTTCAGTGCTTTTCAATAACAGTGTGTTCAGGTGTTAAGAAATAGCAAATAAGGAGGTGACCAAACCAAGTCAGCTGGGGACAAGGAAGGCTTCATTTTGGGAAAGAAGGGAATTTATATTTTAGAGTCTATTATATGGACATGTTTGTCTCATGTTTATCTTTGGATTTTATCATCAGAAAAACTCAAACTGGATACTATTAATTAATATCTATTTATTTTATGTTTTCTTAAGATTTATTTATTTTAGTGAGAGAACACTCACATGCATGTGTGACCAGGGGAGGTGGTAGTGGTGGATGGGGGGGCAGAGGGAGAGAGAGAATCTCAAGCAGACTCCCAGCTGATCACAGAGCCTCATGCAGGGCTCAGTCTCACAACCCTGAGAGCACGACCTGAGCCAAAATCAGGAGTCAGATGCTCAACTGACTGAGCCACCCAGGTGCCCCAATTAATATCTATTTATAGGTGAAACTAAAACTTAGAGATAAATTTCACAGTTAGATAAATGTGATAACAAAATTCATGGTCGTATTCACCTTAGAACAAATCAGGTGATGCTTGAGTGAATTTTGAGAGACACATAGGAGATCAACAGTTGGATAAATTGAGGGAGATTCCTCTGGTTAGCCCTGTGGCCTCAGTTGCCTTAAGAGAGCAGATATTTGCAGGTTGTGTATCCATAATCATTAAAATACCCTTAGAAGAGACAGTTGAGTTATTTCATATACGTTAATTCCTGTCTGATCAGTGATTCTCTGATACAGAAGACAACTCAGTTTTGAACAACATAGGTAAACCATATGAACTTAACTGTAATTTACTTCAATGTTTGTCACATTCAAGTATGAAAGAGATGACTTTTCATCACACATACGTACCATTGAAAAGATAGTACCTGTAATCAAATTTTATTTCCAAAGCAGTTTCACTTTTCATGGACAAATTTCTAGCTGTTAAATAGAATTTCTTAATCTCAGGAGCACCTGGGTGGCTCAGTCAATTAAGGGGCCAACTTTTGATTTTGGCTCAGGTCTTGATCTCAGGGGCCTGGGATGGAGCCCCGCATCAGACTCCGTGCTCAGTGAGGAGTCTGCTTCAGGATTCTCCTTCTCCCTCTGTCCCTCCTCCTGCTCTGTCTCTTCTCTCTCTCTCTCTCTCTCTCTCAAATAAATAAATAATCTTTAAAAAAGAATTTCTTTATCTCAAAATGTTGTTCTGTATTGGTTTATATGTGCTATCATATTTTCTAGAAATTTTGGAATTCTTTTCTTTATGTTATATTCTTTTTAGTCTTTGATATCTTTAAAAACTTTGTAGTTTATCCTCATCCCCCACCCATCTCCCCTCTGGTAAACATGGGCGGGATGGGTCAAATAGGTGATGGAGATTAAGAAATACACTTACGAAGAAAATAAATAAATAATTAAATACATTTTTTAAAAAAATTTTGGTTTAGGGCTGTGTTTACCTCTATATACATGTCCATATACTTCCATTTCTTTGTACTTCATTTAAATGTATCAGACAATTGAATTAGACTTATCTTAGATTACCTTGTTATTATTAAAATTGTATTTATAGCTATAGTTCAGTCTCACCAATTAGATCAGCCTGACGAGCAAGGAAAATTAATAAGATCATTCTGAACATGTTTATAAAATATAAATTTACCTCTTTTTATCTATAGTTACTAGAATAATAAATCTGTCAGCTGAAAATAGCTTCTTTGAATATATTTTACTGTAAGAATCTCTCTATATTGACTTACTTTTTATATCTTACCTGTCTCATTTGTTTCTTTGAAGTTTATTATTTTCCACAAACCTACATTAAGTCAATGAAAGCACAAATCCTTTAAAGAAATCTTAATAAGATGAAATATATAAACTGGAGAGCTGGAAAATAACTCCTATTCAATTATTTTCTGACATTGCCATTTCCATGGATATTTAGAATAGTCTTGTCCAACTAATTTATTCAACCAGTATTCTTGAAGAATACATTTTTACATAATCTGTGTCCACCTCAAAAAATATATTCTAGAATTCTATTGTATGTAGATGAAACATTAATAACCTTAATGGCACTTTTTGATTCTAATTTTCTGTTGCTAACATCTGCAGGTTTATGATTTAACCCACTGAGGATATAATACATCATATTTAAACAAAATATAGACCAATATAATGCCAAAATTGAGCAGAATATATTTCAGAATCATTTCATGAATTTCCTGCTATTTTTTTATAAAGTATAAAATGTAAGGATCCTTCTTAGAATTATTTATACGTACATGTAATAAAGTAATGTGTAATTTCTTATTAAAAGTAATTTTTTACATTTAAAAGGTTTTTACATTTTTTATTCTGATATCTAACATACAGACAAAAAACTACACATGCAGTTACCAAAACTGCAAATATGCAGAAGTAGAAACTAGTTATAAAGTGAACGGCCATAAAACCAGCACACGGACCAAGAAAGGGAACATGCCTACCTCAGAAACCACTGTGTGCCCCTTCCAGGTGGTAATCCTCAACCTCCTTCAAAAAAATGACAAATATGCTAACTTTGTGACAATAATTTCTTTGTTTTTCATTAGTTTTTTCTAAACAAGCTACAAAGAAGATGACATACGTTTTGATTACATTTACATAAAGCTCAAAATTCATGGTATTTTTTTGCATTAATATTTGTCTTCAGATACTGTTTTTGTCATTAACTCATCATAACTGTATTTTGGTCTAGAGAGAATAGCAAAATGGCATTTTCGTTTTATTCACTTGTTTCATCTCTAATCATAAAAAGGTAATATCTAGCTCTTGGTACTAATAAACCCGATGCTTTTATTTGGAAACTTATGCATAACAAGAATTTATACTCATAAAAAGCCCTGGAGGCAAAAGTAATAAAACCAAACTGATTAATTCAAACATGAACTTATCTGCTTTAGAAATAACATATAAAAGTACATGAGAAACATAGAAAATTTTTTCTGAATTTTTATTAGACTCAAAATCATATTATTTGAATATAAACATTTGAATATATATTATAATGTGTATACATATTTGAAAGGAAACAAATACTGATTTGCTTTATTCACTTCATCTATAAATAGGACTGATAGCCCTCACAGGGTAATTATAAAGGTCAACACTTCTTAATTAGTACCGAATGCCTCCATGTTCTGCATTAATGCTCATGCCTTCTGCAGTCTTCATGCAGCTGCAATATTGAGGGACATTAAAATCCTCTGAGAGAGCCATTCTTCCTCTATATTCTGGGCCTTTGGATGTCTTGTTCCCTTTCCCTGAACACTCTTCCTCCTCTCATCTCAGCTACTCTACTCATCACTTAGGTCTCCATGTGCATGCCCCATCTTACAAGAAGCCTTCTCTCACACTACCACCACCACCTCCCCACACATCGGGGCAAGTATTCTTCCTTTGTGCTCCCAACAGTATTGCATGCATTATGTCACAGTCTATGAGCTCCTAGAGGGCAGGGGCTCCCTACTCCATCCTCTGCAGTTCTATACAGTGCTTAGCACAGTACTTGGAACACAAGAAGGATCCTCTTCCCTGCATCTAGCATGTGTAGTGTTTAGGAGAGGGAAAAGGATGAATGTCCATATGAGTAAAAGGTAGGTTAACACAGTGTTATTATTTCATAAGTATGAAGGCTCAATTATTCATGAAAATATTTGTAGATAAAGAAGAAGAATCCTTTGGCTGGGAGGCATAAAGTTGATAGCTCTTTCAGTACAGAATCACCAAAAGACAATGATAACCAAGACCAGATGCTGGGGGAAAGGTTGGACACCACTTGACATCTGTCCTGCCCTCACTCATACTCTTATTTGGCAGAAGTAACACCTACCCTGAAACCCCCTCTGCTGGAGAACTCTTTGAACATTCACCTGCAATGCTTAGAAAAAAAAATCTAAGATCCAACTAGTTCATATATGGAAGACAGATACCACTGCTTTCTACAGATTTTTGGTCACTTTGATCATAATTATAGCAGTTTTATGTTTTTGATTTATTGAGTTCTTTTTTTTATAATAATATTTTTTATTATATTATGTTAGTCACCATACAGTACATCCCTGGCTTTTGAAGTAAAGTTCGATGATTCATTCATTAGTTGCATATAACACCCAGTGCACCATGCAATACGTGCCCTCCTTAGTTCTTGATGCTAGCTATAGACAGTCTCTGAAGTTACATGAGGTGCCAGGAGATGTTCTGAAAGTGACATTGTATGGAAACGAAGATGCTAACATCCCTTCTACTAACATGATCATAGGTACAAGTTAGAAGGTGATAATGGCTAGCTGATAAAACTCTGCTGAAAAATTTGGAAAATTTTACGACTCTCCTAGACTGTGCAACAAATGCACTTGAGTTTACATCACCTTCTCCCTAGTCTACGGAATTGGAAAGAATAGCATAATGAAAATGCATTTTCTTACTTTACTTTTGACCAAGTGGAAAAAAGTGACTTTTTAAGATTGTTATCAAATAAAAAATGAAATTAAAGATATTTAAAATGAAATAGTACCAATTTTATTAGTTATCTATAGTACCAAAGCAAAGTTCAATTATATCGAATAGTTCTGGTATTTTCAATGAACATGGTTTAATTTTCATTAAAAAAAAATTAAGATCTTTAAATGCAGATTAAGGGAGGAAGGAATAAAAGAGGAAGACGGGAAATAGAAGGAGAAAAGATGAAGAAGGGAGGGAAAGTAAGAAAGGCAGAGGAGAGAAATTGAGAGGGAAGAAGAAAGGAGACAGAGGTAGACAGATACTGACACAGGGGAAACAAGACAGGGAGAATCAAGGGAAAATGTATACACTCTTCTTGCCATGAATATAAATAAATAAGGTTTTCGGTGGCTTGCAAAATTGTAGTGGTACAAATTATGTAGACAAACTGATTACTGACCATAATTTATTCATAATCTTGCAAACAACATTTTAGTTCTACTCTGAAGAATTCAGATAAAATCCCTGGACTCAGCAGGATTCTGCTGTTGTTTGGGGAGTGTTTTCTGTTCATCAGAAACCTGATTAAGCTTATTCTTTCCTGAAGAGAAGAAAAGCTACAGGCTATAATTGGAGCTTGCATTTTTCAATACATATTTTACTTTTAATATAGAATTCTAACAGTCTTACAGGTGGATTTACACATTAAAACCACAAGAGTATTCAGGGAATCACAAATCAACATCTCTTGGGTTCTAACTTCTTTTTAATATTTTGGTTTAGTGCTCACACACTTCTTAAACATATTCTGAAATAGGTAATATTGCATGCCTCTTTACTAAACTTTATTTTGTTTGTAATTTTAGTCTAATTTTTCTAAAGTGATAGGACATTTCATACTAATAAAATCCTCTTAATACAGATATGACAAAATATTTCAATATTTTTATCATCTATTATCTCACAAATCTCATTTAAAAGTAAAGTACCATAAAATACAAAACACAAGTTTGCATTCACTAATTTCTTTTGTTTCAGAAGTCTCATTTTGCCAGGGGGAAATAGAGATAATGCAATCTCTAGTATTCTCATATTCAAGTCTCAATAATGAGAATTGGAATCATAGGCTTGCAACCATAGCTTTAAGGGTTGATGCTTCTACCCGAAGGAATGTCAACAGTAAATGAGAACTCCATCAGTAACACAGCTTTGAATAAAAGGAAGGCCTCAGAAAGAATTAGAATGAGCAAAGGCTTTATTTATGTAGAACTAGCCTCAGCAACCAGTGTACATTGAAACTTCTAGTAGATATGCACTGCAAAAGCACAACCCCACAATAAAATCAAAGCAACACAAATATAAAACAGTCCTATTAGAGTGACAAAGCTGTGTAATATGAGGATTTTTTTCTGCCTTTTCTCCTCTAGTACCACTTAATTGCTGAAAATTAAAAATACCTTTACGTTTCTAGGTTGCCCAGAGCAAAATTAGAGACTCAACACGTTGTCACATACATTGTCTACCACTGTCTATGTATACTGTAGGAACAGACATCCTTTGAACCTGTTAAGTATGTCTATCAATTTCCCAAACACAGAAAATCAGTTTGCAAGAGTAATTGGTTATAAATGTGAAGATCACGATGAACTCAGAAACCAATAATATTATATAGTTAAGGTGCTTAAATTGTGATCATTTGAGAATCTGGTAATATTTTTTTATTGATTGAATCAATGCACTTAAAAAAAGTCTAAATCTGTGTATTGTGTTTTAAGTGTCTTTAAACATTGATTGTTCGCCTTATCATATGTATATCTTAGATCATACAGATGAACGGGAAGACTGTGCACTACATCTTTCCTCATGCAAGGATAAAAATAACCAGAGACTCTAAGGATCACACAGTTTCAGGTAAAGGAAATCAAATAATCTACTTTTTATTTTAATATCAGATTGGGATACGTATTTGTATTTCTGTTTAGATGACTTACCAAATTTTAGAAAATGCTGTTTATGTCAAAAGTTGTGTATTGAAGAATTTAAAAAAATAAGCAGTCTATACATTTGAACATAAAAGATTATAAGGGCATGGTCATTAATATGACAAATTACTAAGTGGTACACATTTAGATCATTTTTTCCTTAATTGCATTTTTAAAACATACATGGTATTATAATACTCCATAATTATTGCTCTGAGCAATATGGCCACCGGTTTTAGAACAATAAAACATTCTCACAAAGGAAGTAGGTATCTCTGATTCTTCCAAGGAATGTGTCCCCCTAAACCATGTCAATTTGAACATTATCAATTATGTTGAGTTTTTGTTTGTTTACTTGTGTTCTTATGTGAACCAAAGCGTATGACAGATTTCTAAAGCTTTTCATTTTGAAAAAATTTTAGATTCCTAGAAAATTCTGGGCTCCTAGGAAATAGTACGGTCAGTTCTTCTGCCCATCCTTTACTCGGTTTCCCTAATGTTAACATCTATCTGATAAAGATGATCAAACCCAGGAAGTTCACATTAATTAATATAGTACTATTAAAACATCTACAAGCCTTGAGGTGCCTGGCTGGCTCAGTCAGTAGGACATGCAACTCTTGATCTCGGGGTTGTCAGTTCAAGCCCCACGTTAGGCGTAGAGATTACTTAAAAATAAAATCTTTAAAACACACGCACATCTATAAGCCTTATCTAGAGTTTTAGTTTCCCCACTAAATTCTTTTTTTTTTTTTTCCTGATCCGGGATCCAATCTGGATCTGATGTTGCATTTAGTTGTCATCCCTCCTTTGTCTCCAATCTGATAGTTTTGCAATCTTTGTGTTTCATGACCTTGATACTTTTGAAAGATAATGGAATTTCTGTATTATAAGTTTAAATTTTTTGCTTAGATCTTCAGGGCAAAATATAAATTCTGTCAAAGTTAATGACTTTTTGAAATATGAATAGTACCTGTATTCTCATTCAAGTATATTCCTTGTGTTTATAGACACTGTACATTCACAGAAAATATTCATAAATGTATGTTTTATGTATATATATGAACATATGTATAGATGATCTGTCTAACGTGGTATATGTGCTGGAGGATTGTTTTTTTTTCCCCCTTCAAGGACTGATAGAACAAAGGACAAAAATAGATTTTTTTTTTTCAGTTTACTTGCTCCTGTTCCTTGCACATTTTAGACCATGGAGCATGAAGATGTGGAACAGGTTTTGCTTTAAGCAATTTTCCTCTCTTTATTTTCATAGAGAATGAATCGATTAGGAGTCTAATGTTGTTTTCCTTTTAAGATTGGGTAATTTTTCTCCTACCAGAGACAGATAATTTAAACTTTCATAGTTTTATTGCATGCACACTGTATTTTAAGCAATGATGAAAATTCCAGGGGTGAATCCTAAAAGCCATGGGCTCTATGGATTGGAATAATTATGATGGAATAACTAGCTCTATGGAATAATTACTTCTACAAATGGTTTCAGTTCCCTCCAGCTCATAAAACAAAACAACATAGTACTTTCCAGCAATACCTAATTTTTTTTTAGTGCGAACAACAGAAATCTTACTAAATCATCAAAACACTCTACAATGTATCTATCTTGCTGTATTATTGCTTTTATACTGTGTTAGTCATCCCCTCAACCTTCTTACTTGTCTTTTGCAACTCATTATTTTAATTTGTTTTCTTGTATTAGAATTAGGAAAAAAGTTTTTAGACATAGGAAAGACAGAAATAAGAGCTATTGATACCTCATTACGAATATTCTAGCCTGAAAACTAAATTCATTTTCCTCTATATAGATTTTATGAAATGAGAAACAAGAATTATTGTTTTGAACAGTATGTTTACTAGCAGTGTACTGTATCATCTCTCCGCTTGCCCGTTTTTCTTTTAATATTTACCTAATATAAAAATATTTTCCCCATTACATTCCCCTGCATTGATTACTTCTGAATATATTTTCCATATGTTCTTGGGTAGCATGATCTCATAGTGAATTAAATGTTGTGAAACAATTCCTGTTGTTTTCAAATAAGTCTTCAGGACCTCAAAGGGATTTAAATACACGTATATACAAAGCTAGAGCGAGAAAGGACTCCTTTGGCAAACAGTGTCTAGAAGGTCTAAGGTAATGGCAAGCAAACCCTGGCACACAGCGTTTGTGCTCCTAGCTGATCTCTCTGTTGTTTGCCACTCAACCAAAAGCCTTTCTTTGCTTAACTGAACATTTGGTGGCATTAAGGATTTACCGTTGTTTTTTGGCTGTGATTACCATTTTGATGTTAATGTTTTTAATAGAAATTACAGATAGATTTTTTTAGAGATACATCCTCAAATGTTTACAAATGAAACAATATTTTGTCTGGGATTTCTTTCAAAATTTGTTGTGTGGAAAATGGTGAAGAAAAAAAACCATGATTTGATAATGGTTGGCACTGGAAGGTTGACCACACTGGGTTTTATTACAGGCTTGCATTACTTTTCTAGTTGTATGACATTTTCCATAATAAAAAAAATTAAGCTCCTATTTGTTTTTCATAGAGAAAATGAGCAGTGTGGCCTGTAGCTTCCTCAATAGTGAAAAAGCTATCTAACCAAAAATTTAAATGCCTTTGTAAACATGATGAGGATGTAAGCAAGGAGGGGGTGCAGAATAAAATGTAGTCTATCTGCCCTCCCAAATAGGAGGTCCAAATGGTCATTAGTGTATTTTCATTTTGGTTATATAAACCCATTGAAAGTAGAAAAACTGTATCTTTTATGATAATTTAATAATCCATTCTAGGGGGCGCCTGGGTGGCTCAGTTGGTTAAGTGTCTGCCTTCCACTCTGCTCATGATCCCAGGGTCCTGGGATGGAGCCTTGCATCACTGGCATTGTAGACTTCCTACTCAGCGGGGAGCCTGTTTCTCCCTCTCTGCCCCTCCCCCACTCGTGCTCTCTCTCTTGCTCTCAAATAAATAAATAAAATCTTTTTTAAAAAATTGAAATAAACCATCCTAACAGGACGTAGTATTAAAATATTTTATAACAATTATATGAAACAAGTATACCTCTCAAAAAAAGAAAAAAAATTATTTTCATTTTTTAGAATCAAAAATAATTTCAGAACAGAAGACAGGAATAGAAAGTGTGCGGTTTTTTAAAATTGTTTCTCTTGTGCGTTTCCTAAAGTTGGAGCAGGAGACCCTCATGGTTTCCAAGATTATTTCAGGGGGTCCACAAAGTCAAAGTATTTTCATAATAAATGGTAAGATAGCATTTGACTTTTGCACCCTCATTTTCTTGTGAGTATGCAGTAGAGTTCTTCGGACATTCCGTGTGTGTGCCATCAGAACAGGCTGGACACAGAGCAGATGTGAGAATTTAGCCGTATTCCATTTAGCTCAAGATTAACTGGATTTGCAATAATGTAAAACAACACCACCCATCTCATAAGTATTTTATTTTTAAATTAGTTATTTTTATTAAAATATAATTATTTAACATCAAATGAGTTTATTTTAAATTCATAAATAAAGGTTTTAAATTCTCAGTTTTAATTTATGATACAGAAAATATGCAGGCCTGTAATCCATATGAACAAAAGCTCTTTGAGGTCCTTCGTAATGTTAAAGAGTATAAATGGCTATTAAAACCAAAATGTTTGAGAGCCATTACTCTAAGGATATTTATGGAGAACGTTAAAAAAATATAAATAACCTTTTTTTCTTCCTATAAAAAAACTTATACAACATAAAATGTATTTTGCAACTGTTTTTATAACTCATATTGGATTTTTAATTTTTTTTATGTATTTTTTTATTGAACACCCCTGGTGTGATTTACATTGTGTTGATTGCTAGGGTATTAGAAAGAACACAACACATACCCTTATCTACAACTTACTCGTAATTCAGTAGTACAATCTGAAATGTAAGTAATTATTACAATAGAATTTTAGTAATAATTAAGATAAAGCCAAGGAATTTATAGAACATTATTGTTCATACTTATACATGTGTATGTATAAGTGTGTACACACATATTCTTATGCACCATTATTTATATTTCTATGATGTTCACAAAGAGAAGTACATGAATACAATCTTCTTTTAAATGATCCATAATTTTTAGAAAATAGATCCTTTGACTATTAACTGAAAACTTCAAAGATAGAGTTATGGGTGTTGATCAACGAATTTAATGATTTTGGAAGTCTTTATTCAACCAAACACAAGGCAGCAAAGTGGAGAGAATAGGTAGTGAATTTTAGCAGAAAGACCTGAGTTGGAGTTCAACTCTTTGCTTATTTAAATTTTGAGAATAAATTTGCTTATCTGTAAAATAAGAGCAGCTCTCTTTATCTCACATAATTGCAAATGAACCTAGCACAAAATCCTATACTTACTATACACTCAACGAATGTTATTTCCTCTTCTCCTAGAGAAAAATTATCAGGAAAAAAAGAATAAAATGTAATGCTCAAGAAATGAGTCTGTTCCTTTTTTATTTCAAACCATCTTACGGCTCCAGAAACACAGCTGTTTCAAACAAGCCAAAGAAATTCTTCTGATTTCAAAAAAGATATTTGCTTATGTATAGTTCCATAACAGGCTGGCTACATCTGCAAGGCTAGAAAGACTAATTAGCAAGTGTAATAGGGAAGAACACTAAATATGTTTAGGTTCAAACGACAGCAGTGTCTTCAGTGGAAATAGTGGCTCATTTTCTGTTCTGTGTTAGTCTACCATCTTTATGAGCTTTTAGAAAGAGGAAACAAATGTAACATCTCATTGGCTCTGAGTTGGTAGCAATACCAAATGTGGATAGCTCTTTCTTGTTACTATTATTTAAACCACTTTAATAAGGTATAATTTACATATCATTAATGTACACAAAATCAATTACTTTTAGTAAATGTGTGGAGTTGTGTGACCATCACCATAATCTTGTTTTAGAACATTTCAGTCATTACAAAAAGTTCCCTTGAGCCTACTAGCAATATCCACCTTCAATGCTTCTCTCCCAGCCACGGGTGAGAGATTTACTTTGAGTCTCTAAGTTTGCTTTTTCTGGGCATTTCATATAAATTGAATCATTCAGTGTGCAGTTTTGGTGTCTGGCTCCTTCACTTACCAACATTTTTGAAGTTACCTATTTTGTCACATGTATCAGTACATTGGTCTTCTTATTGCTAAGTAGTAGTCCATTATTTGGATATTCTACAGTTTTTTATCCCTGGAATTTTCCGTTTTTAAATATTTGCATACAAGTTTGTGTTTGGACATATGATATTTTTTAATGGTTTCGTAGAAGTGGGATTGTTGGATTCTATGGTAAGTTTCTTTTTAACTATTTAAGAAACTGACAAATAGTTTCGTAAAATGAGTGTACCATATTACATTCATGCCAGCAATGTCTGAGGGTTCCACTTTCTCCATGTCATAGCCAACACTTGGTAATGGCTATCTTTTTGGGTGGGTGTGGATGAAAACTCATTGTTTTAACTTGCATTTCCCTGATGATTTATGGTAATAAGCATATTTTCAGGTGGTTATAAACAATGCATATGTCTTCTCTGGTGAAATGTCTGTTCAGATACTTTGCCAATTATTTATTTGAGTTATTTGTCTTCTTACGGAGTTTTAAGAATTCTTCATATATTTTGGATAAAAGTACTTTATAAGGTATATGACCTGAACGTATTTTCTTCTAGCCTATGTCTTGTGTTTTTATTTTTTTAACAGTTTATTTTAAAGGAAAAGTTTTATATTTTAATGGAATTCAATTTATCAGTATTCAATTTATCGGTATTTCTTTAGGGACCAGGCTGCTCTTGCTAGAGTATTAAGAACTATCTCAAGGTCACAAAGATTATCTTTTATTTTTTATATCAGAAGTGTTTTACATTTAAGTTAACAACCTGTTTTGTGTTGGGTTTTGTATATTGTGTGAGGCAGAGGTCCATGTTCATTTTTTTTTTTTAAGCATAAAGAGATATCTGTTTGTGCAAGAATGTTAAAAAAAAAAGAAAGGAAGAAAGAAATCCCCAATTGAATTGCCTTAGTATGTTTGTCAAAAACCAATCTGCCATTAATACAAGGATTTATTTCTGGATTCTCAGTTCTCTTCTCTCTGAGTATGTGCCTAACTGTTATTTCACCAATTTTGTATTCTCTTGTTTACAGTTGATTTATGTTAAGTGTTGGAATCTGGTAGTGTAAGTCCTCCTTTTGAAAATTGTTTCAGCAACTGTAGATCTTTTTGATTTCCATAATATTTTAGCAACAGTCAGCTGGGATTATGACAATGCTTGCACTGAAATTATAGATCAATTTTGAGAGAATTGCTATTTTAACAACATTGAACCATCCCATCCATGAACATGTCATATTTTTTCATTTACTTAGACCTTCTCTAATATTTTTTAGTAAAGTTTTGTAGTTTTCAGTGTATAAGACTAGCATTTCTTTTGTTGAATATCTCCCAAATTATTTTATTCTTTTCTTGCTATTATAAGTGGAGTTGTTTTCTCTCTCTCTCTCTCTCTCTCTCTCTCAAATAAATCTTTAAAAAAAAAAAACCCTATAGACATAAAATGCAGATAAGGTTGAATCTCTTCTAAAACTCACAATTTCTACCTGGTAAATTTTAATGAAAGCTTGCATTCGTGTCCTCAGTAACAAAGGAAGTGTTTATTGTCAAGGCCAGTCCCACATCAACAACATCACTTCTCCTGACATCTGTCAGGATAAATATTGCTTGCACAATTCTGTTCCTGCTAAGGAAGTGCTTTGCTTCTAACGGGAGATTGGTTAGCACATTATTTTATGCACTCTTCATGAAATTAAATTAAAGGAATTAATGTTTGATTCCATGAGAAGAGGGTGAAGACATCCAAGATATTTAACCTAAAGAAGAGGAGGACAAACAGTAATGTTAATGTGAAATTTAAGGGTGTAAATCACAAGTGTTTGTGAATGGGCCACAGATAAATGGTCAATAAGAAATGAGATTCAATTAAAGGAGTAAGGACTTATATTGTTCTCCTAGAATATTTTCTTGACAATTAGAATAATAAGGAAAAGTATATAGAAAGAACAAGGATGTAGGAGTCATGAAAAAAAAATGGGCTCGAATCTTAACTTCTTTACATGCTGGACAATGTAAACAAGTTTCTGAATTGTTTTGGTCTCAGCTTCTTTGTCCTGAGATGATATGGAAAGTATCTAACATAAGAAGTTGCAGAAATAATTTTTTAATGCAAAAAAAGTGCAAGACACATAGAAGAAACATAGAAGAAACTCTTGAAATGTTACTTCCTATTTGCCTCTATCCCTGAAGATGATACTAAAGAGTTTGAAAGAAATAAAATATATTAAATATAAAAAAATATTGACATAAGGTACAGAAACCAAACAGAATTCATCAGTTCAAAGTCATGTATTTGGAGACATTTGACAGTTAAAATTCAACAAATCTGATGTAATAGAAAATAGGATGAAAATAAAGAAAAGCAACTCTCTTTTTGTTTAAAGCACAGTCTCAATGGAATGTTTTTGAATACTCATAGCAACATGTAACACTTCTTGTTCTTTTCAGGTAGTAGTAAGAATTTTTTAAAGAGTAATAAAAATAACCAAAATAACTATATTAGATAACTCTTTAGTGAAAAGTATCTCCTGATATATATATTGGAAGATAGAAGCTGTTGAACTATGTTGAATACTTCCTTCACCAATAGCAAATTGATTTTGATGAGAACAGGTTTAGATTGTAGTGCAAAAATATTCTGGACACCTGGATTTTATTTTTATGTCTCTAGTGACTCAGCAAATTCAGAACTTCTCTTACCTAATCAGTTTCTCAACTCTTCTCAAAACTCGTGGTAATTATAATTGTTCTTATGCTACCAGTCTTGTGCGTACTTTGTTCTTTATAGATTTGCATACCAAACTCTAAGTGTTAATCTAATTACGTATTCATTTAAAAGATACAGATACAGTTCATATTTGTAATACAAATGCAAAAATACAAAAATGATTAAAACTGTTATACTAAAAAAGTAACAATTTCTTCTTTGTCATGTTTGTTAAAGATACAAGATGGCATACACATTTATGTATCAGTAGAAAAATAAAAATATTAGACAAAACTCACATCAAATAATCAATTTAATCAATCCCAGCTACTGATTAGATGGTACAGTATGATTTGTGGCTGCCCAAGCCAGAAACATTTCCTCTCCTCAGTCTGGACTGAGAATTGCTGGTTTCCCATACATTTCTTCCATCTTGATGGTTTCTTCTTTTAATGGCCTAATTGCAATCCCGCCCATCACTGTCCTCTCTACAAGTGAACAGGGAAATGGGGGCTGGATGTGCAGCTCTCAAACCCATCCCTTCTGATTCCAAACCAGGTGCACTGGTGCTAACCAGATAGGAGATGCCTTGCTGGTCGCTCATGTGGAGCAAGAATGTGGGCTTCACTCTGGCTTTGCTGTCTTACTAGGTGTTGCCTTGAGCACTTACCTTCGTAAACCTTCGTTTTCGTCGTGTATGAACACGGGGCTTTGCTTGTTTGTTTTCTTTTTCTTTTAACATCCAAAGAGATAATGTAATTTATAAGGCATTTTCTAAGAATAGAATAGAATACAATTGTATTATTTTAACACCTTTATCATTGATGCATTAGCCCCACGGAGAAAAATAGGTGTTTTAGTATTTATCCATCCAGTATTCATCCAGTTATGTATTGCGTGTTGCCCAGATGCTATGTGCTTGTTACACCTATTATACCAGAATCCCAGCATTGCAGAACTGATACACAGAGCCCGTCCTCTGTTTTTGTGGAACAAAAGTTGATTTTTTTCATGGCCTATCTTCCCTTTCATTCCTGCCCTCTGTCACTGCTCGGTCACTGTGGTAACTACTATAAACACAAATGTTCCACAAGTTTTGCTACCAAGATAATGTCCATGTATATTGTGTGCACAGAAAACTCGGGATACAACTTTTATCTTTGTATTCATTTTCTACTGATGTGTAACAAATTACCACACATTTAGTGGCTTAAAACAGCACACATTTAATATCTCACAATTTTCTTGGTCAAGAATCCAGGCACAACTCAACTGGGATGTCTGGTCAGGATCTCACAAGGCAGCAGTCTACATGTTGGCTGAGCTGCGTTCTGTTATGAGCTTGGGAATATCCTTCCAAGCTCCCATGGTTATTGGGTGAATTCATTTCCTCCCACTATGGAATAGGGCTCCCCATTTTCTCCCTGGCTGTCAGCCAGGCCACTCTCAGGTTCTGGAGGCTCCTCAGCATCTTGCCCTGTGTTTCTTTCACCTAACATCGCACACATGGCAGGTTACTTCTTCAGGGCAGCAGAAAACTCTCATCTTAGTTGGCTAAGATAATGTCATCATGGTAGTGACTATCACATTACCTTTGTCAGACTCTGTTGGTTAGAACTAAGTCACAGGTTCCTCCTGCCCTCAAAGGGAGGGGGTTATTCCGGAAGTGACTCATTGGGAGTCACGATAGATTACGTCTGCCACAATCTTCTGTTATCTCGAGAAGTACAAAAGGAATGCTGATTGCTAAGTTTTGAATTACAGTAGTATTTTTCTTCCTACTTACCTTTTATTAAATAAGACTTATTTTGGAAAGTTCATCATAGTATTACAGTAATATAAGTTTAAACTGTTGTATTTCCACTGACAGTGTAGGGTTACATGAGTGTCTTGCAATAGAACAATTTTCTTTTACACACATAGTAAATGACCCCACTCCCAGACCTGGGCTGTCATCATGTGATCAATATCTAAACAAGTAAGTGTTTAAGGCCATATCTATAGGGGCGCTTGGGTGGCTCAGTCGGTTAAGCTTCTGCCTTATGCTCAGGTCATGGTCTGGGGATCCTGGGATTGAGCCCCGCATCGGGCTCCCTGCTCAGCTAGGCACCTGCTTCTCCTTCTCCCTGCCCCCTTCTCTTGCTCACTCTCTCTCTCTCTCTCTCTCTCAAATAAATAAAAATCTTTAAAAAAAAAGGCCATATCTATAAACTGACCCCACCCTCTAATTTTGTAACACCCAATTTCATATCAAAGAATTATTTCATTTTGGACCCTAAGTACTGCTAAATGAATTAAGTTTATTTTTAATTTCCTTTTATAGGAATATCATGCAAAACCCTCAGGTTTGGTCTTTATGATTATAATTTTGCATTTGCCTTAAATAAGCTAAAATAAAGAAATAAACCCAAACCCATGTGTTATTGAATGAATTAAGCATGATCTTTTGAGTATAGCCGTCCTGGGAAATTTTCTTGGTGGGAATTATTTCTGAAGTATTTCAGGAGAAAGAAATCCTATGCACCTTTAATAAAATTACTTTATCAGTATACAAAATATCTTTTATTTGAAAGATGTTGTTCAACAAAGCCAGAATGCCACTGTCTTCTGATAGTTACTTGTGACATTTTTATATCTACCTATGTGTATAATATTTTATATACTTATGTATTGTGTATATATTTTGAAGGTATGTGTGGGGTTATTCCTAGAAATTGTATTGTAAGCCCTAAGGAGTGATTGTGGGAGCAACTGAAACGTCAGCAGTGTCCCTGTTCTCGGGCTGTTGAATGCAGTGGCCTGGTAGGAACAGATTCCCAGCGTCTCCTAGGGCAGGGCATAGATAAGGACCCATGAAAGAAAATAACCCTCAACTTCCCTTCCTGCCTTGGGTAATAACTAGGCAGACATCCCGTTTCTCCCTTATCCCATAAGCCCCTCCTTGTGTGCCCGTGCATAAGAGCGGGTACAGGCCTGCTTTCCAGCTTCAAGATAATTGCCATCCCTTTGTATTCCCTCCCCATGCTTTGATAAATCTGGCCTTTCCTTGCTGATAAAAGAACAAAACGAAAGCTATGTGCAGAATTCAGCTGCTGCTACTCTCCCTTGGAGAGGCAGCCCTGCATGACCCCTCAGATTGGTGTCTGAGAGCATTATTTCGGTGTGCAATGACAGATAATGTGTGTCTATATACATATATATATAATCTTTTATATATGTGTGTGTGTATATGTATGGAAGATATGTGTGTGTGTATATATGTGTATATGTATATATATGTGTCTTCCTTATTTCCCATGCCAATGGCCATTTCAGTCACATGGCAGTCCAACTTGGGCCCATTTCTTCTAGTATGATGTGAGTATGAATAGCCTTTTATACATGCTTTGTGTAACATTTTTATCTTACTATTGGTCATATTACATTAGAAAAGATGATGTAAACTTTTGTTCATGGGAATGTGACAAAAATGTTCTTTTTGAATCCTTCATATATGTAAAGGATGGTGTATTTAAAACTGGGGAAAAGAATGCTACAGAGCAATTGACTGGATTAGGAAAAGCTAACAGGAATAGTTGAGTATGTAATTTGCATGCTGAGGTTTAGAGTCAGATTAGATTTGGTATTAAGGTGGTGTTTCCATTTTGATGCTTCCAGAAACAGTCAAGTAGGGATTGCTATTAAGGCAATTGATATGTGTTGTTGTATTTGTAGGAATGTTTTTCTCATAAAGAGCAAAAATTAGTAAAAATAAAGAAAAATGGTGAACTATGAAATATTCTTTGGATCTTTATGTTCAAGTATTAATGAATTAATGTAGCATTGGTAAGAACACAAAGGAGAATTTTTATTGGTTTTTAAATATAAGTTGGTGTATTTTCCTAAATATTTACATAGATAATATATAACTTAGAAATTAGTAGGTGAAAGAATATAAAAATAAACTTCCTCAGCTTCACTCAAGAGTATAATTAATGTGTAAACTGTAAAAATAGATTTAATTGAACTATCCTTTGGGGCCTTTTCCATTATCTTCAGTACTTCATTAGCATTAATATTTATATAGATAATCTTTCTTCTTCAGCCCAAGTAATGACATGACTAAATTGTAATATATATCATTATCCTGTGATAACTTTATTGTGAATAATAAACTCCATTGATTTAAGGACTACTATTCATAAGATAGTGTGTTCACTGATAAAATTTTGCTTTTCCTTGATGCTTAGATGTGGCTTGTGATAATGTCAAAATGAACCAAGTATTTTAATTTTGTCTAAACTTAATGGTCTACTGGTTACATCATAAATATTTCATATATTAAGATGAAAATAAAAACATTTTTAATACTTTATGTAACATGTTAATACACATAAAATTAAAGTAGATTTAATCTTTAAATTTAAATGCAAATATAAAGGTTTTTCCTTAATATGCTCATGTTTATTTTATACACAGTTTATTTTATTTGGTTTTTTATTTCAGCTTTGTTGAGGTATAATGGACTTATAAATTTGTAAGATATTTAAAATGCACACTGTGGTGATTTGATTTACATATATATTGTAAAAGGATCCCCCCATCTAGTTAATTAAAACATCCATCATCTCATGTATTTATCTTGTGTATGTGCGTGTGTGTGTGTATAAGAACATTTAGTTTCTACTCTCAGCAAATTTCACTTATACAATACAGTGTTACAACCATAGTCACAGTGTTTTATACTAGATCCTTAGACCTTTTCCATTTTATAGCTAAAATTTTGTACCCTCTTACCAACTTCTCCTTATTTCCCTGACTCACAGCCCCTGGCAACCACTTTTCTACTCTGTTTCTATGAGTTTGACTTCTTCCCCACACATACATGTGATACCAGGCAGTATTTGTCATTCTCTGTCTGGTTTATTTCACTGAGCATAACGCCCTCAAGGGCTATCCACGTTGTCCCAAATGGCAGGATTTCTTTCATTCTCATGGCTCAATAATATTCCATTGTGTATATATATACATGTATATATTTTCTTTATCCAGTCATCCATCAACAAACACTTGAGTTGTTTCTGTATCTTGGCTATTGCGAATAATGCTGTAATGAACATGGTAGTGAAGATAACTCTTCGAATCCCTGTTTCTTTTCCTTTGGCTAGATAACCAGACCTGGGTAGTTCTATTTTTAACTTTTTGAAGAAGCTCCACACAGTTTTCCATAGTGGCTGTAACCAATTTACATTCCTACCAGGGTTCCCTTTTCTCCACATCTTTGTCAACACTTGCTATCTCTTATATTTTTGGTAATAGCCATTCTAACAGATGCATAGTAATATCTCATTTTGGTTTTGATTTGCATTTCCCTAATGATTAGTGATGTTGAGCACATTTTCATGTACCTTTTGGCCATTTGTATGTCTTGTTGGAAAAATGTCTATTTAGTTCCTCTGAATATTTTTATATCAGATTGTTTGCTGTTGTATGAGTTCTATATATATATGAGTTTATGTTTTTATATTAACCCCTTATCAGAAATATGATTTGTCATTTTTTTCCATTCTATAGGGTGCCTTTCATTTTGATGGTATCTTATGAATCCCTTAATCTATTTTCACTCTTCTTCATTCTTTTTTTCTCTTTGCTCCTCTTCTTAGATGACTTCCACTGCTCTGTTTTTGAGTCAGTCATCTTTTCTTCCACTTCTCTGGTCCGATATTAAACCCCTCTCTGAATTTTGCAGTTCGTATATTTTATTCTTCAGCTCTGTGATTTCTGTTTGGTACTTTCTAATATATTCTGTTTGTTGAAATTTTCACTTTTTTCATGCATTGTTCTGCTAACTTCGGTGAACATCATTGTAACCATTATATTGAACTTTTTATCAAATAACTTCTCTCCACTTCACTGAGGTCCTTTTCTGGAATTTTATCTTGTTCTCTTGTTTGGAACATATTCCTCTGTTACTTCAGTTGTTTTGACTCTCTATTGGTTTCTAAGCATTAGATAAAACAGTCCCCTCTCTTAGTCTTGATGCGGTGGTTTCATGTAGGAGGTAAACATTATGATTCAGCCTGGTCTGAGCTTTTGGTTGTCTCTCAAATCTTAGTGATTGTCCAAGCTGCCTTCTTCGTTCTTAATGGCTCCCAGTAGTTGAAGGTATGCCAAAACCTGTTTTTCTGTGGTTTTGTTTTTGTTTTTCTTCTCATTGACCCAGTATGTAGGAGTCACTCAGCTAGTTTCTGGATTTTTTTCAGAGGGAATTGCTCCACGTGTAGCTGTAGATTCGGTGTGTCCATGGGACGAGGTGAGTTCAGGAACCTCCTATGTTGCCATCTTGGCCTGGAACATTAAACGTGACTACATAATAGTATATTTACCGCATAATTATAATAAAGACTTAAAAAGACTGGTACATTTAAATTATAATCCTAAGGTTATTAAGGTAATACTTTTTCTTAATGATTTTGCTACATCCATCGTTGAACTTCTCTTTTCTTAAAAATATTCTCTACATACTTTAAAGGATTTCTGAAAGTTAGATTTCTCTGTAAGACTTCTTCAACAATATCTCTGCTAATATGTTGTGAAAATACTGTAACTTTTGACAGTCTTTTATTAAAGCTTCTGTGTTTTCTTGGTGTCTACTGGTCTCTCTAACCTGCTGCACTGTTCACTTGAGCAAAACCACTGTATTTTCGAGGCATCTAACTAAGGAAACATTTTATTAATGTTCTTAGGTAGAATATAAGTAGAGAGGCAAAAGGAATTTATATTGATAAAAATTTGTCAAAAGTTGAAAAGCAGTAATAATGTAAACATCATTTATCAAGGACCTTTCATATATAAGCATGTCAGTTAAAAATTAATGTTGCTTCTTGAATTTACCAAATCTTTTATTAAATTCTGCAATTTAGATTTGAGTTGGGGTGTTTTATTTTTATAGAAGTATTTTTGTTAATTTTTTCTGCATTTAATACATAAAATATCAAAGTGCAACTATAGAAATGTGAAATCAGAATGTCCAGATTTAGGGGCGCCTGGGTAGTGCAGTCGTTAAAGCGTCTGCCTTCGGCTCAGGGCGTGATCCCGGCGTTCCGGGATCAAGTCCCACATCGGGCTCCTCTGCTGGGAGCCTGCTTCTTCCTCTCTCACTCGCCTGCTCTGTTCCCTCTCTCGCTGGCTGTCTCTCTGTCACATAAATAAATAAAATCTTAAAAAAAAAAAAAAAGAATGTCCAGATTTAAATAATTAGAAATCATATAAATTAACTTTATATTCATTATGTCCAAATTAGGATACATGTAACTACTGTAAAATAAGCAAAAAACTGTTATACTTTATGAGTCTTTTTATTTTCTATCATTTTATCACAAATTTTAATATTTCTATGCTACTTTATTGTATACATGAAAAACATAACAGCAACCACAACATCAACCAGAGCAACCATAATTCTTGAAAATTTAGTATGTGCTTGAAGTGGTTTCTTTATATATAAAATTTCATTTCTCACAGTATTGTCATGACTGAACATTTCTTTCATTTTACCAAAGATACTGAGGCTTATAACATGTATTTAGAAAGTGTTTTGAGCATTAGAATTCAGTAGTATGAGGCTGTATTTTATAAAATTAAGTATTGTATTGTGCTACTTTATGAAGATGGCTATAGTTATGATTTCCTTCCACTGATCCTTTACTACAGGGTTTTAGAGTGTACTCAGTCACCTAAAATCAAATGGTACTAGGGATCCAACTACTTAACTCTTAAGACATTTTCATCTACAGAATGGAACTTTAACCGAATCTTTAAAAATAGTCACTTACGCCAATTAATAGAATTTAGAGTTGCACAACTACTCTTTTAGCTATACTTTTACAAGGTGTAATAGTTCCATTTGTAGATCCTAAGCATATGGCTGTGCCCTATAATATAGGATGCTGAAATTGTTTTTCATGGGCTATGTTTACATTCTCCTTTTCAAACTTAAAAAGAAATAATTAAAATCAAATGCCTTGAGCACTCTACCCTACTGTACTCTCCTATACCTAGCATTGTGATAAATTCTGATGTAAGCTATGATCTTGGACATATGCCTATACACTAAGGAAATGTCATAAATCATCTTTTAGCATCTTAAAATTGCTCTGGATACACTGATGACCACATTAGAAATTCAGTATCTGTGTATGTTTTTATGAAAAGTTTAACAAGTGGCAAATTACAGCTCTGAGTGATTGAATCATGGAAAGTGAAATCAAATCTTTAAGAAACTATTTTTATTTTTTACAGATAAATTCCATGAAAAAAACCTTTCATTATGGCCAGCTATTTTAAAATCCTCATTTTGTAATGTCCAAAATGTCCTTCACACACTAAAAAATAGGCTAAACTAATTGAATAAAGAGTGGCTAAGAACTTTTCTTCTTCCTCAACCCTTATCTGTGTCTGTCTGATGTCTTACTGTAGGATCAGTCCTGGTGACTCCTTAAAGCCTACTGTCTAAGAACTCAACTGTTCTATGCAGACTTAGTTGAAACCAGGTCATATATTAGATGATGTTCTGTATTCACCCAGTTATATTCAATGTGTATCATAAATTAATCTCTACTCATAGTGGTAGCAATGGACCAAGAACCTGGTGACAGAAAAGCTCCACAAGTGGGCCCAGAGAATGCTAGTATCTTATTTAACTCTGACCCCTTGACAACAGCAGGAAACTTAGATGCATACGATTAATTTCTTTTGTTTTATTTTTGTTTTGAGGCTAAATCTTCAGAACACTTACACTGGTAAAAAAGTAGAAAGAGGGAGGCAAGTAGAGAGAGAGAAAAGAGAGTAAAAACAAGGAAGAAAAGGAGAGAGGAAATTCCTTTGGAACCATCTTACAACCTGAGAATGGTGTTTTACCAAAATATACTAGGTAGATGACAGAAGGATTTCATAATCCAGTGTTACTGGTTGTTGAATGTTTGTACTGTGTTGATGCTGACTACAGGGATTGTTTTTGAAGAGTAAAGTGGGAAGGGAACCGAAACTATAAGAGAGCTGACTTTTAAAATTTAGAGATTTTGAAAGAGTTGAAAATGGTATTTCAATCAGTGAATGAAAAGAATTTTAATTTAAAGAAATAATTGTATCTTCATTTAAGAGGAAGAATTATTCTGCTTTCTTTTAGTACTTTTATTTTTAAATATCCTTGACATTGGTAAAAAAATATATATCTGGTGCTGTGTATATATATATATATATATATATATATATATATATATATATATATATATATATATATATATTTGCTAATTTTTAGCTGATTAAAAAGAAAATATAAACTTAAAACATCAAGTTCATTTCTGTCTCAATTAGTTTTCACATAATAATCATTCTCTATCTTTTTCTCCAAGTGATTATTTACAGAAAAATGTGTTCCGTGAAATAAAAAGTTTACTAAGTCCTTCGTCAGTAAAGAATAATTTTATTGTGCCTTGCAGTAAGTGCCATGCTAATGCACAGACAATGTTAGTCAATGAGTTAAGGCTAAAAAGTGAATAATAATTAGTAATTCACAAGTTATAATCGTGTTTTCATTTTATCATTTGCAATCATATGCTTGGATTGTGTCTTCTCAATTTATGATAGCAATAACTGCCTTTTTAAGTGAAATGCTCCTCAATTTTGTAAGTGAACTGTATGCTCTGGAATTTCTTATAGTGAAAACCTCTACATACGATATTTTTACAAAGTATCTGGTCAAAAATGGACAAAGATATTTGTGTCATATCTTGATGATATGGATGAATTAAAAAAATCATTTTTTTAATATCAGGTGATTCATCATACATTCTACCAGAATCTCAGAATGTCCTATTTCATATCAACTATTATTGAATTCAGAATAACATACTTCTGTTATTAATGTCCAGTCCCAATATTCATATTGTAGATAGCTTCTGGGTACCAGAGCCCACTTTTTGTCCACCTTATAACTTGTGATAACTGTTGTCCCTTTAAATTATGACTAATAATTTGCTAATTTTTCAATACAGGTAATGGATTAGGAATTAGAATTGTGGGTGGTAAAGAAATCCCCGGACATAGTGGAGAAATTGGAGCCTATATTGCCAAAATTCTTCCTGGAGGAAGTGCAGAACAGACAGGGAAACTTATAGAAGGTAAGAATAAGGATTTCATAGTAAATTAAAATGAATGTACTCATATTAACTATATTTTTAAGTTCATATGCAGGTTTCCTCTTTATTTACTGTCTAGGTAAACCTCTGTCCTTATAGTTAATTATGAAATTTTGGTATAGTAATATAAAAGAAAATGTGTTCACAATTCATTTTATTTTCAATTGCATTGTCCTTTTAGCTGTTGGTTTGCTATGGGATTATTTTGTTTAAGAAACACTAATTAGTCAATATTATTTACTGACTTGGGCAATATTATTTAAAAAAAACACTTTCATCATTGGGATTAATTTTTTATAAATACTAAAATAAATTATATTGAAATCAGAACTATAAAATACCAGATGATTCAATACACACTAAAGTCAGGTCAGCCAACTATGAACAGCCCATAGACCAAATTTATCTGCTGCTTGTTTCTGTAAACAATGTTTATTGGAACACAGCCAGGATCATCAGTTTACATGTTGAACATGGTATTTTCCCACTACGATAACAGAACTGTATTCATGACAGAGACTAAAAGGTGTATGAAGACTAAAATATGTACTCTCTGGATCTTTATAGAAAAAATTTGCCAACTCCTGTGCTAGATTACTGTCTACTTCTAGATGCTATACACCTTATTACATTAAAAGCATTTTAAAAAATGAACTTTACAGATGTATCTAAAGGGCCATAAAAATATATTTTATCACTTTCTTTTAAATGTTATAAAATGCTTGATTTTCAAAATTCATGATGATTATTTTCACTTGTTAATTAAATGTCATTCACATTTTCCAAACTCTAACACATAGTTTACAAGTTTTCAATTATATTGCTTATGATGAATATTTTTTATCATAAAATAGCCTCAACCTATCATTTTATTTTACTCAAAATACTTATTCGGAAGGTTTTTTTCTGTCATTTCATAGTTTTACAAAATGCAGCCTATTGCTTAACATTTAATTATGCTAAAATAATTCACTGTCATTTTCCTAAATGTATTGGAACCTACCTAAAACGTCCCTGGGTATTTTGATAGACTGTTAGAATAAATAAACTTGAGGCATTATTGATTCATCACAGTGTCCTACTGGAGCCAGCTTGTACCAATTCACTAAGTTACGTTCTTCCCAACTTCACATTCACTGACATCACATTGATGGCTTGAATTGATCATGGTGGGAGTACTTAAAAAGTGGAAATAGATAAATGTGAAAATTAGGCTTGTTTTGTTTGTTTATTTGCTTGTTGGTTTTCAGAATGCCAGTTTACCACGACATTCCCTAATATGTAACCGAAAGCATATTATTACAAATATTCTAATGTCATGCATAAAACAGGAAAAGGTCGGAGAATTAGCCAGATAGCTAAAATAAGGTAAAGACTATGTGAATCAAGATATAACAATTATGGGGGCGCCTGGGTGGCACAGTGGTTAAGCGTCTGCCTTCGACTCAGGGCGTGATCCCGGTGTTATGGGATCCAGCCCCACATCAGGCTCCTCCGCTGTGAGCCTGCTTCTTCCTCTCCCACTCCCCCTGCTTGTGTTCCCTCTCTCGCTGGCTGTCTCTCTCTCTGTCGAATAAATAAAGAAAATCTTTAAAAAAAAAAAAGATATAACAATTATGAACGGAGCACTGAGTCTGTATAAAGTTTCTATGACTACAATCCTATCACGCCTGATGCTAGTCTTCAGGTGTTGCAATCTACTTAAGCTGTAGAAATTTACACCATTTTTTTTAAATGAGACCATTTTTAAGAATGGGTGATGTGATCATTTTCATACAGCATACTCCAGAAGGAAATGTATATAATGTTTTTATTTTAAAATAAAAAATTGCAGCAACTGTCTGTGGTACGGTTTTACAAAGATACTTGAAGAAAGATCCTCTTCACTTTATTTACACCATTGAAACTGGGAAATACTACAAATCAAGATGATTTGAAAAACAGTTTCAGTGAAGCATACTGTTATGAAATGAGACTCTTTGTACTTGGTAGCTTATGTGGCTATTTTTAAGTTCATAAATTTAAATTTAAAAAATAGATATAATACAAATTAATTCAAGAGAGAAAATTGAAATGAACCTAAAATTTTATATGCTCAAACTGCTACAAAATTTCTCATCCTTTTAGGAAGAAGTAATTTTCAGTCTACCTATTTGGTTTGAGTGGGAAATCATTAAAAGCTACATGCATATTATTTAAGATTTTTATTTTAATTATTTATTTAGTAATTCTCCCAAAGATTTGCCGAAGTGCCAATCCAGGCCTTTCAGTGAGCAAAGATCTGGTTGGAGTCCAGTTCTTATAAAATGCACACCCATAATTTGTTATTTATAATTTCTAGCTTTGCTTTATTTACTCTTTCAACATAGGTCTTTAATAAAACACTTGATAGTGTTCCTTTCTATTAGATTCATTATGCTGTCTTGGTTCAATAGTTAGATCCTGTTTTTTGAAACATTAAATATTTTAAGGAGTTACTTTAACATACAAACCATCCACAAGGCTATACCTGTGTTCTGTGCCACCAGGCTAAAATGATAAAAGTTTATTCCCTTCATATGCAAAGATGAACTAACTAGAAGGCCATCAGTCCAAATGGGAATCCACAAGGACTCATCTTGTTTGACCAGTATATTTTCAGGATATATATGTTTATGTATATGTATTTATATTTATATAGTTTTTGTTTTGTTTGTAACTATGTGCTTTATTCATGCATGGTATCCTTAGAGCCCTCACCTTCAACCTTTGATGGATTATCATAAAATTTCAGAGCAGTAGATTGGTTAAAACACAATTTTGACTTTTATGCCTGAGTTAAGGCTTCACTATAACAATACCAAGTGTATATCACTGGAGTCTAGTGGATTTTTTAATATTTAAAATTTTTTGTGACCATCATAAAATTTTATTTATTGAAGGCAGTAAAGATGGTTAATTCACTATAGTTTAAAATTAATTATTTTCTTTCCTAAGGAAAAGTTATATGTATATGAATAAATAGATAAAATGTATGTTTGTGTGCATGTAACTGTATATCTCCATCTGTAGAATGAATACCAGGGAGACTTAGGAATTGATTTGATGTCTTCCAAGTGTACCTTTCTGCATTTCTGAATACAAAAGTATGTACACTGAGCCTTTTATGATTTAAAATTATCTTCCAGCTGATTGAAAACATGAATGATATTTGGTTGACCATAGAATTCTTAGATTGTATTTTTTTTCCCACTCCATACAATGAAGCTCTTGCTAAAAAACAGGTCGTTCTTACTCTTTTTTCTAAGTTTGGTTATTTCTCCTACAGTAGGCTTTTCAGACTCCTCAGTGTCTCACATGCTAACACTGTCGTAGTACTCAATGCCATGGATTCTGATTGTGTTGACTTTTGGAAGAGCAAGAGTATTTGCAGTTTTCCTCTAGCTTTTTATTCTCTGGATTTGTGCATTTAAAACATACTGACCAGTCATGTAGGTTTTCCAATGCTCATAAGCCAAGTGCTATTCTCAAAGTACTGACTTACATAATGAAGGGGGAAAAAGCCCCCCTATACTTCCTGAAGAAGATTTTTATTCATTGTTTTTTGAAAAATCTTTCTGAACAAGGTTGTCTATCTTGTTAAATAAGGTAGGAAAATGATGTGTTTCTGAACGCTGATAATTAGCAATAATTATTATTGTAGAATCATTAGGCTGTTTGTTTTTAAGCACTCATAATAGAGGCTTGTGCCATCCCCTGAAATTAAAAAAGCAGTTAGGGAGCATTGCGTTAATCAAAATTTCCTGAGCCAATCTTTTAGTTTTACAAAATTCTGTAATTTTCTGAAAGAACTTACACAGTCAGATACTCGAAGGAAACGAATCTTCCTAAATCTTAAAACTTATTTCTCTGCAACATTACTAAACATTCTTAAGCAAATACCAGGCCAAGAATGATATTTTGCAACCTGATATTCTTCCTTTTAATGCATAAGGTCAACTTTCTGTTGGAAAAAAAAAAAAAGAAGAGGATGACGACAAAAATATCTGTGGAACTAAACTACAAATTTAAGTTTCTAAAGTGCCATTTCTTGCTCTTTGCTTTAGGATTAAAATTTTAAACAACCTCAGATCAACAGTGTTGAGGCTGTGTAATGCTCATCAGTGTTGGGGCTTTAAGTGGTGTATGATATCATCTCATTTTCTCCTTTGATATTGTTATTTCTCTTTGAACTAATTTGAGCATCTAAAATTACACTTGAATATGTGGACTTTAAATATATATTTAAAACCTGCCACTTCCATTTTAAATTTTTATTTTTAGAGAAATGGTTATAAACCTGATTCATAGTACAATATCCATACCAGGTTCAGTATAATCAGTACCTTAACCAACGGCCTCAAAACATTAGATGCTTCCTCTGTAATAAACTCTCTTTTCTCTGTTTTACCTAGTGAAACCTATTCGATATGATTACAATTTTTGAATTCATGACATGCTTTATTAAAAAAAAAGAACTTTCCTTAAAAATAACTGTATGTTGTTCTCAGATCAAAGTACCAACCGTTTCCAAATTTGGGAAGTCCATAATACAATTATCTATGCCTCATGACAAGCAAAGACTGATAAAGACCAGGGTCGGTTCTGTGTTCCATCCATTTGTGCAAACATCACGTGTGCATGGATCTTTTGTGTCCCTTAACAATGAGGGTTTTTCCTGCATACCCAGTGCCCAGCACGGTGTCAAATAAAACAAGATTTTAAATAGCATATATAGATATGTGTTAAATAATTAATTTTTGATTACAAATGTTGTATACTTATTGAGATGTTGCTCCTCGCAGGATTTTGCGAAGCAAATAATAATACAGGTAGTCACATTCTACTGTTTGTTAAGAACCATGTACATTTAAGACAGCATCTATATTTAGTTAATTACCATTTTTGATTACCTTTTCAGGAAAAAAAATGTACAAAATAGAAACCATTTCCTCTGGGCACACGTTCTTACAACTTTGAGCTTAACTGCTCATAAATTTACATAAATTTACTCTAGGTTTTTGGGTTTTGTTTTGTTTGAGTTTTTCTTCGCTTAGAATTTAAATTAAGATCTCTGGAGTGGGGGGTGCAATATTGAATTGTTACTGATACAGGAAAAAAACAACTCATATCTGGAAAATGCAGCACAGTTCTGTGCAGTGGCAGAGTGTGAGGAGAAGATTTTCCTCTGGAGTTCTTCTCTGGCCCAAAAGCATTGTAAGAGGGTGAAGGGCACAGAACAGAGGAGTTTTAAATTAGACGTTAAAATCTAAACTCAAAATAGCAAGTGCTTTGTGGAAATGTTTGCTGCCTGACACATGTTTCTGATTTATTTGCACTTAAATGGTGAGTGTGTTTTGCTCTCAGTCTTGTGAATTTTACTAAAACAACTCTGTGGTTGAATGTTTCCAACTACACAATAACCACAAAAAAGTCAGGGTTTGATGGTCTCTGATTCATTAGAAGAAGACATGTTTTTTCTCAGTCTGAGCCCCCTCCCCAGTCAGGGAAATTACCTTTTAAGCCTCACACAGCTTATTCACACTTTTTACCTCCTCATCTCTTGAGATGCCCAGCTCAACATCCCACACCTTCTTTTCCACCTTCCCCCCCGGGATGGGAGCGGGGCTGGGGGAGCTTCTCAGAATTTCATGGTTAGATGTATGCAACTTAGCACTTAAGCGGTGCTGACTTGCAATTTTGATTACAAATGTTTGAGTGCACAAAAAAACCATAGAGAATAATATGGCAGACCTATCTAGCCATATACCCACCATATTTATTTTATCAACATCTTGCCATATTTTTTTCATATTTTTAGGGGAAAGGGATACATGTAAGTCAATTAAGACCTCCTGTAGTCACCTGTCTTGTCCCAGACTTCCCGTACTATCCCAGAATAGATTACCAGACCTAATTTGAGGTTACTCTTTCACTTGCTCTTCTTCTTCACAGTTTTATGTATGTATTCATAAACTCTTCATATCTTGCTTGTTTCTGAAATTTTTATATAAATACCTTAATGTATTTTTGCAACTTCTCTTAGTCACATGAAGTTTATACAATTTATCCAAAGTGGTATATGTGGCTCTAGTTCATTTATTTTCACTATGGGGCAGAATTCTATTGTACATCTCTACCATTCTATTATTGTACATCTCTATTGTAATTTAAACATTCTCTGGTTATTTGAGTTATTTATGAGGTTTTTTTTTAACTATTTCAAGCAATGCTATAATTAATTTTTTGAAGTAGTCTCCTTATGCACACGTGGAGGAATTTCTTCTACAAGTTAAATTTCTGGTTATAATGACTACCTTGTTAAATAATGTAGGAGGATGTTGTATGGTTTTTTCAACAGTAGTTGATTTTTCCGAGTCGCTGTCCACAGTGTTAAGATGTTTTTACATTTGTGAGTAGTAAATGAGTCTCCTTGTTTCTCTACATCTTTGGTCCCTTTCACTAACTTTTCTTTTTCAAATGTAATGTGGGATGGTGTCTGTTGTTTTTGTTTACCTTCCGTTTGGTAGTGTTGGGTGTGATAATATTTTATTAATCTTGTTAACTCTTGGGTTTTTCTCATCTGCATTTTGCCTGTTCTTTTGCTTATTCTTTAATTGGATTAGTTTGTGTATTTCAAATTGAATTTGAGGGAATCTTTATATATTCTCGTAATCCTTTGTCAAGTAAGTGGGCTGTAGATGTCTTCTCGCAGTACATGACTTGTATTTTTTGTTTGTCCTTTTGTTTGTTTTTACACAAATTGAAATTTTAATATGATCAAGTTTATCATTTTGTTTCTGTTAAATTTTATAAATGTTCTGTATTGTTTAGGAAATTGTCCTTGCCCAAAAGTCTTAAAAATTTTACTCTATATTTCCTTCTAAAAATCATAAAATTTTTCTCCCTTTTCACATAATGTCCTGCTAGACGTAGAATTAAGTTGTTTTAATCTACTTGTGGTCTGAGTAGAAACTCTAATTTTTCCCCCCACAATAAAGATAATCAGTTGTGTGTGCTCCATTTATTGAATAGTGTGTCCTTACTCCCAGTGATCTACAGTGCTCCATCTGTCAGATATTGAATTTTTTTTATACGTATGTGGGTCTTTTATGACATCTTTTTTCTAGTCTACTGGTCTGTTGTCTATCCAAACATCATTGTCACACTTTTAATTATGATACCTTTATATTAAGTCCTGACACGTGGTAGGTACCATACTGCTGTTCTTCAAAATCCTCTTGGGACAATTCTTGACGTATGACCTTTCATACACATTTCACAATCTTCTTATCAATTTTCAGGAAAATTTCTGTTGAAATTTGATAGTGATCGTATAGAAGGAATATATTAACTTGGGAAAAAATATATCTTTTTATACTGAGTCATGTCTGTTTGAGTCTTAAATGCATTCACAATACTGGACCGTTGTCCTACGTAGAGATTTAATAATTGTATTCTGAATCACTACAATAAAATAAGTTTGGACAGTAAAAAAAATAACACAATGCAATTGTTAAACTTATTAACAATTTTGTATCATTTTATATCAACTCCTAACAATATTATATCCCCAGAAAAGGCAGAGTAGAAAATGTAAATAAAATAAAATTTTGTTTAGGAAATATAATGGGCCAAGTATAATCCTCCATGTACATATCATTGGTTCTAAGTTTCATTTAATCACTGAAGTTCTTGAACTCATTCTCCAATTTTTTTTTAGTGTTGTATATCCTAATAGTGAAATACATTATTGACATGATACTTTTAAAATTTCATCAATTTCTATAAAAGAATAATAAATCCATAAGAACTAAACAGCTTCTATTCAGTGAACCCAAAACAATCATTTGATTTTAAAGATAACTTGTATCTATATTATTATTATTGATGATTAAATAAAATTTGTTTAGAAGATTTTTAGAAAGCCTTTTGGAGCCAAGATAGGAATATAGTGTTAAGATCTAAATGTAGCTTCAAGAACCTTTTAATGAGTCAGCAGGGACATAGAATAGGAGAGCAAGAATTTAAAACCATTGATGTCCACTGCTTGCTTTTAGCTTTAGCCTGGGCTGTAGGGAAAGTTAGCTTCTCCCAGGTCATTATACCTGTAAAGAATGAATTTATCTTTTGTTCATCCATTTGTTATTCTGTGAGGAAATATGCCTGTAGTATAAATTCTAATTCATGGATATTGTTAAGTTCTTAGCTTCTAGTTGTTTCAGTGTAGGTGGTATTGATCCAACTAGCTAGCTCTTTGTAGAGATGATTTGACAGGGTTTGTGGCAAGAAAATGCTGTTGGCTTTATGGTTGACTATCAGTGATTGGTGTGAAGGTGAGGCTAGCTGTTTTTGGAGTGGTGGTGTTGATGTGAGAAGTTGGCCTCCGGAAATCCTTGTTATGAAGAAGTCTATGGTAGGAGAGTTAACTCCAGTAGTATTGTTAGAAGACGCACTCCTGTGTAACTTAAGGGAGAATGTTCCTAGGCAAAAAAGTCTCTATTTCTGCTTATGCTTTTTTGGCATATGTTACAGATGTCATGGCAGTGATCAAGGTTGGAGATCAAGAAACACACCACACAGATGAGTGAGCTTCCTTGTTCTTGGTCCTGGGGGATTACCAGGTACGGATTGGTCATTAGTATGAGATTTCTCAAAATTCCTGCAAGCTGGTATGTCAGGCACACGTGACAAAAGATCACATTTCATGTTAATACAAAGATTTTCTAATAAATATTTAGGAATCTATCTTATGGAAAGAAAAATGTAAGCTTGGGGCACCTGGACTGGTAGGTTGTCATGTATTATTTTTGGGATGCAGTGATATCAGACTTACTTTGTCAGGACATAAATGATTAGCTGTGTTGCCAGGACAAAGAAATATATTTATCTTTTTTATCCACTTATTTTGAAATTAGAGGAAAAGTATGTTTGAGTCATAATATTTCTGATAGGGATATCAAGAAAACTAAATAATTGTCCTGTTTTGTACATTTTTTTAGTGTAATAATCCATACCGTAATCTGATTGCCTTTATTAACAAGGGTAGCATACCTTGAAATATTTATGTATGTTCAAGCGATACTGCTTCTTGATGAACAATTGCTTCTATACTTAAATTTCTGGATTTGTCTAGTCAGTATGCCGTAACAGGCTACCTTGTAGTGTGTGTGTGAATTGGAGTGGTTATTTTGGAAGCAAAGATGCTGAACTGTCTTTAATATTCATACTAGATCTTTATCAGCCAATGCTTCAGCATGTCCCACATACACAGACAATGTTTTTCAAGTCAGACAGGTCAGGGTTTAAATTCAGCTGTTGCACTTGACTGCCTGGATACATTGTTTAACTTTTAGTAGCTTGGTGTTCTCAGGAGGGAAATTTAGATAATAATAGTCAGATTTAGAAATAATGTACCAGAAGCATTAAATATAGTGTTTGGCATAGTGTTTTACATAAGTGGAGAAAAGATCATGTTTACTTCTACTTTGGAGATCTTTGATGGTAAGAAGCATATTTGCTATATTAAGCTTGAATTCTGTGTCCCTTATACCTGCTCATGTGTAGATAATTGACCATAGTCAGTTCTGATCTCTGAACTGCAGGGACACAGAATATTTCTCATTAAGAAAGCACCGAACTTGGGTCAGAAAACTTGGAATTAAAGCCATCTTCATGACTTCAGCCAAGTTGCTTATGTTCTCTGAGTCTCCTTTTATCTCATCTGTACAAATGAGAGGTTTCAAGACCTGACTCACAGGGTTAATGGAATGAAAGGAGCTGAAATATTTTATATGCTTTTTTAACTATAAGGCACTAGGCTAGCTACAGAAGTTATTTTCTTAGGGACAGATAAAATTGTTTTCATAGATGACGATAAATCTTACAAAGCTCAGGCTTCCTATAGGGGAATACTGAACTGTTTGAGCTGTCTGCTATACTGCTATATATATTTCCATTCACAGGCCTGAATTAATTAAAAACAAACAAACACCTCCTGCCTGAAGTGATTAAGCCATTTCTCATTTTAACAGGAAAACCAAAGTTTTGGCTAATCTTTGAAAAGGCTTCTAAGTCTTTCTTATCAACAGTCTGCTAATCAGTACACCTCAGGTCTGATTAAAATCTGTGGACGCACACGCAATGAATATCTGTTCATGTAACTTTCATGGTCTGTTAGTCACTGAAAACACATCTTGTTAGAGAGCAGACCTGTGGTGTAGGCGTCAGATGTCTGGCGCTCAGTGTCTGGACTCATTTTTCTCATCAGCTCCTTTTGTGTGGGACTTTTGACAAATCACAGAAGCCCATCAGGTTTTATGCATTGAACGTACAGAATCCTCCTCGAGACCCTTCTATCATGCATACTTAGGAGGCACTTTACCTGTTGAAGAAATGTCAGGGAGGTTCACTGTTGAGAAGAAACATGGTTACAGGTTTGTAACGAGAAGGTAAAATGGTAGCATGTGAACCATGAGCTGAGTGTGTTGGATAAAATGAAAATTCAAGCACTAGCATTAAGAAGGTGAGAGTGATTACATGGGATGAAAAGAGAAATGAGACCAGAATGGAGAAATTATGCCACTAATGAAAGTTAAGTCTCAGGGCTCCCCCTCACTCTACAAGCCCCCTACACAGCTCCAGGAAGTTCTGGGCAACGGGTGATGTTTGTGGCATCTGTTGCTTTTTCGGCATTTGTAATTTGTTGTGGTTGCTTTTGTCCTTTTAACAAATATTCACTTGTATCCCGTTTTGTATTCATAATTTTATATATTTTTCCTTAAAACTGCATGAGCCTCAGGCCCTGCAAAACTTGAATTCATCCATGTATGAGATGTTTCTTAATGGGAAGGACACTGAGGAGCATACTGCAGAATTGTCTAAGAGCCTATTGGGGTGCCGTGGCAATATAGTGAAAAGTTAGTTGGATGTAAAAAAAATAAAAATTAAAAAAAAGAACAGGGAGTTTGGAGAGAAGGTTGTTGTGAAGGAGTGGTGGTGATATGAGGAATGCCAGGAGTAATGAAGAATGAATATGGGTTACAGCATGTATTCAGTAACTACCCTGCACAGAGTCTATCTAGAATGATGCAGAATGATACGATGTACCCTGCTTTGAAGGTGCCTACAGTCTAGAAAGGCAGTGGATAGAAGGTACTCATTGTGGAGGTAAGGTTTGATGAGGGTCTAAATGAATAAAAATATAAAATAAATCCGAAGAGCTAGTTAAGGGGGAAAAAAGCTATTTCTTTCATGACTTTTTATGGGCACTTTATGTATTTTTTTCAGTTGCAATAAGAGAAATCTAGAAATTCAGAATACACTGGTTTATTCCACATGCATTAGAACCAATACAGTAACTAAGTGGAGCTTACAGACTTGTCTCCTCCCATCCCAAAGAATCCCAGGTAACCTTCAGGTAATTTCTAACAGCAGATTGTTAACTTCTCAAGGCAAGGAACTGTCTAGTAACTGAAACAGATCTTTCCAGGCTTTCATTTATTTCACTTGTTAATTTTTAAAATAGTTCAGCATAGTTACAGCATTCTGCTATGTTCCAGACAGAGTGATGAGTGTTGAAGCAGAAAGAATATTCTGCAGAAATTCAGGTTTTCAGGTTTTCATGCCAGCACTCAGTGAATTCAGATTAAAGGCTTTTCAACTGTATAGTAAGTTACACTGAGCACTGGAAGAAAATAAGATTTCTCTCTTAAACTGCTTTTGTTTACTTTACTCTCGAGGCTTTCCTAGATCCTCATCATTGTCATTTATGGCGCTTGAGTCTGCTGAGGTCTATGAGTGATCCGTTTATTTCTATAATTTTTTTTAGTACGTGCTATATAGAGCGATCTCTCTTGACCCCGTGGGGACATAAAGAAAGAAAGCATGGACTGTACATTTTAGTAGGTGAGACAGAAAAAAGCAAAGTTATTTATAAGTAGCCTGTATTAAATGGTAATATGTGCTAAGGAGAGAAATACAACAAGGAGCAGAGATATGCCTGTAGGAGGGTGGAGTTGCAAGTTTAGAGGGGCTGTTCATGGAGGGCCTCACCAAGAAGGCAGAAATGGAGAAAAGCCCCCAAGGAGAGGAAAGAGTGAGCCAGAAGTTATCAGTATTACAGCAGACAAATGAAAAGGGCAAAGGCCCGGAGCAAGATCATGCCTGGTGTGCGGCAGGAAAACTAAGACAGCAAGGAGCCCATTGTGGCCTCAGCTAGTGAGCATGTGAGAGAGGACAGCAGAAGTTTCAGTTACAGTAGTCACAGAGATCGAATCTTGTGGGCCACTGTAAGGACTCCAGCTTCCACTCGTGTAGGATGAGAAGCCCCTGGGCTGACACAGAAGCAGAATGACATTTAAATAGGAACACTCATCTCTTTCTCTCTCTCTCTCTCTCTTCAAGTAAATAAATAAATCTTCAAAAAAATAAAAAAGTGGATGGTGGAGGGGTCAGGGGGTTTTGTCTGGGCCCCAGTTGAGCATCTGACTCTTAGTTTCAGCTCAGGTCATGATCTCAAGGTTGTGAGACGGAGCCCCTCTTTGGGCTCCAGGCTCAGTGGGGAGACTGCTGGAGAGTCTTTCTCTCCCTCTGTCCCCCCCCTCCACCGCTTGTGTGTGCACAGGCTCTTTCTCTCACTCTCTCTCTCCAAATAAATAAATCTTTTAAAAAAAATTAAAACAAATAGGAACACTCTGAGTGCTGTAACTAGAATAGTTAGAAGGAGTAAAGGGTAGAAAGAGAGAGACATAATGAGAAATTATAATATTGAATTTGTATATATTTGTACATACATACACAATACGATATATGTGTTACATTTTAGCTCTGTGAAAATGACTTCAGTGTGTTCATTCATGTGTTCCTATACATAATATTCAAAATTAGTAAGCCAAAAGTCACTCCCCTATATTTTTAAAACATAAATCCCTACATACCATAACAGTCCTACAGAGTGAAGCATGGAAGAGACTGACCCGAACCTTCCAGAAGTGGAAGGGCCACAGGGGAAGCAAGGTGTAGGCCCTCTCCAAACTGCATGATGTTATTAAAATAACAGTTTGATTATTGTAAACCTTGCCTCTATGCCTTATGTTGTCAAATGAATTGAGTCCGAATTCATCGGGACCTACCAGGCCTGTGGTGGGCATACACCAACCTGATGGAACTCATGAGGGTCCATCCTCACTCCCATTTCTCAGTTTCCTACTCACCAGCCCTCCGGAGTTCTCTCATCCTGAAGCCGGACTTTTGTTCTTCCATGGCGCTCCTACTCCTCCCTGGGAGAAAACATATCTGGAATCATAACTGATTGACCTTAGTGACCCAGAATCTAGTCCTCTCTCTGATACATACTAAATATCTGTCAACTTGATGTGGTATGTTTTATCATAATTAAATACATTCGCTTATTTTGAATTTGCACTTAATTCTACAATATTAGCTGTAAAAACAGTCAAGATTTTGTAATTAGGTTCTGTGTATCTTAAACAGGAAAAAAGCCCTTAGAATGCCAGTATTCCTGAACTTAGAGTAATCGGGAGAGCTGGCTTTTGGAACTACCACTAAATCTAATTTCTAAAGCTGAGGTTTCACATCAGTAAAAGTAGGGGTAAGTTACACTTACCCTATACTACTGGAATGCTGTGAGGATAAAATGAGAAAAAGTGGGCAAAATCATTTCATAAAAAAAAAAAAGTCCCATATTGATGCTATTAACATAAGTGAAATGGGTCTCATTTTACTTCTTTTAAATCAAAAGGACTTCTTATAGTTAGCTGGTATATGTATGAACGTCCTTCGTAATTCATTTAGTATACGTTGCCATTAGTTTTTATAGTTGTAATCATGTTTGCTTATGAATTAGGAGAAGAAGTTTCTCTACATGAATTTTTTAAAGCTGAAGGGAAAATAGTTGAGTTTTGTGACATCAATAGATAGCTATTGAGGTTAAACTGTTGTCTTCAGGGGCGCCTGGGTGGCTCAGTCCCTTAAGCCTGGGACTCTTGGTTTCCGCTCAGGTCATGATCTCTGGGCATGGGATCCAGCCCTGCTGGGCTCTGTGCTCTGAGCTCATTTGTGAATCAGCTCAGGGATACTCCCTCCCCATCTTCCCCCCTCCTTCCCTTCCCTGCCCTCCTCCCCCAACACTCTCCCGCCTGTGCAATTGCTCGTACTCTCTCACGTAAATAAATAAAATCTTTTTAAAAAATGTTGTCTTCTTAGGCAGTCCTTGTTTTTCAATGGAAAAATCAGTTACTGTAATATGTTTAATATTATTATATGTATTGAAATATCATTTTACATATTAAAAGTGATTTAGAACTTGCGGAATGAAATTCTGCCATCTCATGATATTTATTATTTATTGAACATCTCTCAAGCCAATGTAAATTATTTGCTAATTTTTCTTTGATATGTAAGAAGTAGAATTTTGATACTTCCTATGAAGTAACTTAACACCTAATTCATTTTATTTCTTTAAGATTCTCTCAGGATGATAAAATGGATATCGATTTTTTTATTGTTTGAAATGACTTCTTTATTTTATTTATATCCCTTTGCTCCTCAAATGGTGAAAGAATTTATACATTAAAAGTTCACGATTTTAATTTCAATTATGCCATTCGTAACAATGATATAGTATCTTTGGCTCAAAAATAAGCAAATTATTGTTGTAATATTGTAACATGTTGTAATATTTCTAGTGATGAGTACCTAGGTCAGGATAAAAACTCCCTACTTCTTTGTCAAAAGAAACATTCTATTTTCTTATTCAGTAGACTAAGTATATTTACTTTTACCTTTTGCTTTTAAATTTTGTTTGGGAGATTTCTTTTTAGAATTTCCCTTTTCAGAAATATCTTTTTATCTGATTTTACAAATGATTTAAAGTTACAATTCAGTAATCAAAGTTCTGTGCTTTCCATCTGTCAGCTAATGTTTGAAATGGAATTTATATTGTCCTTATATATGTTAATTCTCAGTGGAGCTGATGACGATGGTGATGATGATGGTCTTGCCACTGATCCAGATAGCTCCTGTATTTATTAGAAGACTCCTTTCCTAGACTTAAGTGATGATATATTAGGTTGGAATCTGCTGTCTGAGTAGTGGGATACATTTAAATAACATTAAAAAAAGAACAATACAGAATATATGAATATTAAAAAAGGTTAAGACCATAATTAAAGTTAAAATCCTTAATGGTTCACTAGAGATACTTAAAGCAGAGGAGGCAACAGTTAATGCAAGCATTTCTCATGTCCAGTTGCATCGCCTAACCTAGCTTCTAATGTCCATTCAATTAACTATGTATCTTTATATTCATGAGTGCATTTTGGATTAGTGTGTTACACTCTATTTAATGGTATGAATCTGGTAATACCATTGAATTAGAAAGTCACTTGAAAACATCCATTTTGTTCTGACAAAATGAATTGGGAAATTAAGAAAAGTTTATAAATCACCAATTATCAGGGAAATTCAAATAAAAATTCAAATAAGATGATGACATCACATACCTCTCATTGGATTGCTCCACATGTCATATTCTTGGAATTATTAAAATTTTACTAATCAACCCATATCCTTTTTCCTGTCTTATTCAGACACATTCTGTTTTAGTCTGTTTCATATAATATGACTAATTCTAAATACCATAAAAGTAGCCATAGAGTGACCTTAGCATCTGTACCAATCCTTCCAGGAAATACTGGACTGTAATACTAGATTATTTTAGAGGTTATAGTGATTAGAAACACAATCCTATCATGATAATCTTCAAGTTGAACCACAAATCACAGCTAATTATATTCCCCTTTTTACCTTTAAAAAGCATGAATTTGCAATAGCCCATCTTGTCTCATATAGGATTTTTTTTTCCTTTTTAAAGGCTGAACAGTATTCTACTATATGTATAAACCATGTTTCCTTTATCCATTTATGTATCAATGTATATTTAGATTATTTCAGTGTTTGACTATTGTGTATATAACTATAATGAGCATGAGAGTGCTACTGTCTCTTTGAGATTCTGATTTCAATTATTTTGGATAAATACCCAGAAATGGGATTGCTAGATCATGTGGTAATTCTGTTTTGAATTTTTAGAAAACGTCATACTATTTTTCATAACGGTGCACCATTTTACATTCCAACCAATGGAATATAAGGATTCTAATTTCTCTTCCTCTTTACCAACGCTTACTGTCTTGATTTTTTTGATAACGGCCATTCTAACAGTTGTTATTTTTATTTGAATTTCCTTGATAATTGGTGACATTGGGTAAGCCTTCCTACATTATTTTCCCTTACAGCAGTGTGATATTTGCTTATTTCTGGGAGTGGAGTAGAGAAGAGATGGGAAAGTCAATTAGCTTTTTTTTCATCCCTAATTGACATTTTTCATCCACCATAAATGGTGCATCCCACAAAAACTTTGCTTGTTCAACAGTCTTTTCATTTTTTGCATGTCCAAGTCTTCAAATAAAATTGTCATATAGAGGGATGCCTGGGTGGCTCAGTCGGCTAAGTGTCTGCCTTCTGCTCAGGTCATGATCCCAGGGTCCTGGGATTGAGTCCCTCATAGGGTTCCTTGCTCTGCTGGGTGAGCCTACTTCTCCCTCTGCCTGCCGCTCCCCCTGCTTGTGTGCTATCTCTCTCTCTCTCTCTCTCTGACAAATAAATAAATAAAATCTTAAGAAAAAATAGTCAATTAGATAATACAATTTTTAAATTAACTTTTTATTATAATTAAAATGGAATTATAAATTATGTGTTCTTTGTGCTAGATTTTACATATCTGAGCACCATTTATTTAGGTGTGCTTTGAGGTAGGTTTAGTTGGCATAAACTGAATGAGATTTTCTATTTGCTGATACTAGCATTGGCCTGAGAGATAGATGAAGTTCATACTTCTGCACTACCATTAACTAACTGTGATATTGGAAGTCATGTCAACTCATGTTTCACCTTTCTGATGTATTCTATAAGAAATGAAAACTAGAGCATCTGCAAGGATCTTCCTTGCTTTATAACACAAGTCTATAAAATAGTTGTGACCTGCTTTTACAACACATTTTATTTATATGATTCTTTTTCAGTGACTTTTTTATTGTTGACCATTAATACTGCAAATTATGTGGTTATCTATTTTCTTTGTAATTATCTTTTTTATGATTAGAACTAAATCTGTTTTAGATCTGAGGGTGTAGCAGTCATTGGTTCTAAATATTTCAGTGTATTCAACCTGGAAAAAAAGAGTGGGTGAGCCCAGACAGTTCAACTACAGTCTTTGATATTTCTTAGATATTTTTTTCTATTTACAATGTTGTGAGAATTTTTTTATTTTGTAAATTAATTTCATTTGAGAATATACATATGCATGCCATACTTTGCCTATTTTAATTGCTTGTTTTCATAAAAAGTGTGAATGAAAGAAGAAACATGGGAAATGAATTGCTCAAGACCTCATCCCAAATTAATGATAATTTTAAATACAGAATTCAACTTCTTTAATTATGAGCTGTCAAAAAATTTGGCACCTGGGAGGCTCAGTTGGTTAAGTGTCTGTCTCTTGATCTCAGCTCAGGTCTTGATCTCAGGGTTCTGAGTTCAGGCCCCCACGTTATATCTATATAAGCTGTATAACATTACTCAAAGAACTCTTATCACTAGTATTATCATAGAATATACTTTTGCTTAACTGTTTTCATTTATATTGGGCTTTTTTATTTAGTACAAAAATATGCAATAATTTAAAGCAAAAAGTAGAAAGTTACCCCAAATCTCATATATATATATATATATATATATATATATATATATATATATATATATATATATATATGTTTAATACTACTGAAATTAGGAAGAATATGCATTTATAAAATTTACATTGAATATTCTAATGAGTTTAGTTCTATTATCTTTATACTGTGAAGACAGGATATTGTGATATCTCACATGTTTTAAAATGTAGAGCTTACTAGAGTTAAAAATTTTGGTATTTTAGTTTGAAAACAGCTTTTAGTTTGAATGGCATTATTAGCACTCGGTACTTCGGCATGTAAGTAAAAAATTTTTTTATTATTTTGGAAAGAATGGGAGGGGCAGACAGAGAGGGAGAGAATCTCAAGCAGACTCTACACAGAGCCTGGTGCATGGCTGGATCTCACAACCCTGAGAACATGATCTGAGCTGAAACCAAGAGTTGGTCACTTAACCAGCTGAGCCACCCATTTGCACCTGGCATCTAAGTTTAAACCACCTTTAATTCAGACTACAAACTGAATGTTCCAGCCTCTGAGTTAACCAATCCAGAAACAAATGTGGCAATGCCCAGAGAAGGTAAACTAAATAGGGTATTCCGTGGGGGCCCTGGGGAGCCAACACCAGCTCCAGTAGCCTGAGCAATGACTCCAGAGAGAGGTGAGAGGAGATGTGGGGAATGCAGAAGAGAAAAATTAGATGACATGATTCCTGTGCTTGAATATCTTAGTATATTGTAAGGAAAATTTGTAGATAAGGAAAAACAAAACCAATATGTAAATTTCAGGATCCAAAATACTTGTTCAAATCTTCATATAAAGCTCCAGCTAAAAAATTGCATTTTCATAAATTGTAAACAAGCAGTTGTTTTTTCTTTGTGCCATAGTCATAGTCTTCTCCCCCTCACAGAGTAGAAATAAACCGTAACAGTGATCTAGTAATACAGTCTTCCTTGAGGAAGCCAATGATGGCAAATTAACCAGTTTGCTGCAGGTCACAACAGCTAGTAAATACCCAAGCTAAATGTGAACACAGTATGATTATGGAGAAGAGAAAGTATCAGCAGTCAGCAGTACACTGGTTCATGAAACACATTTCTGATAAAGTATTTATCTTTCTGTAGCTAGCACATATGATCCTTATTAAAAGAAGGGCAGATTTTAATTTTTAATGCAAAATATCAGACACACACACGTTGTTGTATGTGAAAATATTATTAGACTATTGGTTAATAAAACAAAATGTAACATTTTATTGTAGCCCTTTTTGGCAATTCAGACTACATTCTCAATAAAATGAATTTCAGATTATCTTCCTTTCAGTGTATCTCTAGAGACATTGTCCTAGTCAATGGAAGTTTTTCTGATGCCCTATTCAAGTTGTGAAGCCATTTTATTTTTATTTTTCAATTTAATTTTATTTAAATTCAATTAATTACCATATAGTATATTATTAGTTTCAGAGGTAGAGTTCCCTGTCTCATCAGTTGTATATATACAACACCCATTGCTCATTACATCACATGCCCTTTGAGGTCATTTTAAACTCAACTCATTCAGGTAAACCAGGGAAACAGGGTTCCTGCAAGTCCCTAAGGATACCTCTAGAGTATGGAGGGTGAAGGAGAAAGCAGGCAGAGAGAGACTACTTGAGTGACAGTCACTCCGGGTTTATATATGTTATGTACTGAGGCTCTGTTTTAAGTTTTGATCTAACTATGTATTCCATGAGTAAAAATAATAGCAATCATAATGACAGTGACAAAAATGGCAATATTATTATGAGATTAGCTCTTCAAAAAGATACTTTTCCAACCTTAAGATTTTCTGCTTCTAGATGTGTTTTCTCAGGAAAATACATCTGGGTTTTTAATGTCTTGTCATGATCGAGGGAGTCTCCTTTGTCCTGTAAATAAGCAGGACGCTATTCAAATACTATTTTTTCCCGTTACCAAAGATACCCTTTCTCCACTCTTTTTTCCCTTCCTGATTTTCCTTTCTTCCACCATTTTTTTCTTCCTTTCATGTTAATGTATAAATTGGTTAAAGTTCTAAAATATTAAAAAATAATTTTATGAAAGAGTAAAATCCATCTATGTATTTCTCTTATATTAACAGTCCATCTCTTGAAAATGAATGAGTAATTAGTATAACTGATGTGGACAATGTATTGGACCCCTGAAACTCACTTGCAGGGTTTGTTCACGATTTAGAAAGCCAAGGCAAATGACTATTTCAAATTCTGAGTTTTTGCTGCTGCTGCTAATTTATAAAGGACTTTTGAGAGCAAATGTTCCAATTTAGGAAATTAATCTATAGTCCTGATTAATAATATCAATGGAGAAAAGGTGCAAAACAATAAATTTTGATTAATTTATTATATACATATATTTTTTTAATTAAGTTTGGCTTTTGTTTTGTTCTGTTACCCTAATGGCATAGATTCTCATTCCATAGCACGCCCGCGTCATTGGTTCATGTAAGTTTCCCTCATGTGTGTATGTCTGTGTGTGTGTGTGTGTGTGTGCATATGTATGAGTGTGTATGGTTTTTGTGTTTGTTCACTTATTAATTCATTTTCTTTTATCTCATTTTCTTTTCCCACTTCCTTCTTCTGTTCATGAGCAACTATTATAATTTACAGAATTTGTTATTTTTTGTAAAATATATGTTACTTGGTACGAATAGAATTTTCATGTCCATCAAATGTATTTCCTATAGACAGATCCTGTTTCTCACTTGGTTTTACTTGGAAAATAGTTTTAAGGTGGAGCCACCTTTTGGTGTTAATGCCTGGCATGGTCTCTTACCTGCACCCTCTGCCCGGTGTTTTCCATCTTGAGCACTTACAATACTCTCATTGTCCCATTTCTCCTGAGACCGCCCCCTCCCACAAATAGACACTCAGCAAGATTTCTGAGTCATAGAGTATACATGTGTTTAATTTCATGATGTTCTGCCACATTGCCCCCCAGAGGGGTGCACTTATCTGCATTCCCATTAAAATAATTACGTGTTTATAAATTGTAAACAAGCAGTTGTTTTATTTTCCTGTGACATAGTCATAGTGTTCTCACATCACAGAGTGGGGGTAAAGCTGAATAGCCATCCAGTAAGTATAATCTCCTTTGGAGTCAGGGTCCCCTGATCCTACATTCTGGTCAACACATGGTATTTTCTGGCTTTTAAACTTTTTGCAATACGATGAGCGCTAAGTAGTATGTCATTACTGCTTTAACTTGTACTTTCTAATCACTAATGAGTCTGAGCCTTTTTATATATACTTTTAACACTTTGAAAATTCTTTCTCACTGAATCATCTTAGTTTTACTAACTGCCAAGATGTTTCTGCTTTTTTCTAGTAGAGTATCTTTTTTTATTGAATTTTATGCTAGCATACAATATTAGATGCAAGGTGGTCATCACCGCGTAAGTCACTAATTGTGTAGTGCCTGCCACTTACTAGGTCCTGAAAAAAATAGTGTGGAATTGAAAAAAAAAAAAAAAGTCATGAGCTTTTGTACATGTTTGAATATACCTGTAAGATTTCACCTGTTAATAATCATAAGATGTTTGTGATGTAATGGTAAAGATTAAATATAGACAAAGAATAACATACATGAAATAGTGTGTTATCAAGAATAGCATTTACTAGTTTTGGGAGATATAAAGTTCAGTAATCCCAGAAATTATAAAAACATGTAGTTGAAAATGTTTTATGTTGATTGATTTCTTTTTAATTCAAACATTTAATTCAAACCTGACTATTGTCTTTTTTGGTTTTTAATAACATGTTAAATGTAAGATTGTAAGCAGCAAATCCTGTCATCAGTTGTTGCACATTCAATAAAAATTCAGATGATCTTAGTTTTCCTATTAAAAGCTATTAGTATAGGTACTTTATAAGAATATAATTGAAACATCATCTGTCCACTGTCAAAGTTGAACAATTCATTAACATACATGTTGATATAATTGAAATATAAAGAAAATGTAAATGTTTGCTCATAATGTTAAATAATAGATATAACCATTCATGTGTACACTGTCTTCCAGGAATTATGTCTAAAACAAAGTCAGCGTACAAAGTTATCTTCAGATTGACTACTTCCATTCAAGTTTATGAATGATAAAATACTACTTTAATGAACCTCAGTGTAGCATGATCATGTTCAACAAATGTTTACATGCATTTTAAAATAGTTTGTAGGATTCTGCAATTAACATTTTTCAAGAACGCTATATTTAAAATCATATCATACTTAATGCTCTAAAATTATTAGAGCCTTGTTATGAATTAATAAGGAGTGATTGGTTATATTCCCTTTGTTATTTTAGTATGGTTCTCGTAGGATTTGTTATGGATTTGGGGAAGCGATGCATAGGAAAGGTGTTGTTAAGGACTCTGTGCGAGTCATCACATTCCCTGTAGCATCTGATACTCACCATTGGAACCAAGAATAGAAGGACAAAAGTATTGACAAAATCTCTTGAACCAGAGTCCTGCACGAACTCTGGTGGGAAACTGTATGAAAAGAAAAGAAGTTCAGTCTGTGTATCATGGAACGGAACAGATTGTGTAGTTTATGACCTCAGGTGTATTTCTACACAAGATTCTAGTTATCTGCTGTCTTTTTTTCAGCAATTTTATTAACAATTCTAAATAGTTTTCCCTTTGTAATACTAGAAGTGTTTTTTAATTTCATTGGGTAATTATGTTTTGTAAATTTGCCGCTTTATTTTGAGAGGTGAAAAATAAACAAGTTAATCCAAGAGAAGCAGCATGAAGATTATGCAGCTATTTCTTTTCATAGAATATGCTCTTGCCGAAAAGTGACAATGCAATTATAACACTATAATTTATTTCAATTCAGAATCATCTGTACATAAATATACTCTTTATCCTGATTTTTTTAAAAGTGTGTTTTTCTGTGTGCTTTTCCTTTTGTAGTGCTAAATTTTTCTTTAGTGGTATCATCGTTGTCTCTTACGTAATTTTCTCATTTTATATGTACAACAGCCTGGGATTGTTGAATTAAACCTAAGGGCCATCTGAAGATAAAGTTTTGTTGGAGTAAGTTCTAGAGAAGCTATTTTTGTTTGTGTTTTGTGGACATTTTTATGGACTTCTTTTGCCATTTCACTGTAGTAAAAGAATTTCCCTTACTTGTTTGCAACCAGTAATATGCTTTCCAGTATATATCAAAATCATTAAAACTTTTAAAGATTCAATTATGCCATGTCAAGAGTTTTCCACTGAAGCCAATGGTGAGCAGTAGGGAATTTCACATAGGCATCTGTGAAGCTCATTGAAAACCTAATTGCTCAAGTATTTCTTTTTATTTCAATTATAGTCTAGTTATGGCATACAGATATTTTCTTAGGTAAAGCTGGTAGCATTCACAAATATTTGGGCACTATAACTTTGGACAGTTTAGTCTAATTTCTATCCATTTCACATAGCTGTATATTAGGACCAGCTGATTAATGCCAAATATGTACTCCTAAATTAGTTTGACAGCTCGTATAAAATGGACCAAAGAAACAAAATTTAAAATGTTGAAATATTGTTACTACTTTTTTTAAGTGAAAATTATCTTTCTAGACAGAAAGGAAACATGAAATGCTCTCTAATTAATCAAATAACATAATTGACGCTATCCAGTGCAAAAAGAAGATGTAGAGTTCTTTGTTGAAACATTATTAAGAATTTCAAAATGGTGCCAGTGAAGCATTAAACCAAGCATAAGCCCTTCTGAGCACAGGACCTTGTACTATGACACGGGCCACTCCCCCCCCGCCCCCCGAAGCTGTCCTCTCTGATTCTACTCAGGGACGTCTTGCATGAAGTGAAGAAAAAGAAAAAATTCCACGTGGAAATCTGTCTTATCTGAACAAATTGAAGCAATAACAGTTTCTTAAGGGGAGCTTCACAACAAACTCCTAATGAGTTTTTTCCACCTTTCCCATTCCATATGGGATATGGAAGTTTATACCCTTCTAGATACTTGTTCCCCATGGGAAAATTATATTGGTGCTTGTAATGGTATTTTTTTTCCTACACAAAATTGGCCTAAGCAATTTATGTTCAATAATGTTTTCTTTATTAAAGCAGTGTGAACAAAATGCATGTGTTTGGTAATATTTAATAGGTTTTCAAAAGCAACATTTTGCATGCTGTATTAGACACATTTAATGTGTTCAGGTGAGTGATGAAATCAAACTACATATGGTTGTGGTATTAATGTTCCAGAGAACTTTGATGTTCTCTGCAATGGTGTGCCGAGTTGGTTTTTTAAATGTCTTCTATGCCCTATGAACCTAGGCTAGAAATACAACACATTTTTTTATTCTATACTTGAATTTGTCTTTTTAGGGATGCAAGTATTGGAGTGGAATGGAATTCCTTTAACTTCTAAAACGTATGAAGAAGTGCAGAGTATCATTAGTCAGCAAAGTGGGGAAGCAGAAATATGTGTAAGACTGTGAGTTTTTCCCCATCTTTTTGTTTCCATTTTTTGGCTATTCATGGCTCTTTTAATTTAAAATTGTTAAGGTGGAACCTTTGCCAGTCAGCAAGATTTTCAGCAATTAGAAAATAAAGTGAATACAAGTTTTCTAGATTTCTTGTGTTCAGAATCAAAGTCTAAAGCATAGAAAGAATTGAGCTAATTTTGTGTCTGATTATGTCTGTAGTTCTCCCCTTTCATGCTTTTATTGAAACATGCTTCATTTAGATGAAAGCCTAAACCCATTTAGATGTCATGTCTGTGTATAGTATTTCAAAATGAACTTACATTTAATCCATAAAGATTTCACCTTAAATAATCATTTTTATCAGCTGACTTTTAATAGCATTGCAAATATATATTTGGTTAGAAGGGTGAGCATGCTTGGAAATTGCTTTATAGCATTAACCACTTCTCATTTACCTACCGAAAAAAAAAAATCAAGGTAGTTGGAAAAAAGGGCCTTTGTCTCCCGTTTCCTCAATTTCTTTCTTAATTTCTTTGTTTTAATTTTTAGGGACCTCAATATGCTGTCAGACTCTGAAAATCCCCAGCACCTGGAACTTCACGAGCCACCAAAAGCTGGTAGGTGAAAGTCATCTTCTTTCAACTGTGGGTAAAGGTGAAGATGTAACTGTAAATATAGTTGTTGGGGCAGATGAAGCTGTAGATGAAGATATAAAGACAAGCATAGATACTATATGGACAAAAATGTAGTTTAGACCAATAGATGTTTGTTTATTTATGTAATCATAAACAAAATCAAAAGCACTACAGCTATGTTTTGAGCATTCTGGGGAAACATAAGCTTGCTTATTAGACCCATGAAAGAAATTCATACCAAATTCTTGCTGTGTGAGTTTACATTTGTAATTCTTTAAAAATAAATTCATCCCGTGAGAGTAATCCGTGGAGCCATTTATTTGAGATTTTATAGAATTTTTAGATAATACTCGATTCTTTTTAGCATAACTGGATTATGGAACAGTCATTCTTGGACCTTTTGACTGCCTTTTTCTTATAAAGAAAAAAGCAACATGTAATTTCATAAGGACATGATGAAATAGACTTAACTGTTTCTGAGCTAACAACTAGAGTCTTATAAATGTAGATCAAATATTCCATTTAAAAAATCACTTATTTCTTTAACAAATATTTATTGAACATTTCTCTGCTATAGCCAGCAATCTAAGAGTCTGGGTCACTGCACTAAAGAACAGACCCAGGCCTGTAGAACTTTTCATATATCTGTGTATGTAAATTACCTTGTCATCTAGAACTCGCTAAGTTCCATGGTATTAAGTACCAATGAAACTGAGAAATACATAGCCACTTCGTTTTGTTGTAGTGGATAAAGCGAAATCCCCAGGGGTTGACCCTAAGCAGTTGGCAGCAGAACTCCAGAAGGTTTCCCTGCAGCAGTCACCACTGGTCATGTCATCCGTTGTGGAGAAAGGATCTCACGTTCATTCAGGTCCCACATCCGCGGGATCCAGTTCCGTTCCCAGCCCCGGGCAACCAGGGTCCCCCTCCGTGAGCAAAAAGAAACACAGCAGCAGCAAGGTGAGAAGGGACATCTGAGGTATTTATTTTCTCTCTCCTTATTCAGAGAGGACAGGAAATCCAGTATCATTTTCAAGGTGTTTTTCTTGTGATTTCTCATTTGATTGAAACAAAAAACCTTCCATTTCTTAATAGATAACTAATCAAACTGTTATGAAGATGATAAGTTTCTACATTTCTTAAAATGTTTTAGCAGTTATTATGAGGCCCTTGAACAGTATGTCTTGTGGTTCCTATTTCCTGGTTCTTTTTATTTCTAGTTGTTGCATAAATCTGAGCCTCTTTGCATCTTTTTGGAAACACAAGATATACATTACATTGCATTTGATAATATAAATAAAAGGTATAAAGGGCACAGAGATAAAGAGAATTTAGGACAATAAGAAATAAGGAAAACTGTAATATAGAACTGCCACTTTGAATTTGATCCCTAATTCCATACTTACTGGGGAGCCTAGGTGGCTCAGTCGGTTAAGTGTCCAGCCCTTGATTTCAGCCCAGGTCATGAACTCAGGGTCATGAGATCGAGTTGGGCTCTCCGCTCCACGGGAGTCTGCCTGAGATTCTCTCTCTGCCCCTCACCCCCATGCGTGCATGTGTGCACGCTCTCTCTCAAATAGATAAATCTTAAAAAAAAGAAAACAAAACAAATAAGGAAAACCAGTAATATAGAATTGCCATTTTGAATTTGATCCCTAATTCCAAGCTAATAAATTTCCCTTTGTTGCAAGTCTTCATTTAAAATAAATGTTTCTAACTATTATTTCCAAGTTACTGGGCTTTTGAAAGAAAACAAAGAATTAATTTTTAACCTTATAAAAGCAGATGAAATGTAGACAGGTTGTAGTTTTTCCCCATAGATTTGATTCTTATGGTCAGTAAATATATTGGAAAAAATATTCTTTTGTTTAAACATGAATAAAGATTTCTTTTTATGGTAAGATATATGGGAGGGACAGGCTATGCCTGGGTCAACTGACTGGGCTTCAGAAAACAAAGTTGTTTTACAAAGTATAAAAACACAGCAGGTGTCTCCAGGTGTCCCCCCCAAATCCAGTTTATTCAGAAAAAGACAACAAAGGTAGGATGATCTTAATCATTGCATCATTTAATAACTTGTCCCAAACTAAATAGGGCTTCTCAAAGCCTAATTTCAAGAATAGTTAGATTCAATTTCAAAACAAAATTTAGCACAACTGTATTTTACCACATGCAATTGTGTGTTAGTTTTTGAGAATTACCGCATGGAGATTCCCCGTCTCCTGAGTTACAGACTGATATTTCTCATTCCTTTCTCAATGACTCCAGGTAGAAGGCCTCAAGACATGACAAACTCTACTAGCCAAGTTTCAAAACCAAGCACATTATAATTCTACAAGTTTCTCATCCAGTGTTTTTTATTTCAGCAACTGACATCATCATCCTTCCAGGAAATTAAGTACAAATTTAAGACCACCATTGCTCCTTTTTTTCCTTCATTCACAGTATCTGTTCAGTCACTGAATCTTGATCCTGAGAATTCTAATTTTCTAATAAAGCTGTAGGGATTTTCTGTCTTCTCTGAACTCAGCAGTTTTCTTTAGTAAAGCATTATTTTTTTCCCCAACATTATTACACTCACTACTGGTAACTCCACTCACCAGTCTCTCTTCGTTCCTCTTAAATTACCCTCCAACTGTCTGATTTGTGCAGAGGGATCTGATTGGGTCACTATCCTGTTTAAAAAAGTATCCCTGCTCCCTGGAAAGTTGGCTGCCTCGCCTCTGCCTACTACCCTATCCTGCTCAGTCATAAAGGGCTTGGTCAGTGGTTTTCCTTGGGAGATTATTACAGTAAGCCTAACGTCCAATCTTTACAATAGCCTTGCTAATAAGTACTCTATATATTAGGGTTTCCAACACATTCCTACTTTCCACGGACCTTTTTGGATGGCACCGCATTGTCAGGGGTCACACTTTGTACAAGATAAAAGATGGATAAAATCCCTTCCCTGCAGATGGGGTAGACCAGTAATTCTTAAAGTATGATCCCAGTAACAGCATTGGCAACATCTAGAAACATGTTAAAAATGCAAATTCTTGGTTCCACCCTATGCCTTCTGAATTAGAAACTATGGAGATAGGACCAAGCAACCAGGGTTTTAATAAATTCTCCAAGTGCTGATCTAATTACAATGAACAATGATATGTAAACTAATTCAATGAAGGTATATAATGTTGTATGTCATTAAGAAATACAGTGAAGGCATGAAGAGTGAGGTTAAGAAAGCTGGTGTTTAATGAACTGATTCGGTAAAGAGGATAAAGGGACCAACATTCCAAGTAGAGAGTGCAACATGAAAAAAAAATCTCAAAAACAGAAATTGCCTGCCTAGAACATAGGTGTACAAAAAAATACAGGGGTAAGAAACAAAGGAGAAGCCTAGATGGTTGTAAATTAGAGGATATTATGTGCTGTGCCTGGCTTTTACACTGCAATCTGCAGGAAATGAAGAGCCAGTGATAAGCTGTAAGCAAAAATGAAATAAGAATAACAGGAAGCCTTTGTCCACAAAATCTTTCCATAGTCCAATCCTGCCTTAAAATCAGAAGGTATCCTTTTTCATTTTCTCCTCCCTCTAAATTGCCCCATGCTTTATATATCTCTTAAGACAATTTGCATATTTTTTAAAGATTTTATTTATTTATTTGAGGGAGAGAAAGATAGCACAGGGAGAGGGGAGAGGGAGAAACAGGCTCCCCACTGAGCAGGAAGCCTGATGCGGAACTCAATCCCAGGACCCCAGGATCATGACCTGAGCCAAAGGCAGACACTTAACCGACTGAGCCACCTAGGCACCCCAACAATTTGTACCTCGATTGTAGCTACTAGTTTCCTTTTTTTATCCTTCCAATTAGGCTGCAAGCTCCTTAAGAACCAAAACCCGTTTCTTACTTTCTCTATGCTTTTTAAGCACAGTAGAGGAGCTTACACACTTGTGAGTCTCTATAATATTATGGAGGTGCAAAATTTGATTTTTTGTAATACATAAACTGTTTTGGCGATGATTAGAAGATGAAAACAAGTATAGTAGGACAAACATCAAGGAAATGATATTGACATGTTTTATGATATGCAGTAATTCTTTGCCATGCCAAGAATGCAGCCTATGTGGTTTTACTGTATTTTTGCTGGAATAAAAATTTATAGAATAGTATTATCCATAGTGATAGTCACATGTGACAATCAAGCCCTTGAAATGTGGCTAGTCTGAATTGAGATACACTATAAAAGTGAATTAATGCCAAATTATCAAGACTTAGTATGAAAAAAGAACATAAATTATCTCAACAATTTTGATATTGATTTTCATGATGTAATTAGACTAAATTGGGTTATATAAAACATATTATTAAAAATTAATTTCACCGGCTGATTCTTAAATTTTTAATGTAACTACTAGAATATTTAAAATTACCGATGTTCTCATATTCTACTCTTCAGTGATAATATAGAGATTACTTAACTCTTACCAGTAGTAATAACAATAATCTAATCACTTTTGGGATGTAGTGTATATAATATTACACGTACATTTTTAATTGAAATATATAGTCACTAGGTGCTAACACTCTTGAAGAAAGAGACTGTTACTCATTTATCTTTTGGGGCATTTATTTCCAACACTTAGCTCGTATAGTTTCCTCAAACATTTTTTTTTTGAATGAATGAATGAATGAATGAATGAATGAATGAATGAATGAATAAATAAATAAATTTAATGATATTTCTTGACTATCAACATGTAGTATTCATAAAAGGCAATGCATTTTTTCATTTGTTCTCCAAATCCTGCAATGTTAAAGAATTTATATTGAGAAATTATGGAAATATTGAGTGATGGTCTGAAACTTACATAGCCCTGAGTCAGGTAATATGTCCACATATGTCATATGTTCTTCGGATAATTTATAGAATTATGGTTTTAACTTCTTTGTATTTTCATTAGGTATGAGACTGGGTACTAAAATACGAAACATTTAGGTGATGGAATGTATTAAAACTAAAATATTTTAAATATAGTTAGCATAATTATACATTTGGATACTTAGAACACCATCTAGTAAACATTCTAAATGATTATTCATAAGTAATTATTAATCTGTTAATACTCAAAATGATTCCTTCTGAGTAGACGTAGGTAAAATATGAATCAAAATTATTTAAATGCAGGTTTAAATTATATAAGCTATGTATATGACTATTTTAAGTGATTATTTTGCTTAAACTAATTCAATACGAATTTTTATCTTGAAGATTTTTATGTTACCACTTCAAGCTGTTTTGTCTATGAAATTCTAACCAAACTTCTTCATTTTATCTTTAAAGTTTGAATGATTTCTTTCAAGCCATGGTATGAATAAATGATTCAATTAAAGTACTTATTAGTTTTAAATGTCTTATGAAGTAAGTCATTGGTTTCCCAAACTTTGCTGGTCAGAGCACCCTGAACCCCTCAGTAATTTTTTTTTCATGGCTCTCTTATGGCCAAAGATATACCTAAGACAGTTTTATTTATTAAATAATTAGTATTTATATCCTAATATCTGAGGAACTATGGGGGAAAATAATACATATAAAATGAGCTATAAGTTGGCTAATTAAATTGAAATAAAAAATAATGTATTTGTTTCATTGTTAATAATTAGATTAAATTTCATTGTGATATGTGCAGCTGATGGACATTGCACAACTACTCTAACCATGAACTCTTTTACACTCAGCTCACTGATTTTCTTGAAGTACAGTTTTTATCACCACAATAATGAAAAAACAACCTCACAAAGATAGGACATCATTGAAAGGAAAGTAGTTGGCTCTAATCTTGAAAGATAACTACCCAGAGCTCATCGTTTGCTCAGTGTCCAACAGATATTGATCTTTTTCCTTCCTTAATTTAAAATATCCCTCTCCACACTTTTGAGTTTACTGCCACACCCCAGAACAATTAAAAAATGGTCCGTAAGTTTATTCTCTGCACTAAATCTAGTTATGATTGACATGCTTATATGTCAGATGAACTGCAACTGTCAAAAAGAGATCAAAACAAGTTACCAAAAATCATTTAGCTTTGTGTTTTGTGAGGATTTTTTGGTCTTATTTTTTACTTTTTATGTGCATTATTCTCGTTTTCCTCATTGGAATGCAAAGATAACTGGTTTTAGGAAATCCCCTATCTTTAATCAAGATACACATAGTTTCAGAAACTTCTATAGTCCTTCCTTTTCTCAATTCAGTTTGCTTTTATTTAAATTTAAACAGTAAAATAATTATTTAGTAAATATACTTATTAACTAGCAGCTTACCCTTTGCAGCCAGAGCATGGTTTCAGTATTAACAAATGGGCATTCTTTAAAATGACCCGAATAAATAAAGGATATATGGCTTGGAAAATTTAATCTCCACTCTATAATTTTACCAAAGATTATATTATTTTTATTCCATAGTTATTTCATAAAATAAGACCTGGAATGAGCTGTCTTCTTTGGATTGCCTTCATTTCTAGAATAAAAATATAAAGGAAAAGGCAACAACAAGTATATCCACCTAAATATTAGGGATCTTTCCTTTTCTGGTTAATTATTAAAACAAGGCCAATATTATGCACATGTAGACAGACAGGGCCTTATTTTGGGGGATAGCAGGGTGGCCTCCATTTTAGTAAATATTTCCCAATATGGATGCCCCATTACTTGAAACTGTATTATAGATCTGGAGTCAGGAACATCATCTCCATATGCACAAATACTGCATTGAAATGTAACAAGTCGGCTGTCAGCAATCATTTTTTTCAGCATTATCAACCAGTTTACCAGGTCACATTCCTATCTTTTCTTAAGGCTTTACTGACATAAGGAACTTATTAAGGAAGTGAGAACTTACATAGAATAGGCTAGAACTTTAATTAAGGAATGTGAACTATTAAGACGTGATTGCCTGGGTACTTCACTCTAGAACGGAGCACGGAGGGGTTGAGCAGCCGTGGAAGGAGCACAAGGATGGACTTCTCTAACCTCTGTGCTCCTAGGCAGTCTTTGTCTAAAAATAGTATCTTTTTTCATTTCTCTATAGATCCTTGAAACCTGTAAATAGTTAAATTGAGTACTTTAAACCAAAGTAATCATTTCATTAAGTAACTGAAATCTGCAGTCCTACAGGTATAAAATTATAGCTTCAAAACAGGCTGAGGAAAATGAAAAAATAGATTTATGTATCTGTAAAATTAAATACATATTGAGAAGGAGAGGTAGACCCCATAATCTGAAGCAGCCAAATGGATGAAATGTATTTTCCAGGCAGTGTGCTCTGACCAAATAGAAATTAATTCCAGAAGGAAGTTTAAATGATAAATTTTATGAAGGGCTTATCCATTAACACAATATACGTTTTTAATATTGCAGCCTACCGATGCCACAAAGATGCTTTCTCATCCGATTACGGGGGAAATTCAGGTATGAAAGTTTTTAAAACATCATCATTGTACTATCTTCGTTGGCTGTTTTTTCCCCCCACCATGGTCTGTTGAAATTGTAAACAGTCTTAGGACCTTTCCTGTTTTAGATGTGTTATATATTACATTGACAGATGTGTGAAGGAAAAATACAATTTTGTAGAATAGCGTTTTAGTACAAATATATAGTTTATAAAATCTAATGATATGTATGGAATTCTATAATTTGATATGTGTCTGGTGCCTTAGCAGTATCAGTACATTTTATGTCTCAGTTTATACTTGTCGAATGTGTTTCAAACATGACAAATTCTTCTGGAAATGTAAAGGTTCTTCTTTAAGAGTTTCATGAGTCCAATGTTATCCTCTTTTCTTCCTCCTACCAACAATTGTTGTATCATTGCTGAACATTTCTTCTGGAGTAGTGTTTTTCACACCAGGGGTCACAACCAGTTTGTAATTCACAAAATCAACTTAGGGGATATTGATCAGGAAAATGGAAGAAAAATAGTACAAATCACTCTCTTTTTTACTTCTATAAATGTGTGTTTCTATGTGTGTATTATATCATAACTATTTCTTACCATGGGTCATAGTCAGAAATGTTTAAAAAACTGTGCTTTAGATAATACCAAAAAATAATTCAGGATAGATAAGAAAAGTCCCATAGAAATAAGTAACACAACATAAAATAATAAATATTTGGAGATAGCAGTTTTCAGATAAGGGGAAGAGAACAGTAAGTCTTAGAGCTGTGTCTCCAACATAGGCTAGAGGAAGTTTTCATGAACAACTTCACAAAAACAGCAGACTTGAAATAATTTGAGGATAAGCACTGAGAAAGGGGGACTATGTTCCTGGAAGAAGAAATGCTTTAAGGAAAGTTTCCGCTGCCAGAGAGCAATACATGGCAGGGATCAGCCTTGCTGCCGTGAAATGTTCCTGTACAGATAAGTTGAAACTAAATGAAAAAGAACCTTGAACACAAGCTAAGGGGTGTTGGCCACTACACTAGGGGATCGGTAAAGATTTTGGAGTAAGGGAGAGACTAACGGAAGGGAATATGTAGTCAGATTTCATACGGCAGTGGCGTCCAGGAAACATAGAGGGGGGGCACAAACGCAAAGGAAGCAATGAAGTGATGATCTGGGCGCACGCCGATGAAAGCAGAAGTGGAGTGTGAGTCTGGAATCGGAAGAGGTGCCAACTGCAGGCACCTCACTGAGGAGGCTCCAGCGGCCCCGGAGCCTAGAACCTTCCATGCTGCACACCGTGCACCCTCACTGCTCCTTCCCCCTTTCAAGACAGCCAGACCAGATTCTTGTTGTTTTCACGAGCAGCCAAGAAAATGATAGATTTGCTGATTTGCAGATTCCTAGATTTTTGTTTTTCTCTCTCTCTCATTTTTTTTCTCAATGTCTTGCCCACAGACCAGTGTTTGCTATGTTTCTTTTTGGCTTGGTGTTGTTTTTTTCTTCTTTCATTTTCCTTTGAGCAGTAATATTTACTTCTATAGCAGAAATTTACTCTGATAATATTCTTTCTTAATTCTTAGACTGTTTTCTTTTTTTAATATTTTCTCATGACAGCGATTTCTAGCTTATTTATTTATTTATTTTCTTGTAGCAAAACCTTTTTGCAAATGCAACTCTATGTGGAAACCCAAATTAATGAATCCACCAGCACTGGGGGAGCTCAGGGTGGAAGGTTACTGGGGACGTTTCATTCTGTCCCAGAAGTAACATCTGAGCAACCCTGAGTGTTTTCTAAAGCACTGCAGGATCAACACTGAAAAGCACTTTCTTAGAAGGGTAGCCTGCATGTTTTCATTTAAATAAGAAATGGTTTTGGTGCCTCACTGGATAAAATTGGACATTAAGGCTGGCAAAGAAAAGACTAGATGGGGAATAATTTCTCCTTAACAATTTGGAAGCTGTTCTAAATCTCAGTGAAATTAATTGCAGAATAATTCCATTTTGGGGTGTCCCGTTAGAGTACACAAGCACTGCAGTTCGAAACTTCCCATTTTTTGTCTTCCTTCGTGGCACTTTGTTTTATACGTCACATTGCTTTCCTGATGATCAGACAAACAGCTTTTCTGTGTCGAGAAAAGCAACGGAAGATTCCTTTTCTGCCAGAAAAATATAACCAGATGAAAATTATGCTAAAAGTAGGAATTATTTTAATTATCGGATTTTAAATAAAGTTTGGCTTCTCTACATTATCCCATTCTCAACATGAACACAACATACCTGTTTCATATGATTATAAAAAAATAGGTTAGTATTTTTATTTATGGATTTTTTTCTTCTGAAATATAGATCCGTTCCTTTCTGTTATTTGATAAACAAAAGCAGCATCAGGCAAAATTAAGGCTTATTCAAAATGATGCCATAAGAATATTTAAATTTTGAAGGAGAAAAATTAGTTAACTCCATTATCTTGAATTATGCAGGCTTCACAAATATTTATTTGAATTGTTAATCTTTTCCTATTCAGTGGCAGTTGTGCAACAGCCATTAAACATCTAGGAGGCAGGGCCTCTGCTTCCCTCTTCAGCGTCTAAAATTAAAGAACAGGATCTTATTATCTTAAACTCTGAGTCTATTAGAAAAGCAGGCACAGAAAAAAACTATTGATAATATAATATAATATAGAAAGAGATAAAATCCACATTAGTCTTACATTTCAGACTAACAGCTCTATCTTTAAATAATGATTCTACCCACTGCTAATTATTTGGTAAAATGCAAAAGACATCTTCTAATAAATTCATCAACTGATTTATTTTCAAAATCCTACTAATTGTATTCATGAACACTAACAACATTTACTATTTTTCTAAGAGTATAAATTTTGTTTAAAAATGTAACTCGCAATTCACTGCATGATTTTTCTTCTAAATGAATTTTAGACAGGCCAGAACTTTAACCATGGAAAGAATGAACAGCACATTTACTAGTAATTAGCATGTGCCTGGGAGCTCTCAATTAAATTAGACATACACTAGTCTGTTCAGTTTCAAGTAAAATGGAAATGAAGGTTGAGGCTCCTTATGACACTAAAGAAAAAGTACTGGTGGGTTATTGAATAATAATATATTACAAATTTCTTAAAACAACAACAAAAAATATTCATGGAATATTTTGATGTTCTTTTAAGCTTCAAATCAACTATGATCTTGGAAATCTCATAATCCATATTCTCCAAGCAAGAAACCTTGTCCCTCGAGACAACAATGGTTACTCGGACCCCTTTGTTAAAGTGTACCTTCTTCCTGGGAGAGGGTGAGTAAAAAAACAGTGTCTTCTAAGTATCACATTGCATGGATTTAAAAAAATAGCGTTAGGGTTTCTAGTCTCCAATTTTAGAGAGTTTAATATCTGATCCTCAGTTTTATTCACATGTCATATTTATTTATTTCCAACTATTAGATACGGTTGAAATAAAAATTTGTAATGAAGCTCTGAAGCATCCCAGGAGAGCCTTGATCGTACTAAATCCTGTCTTGATGACAACATGTCAGTCTTTTGAATCTAGAAACCACTATAACCAATCAGATGGACTGTGAAATCATTTAAGAAATTATTTGTGGCAGTTTTAGAGAATTAGCTTTACCTTCCCGCGTTCATTTGCAAAACCAATGTTCAAGGGCTTGTAAATTACTGTTTTGTCTTATAGGACATCATTATCTAGCTTGTTACACGTTCATTAAGTGACTTATTGATGTCTCCTTATTTATATATGTATTTTCAAATCAATGTTTTAAAAATTATAAAATAAGAAAAAGAAGAGTAATATTTGAAGTGTTGAATATAAAAAAATATTTCTTAAGTATGGTAAATATTTGGTAAATAAACGAAAAATATCTCTGAATCTCGTGTGATATACAAACTGTTCATATAAAGCAAGTCCTCTTTGGAGATGTTTAATTTTCACATGATAAATGCAAATTGCTACGTTCTGGCATATAAATCAGTACTCAAGGATGGTTTCGAACAGTGATTTGGACCCAACAGATCTTTATACCTTATCTGAACAACCCAAATTAGCATGATGGAACCATAAATAATCAATAATTGGAGATATAACAAAAAGAATTTGGGGCTGGTAATTTGAAGGCTCTGGTTTTATTTTTATTCATTTTTCATTTAACTTGAGGAGTGACATTTGAATATTACTTTTTACTTGGAAATTTTGAATTGTTCCATGTGAGTATAAAGAATAGTATAATGACCCACCACATACTCATTACTCGGCTTCAACTTTGTTATTTCCTAGCCAATCATGTCTCATATTTACCTTCATATACTCCCTCTATACAGATTATCTTAAAATAGATCAAAAATGAACAATGTACTATATGTTGGCTAATTGAAATCAAATTAAAAAATAGATCTCAACTCATAACTTTTTTCTGCAAATATTTTACTGTATAGTCCTAAAAGATAACTCCTTTAAAGCAATCATAATACCGCCTACAACCATTGTAATTTTTTTTTTAAGATTTTATTTATTTATTCGACAGAGATAGAGACAGCCAGCGAGAGAGGGAACACAAGCAGGGGGAGTGGGAGAGGAAGAAGCAGGCTCATAGTGGAGGAGCCTGATGTGGGGCTCGATCCCATAACACGGGGATCATGCCCTGAGCCGAAGGCAGACGCTTAACGACTGAGCCACCCAGGCGCCCCTACAACCATTGTGATTTTAAAATGTTTAAATAATTCCTTAATTTCCCCAAATGCCTTGTAATAATTTCCTATTGGTGTGAAGACCTAACTGATATTTATAGAACAGTCTTCCCATCAGTAGTAGAATATAGTATTCCTTTCAAGTGCACCCGAGACAGTCAACAGGAGAAACTGTATCGTGGGCCATAAAACAAACCTCAGAAAATTTAAAAGCACTGAAATCACTTCTGTGAGTATAGTTGGTTTGTTTGAACAGGATCCAAATTATTACACGTTACCTTTGAATCTGCTGTTTGTTGACTAATTACATCACCACCGGCAGATCACCATTTCTTTTGAGATTAATTTTTCTTGTTAATATTGACAGAGCCAAGGAAGCAGAGCCAATAGTTTTGTCTGTCAGGAAATCAAATAATACTCATAAAATAATTTGAAAATTTCCAGGTGTTATATCAAATTAACTATACAGCCTTTAATTTTATCCTAATAATTTTACTTAGAAATTCAGAATGGCTGGTTTTGTGATTCTAGTTTTAATTCATTGAATTTAATTTATAGGGCTCATCAGTATAGCACAGAAAAGGGGAGTTTTCATTTTACGTTCATTTAAATCTTTAGTCATTGCAACTGCAATTTGGCTACCTTTTTTTAATATGAGTATAACAACAAACTGATAACTTCATTCTGCCTTTGATTGGGTCATTAGCTCTTCAGTGTTATTTAATGACAATATTATGGGACAAGAAGAAATCACTGCCAAGGGTATATCCCTAATTAGCATTTGCTAATGAATAAATGAAAATAAAGCAGCATCTTTTCCTTTCTGTCTTCTCTAATAATATCCTGGAGAATATCACCTTTTATACTATATGAGAGTCCTATCTTTTATTTATTACAGGATGTGTTTCAATTAGGCTATTACATATTTGAATAACCTGAAAGGACAGGCAGATAACAGGAATATGTCAGTCATTCTGCGGAGAGTAACAGGGAATGAAGGAACTATAGTGAAATAAAGAGTGAGTTTCCCACGTATTTTGTCAGATAATACATGCCTGCTAGATGGGATTTGCCCCAAAGGGAGCTAATCAACTACCCCTATTCATGAACCTTTCCCTAAATTACTCCTAAGGATGAAAGTGGCCAAGGCAGTTGGCTGTTATTTGGCTTAGAGCTGTTATTTTCACTGTAGTTCTAAGACTCTTTTTCTGCCTCATGTTTATTTATATGTTACGGTGTAACTCCTCCAGTTATTATTCTCGTATTTTCTTCCTTATTTCTGTTCCTAACTTTTTTCTTCCTGTCTTTCCAACTTGCCTGTTGTATCCTTCACTCTCGCTCTCGGAATCAATGCAGTCAAGTCATGGTTGTCCAGAATGCAAGGTAGAGTTGGTTCTCTTTCAGTGTCAAGCTATGCTGTAATGTCTAGTTTTATTTTTTGCCTATTTGTGTACATTCACCTGCAGTTTGACTTGGGTTGTAATTTGCATCTTTTTACATGTTGGTACCTATTGAATTAGGCTACCAGCAAATTGCTCTGATTACAACATTACTGAACAGGTTTAGCAGATGTGTGCCATAGAACATTGAAAAGTAGAAAGTAGTTCTCTAGTCTTTTTCCCTTACTTAGACCTGATATTGAAACTTTTCCATGCTGCTCTGCTTTCTGCACCACGAAGGCACTGCCATGCAATAGGATACCATAATCTGCCTGCTCTAGCACATTGGAAACAACATAAGAGCATCCTCCTTTCTTTGCCAATAGTAGGAAACTGTTTTTTTTATAGAGCTCATAACGTGGTACGTCATCACATGGTCAGCTAAGGGTATCTTTTAGATAACATATCTAAGAGCATTCTTTTCTCATTACATTATATATTAAACATGTTATTTGGTTGAGGAGGTGAATCTTGTACCGTCTGTAGCAATGGGGTGATGAGAATTTTAATCCCACCCAGAATATTAATGGTACAGGATTTGGTTTTGTTTGCAACATTAACATTTGACGTCTTTACTAATCCTGAAGAGCTGTTGCTCAAAAGAGGTTGTTTCTGATTTTGAAAGGCATATATATTTAAATATTTTAAAGAATAGGATTAGTCACCACACCCTTTCTAGTGGCCAGAAACTGTTTCCTTGCACACATAATCATGGTAAATTCAATACTGTGACAGGTCGCTTGGTTTGACTAGTTCACTCATCTCAGGACAGCCTCCAAATCTCTCATCCAGATCCGTCTCACACCGATATGCAAAATTAGTTCGGTTTAGATAGTGTCATTCTAGAACAGAATTATCAGTCACTTTATTCAGAACCTCCCTCTCCTTTATCTAGAGAAACTGGGGGGAAATTGTCAGAATGACAATACTTGTCAGTATTTAATTTAGGAGAGAGCATGTTTTGTAAATGGAAACAATGGTTGAAACAGTCTGGGATGTGCTAGTTACAATTTCGAAGATCTAGAAGTCACTTTCTCATCCTATGTTTCATCTAGAAGTCAGTTCCATCATCTCTTTGAGAACTGTCATTGCAAGAAAGAATAATAATGACAAGGTACTAACATTGTAATTTTGGCTGAGGAGGCCAGTGAATAAAATCGTAAGGAACTTGGGTTTGAATTTCAGCCCTGCTTCTTAGAAGTTGTGAGGTTTATCTAAAACGATTTTCTCTTCTACTAAATAAGAATAATACTAACACCCCTCCCAGGTTTTTTGTAAAACACACAGGGTAATACCCCAAAAGTGATAAGCATAATGTCTGGCACATAATAAGCTTTCAATAAATGGCACCTGATATTAGTGTCAGTATTATGTACAATTACACTCTCTTAGGATATACCATTTAGGATTTTCCTAAGCAACTCGAAAACTGGCCTTAAATTGTTGTGATATATGCATATATACAAATATATATAATTTATATACAGGAAATATATATATATTTAAATTGAGGGGAAGAACTTTAGATTGCAGGGTAGACTATAGGGAAGACAGCCTAGACACTTCAGCTTATGGAGCCTGCAATCAAGAAAGTTGTTGGAATATTCTTATTTTATGATTGGCTACATCAAGTCGCCAGTGGTCAGTTATACCTACAAAAAAGAGATGCAGAATGCTTGGGCTATAGAATTATACAAAATTATTATCAACACCAAATAGGAAACCAAACAACTTTGTTTTCTTTAATAATAAAATGTAATACATTTGTCATTCTTAACACTAAAAAAAAAAAGAAAGTCCTGTTAATTGATAAGAATTTCACTGGTCCAATTTTCTCATCTCCTCTCATTTCCTCTTCCCACCCTCTGATCAATATACTCAGAAGCTCTGAAAGCCCAATTGTCAGCCCCAAGATGAGGGAAGTAAGAGTGCATGAACCCAGTACTTGTCCCTGGCTAACTAAGAAATGGAAATGAGCATATCTGAAGGATCTCATTCTGGTTTTCTCTCGTTACACTGTTTGACAAAGTGCAGGCTTTTCCCCATGAATATGATTTCGCTATGATTGAAGCTGCTTTTCGTTATCGTGATACCTGGAAGTTCAGTTCCAGCCTGGACTTTCTCTAAACCTCCTTGTTAGCATAGCAGGACCTCTATAAAGCAGGTACCGGTGTTGCGTGTATTTACAATTCAAAGGCCAAAGCTTTTTTCATTTCAATAGATTTTAACAGGGGGAAAAAATAGAGGCATGTTTTAAGGATCCATCCAATCAATATTTCTTTAGCACAGACTGTTCTAGACACTGCGTGAGGTGCCGAGGGTAGAACTCATAAATGGCTATAGGCTCTGACTTCAGTGATGTGCCAAGAACACACTACTGCGCAGAACAATAGGGCTTATAAAATGATCTGAGCTACTTTCCAAATTAAAGGAAAATCCTTAGAGGAGTAATTAAAAATAAATTGTGTGCGTGTGTGTATAATTTCCAATAAAGGAAAACCAAATAAAACAAAAGAAATGAAAACCTTCAATATTTTAGATAATTCTGTGAAAGCAAAATACGAAGAAGCCGTCACATTCCATTCATCTTTCTTTCTTTTTTTTTGAAATTAAAAAGAGAAACTCAGAGAACTCTTTTTCTGCTAGTGTAGGGGAGAATAATTGAATTTCAAGTATCTTTTTCTGTCTGTTTTAAAAGCGTATCTACTCATGAGAAAGTAACTGGTCAATCATTAAAAAAAATGAAAGAGAAAAGAAGTTAGTCAAAACTTCAAGGACATGAAGGTCAATTTTTTTTTTATTAGCACCATGCCCCATCTTGATTAATTGACTTTTTATTTTCCCTTATTAAAAAATTTCTCTGATTAGTAGATACAGCCTAATTGTCCTAATATAATGTCATTATTGCAATCTTCCCATGAGGGAATAGAGTGTGTTTTCCAGACAAAGAAGGGAAAGGAAAATGAGCTCCTAATTTATGCTCACATTTAAAAATCCCACTGCTTACCTGGTCATCTTCAACTTGTCAATCCAGATTTTGATGTGGCTTGAGAAGTGCAGACAGTTTTCAATTGTGTAAAGTGGCAGCACAGCCCATTGGGATCATTTTCAAGACGGTCAGTTCGTGGTAGTTACAAAGCAAGTGTTATTGAAGGAATGGCTTTGTGCGACCCTCTCTCTGTCGTAAAATTCAAGTCCAAAAAAAACTGCAAAGGATTGCATTATCGTTTACACAGCTCCACCAGAATAGTGAAGGCAAGTTGTGTGCTCCTACATTAATCCTAAAGGCAATGGACACCTTGAGTCTGGAGAGAATTGAAGAATCAAACTCACTAATAACATAAAATTTCCCCCAATTGTGGTTATTTCTGAGTGTACCTGGGCAAGAATAAATATTTATAGTAATTATCCTTCATTCCACAACACTCTTTTAGGATATACTATTCAGAATTTGCCTAAACAACTCTAAAACTGACCTAATTTTTTATGATATGTGTGTATATATATATATATAATATATACACACACATATATATATATACACATATTGTATATAATTTGTATTACATAGGAAAATTATATATTTAGGAAATTATATATTTAAATTGAAATTTAGGAAATTATGTGTTTAAACTGAAGTGAAGAAATTTAGATTGTATGGTGAAGAAGACAAACTATGTACTTCAGCTAATAAAGCCTGAAATTAAGAAATTGTTGGATTAGTCACATTTTGTTGAGTCTAATCATTGAGTTCATACAGCATACATTTAAGAGTAACCAATCAGTTTCCCTATGTTTGAATCATGGTTCTACCAGTTAATAACTATGCAGCCTTTGCAACATGCATTAATTCGCTGAGTTTCATTTTTTTCCATCCTGTCTTATAGAATTGCCATGAGATTAAGTCAGTTAACACTTAAGAAGCATTTAGAACTCTGCCTGGGAAAAACTAAGCTTTTAATGAATGTTTGCTGTTTTAATTTTAATGTGCTTACTTTATAATTGCTTTTCATACATGAATTAAGAACTTTTGCTAAATGTATAAGTGGAAAATATGAATAAAATATGCAGGTGAAAAATTATAGTAACAGTTATTCATAGATTCAGAAAAGATGATGAATAATAAATTCTTTGGAAGACATTTAAATAATACAGACTATTTTCATATATATTGACATAGCTAGGATTTTAGTGAAAGTAGTTGAATTGCATTTGACATTAATTCCCGTCTTTTTAAAAAGTTATGCATTTAATTTTTCAGCATTGGAAAAAATAATTTACTACTATTCCACGGTATTATGAATCTCATCCTTATGTTTCCCCACGGTCTCATTACCTTAGTAACAAAGTCCAAAACAATTAGAAGCCTTTAAACTTCTACTGCCATGTGTTTTTCTTCTAAGTATACCTGCCTAGAGAAATAGCCATGGATTCTGAAGTAGTAACCAAGGCTTGCTATTATCTTGAAAGTGGTCACATCCATTCTTCCTATGTCATCATAAAAAAAAAAAAATCAAGAGTAAGATATAAAGGAACATAGTTTACCAAAGTTATTTTGAATTTGTATTATAAAATATTTCAAAATCAGTGAAAATTATAGAAAATAACTAACAAATACCTGTGTTCTTGCCATTTAGTTCTATCAAATTTTAATATTTTGCTATGTAGGCTTTTCAGATTTTTTTTATTAAAAAGTATTTTATAGGTACCCCTGAAGCCCTCTGAAACCATTCCCCTGTCCACTTGAGATAACCACTAAATAGAATGTATTATCTATAATTCCCAAACTGTCTTATGATATTTATATATGTTTATTTTATATACATGTATTCATAAACAGTTTATATTATTTCACATGATTTTAATTTTAAATCAAAATAACTTACTATAGCTATCCTTCTGCACATTTTTTGCTCAACTTTTTTTCAAGATTTATCCATTTTAATATATGGAGGTATATATTTCTTCATTTCAACTGCTGTTTACTATTTCGTTGAACAAATATATCATAATGTATTTATATATTATCTTATTAATATGCTATTAGAAACTATGTTATGGTGAATGTTCTTGAACACATTCCTTGTGCACAGGTGGGAGAATTTTTCTAAGGTGGAAGTGGGAAAAGTCAAAGGAGAATTTTCTGGGTATTTGGGTACATAAACTTCACTAGTTTCATCTAAAAACTATGTACAAATTTATACTGTCTACAGTGTATGATAACTCCTGTTTCTTTAAATCATTAGACATTCCCCCCAAATTGTTTGCAGTTTATCTTGAATAGAAAAAAATGGTCAAACCCTGCTTTTATTTTTACACAAATGAGTTTGTTAGAAGTGAGAAGAGTGATTCTTTATTTCTTAAATAGGATTCAGTTCACAATGGCTGACACATGAGGTCTTGGGAAACATAAGTTGAAAAGTTCTCAATCTGCGCATTAGATTTACCCAAGAGATTTTTTAAAAATTCTGATACTCAAGCCTCAACCCGAACCTATGAAGTCAGGATCTCCTTGGAAGTGCAGGGCAGGGAAATATGGGTGCAGTGCTGGTTGACCTATTTCACAGCCTTAGAACTCAGGATTCCCAGGTGATCCCAATATGCAGTCAATGCTGGGAATTACTGCCCTTGCAAATAGCTGATAAGAAAGAAAATAAAGCTAAAGAGAGAAGAAAGACATTCTTAAAGGGAGTGATGAACTAGAGCTTGATTCTCAGTAGTTCTGTCTAGAACAGACTGGGTGAATTAGTGCTCGGGAAAGCACAGGAGGCATTCCGGGATGTGGCAGTGCTTGAGACCAGGAACTAGGCAAGAGTTAGTCCGCCCATAGCTAGGAATAGAACAACAAATCAGGGTCAGGATCCGGTCCCTTTAGAAAAGACAACTTTTAAAATCAAAGCACATGAAAAGGATTCCAGATAAGTAGGTTGGTTTTCAGGACTCTGTTGCCCACTGGAGCTGAGGTATTATCTAGGACCTAAGCTATAAGGCTAGGCAGAAAATTCGGGAAAAAGCAGCGAGGATTAGATGAAGGCCTCGTCTGTGTGGGTAACATTGGCTAATAAACAACAGTAATTCCAACCCCATCAGCTGGTTGATGTCAGCTATAGATGTTGTTTGTCTTAATTAGAATAGTTTTGGGATGTAAACTTGTAACTGTTGCTCAGAGGGAATGGAAAAGTCAAGGAAAAATTCAAATGCCCCAAGTTAAAATGAGTGAGGAACTATTTTGATCTGGTTTATAATGATTTATCTGGGCTATTGACATAAACCAAGAATTTATATTTAATTGCTTTATAACTAAATATCCTACTTCACTAAGAGTGTCAAAATATACTTTAAATACAAGGTAACAAATGTTCATGGAATCTCAGCTATTTCTCATCCTTTCCTCAGTCAAAACAATTATTACAATTTTATACAGGAAAAATGTGAAAGACCATTTGGCTTTGCAGACATGATTAGAAGTAAAACCATTGGAAAGTGAAATACCAAATTATTATTTATGTGGCAAGAAGATATTGATGTTACCACATAGTTCATGCATTTGTCTCCTGCATTCAGGAAAGAGAAATATTCTAAAATTATGGTATAGTTAGAACACCTAAAAGCTTTTCTTTAAAAACTACTTTAGGGCAAATAAAACTAAAAGCATCCAACATATTTTTAAATTGTCATTTTGTATTCAACTTAAAATAAGGTTTTAGACAGGAAGGTGATGGGATGATTGCATAATGATTTAAGACAAAATATCATCTTAAAATGTCTGCATGCCCTTCTGGCTGACTATGAAGGCATCAGTTAAGGTGAATAATCAAGATAACTCTTTTTTTTTCTTCTAATTCAGTGCTGAGTACAAGAGGAGGACTAAATATGTTCAAAAAAGTCTTAATCCTGAGTGGAATCAAACAGTAATTTATAAAAGTATCTCCATGGAACAGGTATGCAATGATTATTTACTATGTGACAGATTTAGGCTAATATAAGAATAGTGATGACAAAATTATTGCAAGATGTTGCTATCAATTTTGCCACACAAACAAAAAAAATAAGTAAAATACAAATAATTAATGTGAAAGGAAATGAATACTGTTCAAAGTTACCATGAGTGTAAATGTGTGCATTTCGACAAAGCAGCGAAAAAATAAAGAAATAAGACCAATGGAACATTTTCCATCAATTATTGCAAACTTCAAATATTTCAACAGACTGGGACACATTTATTATATTTTGAGGGAAAATATTTTCCAACTGGCTATATTTTTTTTTAAATATTGGTCAATCTCTTTCATATTTTTCCAGTTTTACTGAGATAATTGATGTAATGCATTGTTTATGGTATATACCATAATGATTTGATATGTATATATTGCAAAAATCATAGCTGGCTATATTTTGACTTTCACAAATAATACAAATAAAATATGCAGTATATATGAATGTGTTACTGCACCAGACAACATTTTAGGAATTCATCTCCTCTCTAAATCAAGGCCTCTTAAGAATCTGGCATTGTGGGGCCAAACTGTATGGACCAAGACATACAGATGACTAGCCTAAAGGATTTTAAAGGAGATTTATGATTTGTCCTCTGGAAGATTTCTAATTTGATTATGAAGTTGAAGCTAGGTACAAATTGTAATCTGGGTTCTTGAATTTATATTTTATATAAAATTTAATATAAACCTATATTTTAGATAAAATTTGAAGTCTTTTTACACATATGGAAGGAGTTCAAGGAAGTGAAAATAAATGAATCTATAATAGAGTGTGATGAAAATGTATGATGAGGTATGGGGTTGACGACATTTTGATTTAAACTGTAGCTCAAGAAGAAAACACTGGAGGTGACAGTCTGGGATTATGATAGATTTTCTTCCAATGATTTTCTTGGTGAGGTGAGCATCTGATTTCCTTTTCCTTATTTGCTTTCATTATAAACCACCAATCAGAGCTTGATGCAAGCATATTTCTTAAGTTTATTTTGGTTAAAGCCCTTTGGTGGGTAGGACGTATTTCCTTATTTATTCCTTGACTGGATGAATAGTAATTTGAGAAATGGTTTTCACTCTACCATTTGATGTACTTTATAATTAATATGCAGATGAATTATTAATTGTTTTGATAGGAGATATATAATGCTGTGCATACAAATTTGAGATAAATTATTATAAAATGAGCTCGATTTTTAAAATGCATTTTCAGGGATTTAACTGCTCTTTCTCACTGCATCTACCAATGACTTGATATGACATCCTGCATTCTTATTTCTTTTAAGTATCCCGTGAAAAATCTCTCAAAATATTTTATGAGGCAAAACTAGAAGTAAGAGAGAACAATAAAAAACAAATGTATGTAAGTTCACATGGAATCTAACCTAACCATGAAAGCTGGCAGAGTGATCCAATGCTGTGTTTTTTTTAATCTATCATATTTCAAAAAAATATATTTTATTTAGTAATCTTTGCTTAAAGCAGAAATTATGAATTAACATTAAAAAATAAATCATCTCCAAAAATAAAGTAGCATCCAGACAACATGGTGTCCCTTCCCAGAAACAATAGAAAACAGTTGTTTAGTCTAGATGACATGCGACCTTGTTTGGTTCCAAGATTCCTCACTTTTCTTTCCCATCAGAACTGGGCCGTTTGACCTTTACTTGCAGGCTCCATGCTGGTACAGCCCCTGGGACTAATCTCCATCTTTGGACAGTTCTAAAGATGCAGTATTATATCTGACTTACTGTCCCATTTCAGAAAACTGATTTATTGTAGTCCTTATAATTTATTGTTGACATGAACCTAGAACATATATCCATTGTGTTGGTTGTCGTTTTTTTTATATCTCATCAAATCTAAAATGCCAGCAATTGTAAAATGGGCTGTCACTCATGAACCACGAAGAAAAAACGCTGCCAGCCAAACAATGACACATCATAAATTGTTAGTCATATCCCTATTTCAAATATGAATTGAAGCATGTTTTAAAATACAGGGAATAAGTTAATAATTGCAAAATACCCATTCTTTTTTATTTTGTCCCTCTCATTACTAAAACCAATCTTTAAAGATGAAGATATCCAAGTTTAGTACTAAAATATGTTCATTTAGTAAAAAGAGCGCTTTCATTCATAAAGAGGTTGAGTTGTGACTCTACCTTTTCACATCATCTCCAAATAATTTAATAGTTGAAGATTTTATACAGTTCAGTTTAATCAAATGTTCATTTAAAAATTTTATTTATTTATTTATTTATTTATTTATTTATTTATTTATTTATTTATTTTAGAGAGAGAGCATGCGCACGGTGGGGAGGGGCAATGGGAGAGCAGAGCAGAGCCCAATGTGGGGCTCAGTCTCAGAACCCTGAGATCATGACCTGAGCCAAAACCAAGAGTCTGATGCCCAACCGACTGCGCCACCCAGGTGCCCCAATCAAATGTTTCTTAAGCATCTAATATGCACAAGACATTGTTCCCGATATCATGGGTAAAGAAAAATGAGGAAGACAGCCTTGTTATCCTCAAAGTCATACTATGTCTTTTGGCTTATATACTTGAGTAAATTGCAGATCATAGAAAAAAGTAATGAATGAATTATATCAATTTCATTGACTTATTGCATTTTTTCCAGGTATTGATTGATTTATCTAGCACATCTCATCTCGATAACACTCCTAGATGGTATTCTCTCAAAGAACAGACTGAAAGCATTGATCATGGCAAGTCTCATTCCAGTCAGAGCAGCCAACAGTCTCCAAAGCCATCTGTCATCAAAAGCAGAAGCCATGGTATCTTCCCTGACCCATCCAAGGGTAGGAGATATTTCAAGTAGAAAAAGCTTTTTTTCTATTTGTTCACTCAGTAACTTCTTGAATATGGATGCTTATATATTTAATATATTTTAAAATGTTGGATTCAGTTGGAAAGTATGTAATACAATATCCTGCAAACAGTAATGGATATGGAATCAGGAAAAGTGGGCTTTAGTCTCCGATCAGTGCATAATTAGGTTTATGACTTTGTGATCTTCACCTCTCTGACTCTGGTTTTTAACCAGTACAGTGGAGGGGGTTGGGCTGTGCAAGCTGTTGGATTATTTCCAGCTCTCAAAATCCATGATAATATGGTTTTATAAAATATTGGGGTATTTCATTAAAAAAAAATCCTCCACAGTCCATTGACTACCATTTATGCATATTTCTTCTCATTGTTTAAACCCCTATTTGTAAAGGTATATTCTTACTCAGATATTATATATGTGATATATGAACATATATAATTTTGCATCCTGCCTTTTACTTATATCAAGAACATTTTCCCCATGTCACCAAAACAATTGGTATGTTGAAATTTACTTAAATCTTTTCCGAATGTTGGCCTCGAGCTAATTCTATGATTTTTTAAACTATCATTATTTTTGAAATGGTAATGTTATACATTGGGTTTGGCAATACGCACAGCATTCCCATTTGAATGAGATTTTCCTTTGAGAGGTTCATTGCCAGTTATTCTACAATACAACATTAATCTTCACCATAAACTGAGTTACTGCCTAGATGAGATAACCGTGTAGTATCTTACCTGGACATACTGAACTATTTATAAGTGTGAGCTATACGTTTTTATACTGGACCTGAGTATTGCTCCCTTCTCTCCTCTTCTCAGAAAGTACATCACATTGAAAAGTGGTTCTTTGCACATTAGGAAGGAATGGGTCACAAGTGCAATTGTTCTCGGAGATGGAAAACCACGAGGCCAAGTCCAGTAGGCCACTGAGTTGATATGACACACCACGGACTACCATGAGGGCTACAGATGACTTATGAATGAGCTTTATAGATCATTTATGGATTCCACTTAGCCAGATCAACTCTGCCCTGATTAACTTTCTGGAAGATCATTAGCATAAAGATTTCTCTCTCTCTGACCGCCGTAGAAAATGTGGGATCTCTATCTACATTCCTGAGACGTGATTCTCCAGTCTCCACTGTTAATGTGTCTGGGTGACTCACGCCCCTTCATCTGGGAGTTCCCTGCATTTTCACTGGAAACTCCTCTGTGGCCATGTGAGCCTCTTGTCTCTTGCCTGGTCCCTCCTAGAATTAGCAGGTGCCTGGTGAAACTGAAAGTTAACATATGCATTTCCATGAGGCTAGTTAGATGTATTTCCTCTTCTCAGACTTGTCTCTTCTCAACATGATTATCCTTTTGACTTTCCTCCCAAAAACTGTTTCCCAAATGTTTAATCACATTACCGAGTAGCGAGCCATTGCATAAATGAGCCCAAAAGGAAACAGAATTAACATAAATCTTAGACAGTTTCAAATTGTGTGAGACCAAGCTTGACAGGAGGAACGTTGGAGCACTCTTAACTCACATCTCACCCTCTTGTAACCAGACATGCAGGTTCCCACCATTGAGAAATCCCACAGTAGTCCCGGTAGCTCGAAATCCTCCTCTGAAGGCCACCTGCGCTCACACGGACCGTCGCGCAGTCAGAGCAAAACCAGCGTCACCCAGAGCCACCTGGAAGATGCAGGGGCTGCTATAGCCGCTGCCGAAGCCGCAGTGCAGCAGCTCCGTCTGCAACCAAGTAAAAGACGCAAATAAATTCCTCAGCATGGCCGCTTACTGTTCATCTGTTGCCTTTCTCTCCTGCCGTCCTTCCCTGTTTGCTTTCCATGTTTTGGCAGACCCTGCTCCCTCTGTCCTCTGTCCCTCTGTCTGTGTAAGAACAGTATCAAGACATAAATCTGCTCTTTCTTATTTAGATTTTTTTTTCATTTATTTATTTACGTGGATTGCAGTAAAACTGGCTGTTTCCTCTCTGTCTCTACCATCCATCCAACCTGGCTCACAGTATTTGGTAGCTGTGTCTGTGACGTTTGCAGGCAAGGCAGTGTTGTGTGTCCTTTTCGTGTGCACTTAAATATCCTTGAAAATCCGGGAATTATAAGCACAAGTGGCTGCCAGTTTTCCAGGCATTACACCAAAAAAAAGCACACACATAAGCATTTAGAGCAGATTAGAGATGAGATTCTCGCATCTGAAAACACTCAAAAATTGTTGGGCAGAAGAGTAATGCGACCAACAGTTGAGTTCTCGAACTGAGTCGGAGGGAAAGCCATTTCAAGCTTAAGAAACTTAATGAATTATGCATGTGAAATGTTGTAGCTTTCCATGTGGGAAACTTTCTAGTCTTTTGGGAGAAAAAAAATCTGTGAAGAAAATCATGTCTTATATTTTCCAAAAAGTACATAATATTAATATATCTGTAGACATCTGTGATGAGGCAATGTGACCTCATTAAGGAACGCAGTCGGGTCCATTCTGTTGGATCACACTTTGTATATGATATCAGAGAATCTATAAGCTATTTTCTTTTCTAACCACTGGAAATCCTTACACAGTCAAGATACCGATTAAAGAATAACAACTCACCCATCTTAATTGCTGGTATTCTCATTTAATTAGCAAAAACGTAGTCAGCCAATACGTAAAAACTTAAGGAGCGCAGAGATTTTACAAACGGAGTTGCCCTTTTACTTCCGAGCAGCATTAGCTGGATCACGGAGAGAGATCGATGTGATCCCCGTGTCCCAAAGTCTTCATTTTCAGAGAAACAGCCAGTTTTAACCCCCTCTAGTGCAGTGCATGTGGTGTCATCCGGGCATTTGAAAACACAACTTCTTGAGATCGAGCGAAAGATCACTTCTGTTTGCATGAGTAACGTTGAAGCTGGTTCCACCTGAGGATACATGCTCTGGGTTTCCATTTCACCCACACCGCCACAGCAGCATATAAAAGCGGTCAGTCTAATCATGCCAGGAAGGAGCACAGACACAGCATAGCAGGCGTCCTCCCCATTCAAAGAACTCAGTCTGATAATCTGCCTCCACCAGCCAATGGCAACCAAGACCAAAGCCAGCTAGCCCTCAGGAAGGTGGTGTCTGATGGACCCGTCAAGCCAGAAGGAGGTGAGCAGAAAGGCGCTATGCAAAGCACACAGCAAGAACATCCCCCACATTTAAAGCCCTCGTCTTTTAATTTTTAGAGATTGTCTGATAAAATCTGTTTATCCACTTTTTAATGTGCTTTTGTGGGCATGGCATTTCAGGACTTCATCCTCACTGTGTAAGTCCCAAATATCAGTCCCATAATATATTGACTACAGTGATTTGTATTTTTCTATGCACCGGGCATCTTTTGACTTCTGTTGGGAAATAGATTAACAATATTCATATTGCAGAATGGAATGCATGCTACTAACCTAATCTGTTCAAGCATGACTATAAATATGTTGCATTGTGATAAAAGTTTAAACTGCTCAAAATTCGAATTAGCATACCAGTTGGAATGTAGATCAGTTTTTGTTGCATATTATTTCAAGTGTAACTTTTTAAAACTTCAGTGGATTTTGGAAATTCTTAGAGGAAAGTAAGGGAAAAATTGTTAATGCACTCATTCACCTTTACATGGTGAAAGTTCTCTCTTGATCCTACAAACAGACATTTTCCACTCATGTTTCCATAGTTGTTAAGTGTATCAGATGTGTTGGGCATGTGAATATCCAAGTGCCTGTGTAATAAATAAAGTATCTTTATTTCATTCATAAACTACTGGGTTCTGAGCCATTGTTATATGATGCAGCTTAAAATGAGTGTGTCAGTTTTTGCTTTCTCATTTGATTCCTTGCAATAGAGTATTGCTAGTTACTGTCCCATTGCTAGCGAGACTTCTAATGATAGAACATTTGCGGAGCGGAACAAAGCTTTATGTGGAAACATCATTAGCTAGATGGAAGATTATTACCAAATGAAAGCACCGAGTGTACATAAACATGTGTGAGTAAGTAATGGGGTTGGGCTCTTCTATGCGGTACTTGCATTGTTTCTGGCTCCCACATCTGATCTACTCCACAGTCTTCTCAGGTTCCTGGATAGAGGAGGACAAATCCCCTGAGCCCTGGTTGTGGAGGTGTGTCTAAACTTGATTCCGTAGCTGTGTTCGGAAAGGAAAGCAAGTCTGTATCCATCCCTAAGTAGACCCCAGCACTCCTGGAGTTTTCCCCAAGAAAGAGTGTCACCACCAGTGGCAGGACTCAAATGAGGGTGATTATAAAATTACCTTCATATTTAATTCAAAAGCATTTATAAAATAAAAGGTTTTTAAAAAATAGGGTAGTGGTGCCCCCATAAGTCCCTTCCAGGCCTAAAATACTTGATTTTATGATTCTCTGTGTATCCCCAAATTAAAATCAAGCCTTAGTCTTTCCTATTGTATTTCTCTTTATTCTCCAAAAACTATAATTTTTAATACGTTCTTGTCCCAACGAATCAGATATTTAGGGGCAGTGGAAGATGTACGTGGCATAAAGCATGGTGATGTTTTCTGAATTAGCCAGGTCATTATCCCCTATGCACGGATTCCCTTTTCTACTTAGCTTACTGGTACTTTCAAAAAGTGCTTAAAATCCTGCCTCTTACCTTTTCTTCCATCAGATAAGTTCAGTTGGTTTCGTACAGCTGCTTACTTTCTTACTTCAAGTGTTCCATAATGATGTCATAGTAGTGAAATGCTTCCCTATTTCCCTCTATTTATTTGTATTATATCATCAAAATTATTTATATTATCATGATTTCAGTATTATATAATATTTTGTCTGATTTTTTTCTAGATGCGGTTCTTAAAATTTGTAGCAAAACATTTTTAATTCCCTTTCTTTGCATAATGCTCTAATGGATATTCTGATCCATTTAAGGTGCTGTGACTGAATCCTGAGGCTGTTCTCTATTGAAATAATCAAGATAACATAGCTTGCTTTCTTGCTTAATTTGGTACTGAGGATAAAATGCCATTTTTCTAGAACATAATTATTTCCCTGCTACTATAAATGTACTAAGACTATAATTCAGCCACGCATTTTGCCAAACAATTAAGAGTAAACATGATATAGGATTAAATTTATATAAAATGCCATAGAATTAGTTTAAAGCATAGAAAAATTGGTATGAGATGTAAACATACAAAGAGGCAACAAGTTCCCATTCACTAACTACATAAGTAAGTATTATTATTAATTTTAAGTGTTTAGATAAAGGCCTTCCATTTCAAACCTCGCGATGGAGTTCATACAGTCCCATCTGCATTCTGATGATAATGCCCTTCTTCATTTGAACGGTTCTTCACATTGTACTGAGTGTTCTGTCACCCATTTTCTTATTTTATCACACCTAGTAGATGAGGCATTCATGGCAGATATTCCTATCCCTGTGTTCTGAGTGAGCAATCAGAGAGAGCCGGGATGATGGATAGAATACACAGAAATTTCTAGAATCGGCAACATGACCCCCGTTTCTAGGCCTAAACCTTTGCTTCTTAAAGACGTTGTCTCCTCTGAAATCAGACTCTTCTGATTTCAGTAAAAACAAATGTCATTTACATACTTGTTATTTATCACTTAAGTTCTTACAAATGATTAGAGGTTGCTAGAAATGATGGCAGAATACAATTTAGACTTGCTTTCCTTACATGATCCTTTTTTCTGAAGGCTGAAAATTAAGCTGCCACAAACCGAGGCAATAAAACCCTCTCGTGCACGATCCCAGTGTGGCAATAACAGAGTCTGTAGAGACTGTGTGTACATCTGTAGTCATTTCTATCGAGGCTGACGATATTGTCCCTAAAGAGCCTTTCAAGTACTTTTTTGTGAACTTCTCAGCAGATTTCTGCCTGAAGTAGCATAAAATATGGGTCAAACAAGAATTATGGAGTGAGCCAGAAAGAACTTTCTGTCTCCCTCCGGGGTTTAGTTGCCTCCTAGGAACCCTGAAGAGAAAGATTAGACAGATTGTGCCAGATAATCCTGATGCCTAAACAACTCTTTTTGTATTTAGAAGGCCCTGGAAATGGTGTTTTCCCAAGCCAGTCGCTTTGGCCGAACAAGGCTCCGTCATTTCAGAAGGTGACGGCAACCAGAGAGGAGAGTTTAAAAAATAGTTGTTTGTTTTTTCAAACCATGCTCAAACTGAAACTAATTGAAGCATTCTTTAAACCTTAAAAATTAACTTAGTTGACATCCACTATTTTACATTTGAAGTGCATTTTGAAATTCCTGAGCTATTCTTGTTTGGTACTAAGATTTTACGTGAATTTTAAAATGAGGAACAGTAGTAGAGGCTGAGGAGAAATGTCCGTCCACCCTGGGAAATGAGATAAGAGCCATTGGAACTGGTGGGAGAGGCGAGGGGAGCAGAGGAACCATTGAATAGGTGTGTGAGGGAATTACGATTAAGCATTCCCTGGAGGGGCCGAGTTGTAGGAGAAAAGCCTGAAGCCACTTCCACAGACCACTGCTGGAAACTCCACTGTCAATAAGACTCATTTTCAGCACCTGTCAAAGAAGTGTTTCATATCCGCAGGTTGTCGTGGTGAACCCCTGCTAGGCCATCACTCTGTGGGAGCTGCTCTCTTGGGCAAGTGGTAGGGGGTGGCCGGGCTGGGAAGCGGGGCGGGCACCGGGAGTAGAGGGTACTGTTGGTGACAAAGGGCAGTAGCTAATCTGTGTCCCATTCTTTTCTGACCAGAAGTAGATGGTCACTTTTGGTCAGAAAGAATTTAGCATTCTCTGTTTCTGGGAAGGACAGGGTTCAAAAGGAAGTAAAGGAGAAATCAGAAGAGAAATTTGGAGGTGAAGTCTTCTGTCACGTATGTAAGAGGTTAATAAAAACAGATTTTCATTCCTCATTCCAATGTGTTCATGTAAAAACACAAACTTAAATAAAACTTTGGGTAGTTTAAAATGAAAAGAAAATTGAAACTGTAATGATCTGAACACAGCAAACATCCAACAAAATCCGATGGACTCAAGTTGGATAATTTCAGCTTTCAAAGTTCTCTGCTTGTTTTTCTGGGGGTGAGGGTTTTCTTTGTTGTCTGTGAAGATCAAAATGCTCTTCTAAACTTGTTGGTTTTTTTTTTTAAGAGTTTCCATATTTTCTTAGAATGATTAAGCATTTTCAAATCTTTCTTTAGTCATTTAACATTTATTGCCAGGAATATCTCTGCTATATATGCAAAGTCACAGAGAGTAAATGTATAGCTCTGACCATGTGACACTGTCTCTCGTCTATGGAAGTTCATTCACAAAGGGGAATCTACCGATCTATCATCATGGGTACTTTTGTTCTTTTCCAGTAGTAGCTGTGGGTCTGCACCAAGCCATCCACATGTCTGGTTCACACTGGGGATTTATATGTTCATTTCATCTGACATGAATAAAAGACCAGCTGGCCTACCTAAGTATCTGACTTGGCTTCAAGATGGCTGCACCTTAGTCAAACGATCTAGCTATGGGCCTGTATGATTGGATGTGACTATGAAGACATGATCTAATTGTAACATGCCAAAGTCCCTTCGATGCTGTTTATGACATAGCTTTAACAGAGTTCAACTTAATTTTTTTAATGCAAATTATTTGGGCTTGAAGAAATTATTTTCAAAAAAGTTACTTTATCAAATTACCACCAGGGAGCAGAACCCTGAGGAAATGAGACAGGCAAGTAAATGCTGATGGAGGAAAGAGATGAGAAGCATGGAGCATGAGAAGGCTGATGGGGAACACAGTGCGGGACCCTGGACAGAGGGCACAATATGAGCATGGGGCTTGAAATGTGTTCACCTGGGTAGGCGGGATCATGGAACTGGGGGAAACACTACCTAAGGAGAGGCAGAGGAATGTCGAAGGCACCATCTGGCTACTTAACAGTATTGCCTAACTCCAGATATCTATCCATGAATTACTTGATTTTTTCCACTTTTCATCTGCATGTACTACATGATGTAAAACCATGATATTTCACCCATTCTGCATTGTGCAAGATAATGGGGGGTGGGCAGAGGGGGGCTTAGTTAGTGGGATAGGATGAAAGGAATCTTCATGTATACTGAGCCAGACTCTGAAAATATCGTTTTTCTTTTTATTTTATTACTATGTTGAATGTATAAATATACAATTAATCATTGAGGAGCCAAAAAAAAATTTACTGATTTTAAATGAAAACATGTTGTATCAGAAATGCAGAATTTTGATCGAGGTCTTGAATTTTTTAGATATATGAATAGCAATAATGTAGACAATCATAGCATTATAACTCAATGTATTTTAAGATACTATAAGATAACTAAAGATTTCCATGGAGATACTGAAGGCTAATAATTAAATTGATAATTTGAACAGTATCTAATCAAAATATTGATATTACAGATCAAAAACATAAATTTTTAAGAAGAAAATTCTTGATAGGAGGAGCATCGGACCCTTTTTTTAAACTTATAAGCAAAACTGGACTAAAATTTCTGCTATATTTGTTTTTAAAAGAGTACAGGAACAAAGTCCACTTCTCCTCCCGAACACATTTTAAACTGAAAACCACAGTATTTGAAGTTCTATAGGTCACATTATAATTTTACCTAACTATATAAAATGAATTGGAATCTATATAAAAAGGTATAAAAAGTGGATTTTTTATACTATATAATTGAAACTTCTTTCTATATGGATATATTATATACTTTTAGTTTGTTACAGAGCATTGTCATTGCTGATGACATTTCATAAAGTAAGTAACTATTGAATCACTATTTTGGCTTCATCCAACTATTGAGGTACCAGCAAATTAAAGACTTCATGTAGAGAAAACCCCTTTTTTGGAAGAACGTGTGTTATTTTATGCCTGCGAAATATTGTTATTTATTGTGGGTTTCTGCAAAGTAGTTTTTTAACGCAAGAGTAGAACAGACCCACATAGTTTTTGGATACATATAATTTTTAAATCAGACCTTCTACTTTGTAAAGTTATAAAGTCTGGATAGAACAAGTTCCAAAGCTAGAGAGGTTAATAAGAATAATATCAATAATAAGAAATCTTTCTAAGAAAGCCTAACAGCTTGATATTTTTTACTACAAGCATAAAATAAAAAATGAAAGGCGCGATAAAATAATCATCATGTATATAGTGGTTTAAGATGACTGTCCAAAAAAGCTGATGCTAATTGGGTTCTTCTCATTTAATACTTCATTTCTATTATGGTAAATCTAGGTGAGTAGTAATTCTCAATGTGTGTCCCAGAGGCCCTTTAAGGGTTTACAGGGTCAAATACAAGAATACTAAGTGTTATTTGCTTTTTTCCCTCTCATTCGCTCATGTACAGTGGGGTTTTCCTGCATTTACATGAGATGTTATGACATCATTGCTTTGAAGGCTAATGGAATATGTGCTTATCAATTGCTTATCCTGAATTTTTCTTCATTTTGAATATGATAAATATTGATAGATATAACTCACATAAAATAAATTCTTTGGGGAATTCAATATTTTTTAAGAATGTAAAGCGGTTGAGATCAAAATGTTTAAGAGCCACTGATCTATATGAATGCTCAATCTTTCCAGTAGCCAAAGACAGTGGAGGGTTCTTCCAAGATCTAATTGTCATATTTGTCTCTAAATTTTCTAGGCTTTTTTCTCTTATATTGTATTCCAGAATCCCTTCTTTCCTTTCTCACCTAATGTCAATTTATAATTATTAAGATTGACAAATGACATTTCTTCATTTAATATTTAAACTATTTTCTTGGGTTTGATTTAGGTCAAATTATGAATGTATGTCCATATTTATTACTGCCTACTTTCAAAATTTGACTGGTAAATTGCCTAATCAGCTTTAATCAAACTGCCCCCAACCTAAAGTAGACAGGAAGTATTATAAAGATAGGATAAGTTTTATCTGTGTCCCTATTTTAAAGGTAAAGCTTATTGGAAAAACAATTGTTATAAATAGTTTCCTTGTATCTTCTGTTATAGTATCTATATTACTGGTCTCATATAGTACAAATTAATTTTGTTGGTATAAGAAAAACTGAAGATCAACACTCTGATTCAAATTTGAGAAAAAATTAAGTTTTTTGACCTCTTCCCTAATTCTTGATTTTTAATTTTCAAGTAATAATTTAATGTTTTTAACTAATTGAAGCTAAAAGGGAATTCTGAAAATATTTATCATTTATAGACAATATTATCTTAATTACATATCTTAGTTGCTCATCATTTATTCATATTTATATATACATTTTTTGAATGAATATTATGTTCCAGAACCTCTCCAAAGAGTTAGTGACCCTGCAGTGAACAAGACAGATGAAAATAACCATTCCTGGTAATCTCCCATCCTAGTAATATTTATTGAATAACCAATTAGATATCTGAGAAGAATTAGGAAGCATGGGAAAAGTGTAAGTTTTCCTCTGCTGATATTGAAAAAGAAAAAATGCATGGTCATTGTCTTAAGTTCATATGCAATCAAACATCCTCATGTTTAGAAATATCTGGAAATATAGCTAATTATATTTTTATTTGTCCTGGCTCTGATTCTCAGTAGTAATCTTTCCAGTCCCCTGGGAAAAAACCACCTATAGGAGGACAGAAAGTATTTGAAAATGATCTGTTTGGAGAAAGTAGAGAGATTATTGAGATTAACTGGAGAGGTGAGGTCCCATATGATGGGACATGCATTGATCAAATAATTGTCCAAACTGCTCTTTATTCTGTGGCCACTGACTACATTTGAATGATATGAAAAATAATAGTCTGTGTTTGTTATAATGTTAATCATATAAATCAATCTGCTTTGGGCAAAATGTTTATATAAATCAAACCACTTGGATACCATTTAAGGAGAACATCCTTGTTATCTACATGTTCTTGATCTAAGTTAGCAATTTCAGGATTATGTAAGAACATTTTTCAAAACTGATTATTTTTAAATTACTTCCCACTCAAACAGTCCTGCATGTGTTGCAAGCAAACTGCAAGAGAGAGAATACCTGTTGTTCAAAGTAGAATTAAATGAATATTGAAAAATTAAGAATTGCTCTTGAGAACTTAATTCAGATCATGCATTTGTTTCCAAATATGATTCTCCCTCCTATTAATCTTTTAAAGATAAAAATCTTTATTGTGTTGTAACAATTATGTTAGCATATTTTAGCACAAAACCAAAACTTGGTACTTAAATTCTTTGTTGATTCTATCTCTTTGAAGGCAGCTAGAATTATAGCCTAAATCTATTAAATATAAAATGAATTTTTAAAATTTTCATTTATGATAATATCTTAATCAGATTTTTTTTCTATTAGTTACTAGGAAATCTTGGTTTCCACTTAAATTGTATTCATTTTAGGTATTTTAAATATTAAAATGTTAGTATCAGTTTATTTAGTATACTTAAATATTGAATATTTAAATATTTTATTTACTTCTTTGAAAACTCGTTCTGAACCATAAACCTTAAAAAAGGGAGATGCACTTAAAAGGCAACATTCTAACGAAAATATAAGAGCTATAGCATACTGAGCCATCACATGTAAGAAAAAAATCCTCTCCACTATGTTATTAGTTTAATTTTACTCTCACTTCCAAACACCTCTAATACTAAAGTTATGTATTATTATTCTATTCCCGGAAGTGATCATTAATCCCATTATCTACAAAGCTAGAGAATGTATAATTAGTGAGTATGGGAAATACCTGCAAATTACTGATAGCATTAGATAAAAACAGATTGAATTGATTATTGAAACGTCTTGGAAATTCAGTCCTAAGGCCGATGTGGATGGAGGAGGAAGTGTGTGAATGTGACTAATCTTTACTACTTTTCCTGGGTTGTAGCAAAGAAGAGGCATCACACCTCCTTCCTCTCTGAAAGAAGCTACAATGTGAATATGGAATATCTTAAGGGATATAGTTTAATTTTTATAAGGAAAAAAAGACACTCAACATTCCACTTTTCATGGTTTGTTATAACTTTGTGAGATTATATATGTATATATATATGTATATTCACCAGTAATGTGCCATTTTAAAGAAATGACATAGAAATCTGAGCTGTTTTCAATACTTTCATTTGTAAAAACTTGTAATTTGGAAGTATGTGGAAACTCTTACAAGAGGCTATTGAAACTACCTATGCCATTTTTTTTTTTTGGCCGACTTCTTTAAAATTTTTCCAAATCAGATAATGAATATCCTGAAGTAATATTAAAAAAAATTAAATTTCTAAAGTCCCTTTTCATTTTAATACCCCTAAACTGTCATAGGGAACATAAAAAATGTGATTGGACCTAATTCAAGGGAAAACCTACCAAATAATGCTGGTAACAATGGACCTTAGAATCTGACCTTTTCAGGTTCACATCCAAAGCAAATCAACAAATCAGATAAAACTGCAAAATCTCATTAGTAAAAATTACAACCAGAAAAACAATAGCAGTAAAAAGAGATAGAGAGATAGAGTGAAAGATAGTGGGGAAAAAGGTAGAAAAGGTCACCAAAGTAATGTCCAGCTAAGTTAAAGTTAAAGCTACCAAAAGAAAAAAATGTGTATATGTATACACTATATAGCATACATATAGTATATATATATATATATATATACGTGTATACATATATATACTATATAGTGTATATATATATGCTATAAATACATAATATACTATAAATACGTAATATCTAAAATAGCCAGTTATTTCTGTTCCATCATTAAGCTATTGAAATAAACAAAATAATTAATGACTGATTTAATTTTGATCTATGAAGATAATATGAATACTATATCAACCAAGTACTTTGGGAAATTATAGACTACAACATTATAAATTACTCCTAAAATAGTTGGATATATCTTTGAGCTGGACCAAGGATTTAAACCAGTGATAGAACATCACAGGCAACAAGGCCGTGTCCTGCATCCCAAGCCTGGAATTTGGAGGTAGGCAGAGACCTCACAGTCTCGCTTTGAGACAATTGGATGAGACAGAAAAGTGGATTAGTACTTTTTAGTTTTCTTTTCTTTCTCTCATTGATTAGTGTGTGACACGGAACAAATCACTTCATCTTTCCAGGGCTTAGTTTTTCTATAGGCAAAATGATGGTTCTGGAGCAGACTATCTCTAGAGGCCTCATCACCTTTTAATTTCCATGGTTCCACAATTTTAGAAAGTCAAGTCTACAGTTCTGATCCTCGGACTGTGAGCCCAGTGCTGCCATCGTGTGGTAGGTACAGTGATAGTTCTGTGTTTTTAACTATAGTTGAAAGGGAAAAAACCAACAGAGAAAACTAATTTGAAGACAGATGTGCAGTCAAAAAGATACTACCAGGTTTAATTAAGGTTAGCCACAGTAGAGTAATAAAACAAAATGGTGTCTAACCATCTAGCATCTGCAGAAAGTGAAGAGGTCAAAAAATAATTTAAAACAGATTGAATTGCCTCACGGAAGGTAAAATGTATTTACTTGAAATGGCCCCTCAATAATCGAGTATGGAAATGATTTAACACTCAAGGATTTATTCCTCTGGGGTACAGGAACCCTCTCTACAGGAGTGGGCTTATTCCATCATATATTTATGAGATACATTCTTTCTCCTAGTTGCTACTTGATAGTACAAAAAGGAGTCAAAAAAGAAAGTGGACACAAAAAAGTAGGCTTCCAAAATGCATTTTATTATTAAGTAAACCTCAATTCCTCATAAAAGAAACATTCCTCATGTGCAACACACAGGCATATGATATATTCAAACATAACAGGTGCATGATCTCTGAAACTCTAAAAGAGAATAAAGCAAAGGTAGAATAGTTTTAAATTATTCATTAGGAATCATAAGTCTATGGAAAGTCATATTTAGTTTTAATGTTTTAATATTATTTTAAAATAACACTGTTTTTAAATATTATTATATGGAAATATAAACCAGAGTTCACCCGTTGTCTGTATGTCCAGATTTGGAATGTCTGTAAGAACTCCCTCTTGTTCTCCCATGGAATATGACTATACATATTATTTCTCATTGTCATTCCAATTTAAATGCATATATAAAATATCAAAGTTCTGTTATGAGCTTTTTAAAAAAATTCACAAAAGTATGCACTCCCGTGTTTATAGTGTGTTATCATTAAATATTCCTTTCAATTAAACTGGTTTTGGAGGGATTGAGAAAAGAAAACATCTAATTGAGTTATCACATTTTTCTCTACAATATGACAGATTAAAGTTGCATTTCTGTTTTTAAAGCTACACAAAAGGAAATTCCATTGCCCCAAGTTTCCTTGACAAAACATGGAGAAAGAAAATAATAACCCTCCTACATCAAGTCGTGTTGGTAATGAGAGATTATGATTTGCATAGTGCACACAGCTGTGTGTAAAATATCTGCTAAATCATTCGGATGTTTGAGTTGTGTGGTTAGGGGAAAGAATTATTGATTTTATTATTTCATTAAATATTGCTTCAGCGTAGTTCCAGGATAAGCTTTTGAGAAGGCTACCATGGCAAAAACACAGGCTCGGCTTCCAACAGCAACATGAATGTGAGAGCCACAACCAAAGATAGAAAGTGGTCATTGCAGAAACAGACCTGTGATCTTGTGCTAGGAGAGAACGGATAGGAGAGTGGGCTTCTGAGGGGGAAGATGCGGAAAATGCACAGAGCAGGTGCAATCGGAGCTGGGCCTTGACGGATAAGTACAATTTCGGTATGAGAAAGTGACAGGGGCAGAGAAAGGCATAACAAAATTGGAAGAACGGGCCCAGCTACAGCTCAGGCGAAAAGCCAAACCAAAGGGAGCCAGCATGAATGGTGTAAGTGCGCTTCCGTGAAAAAGGAGAATGACGGGAGATGCATTTGGCAAGAAGCAGATGGTTAAGGACGTTGAGAGGCAAACTAAAGAATGTGACCAAAATGATGAGATGTCTTGAAATGACATTGCGATCTAGCCTCTAGTATCAAGTCATAAAAGCACTTTATTCAGTAAGATGTTTGAGATAATGCAGGTTTAGTTCAATGTAAGAGAATTGATATGTTCTTATTTGGAGACTGTTAATAGAGAAATTAGTAAATATATGCATTGTTTCAAGCGTCTGATAAAGAACTATTAAAATACTTGGGGTTTTAGTACCAGTTTATCAAGACCTCTGCATTTCTGTGTATTTAATTGCATTTTATGCTATGTAGATATAGCCTAGTAAAAAGCAAAGTCTCTTCTACAGTTTTAATTGAATTCATTTTTAAAAACAACCAGACGTCAGGCTCTCTGTATGTTACACTTCCATACCACATTAGGGGGAAAAAAAACAGTTGAGCACCACATGTTTTGATAAGATGATGCCAAACATCTCGATGTATGTGAATTGTTCACCTAACTTCTAACTGCCCGAAGTTTCTTTAGGCTCAAACTTAGACATAATTTTGTTTTCCAAATATATTAGCTAGACTTAGACTTATTACAATATATGTACATGTTCTCTAGATTTGGTTTCCTTTCTTTTTATATTTCTTATAAAATATTATTTGTTTGCATTTAAATCTACAGCACTTGAACAGGCTTTCTCAATGAGATTTCTATTCACCTAGGCAAGATGAAAAACTGTCCTTAAATTTATTTCTAGCCTTGTTCCTTTCTTCTTGTTATATTGTTTTACATTCTATACACATCTCAAATTTCCCAGAAGAGGAGTAAAACTAGAAATTGCGTCAGGTAAAATCAAAGTTCACAAAGAAAAGATTGAATATTTTGAAATTTAAATAAGACAGCTCTGTTATAATAGCTATTTTGATGCATTGTGAGATTGCTCTTGGTTGAATATTGTTTTAATCTAGTAAAAGTAAGTTGATTTAAAAATTAGCGTATGTTAATTAAGGTTTGTTTTTGAAAATAGTATATTGATATTTTCCTGTTGATGGTATTAAAGTATTTCATTCAATATCATACTAAAAAATATTAACAATACTGTTGATTAGATTATATAAGGCCAATCTAAAAGTATGGCAGCCTCCCTTTATTTACAACCAGTTGACTAATCTGACTCATTATATGTTTGATTATACAGTTTAATTTACTTTAGAAATGTTCATAATTTTATATCATAGTCATATATCCTTTGAATGTTTTTAAGTTATCCTTTTAAAAAGTTTTTAAGTTAACACTAAATACACCATCTGGCTTTCTTCTACATAGAAAATATCAAACATTATAACTATCGTTCTGTTTCCTCATCTACTATGGGTTACTAGTGATTCATCGGTGACTGCTTATTTAACAATATTCAAGCCTTTTTCTAAATAGCTAGTCCCAACTTACAGATAACCTGCTATGTTATTGACCAACATTTCTTCCTTATTTCTCTATTCTGAGAAAGTGTTCTTGCTATCACTGGCATAGATATTATAACAATTCCTGGTGGCTTTAGAGAATCTGTTGTCCTGAAATGGAAAAATTGGGAAAGTAGGGAAAAGCCAGAACCTTTGCAAGACTTGATCCTGATTACCCTGATGGTGGACTTCCTGTCCTCAAGTGGTTTCCCTCACAATGTCTGTATTTTTCCCTTCGTTTGATGTATTGGTTTTATTAAAATTCCACCAGATTAAGAGTCACTGTGTTTATATACATCTCTTTAAGGAAAATGTAGATATCTTAGAATCATTAAATGATTATCAATGATTCACCCACAGTGTGAATCTATCCAACAGCTTAAGAAACTCCTGATTGAACACAGGTGTATTTATAGAAGAGAGAGACTCCGAGTATTTTTGTATCCCAGAACATGTCTAGAATGGGAAAGAAAATCGAGGCAAATTCATTGTCAGGGGCTAGGTATGCTCAAAGACACTAGGGAGCAGCGATGGATAGGAAAACTCTGCCGAAGAGGTTGGGGGTATGACAAATAAAATCACAAGATGGGGAAGAGAAAGTAACTGAGCTCCTGCTTTATCTCACTTCCCATGGTCACAATCTTATGAGTTGAGGTATGAGTTACTGAACCCATTATTTTCAAATGCGAAAGCTGAGACTGTTTAGATTTACTCCAGAATGAGCTAGGATTCCAAATCCTGTCAGTTTGATCAAAGCTCATGCTCTTAAACTCTGACCATGTGGCAGAAGACATAATAATAATTTTTAAAATTTGCCTAGAAAAGCTCCTCTCCACAAAAGAAGAGGAAACACTTGCTTTCTCTTCCGTTTTTTGCATCAAAATTTCCCCCCAAATCTCCTATGATCTAGAACTCCACTAACAATATTAGTACTGTACTCCTAGTACATTAAACAACACAGAATTAGAATGTTTCAGTGGGAATATGGATTGCTTTATCCAAAAAACTCAAACTTAAGGAATTATTGAAACAAGTCCCAATCATAAATGAAGAAATGCTGAAGGGGAAACAAAGATCTTCAAATTGAAAAACCTGCTGGAGATAGTTGTTAGAGATGCATACAAACAAGCACAGAATCCTCCAGTCACTTCTTGAAACCATCTGTTCTATTTTGCATCTTCACAGGAGGCAAACAGATTATTAGTTAATATAGAAAAGAAATTTTCCCTTATCCTGCTATTTCTCTCTACCCAAGTCTTTCTAAACTCCATTCTCTGTGAAATAGCCAAAATTCGTATTTGTTTGTCCTCACTGTAATACTGTACAAATAAACCACAAAGAGAACCAATAATAATGATAATAGTGATAAATAGTTACATACTATTTAATAAAAATCTGATGGTTTATCCCCAGAAACAATTGTGGTTTTTTTGTTTTTTGTTTTTGTTTTTTACCTCTGTGTCCAATAAAAATAATCAAGTACTTAGTGTTACCACAGCACATTATTGAGTAAGGAGGAGAAAATGAAAGGCAGATTAAGAAATGTGGAGTTCTTGCTAGAACTGTTTCATTATCCATGTGAATGAAGAAAACGTATAATTATGCATTTGGAGATCAATGGGAGTTTCATTGATTGACTGTGGTGTTGACTCTTCCCACACCATGCAGCAAAGCCTACCAACCACCGGCCTGCAGAAAGCTCCGTGTCCACCGGCTCCTCGGGCAGCAGCTTCGGCAGTGGGTATAGCGTGGACAGTGAAGGAAGCAGCAGCACTACAGGGGAGACTAATCTATTTCCTATTCCAAGGATGTAAGTGTGGGGTTTTTTCTTTTCTTTTTTTTTTTTTTCCCCACTACAAGGTTAACAGCATCATGAGTAAGCTTTTCTTAACACTTAACAGGAAATAACTAGATAATTATCCAGTTCTGACTCATGGTTCCTGAAGCATTTCAAAACTGTTGATGCCCACATAGAAAATAGACTGTTCAGGAAAGATTGGATTAATTTAGTTAATTCTAAGAATGAATGCTAGTCACTTCCAGGACTATTTAATCAATGCAATCTGTATTTATTAGGAAAACTGCTACAATAATAACTAAATGAAGTTCAGCAGCGATAGTCCATTGATGCAGTAATCACATAATGACCAAACACAAATATTATTGGTGTTTGAGATAAACTTAGATTAATTTACTTTGAATCAAAGGAGATTTAAACATATTTAAAGAGCTCCTATATCATTTTTGAGATAGATGACACATTAGGCTCCTCATAGAGACTTTTTAGTAATCTTACCACAATTAAAATGGAAGATTTTGAAGTGTTTCCATATTTTCTAGAACAAATATCAAGTAATACAAGGGTTCCCAGTAGGTAATCTTGGAATAAAGTTCATCTGTAATATGTTAAGCCTCAAGAAAATGATATTGCAGATCGAATGCAAAATGAAAGCAGATTGTGTTTAGGATGTGTTAGAATGGGCTGAGTCAGGCTGGTGGCAAAAGTTAGCAGCATCCAAGCAGCATATGTAGGTTATGTCTGTTCCAGTATTAAAATCGAAACTTTCCAACCTTTCCTTCTCCTCCTCCCAGGGAACTAGTTTTCCAGGTTTTGAAAAAACATCATTGAGCCACCCATCTCCAGGACCTAGGTCAGGGCAAATCTAGCTTTGCAAGGTCTATGAGATAAAAATGGCCTTTGCATTTTTAAATGCTTGGGGGTAAAAAAAAAAAAAAAAAAAAAAAAAAAAAAAAAAATCCCTTTTTGTGACACATAAAAATTTTGTGAAATTGAAATTTCAGTGTCCATAAATATTTATTGGAAGCCACACCCATTTGCTTATGTGTTGCCTAATGTCGCTTCTGCACTATAGAGGCAGACCTGAGTACAGAGGCCATTCAACCCATCCCCTGTCTGGCTCGCTGCAAAGTTTGCAGACCCCTGATCTGGGCCCAATATTTATATAATGGCCCAGATTACAAAAGCAAAATAATGGCAAAAAGGGGTTTATCCAGTGAAAAATGTCTTATATTTTGTGATTTTCAAGTTATATTTTTCCTACTTAAATTGTTGTATATTGGATGACCTGCCCATCTTTTTTTTTTTTTTAAGACTTAGGCTATGGATTCAATAATTATTTATATTTAATTAGTTTGGGTTTTTTTTGGAGGTTACTTCTAAAAGGAGTGTGATCTCATTGGTCCTCTGTCTCTAATGATCCTGTATGAAGGAGAATTTCAGCAAATTCATTACATTTCTCTCTCTAGACTGTGAATATCATATAAGTTTGTGATTTTTTTAATCACACATCACTTAATATCCTTCCAATTTATCCATACATTTCAAATAATATAACACTGATGATAAAGTTAAAACTTCCAGGGAAAAAGCACGTTATTTCCTCAATATCTGAGTATCTGTAGTGGAACTAGATTATGTATTTTTTACATACATACCACATTCCAATTTTGTTTTTCCCCAAAGCCTTTCAAAACTGCCTTGGACACACCATTGTTTTGAATTATGAGCACAAGGTAATTCTCTTTTCTAAAGGAGTATTTGGTAATTTTTTTATACTCCCTTTTGTGTCTAACACAATTATTGCTTAGGCTAACATAAGAGTTCAATAATTACTGGTGATTGATTAACAAATATAAATTATACACTGTGTAGTCTGCATGCTCTGAGCTGAAGATTATGTCGTGGGAATTCAGTAAAATTGTATCCTTCACATGAGCCACAGTCACGTTTCCTTCGTATTTCACGTGGCTTCACGATGCTGCAGAAGTACCTGCAGGATCTGAGAGATGCCGCTTATACACGTTTTGCGTGTGTACCTAACTTTAAAATCAGTTTCCATTAGAAACAAAGACTGCAGCTGAGGATCAGGTACCGTTAAAATTTGAAACTGAGGACTTGAGATCAAATAAAAAATTACCCAAATTTTACTATTTCTAAAAAGTATAATTATTTATTAAAATTTGACATATATAGAAGAGTAATTTTTCAGTACTCTCATCGGTTAAATAAACACTCCTAAAATGATTTTCTTTTTCATTTGAGTTTGATCAGTAATAAGACGTTTGGTTTCCTCTGCTAGACATAGTGTGTTGCTCACGGTAAGAGTTATTAAGCTTTTCTCTCTGATCAGAACAGAACAGAGTTACTTTTTTTAAATTTATTGTCTACTTGTATTAAATCTCATTGAAGCAATTACACAAATTGAAGTTCCTCTTATTGCTTAATCAAGACTTTTTTGGTATATGTTCAGACACAGACTGTATCTATATGTATATAAGTATATATATGATTTCTAACATTTTTGCATGTCCTTGACACTTGATAAAAATTTGTCTTTAAACCTTTGACCTAGAATTGTCATAGTGGAACAATGTAATGGCTTTCAAGATAAAATAATTTCTGAGTTTAAATCTATTCATCTTTCATTATGTGCAGAACCGTCTCTAGAATGGTAAGAGGATCTTTAGAGTAGTTTTCAAGTGAGATGTAATTGGATTCTTAAGAAAGAAATACGATTACATTCTCAGCAAATTCAGCAAAGCAAATATTTTTGTGCAAGTAAGAATTAATTGTTAGCAAATCCTGCTGTGTTAGAATTATTGTCTAGAAAGTATAGTATCGAGGCATTCTTTTGTTCAAACACCCTTTTTAAAACTTAGGTGTTTTTATTTCATCATTTTAGAACATCTTATATAAGTATGTATAAAGGCAATGCCAAAATCTTTTCTTTGCCATGTAGCCTTTTCTCTTACTAAAAAAGTAAGAAGTAGCTTATAGTGTTTGGGCTGTTACATTATCAATATTCTGAACACACAGCTCTCATAGTATCATGAATTCTTCATCGATTTGGCCTTCTAGAAAGTTCAAGGCTGAAACTCAAAGAGTAGTTTTAGTTGGCTGAATTCTAAAGCCGTTATGTTCATACCTACCTATTAACACTTTCTATTTATTGAATTTTATGATGTTTTAGGCACTGTGGTAAGTACTGTATATACATTTTCCATGATTTCCTCCGACCCCAAAGCTAGATAGTGTTACTATCTTTATATTACAAAAGGAGAAATAGATTCACCAGATTAAGTAGATTTGCCTTAGATGACATATAACATGAAATAACTGAAGCCAGAGGCAGAGGCCAGGAGGTCTGACTTCAAAAACCAATATGCTACACACAGTTGAAAACACGACAGGATCTGAAAGTCACTAAGTGAAATAAAAATCTTTGTTATTACAATATTATTCTTGTAAGCTATTTAATTCAACATTTCCCTTCTCACCAAAGGGTCTGTACAAATCATCGTAACAAAACATACAGATAGAAAAACTCTTCTCACTTCTTGAGTTAAAAAATGGAAAAAACAGGGGCGCCTGGGTGGCTCAGTCGTTAACCATCTGCCTTCGGCTCAGGGCGTGATCCCGGCGTTCTGGGATCGAGCCCCACATCAGGCTCCTCTGCTGGGAGCCTGCTTCTTCCTCTCCCACTCCCCCTGCTTGTGTTCCCTCTCTCACTGGCTGTCTCTCTCTGTCAAATAAATAAATAAAATCTTTAAAAAAATGGAAAAAACAACAACAACACCCCAATTCTCAAACAAAATTTAAAAATTTCATGATAGTCTGATCTTTGATAAATGAGTCAACAAATGAGACACTGAATTTTGAGCTATTATGTTCAGACGAAGGAGAAATAATAAACAAGCCCCGATTTTAAAATTAGCACAATACAGAGCAATTTATTGTGTTTATACTTGCCATTCAAGCACTTTATTTCAAGTCTGAATACATGACGTCATTCTATTTTTTTGTGTGTGAACTTGATCTTCCCATTTGCATTTAGGAGAGCGTAACTAAATAGATAACCTTTTATTTTCTTCTTAAACAGAGGGAAGATGGGGCAGAATGGGCAGGAGCCTGTGAAACAGCCGGGAGTAGGAGTGGTAACAGCAGACCCGGAAGGTAAGGTAAAATTTACAATTTTGGATTTTGGTTGAATCTACGTGATACACTACAAGTGTTTCATTTGTTCCCCTTTGAATATAAATGTAAATTGCTAAATGCTAATGGCAACAGCACTAGGAAGTATGGCACCATTCTCTATGTTACCTAGTTGATTAGAATTACTTTGTAATTTCATTTAACAGTTTCCCAATTTCTTGATTTATATTTAAGTACTTTGGGTTACTGAAAATTTAAAAGAGAAAGAAGAGGGGCGCCTGGGTGTCTCAGTCAGTTAAGCGTCTGCCTTTGGCTCAGGTCATGATCCCGGGGTCCTGGGACCAAGCCCACATCAGGGTCCCTGCTCAGCGGGAAGCCTGCTTCTCACTCTGCGTCTGCCCCTCCTCCAGCTTGTGCTCTCTCTCTCACTCTCTGTCTCTCAAATAAATAAATAAATAAATAATATTAAAAAAAAGAAGAAGAAAAGTGAGAAGGATGACATGAGAGAGACTCAGGAGACTTTGTCAGGAAAAATAAATATCTTGTTGAGATTTTTAAGAATTTTTGTCAAAATACCATGCAAACAGAAAATAAATCATGAAACTTTACTTAAAATGGAAATGCTTAAATGCATGGAGCTCAGAAGAAACTAATGGTATAAAGATCATTTTATAGGAAAAAAAATGACTAACTTCCAAAGTGAAAACCCAATTTGAACTTAAATTTGGTTTTCTTAAACAAACAGTAAATGTATTACAAAATGCAAGAAAATCTTTAACTTCAGCAGACATATATTCAGTACCTATAATGTGCACAACGACGAGCTTATCTTTCATTATATTGTGATAAGATCTGACAGCACTGTTATCCTTCTCGGATTGTACAACCTCTCAGTTATTTCAACTATCTTCATTACTTTACACTATGCTAAGTACTTTTCACATATTATCTCATTTAATTCTTAAAATTACCTATGAAGGTAAATAATACCATATACTGGTTTTACATAAGAAGAAACTGAGGTGCAAATATCACACAAGATAAGAGCAAGTAACTTGAACCCAAGTGAATGATGTAAAGCACCTGCTGTGAAAAAGAATGATTAATGGCCCTGTATCACAAAGACACTAGATAAAGAAATAGGAAACCCAGATTTGGATTTCAAATCCGGTCCTATTACCTAACTGGTGACCTGATCTATCTTCAGAAACCTCTTCTGGCAAATGCTGGATACTAATGATGCCAAGGTTCCTTGTGGGTTAGTAGACACCACATTTTTCTGATTCTACTGAAAGTTTTTCTTTAGGTTCATTCAAAGACTGTCTTTTCTTTTTCTGTTGCCATTTCCCCAGGATTCCACCCTCAATCTACCCATCATTTTACATACTCTCTCTCTGCATAAACTCAGCACTTCTCATCTATATGTTGATTAGTCCCAAATTTACCCTCCAGACTCCCTGGAATTCAGACTCCAATAGTTCATGTCTGCCAGGCATTTGTGTGCAACCAAGAAAATGGAAACCACTCTGAATATTTAAAATAGAGGAAGTTGACGGCTGGCAATGACTACATATTCATGGTCTCCCTGAGAAACTGAGCAGGTGGCAGTGAACTAGCAGAACTAGTGAGGTGGCAGAGGAGGCGACTGTCCCTGAGAGCTGAAACCAGGGCAAGCCTAAATTGCAGGAAGCAGGAGACAAGCAAGAGAAACAGTGAATGCCAGAAATAGATGCGGAGATAGATGAGGACAGGGAGAAATACCCTGGTTACTTCCTTCTTCCCGTTCTCTAATCTCTGCCAATGCCTGATCAAATCCCGCTGGAAGCCAACTGCCGGGGGAGCCTGGGAAACATCCAAGGGGACAGCTACCCTGATAGGAGAGCAAGGAGAAGCTGGGGAATGCACCTAAGGGCCCAGAGGTGCAGGGCCAGTGCAGTATTTTGCCCGGAGATCCCATGAATGAATCAGATTCCATATGTCCTGAACTTAATTCACCCTCTTCCAGATTTTGCCTCCTTCTCCTCCTATGCTCTTCTACCACTAACCAAATCTACTCCTGTTTACTCCATAATTTGCATATTTTGTTATCATTGTTCTTTGACTTGAATGTACCCGTTTTTATGTCTGTCTTCTCTGTAAAATTGAACAACATTTGGACTAGAGCTGTGGTTTAGTCATCCTGGTGGCACAGCACTTAGCAGAAAGCCTCACCCATAGAGTCGCTTCCAGAATGTTTGTTGAACTTCTGTATGCCATCTGTCAGGGACTTTGGTTAATATTGAATCAATTCGGTGTCTTGGATCTTTTCAAGCAGCAAGACCACAGTACAATGTTTCATGATTCTTTTCTCTTTTTATTTCCCTCATGGTTTTTAAATCATTTCCTTTGAATACATAAAGCTTTTCATGTTTTTAGTTTAAAAAACAGAATATTTGTTGAGTGAATGAATAAATGATATAATAATATATGAAAATAATGCCCATTGATTTTCAAATGACTCTAGAATTCAGGTAATTAGGGAAGTAATTCATGTGTACTTTTTTCAAAGTTGAATTACTTAATTTTACTCTTAATTTTAAAGTTCATAGATAAAATTATTGTAGTATAAAAGTTAATAACTGTCAATGAATAAAAATTATTCATCCTTATATTGCTTTCTTCTTTCCCATCAGTCCCACAAGAAGGAGCCAATCATAAGCTGTTTTATATTTTACTTAAACTTATGAGTCAGTATGTTGATATTTTAGTGAACTCTTATCAGTAGTTAATCTCATTAGTTATTGAGCAGAGGGCTGGAGGTTGAGGATGGGGATAAGATGGAATACATAATAATGTGAGTCATTTATAGTTATGTGCCATTTTAGTAACAGTATTTTGGACAGATTATTTTTGACTGAGTTACTTCTGAAATTTTGACAATAAGCAAATTAATAATTTACATATCTGTATGAAGTTAAGCATGAATATGTCCAACTATAAGAGATATGTAAGAGATTGCTAATAATATGGAGAAGAAATCTGCAATAAGTATTGAACCTTTACAAACAATTTGAAAAGAATATGTAGAGGGGCGCCTGGGTGGCTCAGTCGATTAAGCGTCTGACTCTTGGTTTCCGCTCAGGTCATGAACTCAGGGTCGTGAAATCGAGCCCTGGGTCAGGCTTCGCGGACAGTGGGGAGTCTGCTTCAGATTCTCTCTCTCCCTCTGTCCCTCCCCAACCCCATGCACATGCTCTCTCCCTCTCTCTCAAAATAAATAACTCTTTAAAAAGTAAAAGAATACATAGAGTGGGGAGAAAATTATTAAATTACACAGGAATTTAATTACTCTAAGCAGATAAGAAGAAAACATCAATTTAACATACAAGATTTTGTTTTGTCCCCATGGAAATACAGAATCAACTCTGTGCTGTAATCCAGGTATATTTATGATACACATTTTGTTTTGAGCGATCCAAAGGATTGCTTTCACTTTCCTTTTGTTGTCAGTCAACATATATAGCTAATCTGTGGGAGAACGACAAACAAACAAAACAGAATTAGTTCAGTTTGGTTTTAGACATAATATTTAGTTTCTTGATTGGATTTTTTTCTCCTTTAAATTCTTCATCAGGAGCACTTTGTTTTATGCACACCTTGGTCCACGCTAAGGAAAACTCCTCTACAAAGCTATGCATACTTTAAAGCAAGAGTGTATCTTGGATTTTAAGTAATCACCCTTGGACGGTTTGTTCTTATAACATTTTTATTCTTGTTTTGGAATTATAGTGCGCAGAATACAAAAAGTAATGCTTTATGGGGTTAACATTCTATGTGGAGCTTGTTATAGACATTTTTTTTAAATGCTGGTCATGTCCTTGTTCTACATATTGAGTAAACCTATTTATTCTGCATTCTGATTTTTGGAAAAATCATTTTCCACTTAGTCATTTTCTCCAATAATGTTTCATCTTCCCTATCGCAGTGACTCATAAATTTTAATCTCATGCTGATTAATCTCATGCTCAGTGGGTCAGAATATGAGATCAATCAAAGGTTCTGGAGTTCCAACCTAAGTTGTAGTAAAAAATGGTAATACTCCTGTGGACTGTCTCTGCTGATGACTGGTTGAACTGTCACAATTTAAATAAGTGCACAATGTAAAGTGCAAGTAAACACTGTGTTTGGCATGTGATTAACATCCCTTACACTGTAGCTGTTATTAAATTAAAAGTGAATACAGGGGCACCTGGGTGGCTCAGTCTGGTCAGCATCTGCCTTCAGCTCAGGTCGTGATCCCAGGGTCCTGGGGTCGAGCCCCATGTCAGGCTTCCTGCTCAGCAGGGAGTCTGCTTGTCCTTCCCCAGCCACCCACTCCTTCCCCCCACCTGACACCGGCTCCTGCTCTTTTAAGCTCTCTCTCAAATAAATAAATAAAATCTTTTAATCAATAAGTAAATAAATAAATACAAGTGAGTATAAAAGAGAGCCATTTGGATTCCATCCAAGAGTGATATTAGTCAAGACTGACAAAATGTCATGCACTCTTCAGAAGAGCTATACAAGACCACTCCTCTTAAAAATTTAGATCGAGTCAATTAGACTTCCCAGGTAATGACAAGTGTTTTCCCAATTTACATTAAAACCCTCTAGTACCCTTATTAGATGATCCAGTCCTTTCCTACACTGTTTTCATTAGGTGTATTTAATAGTGTTATTGTTTGTTGGTAGACTTCCATGTATATTACATATGGTGCCTGTCTTCACCCATTTCTTCTCCTAAACCAGGGGTTCACAAGCTTTAGCAGCAGGCATTAAGAATCACACTTTGTGTGAGGTTTAATTTGACTGGCTGCATGTATTTAAAAAACAAATAACCCTAATACATCATTTATTTACTTAAGTATCTTTAGAAGCCTTAATTTAATCACTCAATTTCCATTTTCAATGAGCCAGAACAAATAAAACTCTACCATTATAGAAACATGCTCAACTCTACCCACAAATGCTTTCAAATAATTGAGTCTGTGAAAGCACATCACCAATAATGCTAACCCAAGGAGGCAGGGACCAGGGGGTAGGACAGAGAACAAGGTTCGATTCAACATCTTACTGAAGTGGGGTTTTTTGCTGTTGAAAAAGCGTAACAATTTATGTAGAAATAATGAAAGTCTCTAATGACCACAGCAATCTCATTTTAATTGACATCTCAAGTCTACTTTATACCCACATATATTTTTTACATAGCTCCAATCGTGATTAGTATGAGTGCCTTTAAGGTGAATGAACACGTTTTACAAAGCCCATGAAACAAGTGCAGAGCAGAAATGACTTCCTGCATTAAACCAGTAAAAATCTAGGCTTCAGGGTTGGAGTCTCTATCTTGTTATCCTGTTTTGAGAGACATTTTTTTTAAAGATTTTTTTAAAAGATTTTTTCTATTTTTTTTAAATATTCATTTAATTTTCCCTCTTCCCATGGGTTGTTTAAATATTAGCCCACAAAGAGGAAAATATAACACCTCTCTGAAAGGCCCTCAGTTAGAACATAATAACCGCTGTTCTAAGGGCATCCCACGGGTTGCTCAGCAAATACTTAGCAAGCACCTGTTGTGACAGCACTGGGATAAGCCCTGGGCTGCAGTGTGGAATGTGACTTAGTCCTTGTCCTTCTTTTTTTTTTTTTTTTTTCAAGATTTATTTATTTATTTATTCGACAGAGATGGAGAGTGGGAGAGGAAGAAGCAGGCTCATAGCGGAGGAGCCTGATGTGGGGCTCGATCCCATAATGCCGGGATCACGCCCTGAGCCGAAGGCAGACGCTTAACCACTGTGCCACCCAGGCACTCCAGTCCTTGTCCTTCTGACTGCCTAGTGGAGTTCCTACAACTCAGATCATAGTTATAATCTTGACCCTGAAGATAAATTCATTTCACCCTCTAGACATTTATTTCCATTTCTTCAGGCTGTCTTTCTAATTAGACTAAGGAAATTTCAAATTAAATATGAAATGTCTTTTTTTTTTTTTTTGTCTTCTGTATATCTCTTCTTTTATTTTCTGGAATTTCCTGATTCTCTTCATTTTACTGATGTCAAGAATGATCTTTCAAGGAGTTAGCCAGTAATAAGATTAATATTAAAGTACAGCTGACTTTTAATGTTGTGTCAGTTTCAAGTGTACATCATCATGATTTGACAATTCTATACATTACTCAGTGCTCACCACGGTGTGTAGTCACCGCCTGTCACCAAATAATGTGATTACAATATTAGTGACTATATTCCCTATGCTGTACTTTTCATTGCTGTGACTTATTTATTTTATAACTAGAAGTTTGTATCTCTTACTCAAGGACTTAATTTTTAAATAAAAAGGTATCTTTATTTAAGTTCAGTGTTATTGAAGATGATGATGGACAAAATTTATTTATATTTACCGTTGTAGATGTTTTGTTAAAATCATTAAGATGTGATGTTATTAGATTTTTATCTCAATTTTGAGGTCAGGATGTTATCAAGGGAAATGTGATTAATGGGTTATTTTGTATCATTTGATTACTTACCGTACACAAATTGTGCTTAAAAATTTATCAACATATGCACATTATAGTATAAAACCGTTTTCAGTGGATTGAATATGTTTGCTTTTTTGTGAGCTTTAAAAAAGGGCTTTCTGGAATATTTTATTGGCGTATCTGTCTATTTGGGTCTGCCACACCTATTTAATTATCCAAATTTTATTTTCAGTTTTTAAAATTGGACTGTTCTTACCTGTTTATTTTTTAAAAATTTTTAAAGAACTTTAAATCTCTTTGTTGAGAAGCAAAGGAAATTCCATATAAATATTCGTTGAAATTATATTAAAACTCTAATATAATTTTGAGGTAATTGACATCAATACATATAATATTTTCGTATTCATCAATATGGTATATTTTTATATGCTGAATTGGACATGCTAATTTTTATATGTGTGATATTAAGCAAGTTACTGAAATTCTCGAAGTCTCTAAGTCTCTGGTTCCTAATCTACAAAAGTCAGAATAACAATGCTACCTACCTGACCAGTGTGTTGCAGGGAGTGACGGAAATAATGTGTAATGTGCCTGGCGGTGTAGCTGGCTCATAGTCAGTAAACGCTGGTTATCATTGTTCCGATCGTCACCTGTATCATGTAAGTGATTACTGCTAACCTAATTCTTCCCAAGCCTTTTAAACTCATGTTCTCTAAAATGATCTTTTTTCCCCTTCACCTTTGACATTTCAATGAAAAAGATGTTTTTAGGGTCCTACATTTTGCAGTTTGTTTCCAAATACTGTTATTACAGTATTTCAAGGTACTCTCTTTTCACCAAATAATTCTGACGTGATCTGTTGTATAGGATTGCTTCCCCTCTCTTGAGGTTCATATTTCCCTAAACTGCCTGGGTTTAAAATCAGTGCAACTGATTTCTGGACCTGTAGTATTCACTGGGAGTGTAAAATTGAAGGTGTTTACTAAAAAGTAGTCTAATATTGAAATGTGAAAAACATTCTAGGTCTTTACTCTGAGCCAGATTCATCTCTGGAGGTTATTGATATACCAGTAAAATTTCAATAAATTTCTGGAAGATGCGTTGATATTTCTTAGCCTTAGTACACATCAAAGAACTGGCAATTGACAAACTTAAAGCCCAGAATATTTTAGACCTTCAGAAATTAATATCTCTAATGACAATTTTTAATATTTTTTAAATGTCTTTTTTTTTTTTTTTTTGCCTAGAAGTCTCTGAAATGCTTGCAATGGGAGTTAGTGCTCTGATTTATTTATCAGAGAGCAGCTCTTAAATCAAGATAAGAACATTACAGTGTAGCAGAAGGTAATGAAAATAAGCCAAGAGCATTCTCTTACCATAGTTGTAGAAAATTAATAGCAAAGATGTATATATATAATAGATACTTAGTGTTTATTTTATTCTAAATGTGTTTACATTATATGGTTCACTTGTCACAAAACAGTCGGGAATATAGATAAGAAATAATGATTTCAACTTTTTAGTTATGGAAATAGAGACTCAGCAATGAAACCATTCACTCAAAGTCACATAGCAACTAATTAAACAGTCTGGGTTAAAATTTACAGTTACATAATCTACTGTCATCTGACTTTAGCCCATTGTACTTTGTAACATTTTTATCTTAATATTGATAGTTACAGAACTACTTCATGAAAAACTATTTTAAATTTATAAGATGGTCTGTAATAATTGGAAAGGAAAGCATTCAACTATAGTTGATGCATATGGCCAATTAACTAACATCAATATCAGTTACATTACAGGCACTATGTAGCTTACCAAAAGAATTTTAAAATCTCGTTTTATCAGACATTTAAAATTTCCATAAAATTACTGTACCCAAAACAGTATTGTATCAACAAAATAGACATGTACACAAATGAAATAACATAATGTATATACGATAATATGACTATAAATTTTAAATGAAATGGACATTTTTATTTAGTAGAAAAAGTTCATTTTGCAAAGAGTTGTGTCATAATTTTCTTCTGTAAGAAAAGTAAGTTAGTCTACTGGGTTATACCATATACCCAGTAATTGTAATTTGGATTAAGGAGATAAAGTTAAAAATAATATGAGTATTTGAAGAAATTTGGGAGACTATTTAACCTTGGTGGCGTTTTCAGGGTCGCTTTCTAAGCATTAAAAGAAAGCCATAAACCATCAAAGAAACAATAGATGTTTTTGTCTGCAGGAAAAACAATAAAACTTATATGGTAAAAGAATCAAAAGCAAAGGCAACAAGCAAATAATGAATAGGCTAAAAAAATTTTATATATGATCACCAAGTGATTATTAACCTAAATAAATGTCTCCTTAAAGGTCTCTATATTTTGCCCAATTAAAGAAAGAGAGAGAGAGAGAGAAAAAATGGTCAGAAGTTATGAATTAGCATTTCAGTGAAACTGGCATCTCACTGAAGGGAAATTATCAATTAACTTATAATTGTTAAAACAAGAAAATTAAATGATAAAGCCACTAGGTTCAAGTTCTAATAATAATTCCATGAAAAATAGTAAGAATGGAAAGAAATATTATTCAAATATTATTCAAAATACAAAATACAAATATTATTCAAAATACAGCACATTATTCCCCCAAATCAAAGAAAATAAATCTCCACATTGGAAAGACAAGGAATGAAAAAAGACTTACAGCTGGAGCAACATCATAATAGTTCAGAAAACTAGAGATATAAAAAAAATTCCAAATATATAAAGAGACAATTAATTAAAAGGTATTATATACAACAGAGGAAGGACAGGAATCCATATAATTTCTCAATAGCAAAATAGACATTTAAAAGAATAGAGAAAAATGAAATTTTTTTGTAATGTGCCAGGCACATTACACTTGAAATTCTAAGTGGAAGGGGTTGTACCTAAAATTCTATCCACAAACTATCCATCAAGTATAAGGGTTGAGTAAAATCATTCTGGGGAAGGCTAGGTCTCAAAAATTTTACTTCTTATGCTACCTATCTGGATGAGAGGGGTGTTCATGCAGGAGGGGAAAAGAGAAATTGACAGAAGTCATGATGTGCCTGACCAAGTGAAAAATGAAGAGGTTTCAGTACTCTTGGACATTTTACAAACAATTAGGGGTAGGTACACAGAAAGCTAAGCAAACTGTAAAATAAAAATAATCAACAATTTGAGGGAAAACAAAAAATTTAGGTAAAGAACTCCATGTAATACCCAAATGGTCTCAGACGTGAACAATGTTGGTCAAGTTAATGTAAATATGAAACATCAGTGTAACCCAGATTGCAACATAACTAGGTTGCAAGGATGAGGAAGGCTAAATCTTCATCCACCAAAATAAAACATCAATAAATTATAATGGCAATATAACATTATTTTAAGTAATTAACATAGAAAGAACCAAAGAAACAGAAAAATAGTTGACAGTAGGTTTTTCTTGAAGACTTTTTCAAGGGTTAGGTAAAATGAAGGATTGGGACATGGGAGAATTGATTGTTGAAAAAGAAGGCTTAACGTGTACAGTGATTCAAACTTTCCCTATGTGAGAGAATAAAAATTTAGAGCTAACGATCAAATAGTATTAAAAGTATAAGAAAAAATTGCCATTATTTACAGTTAATAACTTCCTACTAGTACCCTAATGATTATGAATATTCATTCTCTTAAAACTCTGTAGTAATTGTTAATGCAGGTAGTGTTTTCTTTAACGTACTCATTCATCAAAGATAGTCTGATAGCACCACTGTTAGGCAAAGCTTTTTCACTTTTAAGGAACCTGACTTTGATTACAAAATACAGAATCTCTGGGGGAAAAAAAAAAACTGTGGAATTCAAACTATCAGGTGGTTTTAACATTTTTTTCCACATCACTCAAAAGTTAAAATGAATTTTATAAATGCTAAGCAACAAAAATTTCAGAATTTTGGAAAAAGCTAAAATTCATTGAAGATGGTTTGTTTTTCTACCATTCAGGTGATTGAGATATTTTCTCTGATTGAAACATTCTTATTTGTTTTATCCAGAAAGTCATTTGAAAATTTACATGATATTCTATAGGAAAAAAAAACCCACCTCTTATATTTAAGTAAAAAAGAGAACTAACTTCCCTCCTCCCTCTGGAAAAAGACCAGTACATGTCACAAAAGAAGCACTTTCCCTGAAGGAACCAATTTTACAGATAAGGAAGTAACACAGACCTGAGATAATATCCTCTGAGGAAAGTACACACTGCTTCTTTTGCAATGTCTCAAATAATCAATATATCCTATTTGCTTTGCAACAATAAAAATTATAGGAAAAGAGCCATTCACCTGCTTAATTCTTTTACTTTAAAAAAGAATTGCCATCTATTCAAGTTATCTTTTGCACTTCAGTATTTTCCTGCAGCAAGCAGATGCAATTTTCCACTGTTATCGAAAGCAGAGGCTTACTTGCCCATGAAACAGCACGCCATTGTGAATTCTGTAATTTACATTGCCCCCCGAGGTCCAGAAGCTGTCGTTGGTGTTATGGAATACAAAGGAGCTATGGCAGAGCTGTATCTTACACATTTTATTATGACATGATTGCCGATGTATCTATACGCTACATATATCTCTGTAGATCTATGTCATCTAGACATGTATTTCTAGATATACCTATACAACATACAGATAGGTTCTACTTGACCTTTTCAAAAAAATCTACACACCGAAACAACCACAAGAGCCACAACGTCACACTGCCACTTGCTTGCTAAGCTCTCTGCTGGTATCTTTAAAAATTTGGTGGCCTCCATTCTTACAACAAACTGTCTAAATTAGGTATTGTAATATTTATGATATTCCTGTGTCTAGCAGGAAGCCTGGCACACAGCACCCACTCGGTAAATATTTTTTGAATCAAGAGATCCAGATTCAGAGAGACTGAAGCATAAATCAAGCCTAGAAATAAAGTTGTCACGTTAAGTTCCTATTCGCACCAAAATATTGAGATAGTCTTAAAACTTCGGATTGTTTGAATCTGCCTGCTATACGCAAACATCTCTACAAGCGATATTAATCATGTATGTTGAGGTACAGCTTTTCTGGAGTTGACCAGCCTCAAACAACTCAGGGAGGTGACATGGCTTCAGTTAAAAACTACATAATCTGCTTCAAAGTATAGTAATTCTGCATCTGTGTTGGTTGTGCCTCTTTTCTCACAAAGCCAGGCTGGATCTGCAGACGATGATTAATGACGAATCTCTACCAGAAAGACCCAGTGCCCTGGGGAAGACAGATATGTTCATGAACAATTATGATAAGAGTTATAATAGAAGGGAACGTACATTGAATATTAAGGCACTTTGCTTTAGTTTGGCTAAAGAAAGCCTTCCTGGCAGGGAATGCTTTTGTAGATGGCTCTTGAAATAAAATAATAAGAAGTGTAACTGGAGGAGGGCCACGGAGGTTTCCAATAAGAGGAAGTTTCATGTTCAAAGCCTGCAGATGGTGAGAGAATATGTATTAGTGGTGAGCCGGTGGGCACTGCTGTGTGATTGCAGCAGGGTTTTCGGCTGGAGGGAGACAGGACTTGAAAGGTAATCACGGTTCAGATAATTTATGAAATATCAGACACAGTCGGGAAGAATTTCAAGTCTACGCTGTAGATGGGCAGTTGGAAGCAATAGATGGATTTTTAAGAGGAAAATTATACAATCAGGTTTGGTGCTATGACGCATAAGGGACCACATCTGCAGTCAGGGGACCAGTTAGGAGACAATTCAAAAGTCCAAGTAAGAAACGAGAAGGACTGGAATGCCGGCAGAGACAACAGTAGGAGAAAAGAGGGATAGACAGCTCTGGGAGAGATCTAGGAAGACAAATAGGAATGCGTCCGTTCAAAATGCAAATAGTGCAGCTTTAGGCACCAGCAGGTAGAGATGAAATGATGTGATTATGGTCACTTTTTCAATGATCAGTTGTTAAGTAAAAGTGTGATTCCAAAGGAGAAACTGAAAGTGTTAACAGAGGTCAGCGCAAAAAAGTGATAACATAAAGTGGAGCGTGGGGAAAATGATAAAATGCAAACCTGCGCTTCACAGAATTTTAAAGAAAGAAATTGACTGTGTTTTAAAAGGCCAGATGGTATGCACTTCAGAGAACATTTTTAAGATGAATTAAAAGAGTAAAATGGAGTTTGAATGAGGTTGAACACTGAAATCTTGCTCTCTTGACTTTGTCTTTATACACATCTAGTGTCACGGATCTGTCGTTCGGAAAGCTTGAGGGCTCAGCTCCCTCCACACGCTGATGACCCTGTGAGTGTGTGCAGGGCAGCCCGAGTGACGGGTGAAAACCACTGGCAAACAAGTTCAGATGACGGATTTGATTTTTCAATAAAAAATTTCCAGGCTGTATCCTAATGACAGTGAGGGGATTAGTTCAGTACTTTTTATTTTATACGTCTCTTGTATTATACAAAGAAATAAAAAATTCAGAATGCCCCCATTAGGTATTGAAAGCAGATTTAATCAGAAGAAGTTACAATTCTACATTTGAAAGTGCATAAATATTGATCTATGCGTTTTAGAAAGTTCTCTGAGAACACGAAGGGTTTTGTTTTTTTTTAAGCAGAAGAAATGGAATTTATCAAAATACTCCCTCTTCTAAAATTAACCGAGTTATTGCATTTACCTTTTGAAACTTTTTTTTCTCGGTCACTAATACCGCGTTAAACCAGAGAAACAGGGTTATTGGTTGAATGGCTTGAATCAGTCAGTCCGCAGTCTTTAGTACCAAGTATCTGAGTCTATTTCATATTCTTTGGGTCTATGTCAAGTTAAGCAGGGGTGTCTGTTTGGCTTGTGTTTTAATCGGTGAAAATAGTATTTTAAAATGATTTCAATTACTGCAAGAGGCCAGAAAAGCCAGAACCATTTGTCAACAATTTATTTTCAAGACAGATAGCTTTTTCTTCAAGTGTTTGTTACTTTTGATAGTCTGATACTTTGAGTTCATTTCCTTTTAGTTAAGGATGTATTGGCCGGGTCCAAATTTCGGTCAAGTTGTGCAGGTTAGTCTGATTTTGACACTGCTGTGATGTTTCTCAGCCAATTTACAATTTGCTTTGTTATAGTCGGCAGTGAGGTTAGCTGGGTAAATTTAAGATGAACTGTTGCTCATTGGTTTTTTGTGCGTTTTAGAGCAAAATAGGATCTGTTTTCAGAATGTGTTTTTCTTGTGAGTTTGGAAATGTGAATTAGCAATCTCAGATTGAGATCTTTATAGCATTTGATTTGGTATATTAAACTCTCATATAACTAAATTTAGTTAACTAATAACCTTCTTCTTCCTCCTAGATTTTTTCCTTTAATAAAGTGTTTAGATATATTTGAAATAAGATATTCTACTGAGATGTTCCTGAAAGTAATTGTATTATAAATTGAGAATGGAATGACTGTGTTGTTGAAAAAATGGCATTTAAAAAATTATATCTTTATCAATTAATGAGTGACTAATTACTCTTCCTGCCAAAATATTACCTAAGATTTAATCTAGGTTGAATTGTTACCATGGCAGACATGATAACATGGAGGTACGTTATGGAAATATGCAATATTATGTTACTTTAAAAAATACAATTTTTAATTTATTAAGAATAATTCCTTGCTAATTTCAACAGCAAAGTTGTAAGAAAATTCAGAACTTTAAATTTATTGGTGGGGAAAACTATGTCAGATTTTAGTTGAGTTTAGTTGAGTTTTATTAGCGGATAGAAGGGAAGACTGTGGCTTTTTGCCTACAAACTCCTCCTCCCATATTTTATACCTTCTATATTTTATACCTCCTATATTTTATTTCCTCTTTCCATTTCAAAAACTGTCCAACTGTAGGTTCTCATCACCTCTCACCCTGAGAACCTCCTGGTGTGAGTGCCCTCTGAACTGACAATACCATCATCTTCAGGATCATCTTTGACAGTGACTGTCTAGTGTGGCCTGGTCACTCTAGCAGAAAGCATTTCTGTGGACCCCTATAACTACCTAACTCTAGCTGGGTTTTAATACAATAATTAGTCCATAGAACACACAATAATCAGTCCAAGGATATTCCATTTTATGTTCTTTTAAGATAGGTTACTAAACTCTCTACTTGATAATTTTAACTTTAACAGTAATTGTGTTTTATATTTATCAAGACTAGTAATAATCTGGAGTGTTTCATTCACTAACAAAGGCTAAGGTCAGTGTCATCCATGTACAGACATTCAGGATGTGCACAGCCCAATTCCAAGAGGAACTGTTAACATAACTCAGTTGTAAACAACACCCTCTGGAGTTATCAATGTGATGTTCCTGCAAAAGAAACGTGGCATATTCTACTGTCTGGACTTAGGGTCCAGAATGACACAGGGTTTACAAAAATTAGATGTTAAGGGACAATTTCCATTATGGTAAGTTAGACCTGTTAATAATAACCTACTGAGAGGTTAAATATGCTGGGCTCATTTAATCTTTGCAAGAACCTTGTGATATAAAACTGCTTTCTCAATAACCCTTATTATTGTGTCTGGAAGGTAGATGTGATGCCCGGGTATGGAGCATGAGGCTTGCAACTATTAGGCAAAAAGGAAGTAAATGAATACGAAAAATGACAGAATAGGAATACAGAAAGAACCTGAGTTCCTAAACTCATTACTATAATGGCAAACCTATGTCTATCTCTGGATTTCTTGTTATATTGGAAAAATAAATCCTTATTTGTTTAATCATTCTAAGTAAGTTTTCCTGTCTCTTATAGCTGAAAACAATTCTTAAGGATACAGAAAGAAAAGAACAGAAAGAAGAAGAAGAAAAAAAAAAAGAAATTAAGTAGAATTAATTCCAAATCACCTCTAATTCTTGTTGCTGTATTTAAATGAACTCATAAAAGATGAATTTAATTAAAGTATATTAAACATTTCTAGCTACATGCTATATATAGAAAAAATATACTTAAAGTAAAATCTCATAGAAAAGTTGAAAAAAAGAAAGATGAGTATCATGCAATCGTTATTCAAAAGGTAGTAGGCAACATGGCGGTAGAGTCAGACAAAATGGTCAGAAAAATCAAGGCAGAAAACAGCAGCCTTCCTATGTCACCTGTAATGACCCCTTCAAAAACATGATGGAAAAAAAGAGAGAGCCTTTTCACCATAGCAGCACAAAGTCTAAGATTCCAGGAAATAACTAATATCTAACAAAATACAGCACTTTATGAGAAAAATGCAAAATACTGTTGAAGTTCATAAAAGAAGACATGAATGGATAGGCATAGAGAGCATGATGTAAACATTAATATCATAAATATTGCATTTGTTCCCAAGTGAATTTGTGAATACCAGGAAAGTTCAATTAAGTAACAAAAGCTTATTAGGGAATTTTGAGAACTGATCTTAAAATCCATATAAAAGAGCTGAGGGCCAAAAAAATTTTGAATAAAAATGATAAAGTAGAAAGATTACTTACAAAGTTATAGTACATAAAATGCTATGATATAGAAGTATAATCTAGTAGATCAGTGAGCCGAACAGCTGGCCCAGAAAAGGTCCTTGTGTAGATGGAAACTCTATTTACAACAAAAATTGCACCGCAGATAAATAATTCAGAGAAAATTGGCTGCCAGCATGAAAAAAAATTACTACTACCTCTTACTATAAAAAGCAATAAATAGGTAACTGTGGATGGTTTAAGTATCTAAAATGAAGAGTAATACTTTCAGACTTTCAGAAGTAAATAGGGACTGTCTTCCCAATGAATGGCAAAATACAAAAGAACTGTTAAAACACAAAACCAAAACCATAGTGTAAAAGGCTAATGAATTTGACTATATTATAATTAAAATAAACTTTTGTTCAAAAAATGACGCCATAAACAGAACAAAACAATAAGACAACAGGTATTTACTGTACATATGACGCAAGTAGATCAGGGTCCAATATGCATGTGCATATACTCGCATATATTGTTTTTCTGAAACTCTTTAAGAAAACCCAGAATTTGCGGAAATGTGACAAAATGGAATTATATACTTATGATAGAAGAGTAAAACATAAAATGTTAGTGTAAACATTTTGGTCAATTTGACAATAACAACTAAATTTGTATACTGTTTAAACCTAGGATTCCAGTATATACTAAATATTCTACCATATCCCAACCGAACTCTTTTATCCATGCGTAAAGAATTTCATATAAATTTTCATTTTAGCTTTGTTTATAATGTTCAGTTTCGCTTTGTTTATAATAATGTAGAATTGGAAAACTATATTCATGACAAAATGATAGATAAATAAGTTTTGCGTATTCGTTAATATTATAAAAGTAAATATATAGACGGAGAAAAACCACTTGAGTTACTATATACACCTATTTTTGATAATTCCTAGCAAATTAGGAAAGGTAGGGCCCTTCCTGAGTTTTGTAAAGATTATATATGTGTATATTTTTAAATCATTTTACTAATAGGAGTAATTTTGGTGCATGTTTGTTTTTTGGGGTTTTTTTGTTTTTGTTTTTTTTGAGAGAGAGCGAGCACATGCACAAGAGGGGGAGGTGGGGCAAAGGGAGAGAGAGAATCTCAAGCAGACTCCCTGCGGAGCGCAGAGCCTGACACAGGGCTTAATCTCAAGACCCTGAGATCGTGACCTGAGCCTGAAATCAAAAGTCAGACATTTAACTGACTGAGCCACCCAGGCACCCGTTGGTGCATGTTTTTTTAAGATCAGACCCAAGGATATTTGACATAACATTGGTCTTGACTCATTATAGGGAAGAAAATAAAATAAGAGGTACAACAACTGAAAGGGGGAAAAAAACATTATTTGCAGTCAATTTGAATACATATGTATATAAAAATCTGACAGAATCAACAGATAAATGTTAGAACTAATAAGAATTACTCTAGTCACCAGCAAGTAACCATAAATACACAACAACAGTATAATTCATAACATCAAAACATTCATAATATCGTATCTTGGAGCTTACTTAGAAAATAACTAAGATATCTACAGAAAAATAAAAGCAACTTGAAGACTCTACTGAAGGACATAAAAAAAACTCTGGATGAATGTATAATCATTTCATGTTTAGAAATCTAATAGAGTTTCAATTAAGTTACCAGCTGAGTATTTTTGAGGAACTCAATACCCTTATTCTAACATCCATATAAAATAACAGAGAACCTCCAACATCCAAGTCAACTTTGAGTAAGAGGAGCAAAGAAAGCTTTGGTGTTCATTAGTGTTACTCACTGATGACCTCCATTCCTCTGACCCCCAGACTGTTTGGCTCCCTCATGGCGCAGGGGGTTCTTTGACTCATTCCAGCCTATGAGTGGCAGTTGGATATGATGTCCGCCATTCCTGGACTGAGCATTTAATCGCTGATGGGAGACTTGAGGAGTTCTCTTCTCTTTCAGGTATGGCAATCAGCAAAGAGGGAGACCGCTGACTGTCCCGTCAGCCTAAGATGTTGTGACTTTTAGTTTTCAATCACTGCTGTTTTTTGTGATATTTGTTACTAAACAGAATCTAATCTACCCTGACTGACATAAGTGTGAAGTTACCCTGCCAGGTATTTGGACATAATGATAAAAAGAGTTTGGTATTTGTGCAAGATGAAGGGAACAGTGGCATAGTGCATAAAGCATAGACATAAGCCCAGGAATATATGTGAACAAATCAATAGGTCCGTTTCATGTATAGACCATTTCTCCTTTTAAGAAGAAAATAAAAACCAAACCCTGGACTATGGTCTAACTTAATCTGCAGTAATTGACGTGCCATGAGGCCCTAGCGGGAAGCAGTTGACACATTCAAATGGAGTAGTTAAAAGAGTTTAATAAAAAGACCATGGACAAAGTGGGAGAGGTTAAGGGAACCACCAGGGCCAGGTGAAAGGGTAAAAGACTGGCCACAAGAAAAAGCCACTCCTGAGCGGAATGAGGTGTGAGGAGGGAGGCTGACACCAGAACTGAGCAAGAGCGACCGCCATGATACAAGAGATTCTGGGCAGGAGCTCTAGCATTTGTGGCAAGTCACCAGTCCCTGCAAAACAAGCCAGCAGATGAGGATGGGTGAAAGGCAATAAATAACTCGTCCTCTATCCTCCTACCCTCACACTGCCTGCTGACTTCTTGTTGCTAAAACCCCAGAAGAAACGTAAGATGAGGAAATCCAGGTGATACAGTTCAAGCGTTCTTCTCAGGGTAAAGCGGGGTAAGACTAACGAAGAGGGGAGAGACATAAAAGAATATCTAGTGAATTGGGTTGAAAATAAATAGTTGTGCTGGAATTCTAGTTCATTCTTTTAGCTTGCATGGCAGTTAAGGACAAAGGAGATAAAGTGATAGCTGGGAAAAAAAATAGGATCAAGGAAGATTTTTATAGGATCTTCCTATATGTTGCATTAGTAGAAAGTGAAAAACTGAAGAGCCAGTGAAAACCAAAAGATCAAAATGAGTCTATGTTAAGGGTGTTAGGATTGGTCAAGAAGAGAGAGAGAGATGACAGAAATAACTTGATGGGCCAACCTTAACATTTGATTCCTGTAATCTGTTGACCCTCCTTTAACACCTCAGATGCTATTCACGGGTTTATTCAGAGGTTACTTGGCTGCCTGGTCACCTTCCATTCCTATGAGAAGCCGGAAATTGTTCTATGGTTAATTGGTAGTTTCACTCGTACACAAACCTTCCTCACAGAAGCTCCTGGTTTCCCTACCATTATGCAATTACCTGGTTTTATTTTCTAAATTCATTCCAGTTGGATGCTGATGTTTCTCTGTGTTGGGAGAATATACATAGATCCACCGCTCCTCCTGGGTGGTTGATCTGCCTACTTTTAGGTCAAAGGTCAAGACGACTTGATCTTTTTGATCTACAGCGTAGATGGGAGTCTAGCCAAGGCCTTGTGAACTGAGGAAGCCAGGCTCGTGTTCTCGAACTTGACTCTCCTCTGGAAAAAAACCTTCACCAAACTTCCTTGCTCCATCTACCAGCTCTTCTGCTTCACTCCTCCTGGGATTTGTTTTCCTGAGGCTTTTGAGAGTAATTTCAAAACTGCAAGCATTTTAAATGTGATGTCCATTTAAGTTTTCAGTTTTTCTTTTCTAATAGCAAAAGTTCTTTTTTTTTTTTTAAATCTCATACAAGATAATAGGAAGCTTTCAATTAAACATTTTTAAAAAGAGCTCTGGTTATTTTCAGTCACAGTGAAATGAATGCTAAGAAACATGTACCAAAAGGACAAAAAAAAAAAAAAAGCCAAAAACACTGAAGAAGATCAATCAGAAGAAATCTATTTTTTCCTCCTAAAATTATGTTCTTTCTGGCTTTGTCTCAGAAAGAAAGGATTTCTTTATGTAACAGAGCACACAGAGAATGTGCAGGCCTGTCCTACTTTCATAGAACTCTTAAATCATATTAGGCCAGAATGCCTGCCTTATTGTATAAAATATCTCCTTGAATCTGGGTTATTTCAAATAAAGGACTTAATGAAAGCTTACAGAACTCTTCTCCCGTGGAAAAAATGATTTAATGAAAACATAACAAAATGCCTCCTCGCTCAGCCTCCACTAAGCCCTGAGAAATGAAAATGTATCAGGATGTCACTGCGTAGCTTTGAATAATAGAGGCTTGGATATATATGTAAACAGAGAATAAAATTCACAAACTGACATTAAAGCATTTATTTCGGGTGAAACTATAGGAGAAAAAATATCCCAAAATATCTCAATTTGGTGGCCTCACCTTAGTTTAGACGGAAGAGTCAGACCTGAGAAATCTCTTTCTTCAGATGTGTGTGGAAGTGATACTCACCTTGTAGGTTTTCTGTAAAGATTAGAGATATTTTATAAATTCATTCCTTAAGCATCTAATACGGGCTAGGTGTCTTTTCTATGGGCTAAAACAATAAGGGTAAATACGGCACAGTTCTTGCCCTTAAAGGCTGTAGAGTGATACATAAAGTGCCTGGAACACAAGTCTTGTTCAATAAGTCGAATACATGGTTGTTTCCAGTCAAGTAAATTGTAACTTCCTGCATGTAATAAGTCAAGAAGTTGAGTTCCTAAATCAAGGCTTTGGGTAGGAAATGAGTAAGCACTTATTCCTTCTCTGAACTCTTCCTTGTCTTTCCAAGACAACTGCCCCATGAATCCTGAGTCCCCACAATCCCCAGCTGCCTTCCCCCGACACGTATGTGCTCACAAGCATGTACGAGAATTTGGCACACAAGCACTATCACATAATGGATTATGACAGTTTTGGCAATAACCTTGGGCTGTCTTGCTGGAAACGTCTAATCTAGCTATGTGACATTTGGCGAATTCGTCAACCTAAAATTTACAGGCTCCTTTCTTGAAAGTGAAGTTAGTAATATTTCTATTTCACATGTTTGAGGAAAAATGAGATAGTGTGAGACAAGTTTGCACTACATAATTGGTATTCATCATTCATAATGTTATAATATTATCCTCTTGATTACAGATTAGTGTATGCTTAAACTGTGAGTAGAAAAGCGTATGTCTGGAGATATACTTGGTATGAAGATTCATCTTCTTTTCTTGAAAACCAAGTCCATTGAATTTCGTTGTAAAATATTATGTATTTATATCTGATCACAAAGCGTTTTACAAATCCTCTCTCAGAAATTCTCTAATTCTTTATTATAGTATGTGTTTGTAGAAAGTGCTAGATCCGAGCATTTATGGTCATCTGTGACATACAGGTGGAAAAGTAGTCAGGTGATCGAGCCAGCTGTATGGTGTCATTTTTGTTGTCTGAGCAAGCTGATTAATTGAGAGTCAACTTCATGAGCTCTTACAGTGACGGTAATAGGAGTTGAGTTTAATACACTATAAAATGAAATAGATTAGTTCTATTTTGCTTCTCCCTTTCAAATATTAAATTACCAGGATAAACCTTCAAAACCTTTGGTTCTTCACCCCTTCTATTAATCCTATGTATATGAGGTAAGAGGTAAGAACCTTTGCTCAGAAGACATGTTTCAGAGAATTAAGTTTAAAACATATCAATGGCTTGAGAAACAACGATTTACTAGGAAAGAACATTCAATGCACATAAGATTACCAGACCTAGTGAAGGATCTAGTAGCCTTCCCTGCTACTCCAGGACATGGTGTAAAGAAAGGAGAAGTGCCAGTTATAGATAATTATTGAGTGCTACAGTCACAAATATCGAGTACCACCTTGAACTTTTGGAAGAGAGAGATGTAATTTCAGAATGGAAGGTAAAATTATTATGGACTCTAGACTAGGGTTAATATACCTGGTCGGAAATCACAGAGAGAGGGTGATGAATAGAACAAATTAAAGTGAGCTTATTTCCTCTTTCTAACAAGCTCAGCAAAATGGAAAAAGAACTCTTGTTTTTAGAAATTTCTATTTTAAAAGTATTGACTCATATGAATATCTTGAGATGTTTTGTTTTGTTACTTTACTCTCAATAAGTTGAGCAATTGACCTAAGGGTATAGATTTGCTTGCTAGGTGTAAACTGTCTGTTTCTTCTAGAACTGATCCTGCATTGTATCATTGTTGAGACATAAGACGAATAAATTATTATTGAGTAACTAGCATTGTAGGCATTGTGCTAACTATGTGTATATATATATACATATATATATATGTATATATATATACACATATATATTTAACAATATATTTATTATGTTAGCATTTAAAAATTTCATTCCTTAGACTTGAAACTGATAGAATAGAAACAATTGAAAGGAAGGAAAATACAATTATACATGAGGGAAAATACATCACTACTTTGGCTATTAACAGGTGCTAGGACATTAACAGGATTTTCTGTAAGGCCTGGGTTTAGAAATCCTGAGTAAACAGAGACAATTATTTAGAGTAGATGTTTAGTAAAGGGTCAGAACTAAATCATATTTAGGTAATATCAGAAAATGTTCACAAATTTATTATCCTATAAAGCTGAAAGAGATACTGTAAATAGTTCACAAACAATCGTATTATATGTCGTCACTTTACAATATGAGGAACTACAAAACAGAATTATTTAACGCCTGGCCTGCCATCCAGATTTCCTGGTTTTAGAACTCCACCTTAATCCCACTTTAGACTTCGCTTAGATTTGGAATGAGTGATAGGAGCTAAGTAACAAATTTTGAGGTGATAGGCTCTCAGGGCTAAATATATATCCTACCTAACACCCATCAGACTTCATTAGCCAGTACCCGTGGCCTGCGGCGCTGGCATGTAGTATTAATTAATGGAAATTTTCAAGGAAACCTAAGTGTCAATGAGAATTTTATTCACTCTGTGCTGCTTTTTTTTCCTTACACAAACTTTCCTTTTACAAAACGTCCTTCTTTCCTTCTTTTCCACATTTTATTCACTTTCGGTTAATTAAACGATGCCTCTAAAGAACCTTTTGGCCCCAACTGGTCTTGCATTAACAAAAACTGCTCAGATCACAGATTTCTTAGAATTCTGAGAAAGAGTAAACCTCGATTTACACTATGCGCAGTGAAGTAGTTCAGATACCGATAATGTTAAAAAAAGATTTTTCTCAACCCATAGTCACTTTTAAAAATTATTTTGTATGTTTAGATGGTTTCCATATAGGATCTCATACAATTACAAATATTTCAGGAAGTATTTATTGCCATTTTGTTGTTTAATATAAATAACCTGCATAATGGATGTAATATATATATGTAGACAGTACTTCTGGCTATGGTTTTAACAACCCACAGCATAGAGCACCTAGCTGACTCAGTTGGTTGAGCATGACTCTGGATCTCACAGTCCTGAGTTCAAGTCCTGTGTTTGATGTGGAACATACTTAAAAGAAAAAAAATTTTTTTAAAAACACCTATCATGTCAACAGGGAGATGGGCAAATATAACCTTGAATCAACAACCCACAGTTGCCTGCTATCTCCTTCCTCGCTAAGGTCCAATGTGTGGCTAAAGTAAAATAGTGAAATGGCCCCTGAAAATCCCTTCATTCCAAACACACTAAAAAATATATATGCATTATGTATTTAATCTATTTTGTACTTAATATCTTCAATGAAATGCTTATTTAAGCACATCATTCTCTTCCAAGTACTTTCAAGATGTCAGAGCAGCCTGTTTTCTAACTTCTGGAGCCAGTTAACATCATTTTAATGTTTTTCCTTGAGTATTCTTAGGATTTCTTGTCAGAAATATGGTTGTTTGTTTTTTCAACTGAACTTTGCTCTTTATTCTGTTTTGTTTTGTTTTTTGGACTGCTCTTAATTTCAAAAAAAATCCGGCATTTGCAGCATTTCTGTCCCCAAAAAACCAAAACGTTATTTTATTCATTCATGTGTATGTTTGTTTATTGATGTATTTATTCAGAAGTGTAGTTAACCTAGTGTTATGTTAGTTTTGGGTGTACGTTGCAATGATTCAACAATGCTACACGTTACTCAGTGCTCATCATAATAAGTGTAAAAATCATATAAGAAATTACAAGGTTTTCATGAGAGAATAGAGCTCTGGACTTAAAATCGGAAGGTCTAGATTGAAGTTCTGCCTGGACCCCTTAGCCATTTGGCAAGTTACTTCAAACACCTAAGCCACTGTGTTCACACCGGTAAAATGGAGATTGTACCGACCTTATTTCTTGTTGTGAAGGAATTATTGTGTTCTGTTAATGGTCATGTTTTCTTAAAATGCACTTCTCTAAAAATATACATCAGATGGAGGTATAGATATAGCATGTGTATAAATGTGTGCGTGTAGATATGACCTACACATGTTTTTCAAAGATAATTTTATATATATATATTTGTGAGGAAAAAAAAAGTGAGAAGAGCACTGCATATCTTAATGGAGAATAAAGCACCAGAGAGTGTGAAAGAAGAAAGCTGTGCAAGATAAAAATAAGTCAGTTTGACAGTTATACTTAGTTGGGGCACTTTAGCTAAAGAGATAGAGGGACACAAACAATTTTAATAGAATTCAGTTATTCATGGTCTTTGTCAAAAAATTATTATACTGTTTTTTTAATTTAATGAAGGGGCTATATCATGGTGAAAACAAAGGAATAGGTTACTTTCAATAAATATTTTAGCCCTATTCATTTATAAAAGATCTCACTAAGTCTAAGAAGTAAAATAGAAAATATTAAGAGGTTGAACAGTTATGATTTTCAATACTATATTTCAATTTTAAATTTTATTAACTCTCTGTTTAAAGGAAATCAGCACACTTCCACTTTCTTCCTCTTTGATTTCATCTTCAAGGTTTTTTTCCTTCTCTCCTCCCTCCTTCCTCCCTCCTTCCTCCCTCCCTTGAGCCTCCCTCCCTTCCTTCCTTTCTTTCTCTCATTACTATATCCTCTATATCCTCTGCCACAGGCTTTTAAATATCATCGAAAAGCTACATGTTTTCTATATTTTTGAAGTAGTTTAAATGGCAATATATCAGTATATCAACTAATCAATATTTCCAGGAATACAGGATGCTCTTTTGATCCACAGATTTACTCTTCTGTTACTTCAGATGGATACCTTTGTATTTTAAATAGATGCAATTTTCTAATCTCTTGAATTTTCTTTTTCCGAGCAATCAGTTACACTGGATCCTATTTCTCAGTTTGACGTATCTATCACTGTTTTCTACCTTCTTTACTCTCTGTTTTCCTTTCTATAGTATCCTAAGCCTTTCTTCCCTCTATGTGAATGTATTGATTTCTATCTTATTCAATTTTGTTCCATGGTGCTTCTAATTCATCCCTGGTTTTAAAATGGGACTACTTGTATTTTACCACTGTAACCCCATTTTTTTGTCGTCTCGCTTTTGAACTGTGGCCTCAACATCCCTTCATCCCTTCCTCTTCTATTTTTCCCCCTTCTTTCTATTCTTAAATCGCGGTTATGTATCATATTGTAGGATAAATGTCTTCTCCAGAGTAGGATTGATCGTCAGTCTGGAGCTGCTGCCCCCTTGTGGCGGCAGTGGAGGGAGGCTTCTGTGCCGTCCGGCATCTGCTCCAGGTGACAAAGGCATTCTGAAGTGTGAAGGGGCAGACATGATTGACAGCGATGACTCACAATTAACGTGATCTCAGCAGGCATGTCCCTTTCTGCCTTTAATAGAAACATTAAAGAGCAAGCTGGAACAATCTTCCAACAGGAGAGAATTATCAAGAACTTCACAAGTACCATACTGAGAAGCACATGAATTTAACCTTCCAAGAAAGAAGCAGGCAAAGGGGTGATTTGAGAACTGTAATTAGCAAGCTTAATTCCACCTTTTTTCCCATAAGAGAAGGTGGAAAACAACAACAAATAGCACATGCTTCGCGTGTGGGGTTTTAAGGGCTGTAAAAGAGGAATATGACCTATAAACGTGAATTTCTCCCAGAAAAAAGGATTGTTCTGCTGTTTTATTCCTGCATGCTCATTAGTGTCGTCAGTTCTGTCCACAATTTCTACTGGCTCCGAAGAGTGGGAGTGTATTTTCCTTGGCTCCCTCCTTACCTCGTTAGAACCCTCTTTTTCCCCTCCATCCTAGGTGTGGGTTTGAGACATGGTGTTCTTTCCACTTCTGTATGGCTTTGGAGAAAAGACATAGAGCTGTTTCACATATAGATTTGCTGGCCTGGTTGATGAAGTTTTACTCTCCTTTTTGAAATTTGATTAAATGGGGTTTTTTGGTTTTTTTGCTGGCATTCACTCCACCAAGCCAAGATATGTCTTATTCCCAGGAGAAGATAGTCTCTGCTTCGGGTTTTTCACCTACTTCATTTTAGAGTTCCAGGAAATGGGGAGCCTTGGATGTTTTTCCTGATTGTATTGAAATCCTCAGATCTTGAGTGATGAGCCAGGATTGCCAATCTCAAAGTTGAGATTTTCCTCTCAGCATTACTTTAACACATAGTTATTTTCATTATCATTATTTTTCAGAACTCCTGTCTTTTCTCATTGTATTTTGCTATTCACCCAAGAATTATTTCATTGAAGGCTTTTTATGTGTGATCAATGTTTGTAATAGCTTCATTTTATAGACCTTCCTGATATCTTCTTTGCAATTCAGTATGTGATCAATTTTGGGAATGTTCCACGTATAGTGGAGAAAAAAGATATATTCTCTATGATCAGGGTGTGGTATTTAGTAAAGATACACGAGATCTGCTTTATTGATTATAATGTCTCAATATTCTATGACTTTGCTTCTCTTGGTCTACTTGGCCTGTCTTGTATGACAGGTGTTGTGTAGAAGTCTTTTACTATTATTCTCATTCCTCTCCTTGCAACTCTTACATCTCATGTTGTAGTTTCAGTCTTATTTAAGTGGTACATATATCTTCATAACTGTGATATCTTCATTAGGATTTATGTATCCTTAGCTTGATCAAATGCCCCCTTTTGTCTTGTTTACTGCATTGTGCCCTAAAGTATATTGTCTGATAATAACAGTTCAACCCCTACTCTTTTATTGTTTCCATATACCTGGCATGCTTATAATTGATTCATTTTTCAATATTTGAAACAAAACTAAATTTTTTCATAGAGTTAAGCTTTGCTTTATGAGCCAGTCTGAAAGTCTTTTTAAAAATAGGCTAGCTAAACCTAGTCATGTTTCCCGATGTAATAGATATGTTTGATTGCAACTCTGCATTTTGTTTTATAATTATTGTATATATTTATTATATTTCTTTTTCCATTTGTTGTCTTTGATTTGAAAAAAATTCTGTAATTAAAAAAGATTTGTATCTTTGTTTTAATGATTTCCTTTTTATTTACACCATTTATAATTCTCGTTCTTCTTCACCATACTATCTACTTTGCCAATTTTAAATTGCATCCTTTGTTACCTACCTATTACCCATACAAAAATCAATAACCTCACACTACTTTCCCCATTCTCTCGCTTCCGCATCCATCTATTTTTAGTTTTATTCTAATACTGTCAGAATACTTAACAAATGCTGTTCTCCCACCCATTTGGTCCTCACTCCTGCTTTAGCCTCAGCTCTGCAATTAAATACGTTAAATACTCACCATCAGTCCTTGTGCTGAACTTTCTCTAGTTATCTCTTTGGTTTAATGAAGTGCATTTCTCAGAGAATCAATCTTTGTACAGAATTCCTGAGTTCTTATATGCTTAAAACTATAGGCTTAATACTTGAAAGACAGTTTAACTGTATATAAAATCCTTGGCTTGCATTTTATTTTCTTGAGTTTCTCGAGAGGAAAGCTAATATCTAACTGCTGTAAAGTATCTACAATCATTGGTTGCTAAACTGTTATGATGTAATTATATCCAGAAGATTTGTGTTTCAGTGTAGAGGGTGGTTTCCTATATTTTTGGACCTTAGTTATTGGTAATGATAGATATTTCTCTACATGTCTGGGTACATCCAGGCATAAAAAGTTAAATTAATTTAATCGAACACTTGATCCAGAAAAGAAATTCATCAAAATAACGTATCCACAAAATGTGACAAAATTCAATCAAAAGGATTAAATAACCACCATCTAATATATTTACAATTTTGCACATAATGCTTTTGTTACTTTAGTTTCCTCTCAAAGATTATTCAACTATAGTCTATATTCTATATTTTGTCTACGTGCATGCAGAGGTCAAAATTATTTTTTAAAATATACTAAGATATTATTTACCTTTTCACTGTATTGACATTTACATTGATAATGCAAAAGCAATGATGCAGTAAACTGCTGGGGACTTAGCACAAAGCAAGGCAGTGACACCAAACTATATTAACAGTCACTGTATTTATTTTTTTTTAACTTCCACTCACTTGTAAGGAAAATGCCAGTTTCATTTAAGACCGTCCTTAATGAGGAAGTTAAGATTATTGTTATTAAACCTAGACCCTTAAGTACACATCTTTTTAATTCTTTGTGGTGAAATGTAAAAGATACCAGAAGCACTTCGCTGCCTGCCAAATTATGATAGTTGACATGAGGAAACCTGTTTGTGGTTTTTTTGTTGTTTTTTTCTTTTTGAGTTGCAAGCTGAACTAGCCTTTTTAATAAGAAGTGTAATTTTTGCTAAAAAGATAGACAAATGCTACTTATTCTCAACAATTAACAAAGTAAGCTTGTCACTTTAAGAAAAACAAGTGATGATAGTTGTCAGTGATAAAATTAGACTTTTAAATAAAAACAGAACTTTGGAAAATTTCTATCAGCCTTCCTGAGTCTGGAGGCTTCTCAATATTCAAAGACCTTTTTGATGATATTGGTGATGATATTAACACATGTGCTTTAAATATTTTATGAAATATGTCAATAAGAACTGCCTAGCTCAATGAACCAGTATTTTCCAAAATGAATATGCTATTACCAAGTCAGGCATAGTTAAAAGAGCCATTCAAAATGCAAGATTAAAAAGAATGCATACAGACTGATGTATTTTAAAGCAACATTTCAAAAGTTCATTAATATGATTTCAGATTCCATATTTCCTCTAATCTTCTAAGAAATTACCACTTGTCAAATTGTAATTATCTAATATTATCGAAAGAGGATATTAAAATACTTTCTTCATATATTTCTTTCTTCATATATTTCAACATATCGAATGGATTTAATACAGAAACAGCTATTAATAAAACAACATATTGAATTGGATTTAATATAGAAACAGGTATGAGAATCCAACTGTCCTTTATTAAGAAAACATTAATGAAATTTGAAAAAAAATATGAAACAGCATTCCTCACTATATATTTTTGTTCTGGAAAATATGGTTATTTTTCTTTAAAATATTTATTTACAAGTATATTATTGTCATTTTAATTGCGTCAATAAATATTCTAGAGTATCTAATTTTGTAATTTAATTAGAAATGTTAATTTCTAATATTGATACCTATAATACACGATTGTTCTTTGAGGACCTTCCATTTGTTTGTTTAAGAGTGTAAAGAAGTCTAAAACCAAGATGATTGAGAACAAGTGATCTATATCCAAACTTAAAAACCTTTAATAGGTTCCTGTTGTCCTAAATATGAAAACCAAACTCTTAACATGGTACCAATTAACAACATGTCATAATCACATGAACACAGATTTAGTTCTTTAGTCCCATGATGTTCCCTCCTGTGAGCACACTGTTCCTTCTCCGTAGCATGTTCTTTTTTTTTTTTTTAAGATTTTATTTATTTATTCGACAGAGAGAGAGACAGCCAGCGAGAGAGGGAACACAAGCAGGGGGAGTGGGAGAGGAAGAAGCAGGCTCATAGCGGAGGAGCCCGATGTGGGGCTCGATCCCAGAACGCCGGGATCACGCCCTGAGCCGAAGGCAAATGCCTAACCGCTGTGCCACCCAGGTGCCCCTCTGTAGCATGTTCTTAATCCATTTCAACTAGTTAACTCTTTCTCATCCTTCTGGTTTCAGCTCAAGCAGTACTTCCGCAGACTGTCTTGGAATCATGCCCTTGTATTCCATTACCTTTTTTCTTTTTCTAATTTTACATTTATTGATGAAAATAATTTGTTAAGGCTTTCTTCCCAACAGGTGGAAAAACCATAAAACCATTAAGGATGCGTGTTTTGGCTCACGACTGTTACCATTCTTCCTAACAGAGTGCTTATCACAGGGTAGGATGGGAAATAAAATACTTGTTGGTGATTGGAGAAGTGGATGCATACATGAATTGGCAGGGGAAAGAGTGAATCATAAAGAACATGACCTAGCACGAACAGCTTCTGCAGTGATACAAAGATCCAAGATAAACACTTGAAAGAAATACATTTCATTTAGGTCACTCGTGGAATTTTCCCTTGTGCAATTTCATTACTACATATTCTTGTTGGCTATTTCTTTTGTAAAGGAAAAGAAAGAAAGTAGAAATAACATATAACGACATTTAGTTGTGGTAGCAAATGTTCTTGCGCAAGCCTGGTAATGAGCAATTGTTAGCAAACAACTCTTGTATTTCACATGACTGATTTCCTATAGATTATATTAAAATTATATTATTTTTATGGATATCTTTTTTCTCGTAATCTCATCTGTTTCCTCTTTTGGCCTAAGAATCTACAGTCAAGTAATACTTATTGACTTGCATTTCTTCCATACCTCCCTGTTTACTAGCCTGTCGTTATTAGCACACTTTGTTGTAAGTGTGTAATTTATCAGTCTCCCCAAGAGATTTTACACTTCTTAAGGGCTCAGACTGTATTTTATTCATCTGTGTATCCACAGGATAGAATAAGGTGTTCAACACTTGATAAGCAATAAATGAATGTATGAATGAATTATTAAATTAAACATTTAATAGATGGTGTTTCATATTCCTTAACACTTTTATTAAATTCTTTCAGTCAAAACTCAGGTAATGGGAGAAATCAAGATTGCACTGAAGAAGGAAATGAAGACAGATGGTGAACAACTAATAGTTGAGATTCTCCAGTGCAGAAATATCACCTACAAATTTAAATCTCCCGATCACTTACCAGGTATCTAATTTTGTGATAATGAGCAATGTCATACATCTAGGAATTCTGTAGGAATATGTCCTAAATAATCTGGAAAATGTAGAGTAAAATTTGGGTTGTACACCAAATATATCTGAAAAATGGAAAGTAATAACTAATTTCTTTTATGTAAAACCAGTTGATATTTTACTAGTTTTTAGCTAAATTTTCTCAACACATAAACTTAGAGTAATGTATTTACCATACAACAGGAAAACTGAATTGCTAAGAAAATTGGTGTATCTTTTAAACACTTTCTGTTGTCTGAAACAAATCGAGCGCAGTCTTCCGGCTTTGTGTAAAACATAGGAGAGCTCAGCGTACAAGTATAATTCTTTCAATAGAAAATTGTGTGAGTCGTGGACACTTTACAAGCTGAGTTCTTATTTTCAGATTTATATGTAAAAATATATGTGATGAACATCTCTACGCAGAAAAAGGTAATCAAGAAAAAAACGAGAGTATGCCGACATGATAGAGAGCCCTCATTCAATGAAACTTTTAGATTCAGCCTCAGTCCTGCCGGACATTCTCTTCAGGTAACTCTATATTATACTGTTACTATTTTAAAATTTTGTTCATAAACAGTTTGTTTTCCATTGTTATTTGACATGTGTATACTGATCATACAGTATGTGACATTTTACATGTTAATTCTTAGAGGTATCTTTCCAGTGGCCCTTTAGAATTTCACAGCCCACTCACCCATCCGATTAGCTACCAAGTCTTCCCTATTCTGACTACTCAGTTCCTTTCATGTAGATTTATTTCCATGCTCACTGCCACTATTCCTCTTTGAGTCCTCATCTTTATTACTCAGATCACTTTAGCAGTATACCTGGCCTCCTTGGCATCAGAGTCTTACCCTCTTAATTCATTTCATCACACTGCTGGCAAGGGTATCTTCTAAAAATGGCTAGGAGTGTGGCAGGATGGATGAAATAGGTGAAGGGTATACTTATTGTGATGAGCACTGAGCAATGTATAGAATTGCTGAATCGTTGTGTTGTATACCTGAAACTAATGTTAACACTGTACGTTAAGGATACTTGAACTAAAAATAGGTAGATAGATGATAGATAGATGGATAGATAGATAGATAGATAGATAGATAACAACACTGGCTAGCAGGTTCCATTAAAGCCCTTCAATGACTCACCAATATCCTGCCTCATTCATAGTTCTCTAAGGTGAGCTGTAATTGTATTGATTTAATCTCATCTCCTTGTGTACTTCCCAGCGCTCTCTGTACTCCAGTCACACCACAATCTTCAAATCAGGTTAAGCCTCCAATGTTTTGCTCCTATTTTTCTTCCCTTTCAATATTGTCTTCTTCATCTCTCTCCACCCATCTCATTGGTCCACAATCTTTCAATGTTAACTCAGCCCTTTACTGATGACCCCAGGTACAATTCATCACACCTTATTCACATAACACTTTGCTTAACCTATTAGGCTATCAGTCCTAATCTGTGCTGTACAATCATCTATATGCTTACCTGTCACTGCTTCCATGCCTCCTGCCTCTCTAGGACAAGGCCTGGCTTTCATTACTCCTTGTTCTACAGCCTCATACAATGCTGGTACATAGTGTGTCTTTAGTGGATGTGGGAACAAGGAATGAAAGAGGGAAAAAGAGGCAGGAGGAAAGAGATGAAAAAATATGGGAAGAGTAAGACCATGGTATTGGCACTTAAGGGCCCACACTAAAGACAAATATAAGAAATATTACTAAGCTTAAACTGTACTGAGAGCACCGACAGACATTAGAGTGGAAAGAAATTTAAAAAAAACAAAAACAGTAAAGGATGCCCTGCAGTCCATGTGAACAAAAGTGTCATCTGCAGAGATTAAGTAGTTAGAGAGGGGGCGCGGGGGAGGAAGATCACACATTTGTTTGAAATGTGATACATTTGATAAGAAAGCGGGCTCCAAGTGAAAATCTGCAATGCCATCTGAAATCCCAAAACCAGAGGCCAGAAGAGATATGAATTATAACCATACCTAGAAATGTAGATTTTGAAGTCAGAAACGTAAAAGTAAGGTTTTAACCAAGAATGAAGATGAATTCTCTAAAGGAGATTCTGAAAGAGAGAGCAAAAGAGAACTGCCAAGGATTCATGGTTAGCACTACTAATGCTCTCCACCTTTCTTTCAACTCCTCTCTAAAAGAAAAAATAAATGTCTTGAGTCTGAGATCCTATGGCATTTCACCTAACGTAAGTTCTACATATGACAAGAAATCACTTTGGAAGTGCATACCATAGTGAAATCACCAGTAAATGAAATGTTAAATAAAATTAATGTTGTGTTTTATCTGCCTTGCAAGCTCTTGTTTATTTCTCAGCACTCAATTTCGTATCTGAGTTAATATTTCATAAACCAGTAGAAAATGTACCTAGCAAAGTTCTTTTGAGAAATTTTCCATTCATGTAAGCATAAACCTAGTCAAAATTAGCTGCTAGTGCATGTCATCTAAAATTCTCATATCCTCCAGGATGTCTTTTCCTTTGGGAAATGCTGATGTGAATTAATTAACATTATGCACATCTTTTGAGGACATCTTGAGGATTAGCTCTCTTACACGTTTAGCTGCTACTTTCCCTCACCCTTTCTTGTCTGTGTGATTTCTTTGATGATCAATGTCCTTTAAAAAGGTTGAAAAATATATGCAAGTGTATATAATTTTGACTATTTTTTCTAGATTTTACTTTTCTCTAATGGAGGGAAGTTTATGAAAAAGACCTTGATTGGCGAAGCCTGTATCTGGCTTGACAAAGTGGATCTCAGAAAAAGAATAGTCAACTGGCACAAACTTTTGGTCAGTCCTACTCAAACCCATTGAAGAAATGTGTCTGCTCAGGGTATAGAAACTGCTCTAAATAATTTCACATCAAGACTAGAGGTGGATACTATTCTACAGTGTTTTTAGGGGTAAATGAGAGAGGAGGAATAACAGGCAAACACATACCTAAAGCTTTGTGAATGTTCTGTTGTGGAACAGAAAAAAACTCAAATGAAAAAAGTTCATATATCGGAGACCATAAAAAAGAGCTTTGAGTCCTTGGATGGCTTCAAGAAAGACAGTGAGAGCTTTTTTGATTCCTTAATGCACAGATCTTTGAGCAGAGTTGAACTGTAGCTTAAGGCAGCCGCTCGAATATTAATATGGTTCCTAATGCAAGACAGAGTCAATCATTTGTGCAAAAGAACCTTGGTTGAAAGGAAAGAACTGCTGTAACAAATCTCAGTTTTCAGGAGTCTAAAGATCTTTTTTCTTCATCTTACTTCCTCGGACGACTTACTGTTTTTAGATTCTGACATAGGATACAACTATAGTATGCGTTCAAGACTAGACGTGAGGTGGTTGGGTTCAGAGGGAGAGGGTACTGGAGATGGAGAAATTACGGCTTTTAGATTTTCTCTCTGTCCAAATGTTACAAGCGTGAGCATCGCCGATTTTGGAATCCATGTTGTAAAAGCACATTTGTATAATATGAAATGATGTAGAGTGAAGATAATATTAAGTGGAAGTGGAATTATATTTATGTAGAAATAAAGCCATGATTGGCTCACACAGAATGTTGCCCCACAAAAATATTGGAACCTTGGTTGAAAACATCAAAATCTCCTTACCTGATCATTAAGCCAATACATTTTCAACGTACATACCAAAGAACATAGGTTAAAATGGTATGTTCCAGGAAGTGTGATAAGTTGTTCTTTGTGGAATTGCAAATGTTTTTCCACATGTTTTCTTTCTGTTGAGTGAGGTATTGAAAGAGAGGAAATTCTTCCTCTGGCGAACAAATCATATTAATCTGTGACATGGATTAATTAACTTGGTGTCATTTCCTGCTGTTCCATGATGCTTTTTTTGTCCTTAATGCATTAATTGATTGTATAAGGAAAACCCTGACACTAAACTCAAGTTCTTCCTAGTGCTCCATTTTTCTCTGTTAGTGACAATATCACAGTGATCAAGTTCATCAATATTGGGAAAATAAGTGAAAAGTCGGTATTATATTGAGATTAAAATATAACTTGAGCTATTTTATTAATACGGAATATATGGACCAATGTCCAAGTCATTAAAAGGAAGCTTCGTCTTCTCCGTCAACCAACTGTGTAGACAAAGGAAGTAGAATGGAGTTCTAGGACATGCACTCTGCTGGGAGGAGGAGCCTGGCTTCTGACTTGGTCCTGCCCCTGTGTCACCTTGCACATGTCACTTAAAGTCACTTCCCCCAGTTTTCTTATTTGTAGGATAAAAATAATTACATATTCCTAGCCTTCCTAATGGAATGTTGGGGTGATCAAGCCAAGTGAACTGTGAGAAAAAAAAAGAAAGCACATTGCCAGATATAGTTTTATACATAAAGTGAGGAATAATTATTATGCAGCTCTTTATTTCTCAAATTTTATATGCAAAAACATCCTCCATACCGATGGGAAGCATTGACTTGGATAAAAGTAGTGTATTCGCTCCAAAACTAATGGTTTTTCTTTAAAATACAAACTTGCATTGAACCTGAGAAAAGGTGAAGAATTAAATCAAGATGATTTGCGAATTGGGTTATTATAAATGAAATGAGTCATGCCAATCTTACACTATTCCCATATCCTACCCTAAAATAAATTGCTTCTCAGAGCATTCTGAGTTTGAAAGCTGCTTCTTCATTCAAAGTTGAGATTTTAGCAGGTTTTGAGAAATTATCTCCAAATACATTGGTTGGATATTGAATTTTCTCACTTTTAAAGAAAAACATACTTTAAATTTGAGAGGAATTGATTAAATGCAAAACATTAAAAATAAAACAATTTCTAATAATTTCAGGCTATACATCTTTATTATGTTCGTAAAGAAATACAAAATCACTCTTCCCCAATCCAAGGAAGAAAACAGTCCGTTTTCTTCCGTCTATGTTTTCACCTGTCCTCCCTGATAACGCAGCGTCATTCACCATTGATACCGCTCTCAAACAAGCAAGCCAGGAAGGGAGCACGGAAGATTCGATACTGCTAGGATTTTATTTTTAGAGACAACTAGATCTGCTGATGGTTGCTATGGATATTTCCAGCAGAAATGAGCGCTTTAGGGAGCTTGTAATCATCACTCATAGCTGGGGAAGGGAAGGATTCGGGAAGATCTCTTTCTGACATAAAAAGATTCTGCTATTCACCCTTCGAAGGAAACTCTGGCTCACCTTGGACCCTCTTCTGCAGCCGCGTACATCCAGCGGTATGCATGAGAGGTTGTATGACCAGTAAGTTTGACTTCATTCCAGTTGTGATTTCTTTTAGAATAACACAAATGAGGTGCCACCAAAACAAAGATCATCCCTTGGTAGCTACTTGACCTGAAAGGGTAGGAGTTTCTCCATTCTAGGTGCCCCTTTGTTCCAAGGCACCAGCGATGGGGCCAGGTCAGTCAAGAGAGCTAACGACAGGGCTTCTTTTTTGTGCACCAGCATCCCCTTCAGAGAGCATAAGATCCTGCCACAGTGTGCCAAGTTTGCAGCTGACCAAAATCCTAAATTGTGCGGGAATTATTCTATGCAACACTGATCCTCAAACAAACGCATTTCTTCTGAATGATGTCGATTACCCTTCTTACAACCAAGCTGTTTCTTTTTTAATTGCAAATAGGGCTCTTGGTGGTTTTTTACTTTTTTGTATATATCACAGCACATAATTTTCCACTTTTTCGTTTCTTTTTATTTTTTGGAATCAGTTTTTTTTAATCCTACTGATGACAAAGTTTGTAATCTCTGAATAATACACGGTCAGTCCAGTTCCAACACCTATATCTTGAAAAGCATCTTAATTTTCCCACAACTTCGTTGAGTCATCAGAGACTGGAGTTGCTTCTTGGTTTCAAATTTGGTCCTAAAGAAACTTTTAGCTGTAGAAGCAAAAGCACAGAGTGAATTTTTACAAAAGACGGGGATTTGTAGAATGGTCATTACAGACAGGTAACGGTACAAGCAAGAAGTCGGTGTTTCCCCCTGTTTTTACTTAAGATTAAGAAGATTTTTGGTGACTCTGACCTCTTTCTTTACCATTTCTGTTGAAAAGAACAGTATCCAAGACTAAGGAACAGTGATTGTCTTTGTTCCTTAATGTGCCCATATTGTAACTAATCATACAAATAAATGCATATTTTCAGCATATCAGTGGACTTAGTTTTGTGGATCACACACATTAAAATAGTCATATTGTGGGAATATTATAGCTGGTAACCAGCTGATATTGATTCTTACTGTAAGAATGGTTGTGATGGTAGTGGTGATAGTCGTAGTGACACTAGGTTGGTGGTCATGTGAAGTAAAACAAAATTCTATACTATATTGTGCCCAATTTATTAGAAATTATTTGATCGATGTTTCATTTCATTAAGATATCATAAAGATGTTTATAGTATTTTTTTACTTTATTATTTAAATCATAACAATATTTTTAAAAACTTATTTTCATTGCTATAATGTCTAATATTCCAAAAGCAGCCAACTACAGCTATATATATGTTTATAACTCTCCACGTGACAGAGTGAGTTTCTGTCTTTTTGAGCTTGACATGGAAGTGAAAGAAAGCTCGATGAATAATTATGAGCCGTCTCTTTAATAATTACTTGCCTTTGATGTAATTCAAAAATGAATGAGTGAAGCAGATATTCTCATTGAATATGACACATTGATGTTTTCTGTATGTTCCATGTTGTTGTCATTATTCAAGATATCCATTAAGTCAAAATCATTTAATCAAATGATTCCTTATCTGATATGTAGATCGAGAGCATTTCTTAAATGGTTACCCTGTACATAACTATACATTTGGTAAAATAGACAAAGTTGAAATATTAATTTCATTTGGCATTCAGCATGTGAATATGATTATCGTTTGATTGTGTCTGTATATTTGTTGGTGATGTGCTCAGGTGCTCCCACTACTGATTAATGTGTGTGCTAATATCCTAACAAAAACACATCTGATATTAATGGGAAAAAAATCTTGTCTGAAAAAAATAAAAATCTAATAAAATTTATTTCAAAATAAAAAATAAAGTACTTGGAGATATGTCTTGTTTCTAACTACATGTTGCATGCTGTGTTGGTGATTTGCTAATGTGTTCTTTTCTGTTCTACCCAAATCTCTCTGGAAAATCTAATGAACAAATATAAATTCTTGGGCTAAAGGTTGTAGAAATTGAATTGAAATACATGAGAATTGTATCTAAAATGCTTGTAAATCTGTCTTGAGTTTTACTCTATGTAAAAATATGTCTTGGTTTTGTGATTGTATACAAGATGTATCTTGATAGCTTATGCAGACTGTGCTGTATAAAAAGGCTGTTGCCTCAGCCTTCCTAATAAATATTGAAAATGTCAACTTTGACTTCTTGTGTTTACCAACTTGGTAAGTTGATTCTTTATTACAAAATAGAACATTTCATAACATATTCTCTGAAAATTATATCGTAAATACATTCATTCACCCAGTTTAAAAGATAAATTTTAAATCCAGCACAGAAAACAGAATTAAATAAATGTATAGCTTAATAAATTATTATATATCGACACTCTTGTCACCACCACCCAGGTCAAGGAATTTAACTTTGCCAGTCATCTCATAAGACCACCATTTTACCCCTCCCTCTCACAACACCTTCCCAAACTCTAAATGCAACCACCATTATCATATTTATGATAATTACTTCCTGTTTTATCACTGACATCTGCCTAGTAAAAAAATACTCGCGTGGTTTTCCTGTTTTATTTTTAAAATGTTTTCTAAGCTTCTTTTAATCTACATAGTCTCCTCCCCACCCCTTCTTTTTCAGTGAATCTTTTTGAAGAAACCTGCTCTTTCAACCAAATTGGGTTTTTGCTGATTGCATACTCACAGTAGAGGTAACAAGTTCCTCTGTCTCTGTATTGCCTGTAACTTGGTTTTTTTCCCTACAGATCTGACCTGATTCGCATTCAAGGTCAAAGGCTGACATTATATGTTTCCGTTGGGAACTGTATAATGTCCGGCTGTCTTTCATTTTGTCCGGTTTATAGCCACCGGTGCTCACTGGCTAGAATAGATCCATTAATTAACTAAATGTTACAAAGTGGTGGTATTCTAATTCAATCATCATTTCTTCTTGGAATACTTTTAAAAAGATAAACTTCTCCTCAACCAATATTTGATTACCCAGTAGCATAGTTTGTATAGGAAAGTTAGGATACAGACGGAAAATATTGGACAATTTTCCTTTACTTACCATTTTTCGAAATAAGAAATGGTTCCCTATTATCCTCCAAAGATGACCAAAAAGCTTGTGTTTTTATTTTTATTATCATTGCTAACTCAAGGATGAAAACAAATTAGATTTTTTTTTTTTACTTTTTTTGTTTCAAGTTTTTTTTTAAATTCTAGTTAACATATAGTGTAATATTGGTTTCAGGAGAAGAATTTAGTGATTCAAAATTTGATATGTTTTAATTCATTGAAACCATTCTTATTAATGCTCAAATTTACCTTTCTTAATGAGTCAGGGACATCTTTGGGTGAACTTATATGTTTCTTATATTCTTTGATAACTTCCTGTCTATGGCAAGAAAGTTATATATCATTTCCTTAACCTTAAAACAGTATAGGAGACTTATTTAACTTGAATTTTTATTTTTCTATTTATCTTTTTAAAAATAATTAAATTTAAGAATGCATTGACACTGCTTAATCAACTTACACCTGATATGCTATTGTTTCTTGGCCTTTTGGCTAAGATCAAGTGTGTATCAAGTATATTACCTAATATGGTAAACTTTTTTTTCAAAGTTTAGGTAAAACACATCTTGGAACATTTTTTGAAGATAATGTCCGATCTAAAAGTTTGTAATTAGTTGATGATTAATGAATTGACTGTTGATTATCTAGGCTTTAAGAGCTAAAATGTCCCCACATCTACAGTTTTTAAAGCTTTGATAGGAAATTGAACCAAAATAGTTTTCTATCAAAACATAATAATACAATTATGGTGACAAAAATGTTGAAATCTTTTACCTCTGTTTAAATGACAATTCCAAATAAATTAAAATTTTATTTTTAAGGTTTCATTTTTTATTTTATTTTATATCATATTTTTATTTGATTATTTGTGAAACTTAAGTATTATTTTGATGGATTACTCAATTTAAAAAATGACCTTCCAACAATTTGATTCTTTGAAAAAAAGTTCAATAAAATTAACAAACCTGAGGCAATCAAAGGAGAAAGAAGGCCTAGTTACCATTATTAGGTAGGAAAAATTAATGTATATGCCAAGATCCAAAGATCTGGAAATGCGTGAAAGTGATAAGAATAATAACCAAGTTGAATTATCCCAGGTACACAAGATTGTTTCAGTGTTGGAAAATGAATTAATGAAACCTAGTATATTAATATACTAAGGTACAAAAATCATAAGATGCTGGGTAATATTTGATAAAATTCAAAATCCATCCATAACAAAAACTTTATAGCACACTTGGGATGAAGGAGTATTTTTTAAATCTGCTGAATATTATCTACCAAACAAACAAACAAGAAAAATCTTGCTGGTGAAAGGATGGAAAGCTCTTCCTTTGAGACCAGAAACAAAACAAGTACGCCTACTGTCACCATTCTCTTCAATACCTTTACCAGAGTTTCTAGCCATTGTGTCAGAGCAAGAGAAGAAAAATACAAGTAAAGGTATAAGAAGTGGAAAAGAAGAAAAGAACTATGATTATTTGTAGATTATACATCTTTGTGTGTAGAATATCCAAAATAATCAACAATTTGTTTTAAAATATGTAGGAATTTGTCAAGTTTACTAATTATAAAAACTACACAGAAATAAATTTCTTCTCTGTGAACAAGAAATCATCAGAAAATGAAAATTTCAAGAAATGATTTTTACTAGCATTAAAAGTATCAAATGCCTAAGAATAAATTAACGAAGAAGTTCAAGATCTCTACAAAGAAAACAATAAAATTTTATTAAGATATTAAATAAGAGCTAAATACAACGTTCATTGATTGAAAAACTGGATATAGTAGTGACGTGCAATTCTTCCCAAATCATAAATCCATTGATTTAATGCAAGTAAATTTTTTAAATGTGAGGAAGAGCACACTGAAAAACAAGAACAAGATATATGAATATTTTCTAGCAGATATTAAGACTATAAAGGTATAGAAATTAAGAATGTAGTGCTGACGCAGGGTAAATTGAACAATGGAACAAAATGGTCCCTAAATGGATACTTCATATACAACAGAGGAGATAAAGCAGGTCTGCAAAAAACCATGAACTTGCAATTAAATAGTGTGAGTCAACCGGATAGCCACTTAAAAAAAAATAAAAATAAACAATGGGCCCTGTCTCTCACAATTTGCAAAGATAAAAACCATGTAATTTAAAGACCTAAATATGAAAGACAAATTTATTAACATATAGAGGATAATATGGGAAAATAACTTCATAAACTTGGGAGAGGAAGAGATTTCTTAAACAAGGGACACTATCCAGAAGGAATGTTAGGTAAAATACTACTGCATAAAAATAAAGGTTTCTGTTCCTCAAACACCATAAAGAAATTGATAAGAAAAGTCAAAAAATTAGAAAAGATAATTTGATATAAAAACCAAACCAACAAAAAGACTAGTGTCAAAAGTACATAACACAAATCCGAGGCAAGAGAAAAGCAGCATAAGAGAAGTACAGGAAAAAACACTTCAACAGATACTTTAGATAAAATCCAAATGGTTTAGAAACATATAAAGAGGTGCTCAACCTCATTAGTTTCCAGGATAGTTCCATTTAAATTACAGCAGTATATTATGCACATATGTAAGGAAAAATCTAGTCTGGGGAAGCCAAACGTTGGAAATGGAATTCTCATTAAGTATAAAATGGTGTAAGTACAAAATGTCATGACCATTTTATTTATTTATTTATTTTTTCGGAATTTCTTTTTTTTTATTATTTATTTATTTTTTTTAATGATTTTTTATTATATTATGTTAGTCACCATACAGTACATCCCCGGTTTCCGATGTAAGGCTCGATGATTCATTAGTTGTGTATAACACCCAGTGCACCATGCAATACGTGCCCTCCTTACTACCCATCACCAGTCTATCCCATTCCCCCACCCCCCTCCCCTCTGAAGTCCTCAGTTTGTTTCTCATAGTCCATAGTCTCTCATGTTTCATTCCCCCTTCTGATTACCCCCCCTTTCTTTATCCCTTTCTTCCCCTACCGATCTTCCTAGTTCTTATGTTCCGTAGATGAGAGAAATCATATGATAATTGTCTTTCTCTGCTTGACTTTTTTCACTTAGCATTATCTCCTCCATGACCATTTTAAAAATAGTTAGAAATTACCTTGTCTGTTGAAGATTTCCATACCTTACCGCTCAGTAATTGCACTCCTAGATACTCACATCAGAAAAACTCTTGAGCTGGTAGGTCAGGAGGCCCTTTCAAATGTGCGGGGTGGTTATTTAGCCAGTACAAACCGGTGCAGCGTACCAGAGGAATTTGTTTCTGTTGGCCCGGCTCCTCTTCAGATGGGTTTGACAACTTGTGATTGGTGTGTGAACTGGCCGTATCTACCAGTAAGTATTTTGAATAGCATCCTTGTAAGCGTACTTACAGCAGTATCATTCACTGTAGCCCCAACTCAAAACAGCCCCCGAGTCCACCAATGATGATATGGCTATTTTGTGGTGCAACGACGCGGCAGAATGTAAGACAGGAAAATGAATAAACAGGACTCTACATATCAGTCTGAACGGATTTCACAAATACACGAAGAAAAAGTAACATGCCACCAAAAATCCAGTGTGGTTCTAAGAACCATGAAAAAAAATTAAAGGATTGACTAATACAAAAGGAAGAATAGCTTGCCTCCTGGAAGAATAAAGCAGATGTCATCAGGGAATAGTGTTTATGGGATTTCTAAGACACCAGCAATGTCCTATTTCTTAATCTATGCGGTGATTATATGTATATTTGCATAGCAATTATTATTTAAACCACACATTCTTTTGTGTATTGTATTTTTCACAATTTAAAACAATTTCAAAAGAGCAAGAATAAGTAATGGTTAAAAATGAAGCCTCTCGAAAAAGAATGAAAAATGTGTTTGGGAAAACAAGGTTAATTATAACTTCTGTAGGCTGTTTCAGTGGAATGATGGGGACAGAAATGAATTTTAAAGAATGGACTCAACAAGTTTTTAAATCTTTTTAGACCCTTGGATTGTATCAGGGCAGACTAGAAACTCGGGCAGAAAGCAGACGCCTCGGCCCACAGGTGGTATCTCTCCTTCATTTTGGAATCTAAACTCTTGAAAGATCGTACGGCCTTTCAGCTGGTGAGATCAGGCATGCGCACCAGAACACGGAAAACAAGCTCTTTACCTACCGTCAGCTGACGGGAGATGCTAATCATCTCTACAAAATCCCGTCACGACAGGCCCCCAGTCGTGTCTGGATAACCGGCTACGACAGCTATAACCGAGTGAACACGTAACACTGGCCGTCACAGGTATGAAGGCGAAATCTAAAATTTTTTTGTTGTTTGATTGGTTGGTCGGTCAGTTGGTTTGGTTTGACTTGATTTTTAAGATGAGAGAGGACTGAATAAAATGCAAAGTCAAAGGGAAGGACATATTTGACAGGGAATATTCTCTACATTCTGGCTACAAACAGAGAAGAGGCAGTGAGTTTTAGCGTGCAATATGAGAAGTTGGAATCTAAGTCCTTGTCTGACAAACCCCTTCAAGAGGAGAAAGGAAAATTTCTCCGAGGGTCGGTTCCCTGCCCTGACTCCACATTAGAATCATCTGAGGAGCTTTAAAAAACATGGTTACCCAAACTCCAAACCAGACCGTTCAAATCGTCATCTCTGTTTTCCGGGCCAAGCGTAAGTGTATTTTCAAAGCCCCCTCGCTGTTGTCCGTGTGCAGCCAAGGTATGAAATTACTGCCCTAACGAAACAACCAAAAAAGGAGATTATTAGTACAAATGTAGACAGACCGTGTTTTTGATATGAGGAGGTTAAGACCGTTTCATTGCGATAGCTATGAGCTTCTCATTGAGATAAGATATGAGGTCATCTGCCTACAGGGAAGAGGAAGGGAATATGGATTAGATTTTTTGAAGAGAATAAAGGAGGTTTAAAATAGTCCTGGAGATGAGTGGGAGAGCAAGTAGGAAGAGAAGAGTGCTCTACATAACGAGGGCCCTTTTGAGTTTAGAGACAACACACAGTGACCCCTATCTGACTTGTGACATGATTTTCCCCAGCTTTGGCTTGGGGTTTCTATGTAGGCACAGAGAACAGACATGGTAAACTTTAATGAGAATCAGTCTTAACAGATGGATTAGGCAAAAAGATATGCAAGGGAATTAAAGGACAGGGTGACTAAATTGTTGGACCGTTGAACGTGTAACCATCAAAGAGGGAAGTAAAGAAAGTAAAGACTGATGGACTGGGGGAAAAAAAACATAAAAAATCAAATCTGAAGGTGAAATAACTAATTTTTCCAGGGCAAATCAGGCAAATTGCAGGGAGAGAAAACTGAGTAAAGTCTTAAAGGGGACGAGAATTTACTAGTTGAACCAAGAGAATAGGAGTTAAAGGTAAGGGAATACTGTTACTAAGTAAAGCGTTGTGAAGTGCATTGCCTATTACAGAAACACTGGGCAACGTATTTCCCAAGTAAAATTTGCAATGATAAAGAAGAGCTGAAAAGAGAGGTTTGTAAGTTATCCGGAATCAGATTGTATAAAGTGCCATCAATTTTGATTTGGGAGAATAATGATATTGCTCTGAAATAAGTGTTGTGATTCAGAAAAGGCAATATCTGATTCTATATTTTATTTATGAATGGGAAAATTTGCAAGTAAAATATTTCTAGGCGTATTTAAGAGCCTCTGTTCTTCAGAGCATGTTTCCAAAAAATCAGGGAATATCATTTTCTTCGCCGTATACAGAATTGTGCCTAAAAGTTTGAAGTAAGCTGAACCAGAGACAATACTGATTATTAGCAAAATTGACCAATTTTCTTTCATTCTGTGTGTAATGCCTTACCAAGCTCATACCTCAAGATGTTCAGTTGACATTTCTGCTTTCAGTGAAGAAAAGTTTCTGCTGTGGGGCCAGCTTTCTTCTGTTGAGCTGGAGAATTTCATTTTCTGTTCTACCCATGAAATTCAAGGAACTATTCTCATCAATTGATGAGCGTTCTTGAATGGTTCAACTCTTGCCTTAAAAGGGGCTATTCAAATTTATTGCTGTAGCCATTTAAAAGGAAGTCCTATACTAATGAATCACTTCCTTTTAATAGGAGTTAGGACTTGCAGACTGAGGCATAGCTGCCTAGAGTACGGAATTCAGTTATACCTCCCTCAGACCTTTGCACCTCGGCCTGGGGTTTGCGCAGCAGCCTCTTCGTGGCCTTGCTGCCCCGTTTCTTCCAAATGCGTCCTCCGCACAGCCACCTGCGCCCTCTCTGAAATGCGGATCTGGCCGTAACGTGTCCCTATTAAAACTTCACATGGTTCCAATTGCCAGAACCACGGCAAAACACTAGACAACATCCTTGACACCATCCTCTCTTTCATTCTCCCCCTCAACCTCAAGCCGTCAAAAAAACTCAGCTTTCGCTTTCTGTAATTCTCACATTTGGACTGTTGCAAATGCTCTCTGTTTAGTTATGCCCCTCGCACTGGGGAGTTACCATTGCACAGAGCGAAAGTTGCAATTACACAAGATGAGCAAATTCTAGAAACTGCTGCACAATAGGATGCCTATAGTTAAGAATACTGCATTGTGCACTTACCACGTTTAAGTAGGAAGTTTCATGTGAAGTATTCTTACCACTGAAAAATGGGACATGAGGAAACTTTTGGAGGTGACGAATTTGTGCAGTATCTTGCTTGTGGTGATGCTTTCACAGGTGTTTATATATGTCCAAACTCATCAAATGTATCCATGAAATATGTGGCTTTTTGTATCTCAATCATACCTTGATGAAGTTGTTAAAAAAATAAAAATTAAAACAGAAGTAGGCACGAAGGGTGGAGAAGCAGGGACCTAGAGGCAAGAAGAAGCCTGTCTACCATTTGGTTAAGCTGGGTGAAATGTTAAGCCCATCTTGGTCCCCTGCTTACTTCCTACCCAACCCCCCATCTCCAACACCCACTCACGTATACGCACACGCATGCGCACATGCACGCACACTTAACTTTGGGGGAAAAAAAGGACAAGAACTAGGTGGATTCAAAGTCAGGAGAAACACTGATAGATCAGAGAACTCTTTCCCTTTTAGAACTTTAGAAAGAGGAAGGTCGGGAGCCAGGGGATAGCCTGTCAGGAGATGCAGTGTGGAGAGAAAAAAGGTCAAAGGATTGAGAGACCAGAAAGGCGTTGGTATAATAGTAAAAGACTTTCATCAGTTTTAGTATTCTCGAGAATAGGTGAGGTGAAAAATCACTTAAACTTGCTTGGCCTTATGTCAGATTGCCTTCCTGATTCTAGCATTCTGTCTAAGCTCAGACAAGAATATGTTTTTTCTTACAAATTTTGGCAAAACATTTCTTGTCATTAAATATTTTTTTGTTAATGAATTTAATAATTGATCACTATTACACAAAATACATGTTACATAATAAAAATATTTTACAGTAAATGTATTGAACTTGTGAAATACAGAGAGAAGGAGAAAATTATTCTCTGATAAGGTTTTATCACCTCACGGTCTTAGTATCATCATCCAAGCGATGAAAATACTTGTATTGATGAAGAATCTGAAAAAGAAAGAAAACAGTTTAAGGAAAACCAGTATGGAATACCGACGAGCTAGTGCCCCAGAAACAGTCTGAAGTTTAGAATCTGAAACAGAAATAACCCTGAAAGTGAGATATTGTTATTAAACTGACCAAAAGCATATACAAATTTTAAAGGAGATCTTAGAATTAAGGATGGAAAATCTACAACCTTATCACAGGAAGGTACATGGTCATCAAAGAAAGAGTGCCAGCCATGAAGTAGGTTAATTCACATTTTCGAAAGATATTCACTCCCAAAAATGTGAGCACATGACTGAGACAAATTAGTAATTTGAAATTTTCAACCCGCTGTCACTTTTCATACTTTTCAGCATTGTTACGACCACGTTCTGGAATTGCGTTAAGAATGGCTTGAGTTATTGAGGGTCATCATTATGATAAATTAAGAAGTCATTTCTTTGAAATTCATTCAAAGAAAATGAATTTCATGTGAGTAACCACAGTAATTTCAAGGAACATTATTCTATGTTCAAGACAGACTATATGATTTAGTAGGAAAACATTTTTTTAAAGATTTTATTTATTTATTTGACAGAGAGAGACAGCCAGCGAGAGAGGGAACACCAGCAGGGGAGTGGGAGAGGAAGAAGCAGGCTCCCAGCGGAGGAGGCCGATGTGGGACTGGATCCTGGAACGCCAGGATCACGCCCTGAGCCGAAGGCAGATGCTTAACGACTGCGCCATTCAGGCGCCCCTAGTAGGAAAACATTTGACAGTCAGAATAACTGGGTTCTAACCATACTTTTGCCACAACCTACTTTACAACACAATCTCCCTTCTCAAGGCCTTAGTTTTCCCAAATTAAAGGGTTGGACTACGTAGTCCAGAAAGTTCCCTATAGATCTAGGAAAAATTGGGAGCAGCACTGCACTCCTTAATAGAACCTTTCTCTTGGGATGCCTGGGTGGCTCAGTGTATTAAGCATCTGCCTTCGGCTCAGGGCATGACCCCAGGGTCCTGGGATCGAATCCTCCATTAGGCTCCTTGCTCAGGAGGGAGCCTGCTTCTGTCTTGCCTCTCCCCATGCTTATGCTCTCTCGTTCCCTCTCTCTCTGTCAAATAAATAAATAAAATCTTTAAAAAGCCACAAAAAACAAAAAACGTTGAGGGTTGCCTGGGTGGCCCAGTCGACTGGTTAAAGCATCCAACACTTGATCTCAGCTCAGGTCTTGATCTCAGGGTCCTGAGTTTAAACCCCGTGTTGGGCTCCATGCTGGTAGTGGAGCCTGCTTAAATAAACACAAACAAACAAAAAAATACCTTTCCGTTGACTCATTTGCTGCCCATTTAATATAATTTCCTGCCCCTCCCCCTGAAAGTCATTATAATTAGCAAAGTTTTAAAATGAGATTTTCAAAAATTCCGTCTGAGTCAATATGTGAATCTAAAAATATGCAATCGACAAAATAAGGCTCACTTTCTGTGGAATTTACTGTACTTCTGGTAGAACTCTGTCTTGCTACCTAATTCTGGTATTAATAATTTTCTTCTGAACCTCTGGACTATATAATATTTATATAATTGCTATAATTCTTGTCTTCTAGATTTTAGGCACAAAAGAAAGGTATGGGGAAAAAATCAAAAGACAAGCCAATAAGCAGCAACATTATCTAATCTTTGCTTATGATCAAGAAACACCAGTGTCATGTTTGTGGTCATTCCATTCATGTACCTAAAAATGCCAGTTCTGAAATGGCCAATGACATAAATGGCTAATCTCAACTGATCAGATCATTTGTCTACTTCACTCTTCAGTGCCTGTCCTTTGTGGATACTTTCTGTCAGATATTAACCTATGATTCAGAAATCGCTGCCCACTCTCAAGTGTCCATCCGCATGCTCTCCAAGACCTTATCTCTGATCTTCTGGTCTCTTCCTTCCATGCTGCTGACCAGCCATTAGCAAATGTCCAGATATCTATATGTCTTCTCCCTTCAGGTCACTTCTCCTTTCACAAAGAGTGGATGACCAGGTTCTCCATTTGCACCTTTACCCATCAGGAAGATTTTTCTCTCCGCTGTTATCAAGCAACACTGTTCACTGTTATCCAGCTTCAGTTCATACCCATGTACTGAACCTGCCCATCCATAAATCAAGCTGGGGTTTTTCTCCTTTCTTCAGCTGTTCATAGGGAATTTACTCATGAAGGAGCACCTAGTACAGCCATTGCTAGTCACTTGGGGTTTTGGCCATCTGCTCACACAGCTGGTCTGAGCCCTCTGTTGTCATTTAGACTTGATCTCCAATGTACCATTTCTAACTCATGATGGACTGCTGTTGAGCCTTCTGACTTTATGACATCGTGGGTCTAAGAGAACTCGGCTCATTATGGGCAGTTCCAGACACATGGTCACTTGACTCCCCATGGTCAAGTTTCTGTACCAGGGCCAAGCATCATGCCAGCAGGTGATTCTCAAATGGAGTATATAATTCTCTACTGCAGATGGCATGGCCTTTTTCCAGAATCCCAGTAGCAGGCATTATGAATATCCCACTGGGGTTTGCCATAAACTTACATTCTATCTTTTCTCACCATTGGCATTTCCAACAATATAGATCCTGCCAGATTATGTGGTCCCAGTGGTAGGGCTGCTTATACCACAGCCTAGACTGGTTGCGAAACACTTTCTGCTCTGAGATTCATTCAAATCGTCCACATTATTGGACTTAAGGGTTATAATAGTATTTCTATGTGCACAAGGTATTCCAGCCAGAGCTCTAAAACTTCTATCAGGTGTTGTGCTTCCTTTTATATGTTAGGGATTGGAAGATGCATCAGTTTGTCTTTTACCTTGCAGGGGATATCTCAACTTCCCCTGACCACTAGACCTGTAAAAACTTGACTAAAATAGCAGTTCCCTGGTATGTCTTAGCAAGGCCTCTAATGTCCTAGCCACCTGTTTTTTTGTTGTTGTTATTGTTGCTGTTCTGTCCAAATCAGCATGATGTCATCAGTGTGATAGTCTGTGAAGTGTTCAGATGGTCCAGATTTCTTTTGAATAAGTTATGACAAAGGAGTGGATGAGCTAATATAGTCCTGAGGAAAAACTAGCAGTGAATATTGTTGTCCATTACATATAAAGGTAACTTTTCCTTGATCTTTTCTGATCATAATTTTAAAAATACGCATTTGCAAAAGCCATGCTTGCATACCACGTGCCTGAAGCCTTCTTGGTCAGCTCTTGCGATGATACCACATACAGTGTAGCAGCTGTGGCCAGACCTATTACTCGGCTCAGCTTCAGTGGTCTACGGTTTCCAAGATGCATTCAGTTTCTTCAGGAGCCAGAACAGTGACTTAGAAATGTGTTACGACCATGCCCCTGCATCCTTGAAGTCTCTAATGATGGTGCTAGTTCCTACCATTCCTTCCCATCCCCAGGGATGCTCTGATTAATCATCTTGCTTGGGAGTGGGTAATGGGCAGTAATTTTGGAGTCCTTTCCCTTGGCCTTTCCAGTAAGTATAAGGACCCAACATGGAGAATGCTCCAACTGCCAAATGACAACTCACTTGGAGACAAGGAGATGACCACTGGATGTATCTGTGGACACAGTGATTCCACTCGAAGCCAGACTTTAGCAAGATTCCATTTATTACATGGTTTCTGTAATCTCCACCCTAACTATGGGGCTCTGATGATGTGCTGAGTCTCTACATATCAATGTCACTCAGACCCTGTATCCAACAGATCTCTGTCTGGATGTCCCTTTCCCCAGTATATGGTCACACGAGAAAATGGTTGTGGGTCCATTTGGGGAAGGGAGAATCATCACAGTGTATAATCCCTGTGGTGTTGCAGACTTCTTCCTTCTGAGCACATGGTCGTCTCTTCGGTGAGTGGATTCTGGATCTCAAGATCAGCTTAGGTTTAACAACGGGGCAAAGAATTGCAACTTTTTATTGAGGCAGCAGCCCTCAGCTTCCTGCTCCTCCATTTTCTCCTGCCGCTGATTATAGATGTTAAATAGCACACTCACAGGCTACCTGCCTCTTTTGCCCCTGGTGATGTCATGTTCTATTAGCAATCTCTTTAACTCTCTGAAGCTCAAGCTCGCCCTCCCCCCCAACACCACCAACACTTTATTCTTGTGGGTCCCTTTCAGAGGGCACTTAGCACTGCTACCTAGCTTCAGTCCAAGGCTGAATCAGCCTCATGAGTACTGATCATGAGACGAGCTCTGTGAGCACGTTTCCTGCAAACTCCCCTGTCCCTCCTGGATGAGTTACCACTGAAGTGCTCATGAACGTTGGCACCAGTGAATGCTACCAGTGCATTCCTGCCAGCCTTGCTGGGTGCTGAATTCCACAGGACCTCCCAGGGAGCATAGTCTAGACTTGTAATACTCATTCCACCGGCCCACATTCCCGAATCCTCTTCTCCTTCCTCTACAATCGGCCTTGCCACACAGGCATTTGCACCTCGCTCAGTGTAGGCCATCACTTAGGCTTAACCTGTAAGAGCCACCCTCAGCAGTGAGTTTGGTCCATTTTGGGGGGTCTTCACCAGGGTAAAATCAAGTATTCCAAGAAAATGCTGCCAAGTCAATAACATGTTCATATCCAGTTTTTAATTCTGGCCCTCTCGATCAAGCACCCTCAACACCCAGTACCAGAAGTACTCTCTTGGCAGACCATCGTGTCTCTAGTTATATGATGCTAGAATTTGTATTTATATTATGCTAGAATTTATATGATTTTATGCTAGAATCATACTTGTCAGCCTGGTAGCCAGGGCGGTGGGAGGAATAACTGTGGAGAGGACCACCTACTGTCTTGCAGCCTCTTTCTGCATGTGACAAACGCTCGCTTGTGTGAAGGGGGAACAGCCTCCTCCCCTGTGTTGAGTCCTCACGGTCAGAGGGATCTGAAGAGCCATAATTCTCAGCGATGTTGTTAAGGCGAAAATTGCACAGGACAGTGTTAAACAGGGTTAGGAAGACCCTATTCAAGGCTATTGAAATAAAGGAGAGAAGCCAGAACCAAGTCTGACTTCAACTCCATGCAAACAAAAGGCAGGAAGGTTTTTAGGCTCTAGGGTGAAGCAGTGGAAAAGTGCTGGGGGGTGTGGGGGTCGGAAGGGTTGATGGATGGAATATAGCTAGCACAATGCGTTTGTGAATGTTTTTCTCTGTTATTAGGCTGTTGGTGTTTATTAATTGCTGTCCATGAAAATTAGGCTCCTACCATCCGAGAGGCTGAAAGATGGTGCACTATCTTCCCTGAGGATTAGATTTGGAAAAGGATGGCTCTCTGGTCCTAGAGAAAGATTTCTCTGAGTTGAAAAACTGTCAAGAGGCTTTTTAAAAAGATTTATATCTCAAGGAGGCAAAGAAAAAATTACAGTTACACACTTTCCAAAGTAAATGCTCTAAGGAAAGAGAGGTCAGGAGCTTAGAGGTAGGAAGAAGTCTCTCTAAAGTTTAGTCACGTTGAGGAGAACATTAAGGCCATCTGGGTCAGCACTCACTCAGGTGTTCCAATTCTGTCAGAGTTCCAGATTTTTCCAACTACTGTCCTGACCTCGGGGCACCAGTATTGTCTTTGCTGAACATTTCAATGTCTCTGGAGCTCTGCAATTCTAACACGAACTCTGGTTCCTCTACTGCATCTGCTCTTGCTGTGCAGGAAACAGGGCCTTCTGTGTTCACTACCCTAGAGGCCCTCTGGCTGTCACACTTAAATCTGGCTGTTAACTGCCCTCAATTTGCCCTTATTCCTCTATAAGGCATCAATTCCATTTAATGGTAAACAGTTAACTCTGCTGTGCTTATAGGCATCATTCACCCTGTATTTTTCAAATGCTCCAGTCATCATGCTGTCAGGAGTATTCCTCTCTTTGGGGACTTTTTCCTAAGTCATCACTCATGAGATCCTCAGAGGATGGGCCGCCATTTTTATGGGGGGGACTATGTAGCCCTCAATTTCCCCATTTGTGTCAGTTTGGATCCTCCAAGACGTAAACGCTTGGGCGGGACAGGATGTGCAAGGGATTGGGGGTATTTCCTGCGAAGGATAAAGCAGCGGAGAGGAGAAGCAGGCAGGCAGAGCCTTCAGACAGAGATGGGAGGATGAGAATTGTGAAGAGTGACAAGATAAGGACTGGGGAAGAGGGAGCCTCAGACCAACAGAAGAGTTCTAAGAAAATCTTGGACAAACTGAGGAGAGGCTCTAGAGAAAAGGTGTTTGCTAGAGGAATGTCACTTCAGCAGGTATGGGTTGACTCCAGTCCCCCTGCCCTGCTCAGCCATCTGCTGAGAGCAGTTTTGGGGTGTGTGGCTTCTCTCGGTGCTAATGGGGGTAGCAGCTAAAGGTGTTGGTCTACTATGTGCCCCTCAGGAGGTTTCCCCGGACTGGGTATTGCCACAGAGACCACAGTCATCTGCAAGAATCCACTGGAAAATACAGAATCCCCAGAGGAAGGCTAGGGAAGTTCAATGGCAATTAAAACTTAAGACCATGGGAAAATGGGGAGAGGTTTAGAATTAGAAACTGGTGTGTCGCATATTCCACTCTTTTTTTAAAAAAAGATTTATTCATTTTAGAAAGAGAGAGGAAGAGAACACAGGGAGGGGCAGAGGGAGCGGGAGAGTGAAACTTTAGCAGACTCCTCTTTGAGCTCTGAGCCCATACGGGACTCAATCTCGAGACCCCGAGATCATGACCTGAACAGAAACCAAGAGTGGGAGGTTCAACTGACTGAGCCCCCCAGGGGCCCTTCCATTCTATTTTGGAGACTTCTAGAGCACAACGTTTAGTTTTAATCATACTTTAGGTGTTTAATCCCAATGAATATAGTTCCCCCAAAACAGCCCATTTCTTATACTGAATAGGATATTATTGCATAGGTAAAATTTCCCTTTAAAAAAAATGTACTAAGAAACACTAAAAAATGAGAAGATGGAAAGAATAGTGTTGGTCCCATGACTTACTTGTTGGTAAGTAAATAAGAATGGACTTTTAAACTAAATCATTTTAGAGAGCTCGATGGTCTTTTAAAGTATGAAAAAAAAGTTCTAGCTTGGTATAAACATGCTTTTGGTTCCTGAATTTTAATTGGCTTTTAATGATGGTGCAGCACACTTTTAGCAGAGCTCGAAGCGTCTCCTTTGACTTACTTCAAAGGAACACTCAGAGCTGCTGTCCCCGCAGTTGTCAGTACTCTTGTAAGTAGAATATGAAAGTGTGTCTGCTCCCAAGGAAGGAAAAAAAAAAAAAATCCCAAGACCTAGATACAGTCAGATATATAATTGTGACAGAAATTTATTTTTTTTCCGTTAAGATCCAGGGCCTCCATTGCAACCCATGTAGCTTATTGCCCTAAATATTAATATTTGTTTTCTATTTTCTCTCTTGTCTTTTTTTTCTGTTTGGAGGTGTCCTTCATCATCTTCCTCACTATCATCAACAACATCATCAAAAATCACTATGGAAAGGATCACTTTGCCCTCCATGTGTTCATTCTTAGTCAGTCTAAGCTAACGTTTGCCGTCCCCCACGTGCAACAGGACAGATTCCGGGCTGAGGACCACGTACATGCTAAAACGAAAACCTCAAACACATAGTTCTCAGAAACATTGAGAGTAGCTCACGGAAGCTGGAGTCGGAAAGTGAGAGAGCTTGTGGAAGTTTTTCTTCCAATCGTCAGGAAGTTGAGCCTACCGTGGGCGTGGAGACCCGTGACCCCACCCCCCGTGGAACATTCGTTCACACGGTGCTCTGAGATCAGGAGACCTGGGGAGACCAGCAATCCTGACGAAGGAGTTGGGCTCCTCTAACAGGTTCCCCATATTCCCTGAATAATTTTGACACCAGGAATATTTTTTAAGTACAACATAAACATTTTAAGACACTGTCCCAAGAAGCAAAGGTAATTATTGTTCAGTTTTGTTTTGTTCTAATGCTGTTTGGAACTCATTATTGAGAACCCTTATCAAGCTGTGAGTGATTTCTCACAAATCACTTCTCTTCCCTGAAAGATGCTGTTAACTTGGCATAAAAAAATGTGGGGTTTTTTCTTTCCCCCAAAGTCTAGACTAAATAAAGCAGCTCATATCCATAATGGAAGAAACATATCAAAGCATTTTTAAAATTGTAATTATAAAAAAATCTTTTTGTAGTAAATATTTAAAAATATTTTACTCAATAATTAATCTCTCTCCAGAAAATCAGCTTCCTGTTTCTCATTGCCTCCTTTTTAGGGTAAGAAACATGAATTATGATATATTAGTTTGTTATATTAACTACCTGAATCTAGCCCACTGCAAAAGGAAGGGGATCTGAGATTGAAAGAGGCTGGAAATTCCAGATCCATCTTCATATATATATATATGTGTGTGTGTGTGTGTGTGTGTGTGTGTGTGTATATATTGTATATGTATATATATGTATATACATATATATGTATATGTATATATATTTACAGTATTTATATACACTCATATACTGTAAAACACATATATACTGTAGAAATAGAGTATAAAAATTAAGTATATATGTATATTTACAGTATATATCTATTTTACAGTAAATTTTTTACAGTCTATATTTTTACAGTATATAAAGTATATGTTTTTACTGTGTGTATGTGTGAGTATATGTGTGTGTATATACTCTCTATCTGTGTCTCTCTCTGTCACACACACACACACACACACACACACAGCTAAAGCTTCCCCTGCCGCAGTATTTGTGAATACTGCCCTCTGGTGGAGCCCTATGGGTTCAGCTTAAGGTTGTGGAAAATAAACTGCATGATTATACCTGGTACAAGGACACTGATCAGTGATAATCCCACTAATGGAAAGATACACAAAATGTGTACTCAGTAGTCCCTCAGAGACAAAAGGCTTTCTACTGTGATCTATTTGCGATTTATTTCTTAAATGACAAATGAGGCTTGGTCAGGTTTTTCTGACAGCCTTCAGTCTTCAGCTTTCCGCTTTCATCATTTCCTGTCCATAATAGGAAATCTGTATTTAAAGTGTTTTAGGTTTTTATAGATCCCTACAAATGTACATTTCCCTACTTGCACCTACCAATACTTTGTGCATAATTTTGTCTTCCACAAAAGTTCTCTTTCTGCAAAGATTGTAGCTGGGGGGCAGGAGGGAAGTCCCCTGTTTAAAGAAAATTGCATTTAATATAAACCCAAATCAATCTTTATATCCTTCAACGCTGCTGATATCCTGCTCAGGTTGTCCTAAAAAGATCCCAAAGCAATTAGTGTAGCAAACAGCAAATAGACTGCAGTTTAAGACTACCCTGACACTATTACACTGTATTTTATGTCAAGAAAGAAAGAGAAAGAAAAGCACAAGCTCTATCAATTTAAGAGACATTATGTTTTAGAAAATTCAAATGTAATGAAGGTGCATTTCTTTTCCCTTCCCAGCTAGCCAAAATAAATAGCAATAATAATCATTTATTGAGTACCTACTATTTTATATAAGTTATAATCTTTACTATACATTTATAATGTGTGTATTGTAATTCCCATTTTTTTAAAATGAGGAAATTGTAACTCAGAAAACATAATGTGATGAGAGTTAAACAACTATTGAGCGATAGGGCTCATATGGAAACCTGTCTAGTTATATTCCCAGGTCTATGTGTATATTAAAATATTAAGACTGCAATTTAGTATACTTTAAAAAGTAAAGTTAGAGAATGTGAAAAATTTCCTCATATCAGAATACTAACATGTTTTTTAATTGAAGTATAATTAACATACCACATTATAGTAGTTTCAGGTGTGCAATATAATTATTCAACAATTCTATACTTTGTTCAGCGCTTACCAAGATAAGGGTACTCTTAATCCCCTTTATCTATTTCACCCATCCCCCACCGACCTCCCCTCTGGCAACCATCAGTTTGTTCTTTATACTTAATAGTCTGGGTTTTTTTGTTTATCTTTTTGTCTCTTTTTGTGTTTGTTCATTTGTTTTATTTCTTAAATTCCACATATGAGTGAAATTATATGGTATTTGTTTTTCTCTGATTGACTTATTTTACTTAGCATTACACCCTCTAGATCCATTTTTGTTGTTACAAGAGCTCATTATTTTTATGGCTGAGTAATAGTCCATTGTATGTATGTATGTATTTATATATGTATAAGTGTACATATATATATGTATATATACCATTTCTTTATCCGTTCATCTATCGATGGACAATTGGATTGCTTCCATATCTTGGCTTTTGTAAATAATGCTGCAATAAACAGAGGGATATATATATATATATATATATATATATTTTTTTTACATTTTTATCTTTTTAAATATTTTTTAATTTAAGTTCAGTTAATTCACATGTAATGTATTATTGGTTTCAGAGGCAGAGGTCAGTGATTCACCAGTCTTATATAACACCCAGTGCTCATTAGATCACGTGCCTTCCTTAATGTCCATCACCCAGTTACCCCATCCCTCCACCCCCACGCTCCTACATGTACCTTTTTGAAGTAGTGTTTTCATTTTCTTTGGGTAAATACCCAGTAGTGGAATTGCTAGATCATTGGGTAGTTCTATTTTTAATTTTTTGAGGAACCTCCGTACTATGGCTGGATCAGTTTGCATCCCCACCAACAGTGCACAAGGGTTCCTTTTTCTCTACATCCTCACCAACACTTGTTGTTTCTTATGTTTATTTTAGCCATTTTGACATGTGTGGTGATATCTTATTATGGTTTTGATTTGAATTTCCCTAATGATGAGTGATGTTGAGCACCTTTTCATTTCTGTTGGCCATCTGTATGTCTTCTTTGGAAAAATGTCTATTCAGGTCCTCAGCCCATTTTTTAATGGGATTATTTGGGTTTTTTGGTGTTGAGTTATAGAAATTCTTTATTTATTTTGGATATTAACCCCTTATCGGACATATCATTTGCAGATATCTTCTCCCATTCAGTAGGTTGCATTTTCATTTTTTTTGAAAGATTTTATTTATTTATTTAGAGAGATAGGGAGAGAGTGAGCAAGCAGGGGGAGGGGTAGAGGAAGAGGAGAGAGAGAATCCCAAACAAACTCCGTGCTGAGTGTGAAGCCCGACCTGGGGCTCCATCTCATGACCCCGAGGTCATGACCTGAGCGGAAACCAAGAGTTGGATGCTTAACCAACTGAAAGACCCACGTGCCCTGGTTGCTTTTTCATTTTGTTGATGGTTTCCTTAACTGTGCAAAAGCTTTTTGTTTTGGTGTAGTCCCAATAGTTTATTTTTGCTTTTGTTTCCCTTGCCTGAGGAGACACACGTAGAAAAATGTCTCTATGGCAAATGTCAAAGAAATTACTACCTGTTTTCTTTTGGGAGTTTTATGATTTTAGGTCTCACATTTAAGTTTTTAATCCAAACTAATCACGGCTTCTCTGGATAGATCTTCAGCCACTGTGATAACTTCTAATAACTGGAATTGTATCTTTATGCATTAGTTGAAATTCCTGAGAAAGTAGATGGGTTTGGCCTCACTAATCTTATGGAGACTGACCCCAGTTCATGAGCCACCTGCCAGTTGTGAGTCTGCTGCCCTGTTAGTCTCATGCCCACACTTCATCAATGAGCTTTGGAAGCAGATGTCTTGGAGATGAGCCACAGGTAGGTAAGGAACTGTCTGAAGGAAACTTTGACTTAGAGGAGAAACGTCATCATTCATCCCCAGCTTTAAGTTTCAGTGGTTTTTCCATTGCTTTCAGGACAGAACCAACAAAGGCTGACATGTTTTGGCCCCCGGTCAGCCTCTTTTTTACTCTCCTTTTTCTCTGCTGTGGCCATGCTGACTTTGCAGTTTCTCCAAACACCCTTACTTCCCTGTTGTCCGAGCATTTACCCAGGCACTTCTTTTTGTTAATAATCACCCTTTTGACCTCCTTTCAAGTATCACACTTTTCGTGTCTTTGAAAAAGTCTGCAGAATAGTTTACTTTTGGAATCTGAAGCCATTAAGTAAATACCATTTTATGGTAAATCTAACTGTGGTCCCCTAAAATATAGGCTATTGGTCTTAAATGTTGACAAGATTCCAGATACACTACTCCAAAATGTGACACTGTAACATACTGAATATTTTAAGCTGAAGAAATCTGAGAAACAGCCTATGCAGAAAGGGCTGTCTGACTTTACCCTGACTCAGGCCATAAAGCTGTCATGGAATGGGTGCTTTCCCTGTATCTGGAAGAAATGTACATCCCTATCTCCATGACACTGAGCAGAATCAGGATGAACAAGTCTTGCTATTCCCCCCGTGGGCCACTCTAAGCTCATACCCTTTTGTGTCCTACCCCATTTGATCAAGACTTTCCACTCTTCATCAAACCTAGCAGAAAAACACTCAGGTTTGGGACACCTGGGTGTCTTTGTTGATTAAGCGTCCACCTTCGGCTCTAGTCAGGATCCCAGAGTCCTGGGATCGAGCCCCCGCATTGGGCTCCCTGCTCAGCAGGGAGCCTGCTTCTCCCTCTCCTCCCCGCTCATGCTCTCTCCCACTATTTCTCTCTCTCTGTCTCTCAAATAAATAAATAAAATCTTAAAAAACACCCAAAACATTCAGGTTTAACCACTCCTTTGGGTCTTCACTCCTTATGAGGCTCCTGTGTCATGTGAAACTTATAATAAAACATGTAGGCTTTTCTCTGGTCCCTCAGTCTTGGCTTTTCTCTGGTCCCTCAGTCTTTTGTTACAGGGGCCTTGGCTGAGAACTTATAAGAGTAGAAGAAAAAGCTGGTTTTCTTCCAGCATCAGCAACCAGTTGTCAGCAGCAGCCAAGAGAGTGCAGGTTTCTAGAAGGTGGGAATAGTCATATTATGTTAAATAGTAGTGGTCAAGGAGAGAAAGCGTGGGGAGCCGGAAGTGGTACCCTCTCAGAAGTAAACTCTCCCATCTTTGAAGTCTCCTAGCAGTTGCTACTTTATACTGAATTGTTCCCATAGTATTTTTATCTTGTTCTTGTCCAAGAAGCTCACGCACAACCACATTTCTAAGGGACACCTTAATCAGCATACACGGAAGGTGTGGTATGTGACATCTACAAAGTTTTGCATCATCACTGAGTAATAAATAAGCTCGGTTGAAGACTTGTATCATCTCATTACCACCCACAACAGAGAGGAGTCTTTCATGTTTTTTTTTTTTTTTTTTTTAGGTTTCATCTTTTTTTAAAAGAGCAGGAAAATTTTTTCAAGTTATGTTAGTCTGTGGATTTTCATGGTTGTCTAAATTCAGGGAACTCTGTATCGGGGAAATATTCCCCTCCCCACCCCCCATTCATGAGTAATCTCCTGCTAATGGTTGGCATGGTAAAGTAAATTAAGGAGGCCCCTTTTGGTGTATATGTTAACAGAGTGATAATGGGATACTGAGGAGTGAGAATTAAATAGGAAATGTCAAGGTGGGTTCAGAGAAGTTTCATTAAAAGAAAAATAGGAACATGCCAAGGAGCTTACAAGCAATTAATTATTTTATGCCAAATGGATTTTAAGAATTAATTTCATCTGGTCAGAAAAAATGTCGATAAGAGAGGCACCCGGGTGGCACAGTGGGTGGGCGTCACAGGCTGGGTTTTGGCTGAGGTCGTGATCTCAGGATTGAGAGACAGAGCCTGTGTTGACTCTGCAGTCAGCGCAGAGTTTTTGCTCCGTTGACCCTTTCTCCCTCTCCCTCTGCCCCTCCCCCACCTCTCTCTCTCTCTCTCTCTCTCTCCCCCTCTCCCTCTGCCCCTCCCCCACCTCTCTCTCTCTTTCTCTCTCTCTCTCTCTCTCAAATAAATAAATATTTTATAAAAAAAATACAAATGTCAGTAAGTAGTAAAATCTATATTTGAGCTGATAAAAGTTAGTAAAATCTGTATTCGCTGATGAAAGTTGTCTAAAGAATAATAATAAAAATGTATTTCACATAAGTGGTTGATTAGATAAATGTTTCATCTTTGACTATTCATTTTGAAAATGAGATTGAAATAATGTAAAATTTTCATGGAAGTTGTGCTGACATTCTAAATCAGTTATCCCCATCATCTTGAAAATCAAGATATTATGGAAGGGGAAGTAGAAAGCTGGCATTTGATGTAAAATTCATCTTAAATATTTTTCTAAGGGGATTTTATTTTTCATTTTTATTTTTTTAAAGATTTTATTTATTTATTTGACAGAGAGACAGCCAGTAAGAGAGGGAACACAAGCAGGGGGAGTGGGAGAGGAAGAAGCAGGCTCCCAGCGGAGGAGCCTGACGTGGGGCTCGATCCCAGAATGCCGGGATCACGCCCTGAGCCAAAGGCAGACGCCTAATGACTGAGCCACCCAGGCGCCCAAGGGGATTTTAAAGACACTTATAAAACAGTTTTAGGGACGTGGATTTTATGTATATGATGTATATATCTATAGATTTGTTATGGTGAGCATCAGTTGGCTTACACACTTGTAAGCCTTAAGTGAGTTGTCTCTAACACGGACCCTTGATGCGCAGACAGCACTGACTTCTCAAAGCTCCCATGACAGTCACTTGGCTCTTTGGTAGCTTGTGTACCTGGCAAGACAGTAACTTGGCCACCTCCGCCTCTGAAAGCTGTGCAAATTCTCAAGTTAGAATTGTATTTCTCATTTTTAGTTCTCTGTTTAGGGATTTTATTGTTTATTTTTTCACCCATTCATTTACACTTATTGACCCGTATTTGTAGGGCTTCATTTGTTTGCTCTTGTAGAGATCATTTTTGTATTCCGTGATCACTAAGGAGCAAGCTGGTGAATTGTTGTCTTTGCTCTACAGTCATTTGGCCACCAGGTGGTGGTATAACTCTCTGAAGTAAAAAAAAAAAAAAAAACAAAACTTCCCAAACCTGTCTATTTCAAGGTTTATAAAAACAAACATGAAAAAAAATAAGTACAGCTTATTTTTCACAGTTGAATTTTTCTTTTTTAAAATAAGATTTACTTATTTGAGAGAGAGAGCGCGCGAACAAAAGGGACAAGGGGAGAGAGAATTTCAAGAGGACTCCCTGGAGAGTGCGGAGCCCTACAGAGGGCTCGATCTCGTGACCCTGAGATCACGACCTGAACCAAAACCAAAAGTCAGTGGCTTAACGGAGCGCACCACCTCGGCGCCCAAACAGTTGAATTTTTCTATGGCTGTAAGAACTATACAAATGTTCTATTGTGAATAAATTTTTCTTTCACAGTTATGTACATTGTAAGAATTGAAGTCATTGTAATAATGATAACGATAAGCAACAACCACAGCTAACATTATTTAAGGCCTTATTTTATGCCAGACACTATGCCTGACGTTTTACATAAAGTGATTTAGTGCTCACTGCCCTATCCTAAGTGCAATCATCCCTGAAGATTTCAATCCAGCAGGTCATGAAAGGAGACCTACTAAGCTGTACTTTAAACAAGTGTCCCTCATGATTCTTACCACCAAATAAGCTTAAAAACTATTGATTGATGTCTTCAACTGCTCTGCTTACAGTGGTGTTTAAAATCACTTATTCTCAGAACTGTATCTTTTACCTGAAGATTTTAAAATCAGGATTATAAAATCAAAATAGTATATATTCAGGCTCTTCAATAATACTTTTACCTCCAAATTTTGACGATTTAGGTGAGCAATGTGTTGAAGAAAAGTTTAATGCTTTTGTGTTTTATTTTGCTGTAAAAAGTGATCATGTATGGGCACCTGGGTGGCTCAGTCAGTTGGGCATCTGCCTTCTGCTCAGGTCGTGATGCCACGGTCCTGGGATCGAGTCCCACATTGGGCTCCCTGCTCAGTGGGGAGCCTGCTTCTCCCTCTGTCTGCCACTCTCCTTGCTTGTGCTTTCTCTCTCAGTTGAGTAAATGAATAAAATCTTGGGAAAAAAAAGAAAAGAAAAAGAAAGTGATTATGTATAAAAGGTATTTTGTGCTCTCTTATAAACATATCCCAGCGAAATCTATGCTACACAATGTAGTAAAAATAAATATAAAGTGCTTTACCAATTTAAAGTTACTTAAAATATCTAATTTGTATTTTAGTGATGCAGGTAAACTATTAGCAGTTCAAATGCCATGTAACAATAGTGAGTTAGTAAAATTTCTTATAAAGTAACTGATCCCACCTCTTTAAAAAGCATGTAATAATTTGCCTCCCTAATTTTACACTCCTGAAATTAAAAACTGCACAGACAACGAAGTTCTAAGAATCCAGTGACAACAGCCAGCAAAATATTTTCCTTTAGGTCTAAAATGTTTAAGTGCTCTATGTATTTAGATTACTCTTACATAACATGTATCAGTATTTTCATTTTTTGTCATTTTCAGAATAATTAAAAATTCCTTTCTATCTCAGATTTCCTGTCCCTATGACAAATCTCAAACCTTCTAACTGGATTAAGGGTTCCCATACCAAAATACTCCATTACCTTTGTCATTTCCAAGGTTCAAGTATATGATTGAGTAAGAAATAATATTTATAATATGATATCACACTGTAATAATATTGTACTTATTATAAAACAGTGGTATAGTAACAGTGTAATTATAAAGAGCAATACATTTCTTGCCTCATTTTTAAGACAGATGACTGAAACCTGCATTTAAATGTGACCTGCATGCATGGGGCAGTGACAGAGCAAGGCTCATGGTCCCCAGATCAGTGCTTCTCTGGGAATACTCTTAACCTATCCACAGGGCTGGCAGAGCTGACTGCTTATAAAGCATAAATTATTGAATCAGTCAATCAGTGAACACATAAATACCCCTGAAAATAAACCTATTCAAAGTGAACTTTCAATAGAACAATGACACCAAAAACTGTGTCAACTAATTTGAGGGGTCAATGACATGAAGGAACAACCAAGATTTAGATCTTAAAAGATTGAAAGAAGGCTATGAATGAACTGGGCTCTTAATGTGATTGGACTAAACGTTCTTGAAACGTTCTCATTCCTATCTTCAAGTAAGCAATAATATCATCTGGCTCCGCACTGGAATGATTGCCACTTGTAATTTCTTTGTGGTCAGAGAAGTGTCTTCAGTTCTTTGATTCTGATAATCTCTGATGAAAAGACAAGGACTTAATCCTGAAAATCTGCTATCCAATATCTAGGTGGGACCAACTGAGCCCTGAACGTAGAGACTGTTAGTCTCTCACTGATTACGTTTGTTGATTCCTATGTCACTATTTTAACAGATTTTGAACGGTTTAATTAGTATTTCAGTGTTTCCAGTGCACCTCTAATTTCTATTCTTTTCATACAAATTTAACAACTGATATTTCTTAAAAGGATAAAACGAAAACATGTTTTAAAATGCTTGCTTGCTATACCAAGAAATGCCACTAGATGTCACTAACGAATAGAAAAACTTACCTAAATCCGGAAGTAGCCAAAGAAATGAGATTCTCTAAACAATGTAGAAGAATTGGGTCTCTGGTTATATTTTTCATTGCCTTGAAATTTACCTTTAGAACTTGGTAGTTTTTTCTATTGATAGTCCAAGATTCTATTTTTTAAAATTAATTTTTCCATTTATTTGTTTTTCAATATGTTGGTGGCAGCTTTATTCATAATTGCCCTGAACTGAAACATTTATATTAGTCACTGTGGTAGACATTTGAGTGTCCCTTCCAGATCTGATCCACAGACAGCCTCTAGCTCTTAGCTCCTTCTGCCTCAGCAGCAGAGAGCCACCTCTGTGGAGATTATGCCCTTTGAGTGAGGCCCACTTCTTTTGACTGAGAAAGGTGGGAGTATAAAGACCTGGTTATTTTGGCTCTAGGCAGAATATTAATTTTTTTGAGATATAAATGAAATACAACATTGAATTAGTTTTAAGTGTACAACATAATGATTTTATATATGTATAAATATATAGATATATTACATATTGAATGCCATAATGAGATTAGTTAACCTCCAATACAACACATCGTGTTACTTTTTTTCTTGTGATAACTTTTAAGATCTACTCTCCTAGCAACTTTTAAATGTACAGTATAGTATTGTTGACTGTAATTACCATGTTGTATATTAGGTCCCCAGGACTTACTTATTTTATAACTGGAAGTTTGTACCTTTGGACCATTTTTGTTTATTTCGCCCATACCCCACCTGTACCTCTACCAACCTCCGATGTGTTCTCCGTATCTATGAATGTTTTTAAGAATCCACATGTAAGTGATATCACATAGTATTTGTTTTGCTCTCTCTGACTTACTTAGCATAATGCCCTCCAGATCCATCCATATTATAGCCAGAGGCAGGATTTCTTTCTTTTTTATGGATGAATAATGTTCCACTGCATGTATGTGTGTGTGTGTGTGTGTGTGTGTGTGTGTGTATACATATATACATACATACATATTGCTTTCGGTACTTTGGCCGTTTTAACAATACTAATTACCCCAAGCCATGAGTATGGGATATGTTTTTCATTTATGTCATCTTCAATTTCTTTTTATCAGTGTCTTCCAGTTTTCAGTGCACAGGTCTTTCACCTCATTAGTTAAATTTTCTCCTTAGTATTTTATTCTTTTTGATGCAATTGTAAATGGAATTTTCGTAATTTCTCTTTTTGACAGCTTATTAGTGTATAGAAACACAACTGATTTTGTATATTGATTTGTATCCTACAACTTTATTGAATTAAATAGATTTAGCCTAGCAATTTTTTATGGACTCTAGGGTTTTCTATACATAATGTCATGTCATCTTCAAATAGAGACAGTTTTACTTCTTCCTTTATGATTTGGATGCCTTTTGCTTCTTTTCCTTGCCTGATTTCTCTGGCTAAGACTTCCCGTACTATATTGAATAAAAGTGGCAAGAGTAGACATCCTTGTCTTGTTTTAGATCTTAAAGGAAAAGCTTTAAAGTTTCACTGTTGAATGTGATCTTAGCTGTGGGCTTGTCATAAATGACCTTTATTATGTTGAGGTATGTTGCCCCACACCCTTTTTATTCAGAGTTTTTATGAAAGGATGTTAAATTTTGTCAAATGTGTTTTTTGCATCTATTGAGGGTAAAAATCATAAAATCATTTCATTTTATTAATGTGATAGATCACATTGACTGATTTGTGGGCACTGAACCATCCTTACAACCCTGAAATAAGTCCCACTTGGTGGTGGTGTATGATCCTTTTTGTGTATTGGCGAATTAAGTCTGCTAATATTTTGTCGAATTTTTGCATCCATGTTCATCAGGGATGTTGGCCTGTGATTTTCTTTTTGTCTTTGTCTGGTTTTGGTATCAGAGTAATGCTGGCCTTGTAGGATGAATTTGGAAGTATTCGCCCTCTTTTTTTTTTTTTTTGTAAGAATTTGACAAAGATTGGTGTTAATTCTTTAAATGTTTAGTAGAATTCATCAGGAAAGCCATCTGGTCATAGACTTATGTTTCTTAGGAGATTTTTGATTATTGATTCAATTTTCTTACTAGTAATGTTTCTGCTCAGATTTTCTTTTAATTCATGGATTCAGTACTGGTAGGGCATATACTTCTAGGAATTGATCTTTTTTTTTTTTTTTTTTTTTAGCTTATCCAATTTGTTCGCATGTAATTGTACATTGCGTTCTCATGATTCTTTGTATTCCTGTGGTAACAGTTGTAACACCCTTTCATTTTTTATTTTATTTGAGTCTTTTCTTTTCATGGTGAATCTGGCTAAAGGTTTGTCTATTTCATTTAACTTTTCAGAGAACCAGCTCTTAGTCTCATTGATCTTTCCTACTCTTCTCTTAATAGTCTACTTCATTGATTTCCACTCTGATCTTTGTTATTTATAGGTATGATTCTACTTTTTTGTTTGTTCATATGTTTTTTTCTTTTCCATTGTATAGCATGTTTTCCTTATCCATTTGTTTATTGATAGGCACTTGGGTTGCTTCCATATCTTGGCTATTATAAATAATACTCTAATAAACAGAGGGGTGCACATATCTTTTCATATTAGCGTTTTCGTTTTCTTTGGGTAAGTACTCTGTAGTGGAATTATTGGGATGATACGGTATTCCTATTTTTAATTTTTGGGGGAAACTCCCTACTGTTTTCCATGGTAGCTGTACCAATTTACATTTCCATCAGCAGTGCACAAAGATTCCTTTTCCTCTACATCCTTGCCAACACTTGTTATTTCTTGTCTTTTTGATTTAGCCATTCCAAATGGTATAAGGTGATATCTCATTGTGGTTTTGATCTGCATTTCCCTGATGATTGGGGACTTTGAGCATCTTTTCACATGTATGTTGGCCATCTGGATGTCTTCTGTGGAAAAATGTCTGTTGAGGTCCTCCAACTACTTTTTAATCAGGTTGTTTGGATTTGTTTGTTTGTTTGTTTGTTTTGGTGTTGAGTTTCATAAGATCTTTATGTTTTACAAATATTAACCCCTTAACAAATACATCATTTGCAAACATCTTCTCCCATTTGCTGGGTTTCCTTTTTGTTTTCTTGATGGTTTCCTTCATTGTGCAAAAGCTTTTTATTTTGGTGTAACCCCAATTGTTAATTTTTGTTTTTCTTTCCCTTGCCTGAAGAGACATAACTAGAAAAATGTTGCTACAACCATTGTCAGAGAAATTACTGCCTGTTCCTTTCTAGGATTTTTAGGTTTCAGGTCTCACATTTACATCTTTAATCCATATCGAGTTTATTTTTGTGTGTGGTGTTAGAAAGTGGTCCAGTTCCCTGGCACCATTTATTGAGGAGACTGTCTTTTCCCATTGGATATTCTTGCCTCCTTAGTCATAAGATTAATTGACCATATGGTCATGGACTTACCTCTGGGGTCTTTATTGTGTTCTGTTGATCTATGTGTCTATCTTTGTGATGGTACCATACTGTTTTGATGACTACAGCTTTGTAGTATGTCTTGAAATCTGGGCTTGTGACACCTCTAGCTTTGTTCTTATTTCTCAAGGATGTTTTGCAATTGGGACCTTTTGTGCTTACATAAAAATTTTAGGATGACTCGTTCTAGTTTTGTGTCACGTGGGCTTCTTTTTTTAGTTCCTTGAGGTATAATGTTAGGTTGTTTATTTGAGATTTTTTCTTAACATAGACATTGAATACTATGAACGTCCCACATAGAACTGCTTTTGTTGGGGTGCCTGGTGGCTCAGTCGTTAAGCATCTGCCTTTGGCTCAGGGCCTGGTCCTAGGGTCCTAGGGTCCTGGGATTGAGCCCTGCATCAGGCTCCCTGCTCTGCTGGGAGTCTGCTTCTTCCTCTCCCACTCCCCCTGCTTGTGTTCCCTCTCTCACTGGCTGTCTCTCTCTCCATCAAATAAATAAAGAAAATCTTAAAAAAAAAAAAAAGAACTGCTTTTGTTGCATCCAGTAAGTTTTGGTATGTTGTATTTCTGTTTTCATTTCTGTTGAGATTTTTTGAAATTTTTCTTTTGATTTATTCATTGATCCTTTGGTTGTACAGTAGCATGTTGTTTAATTTCCACATAGTTGTGAATTTTCCATTGTTTTTCCTGTAATTGACTTCTAGTTTCATACCATTGCGGTTGGAAAAGATGCTTCATATGTTTTCAATCTTTTAAAATTTATTAGGGCTTTTCTTTGTAGTCTAACATATGATTTCTCCTGGAGAATGTTCCATGTGTGCACAAGAAATATGTATATTTTGTTGCTTTTAGATAGTATGTTCTGTAAATATATGTTAAGTCTATCTGGTCTAATATTTTAAGTCCAAAATTTCCTTATTCATTTTCTGTTTGGTTGATCCATCCATTGATGAAAGTGGGGTCCTTAACTAATACTGTTTTGCTGTCTATTTCCTCCTTTCAGTCTATTAATATTTGCTTTGTATATATAGATACTCCTATCTTGGGTACACAAATATTTATGAATGCTATATCCTCTTGTATTCATCCTTTATCATTATATAATGACCTTCTTTGTCTCTTACTAGAGTCTTTGTCTTAAGTCTACTTTGCGTTACATAAGTATACTACCTCAGCTTTCTTCGGGTTTCCATTTGTATAGAATATCTTTTCTATCCTTCACTGTCTGCATGTGCCCTTAAAGCTGAGGTGAGTCTCTTATAAACTGCATATGGTTGGGTCTTGCCCATTTATCTTTTATAATTGTAAATGAGATCCATTATCATGAAATAATATAGTTAATAATAAATGCCATTTACCATTAACATTATGGGGAGTAATAAATATCAAAATATTTCCTATATTCATTTGGCTATTGTGCTATTCATGGAAGTGATTTTTGAAAAAGACAAATTTGATCAAATAGGTCTTGGTTAATTCTGGAATGAAGGAAATGAAGAAATCCCTTTTCTGATTCCATCTGCTCTTTGCTCACTCTGCTCCAGCCACACTGGCCTTCTCATTTTCTTTTTCTTTTTCTTTTTTTTTTTTAAGATTTTATTTATTTATTTGACAGAGACAGACAAGTCAGCGAGAGAGGGAACACAAGCAGGGGGAGTGGGAGAGGAAGAAGCAGGCTTCCCACTGAGCAGGGAGCCCGATACGGGGCTGGATCCCAGAACCCTGGGATCAAGCCCTAAGCTGAAGGCAGATACTTAACGACTGAGCCACCCAGGTGTAAGCTTCACGAGGCAGGGGTCTTTTTTTCTCACTGATATAGTACAAGCACCTAGAAAAGTGGTTGACATGTAAAAGGAACTCCTTCTTATCTGTTGAATTTATTTGACTTGAAATCAATCAACAACTATTGTCTTCCTATTACGATGTACCTAGCTCTTGTACAGAAGGGGAAAAGGGGAAGTTATTTTCTTCCAGTGAATTAAAGAATTAATTGCTTCAAATGCATGACTTGTGCTATATATATATCTGTTCACAGCACCTGATGTTCCTTAAATCAACAGTCAATATAGATCTCCAGCTACTATGATAGTTTGTATTGTACCCATAATGTACATACATAATTCACACTTGACATACTTGCACTTGCTTTCCTGGTAAGACTAAGGGAAGAAACTGCCTGTCTGTATTTAGCCTGAAAATGGAAAAGACAAAATCCAAAGAAAATGCAGTTAGGGACTTGGTTGAAACTGAAAGCTGCAAAAACAGAAAGTGGAGCCCCTGCCTTGAATTAAGACCATGCTGATTTACTATTAAGAAGATCCAAATTTGACATATTGCCACAAGGCAATGCATTTTAAAAGACTTTTATTCTTATTTAGGATTGTGTAAAAGGAGAGTTTAATTGGTAGGAAAGGTCCCAAATTATCAAATAAGCTGTTATTTCAATATTGGAAAAATTTAAATATCATCATAGGATAGAGCATAAGAGGCTGTTAAGTAGCAAAAGTCTAACATGCTGCCCCTAGGAATGATTTTTAATAGTATTACTCAGAAAAAGCTAGAACATGCATGCTATCCCCCAGCCAGGGTATACTCATTATTCAGGCCTGAGACTAAGATTCTGCCAAACAGGTTAAGAACTTTTCCTTTGCTTATCCTCCTGCTATATTTTTATAGAACCCTATGATGAAAATACAGAAGGAGAGAAGCCATAAAGAGATGTAATTAGAATTGAATTTGGGGTAACTAGGTTTGGGCCAATCCTCCTTAGCAACAGAACAGTTAGAATCTGCATTTAAAGTAAAATTTGAACTACGCTATTAAGCAGTTCATTATCTAAAGCTAGCAACAAGGGCCATCATACAATGATATGAAAATTGAAATCTATCTAATTCCCTGTCCCTGTGCTAAACAATATTGAGACAAACACATTTATTTACATCCTGTTTTAAACAATAAACAAGAGTAAGTAAAAATAACTTAGCTGTTTGATCCAGGAACTATTTGCTTCTAAAAAATAACAAAGAATAAATTAAAATAGCTTAATCATTTAAATGAAAGTTCATCAAGGCTCATTTCAAGATCATCACCTCTTTGTATTCACTAATCCATAATAATTATACCATAAACTCAACTCAGTCCCAACCAGTTCTCTGCCTTTCAGGGCCCTTTTTAAAATCATCCAGCCAAGGCCCTAAAACTTTGCAGATATCCTCTTCTACGTTCTTCATTTTAAGATAATACTAAGACTGTCAGGGTAGAGTTCTGCAGTAGGTCTAATAAGCTTAGTTTTGCTTGATCAGTAGATACCTCGGTTGGTCTTTGGAAAGGACGATATTCAACAGGTAAAACTAACTCAGTGTAGAAATACAAAGAATAAGTGTCAATGTCCAGTAGCCTAAAGCCAGTCCAAAAACATTGAACTTGAACAAAATTGGGGAATGGGGGCAGTAATCATTACAACAAGAAAATGCACACTATGGTCATTTGTGGGTATGACTCCAAAAGAGTGTGCTAGAAATGCATTATAAAATTGGGGCTTTGGGGCTCCTGGCTGGCTTGGTCAGTTAAATGTCTTGTCTTTGGTTCAAGTCATGATACCAGGGTCCTGGGATCAAGCCCTGCATCGGGCTCCCTGCTCAGAATGGAATCTGCTACTCCCTCTGACCCTCACTCTGCTCTCGTGTGTGCACTCTCTCTCTCAAATAAATAAAGTCTTTAAAAAAATTGGGGCTTTTATTAGGTGATTTGGGGACAGCTTGAAGGAAGCTCTGGATTGAATGTTGAATGTCGTTTGTGGACTGGATGTTGTCAGGAATTGGAGGCAGTCCTAGAGTTGCCTCCTTTTTTAGCTCTCTATTGCTGCATAACAAACTACTACACATTGAGCAGCTTAAAACAGTACACACTTACCTCACCATTCTGGGGGGCAGGGCTCTAGACATAACTGAGATGAATCCTCTGCTTTAGATCTTCTTATAGGGCTGTCATCAAGGTGTCACCTGGGGCTGTAGTCTCATCTTAAGGCTCACTAGGGGAAGGATTCATTTCCATTTTCCTGTGCTTGTTGGCAGAATTCAGTTCTTTTATAAGTTGTCATACTGAGGACGTTAGTTCCTTGCTGGCTGTCAGCTGGAGGCCACCTTCAGTTCATCGTCACATGGGTTTCTCTGTATGGCAACTTACTTCATTCAAGTCAGCAAGAGACAACCAGTCAATAGAGTCTACTGGCAAGATGAGAATTAAAATCTTATGCAATGTAATCATGAAAGTAAAATGTCATCATCTTTGCCATAGTCTACTGGTTCAAAGCAAGTCAGGGACCCTGCCTACGTTCAAGGGACAGGGATTACACATGAGTGTGACAGCTAGTAGGTGGAATAACGGAGCCATCTTGGAGTCAGTCTGCTTCAGACATCTTAAGGAATCTTATCTAGAACAAGGGGAGAATAGAGCATGGCTCAAACTATGATTAATAAAGAAGTAGTACTTACTCATATTAACAAGGATAGGAGGATATTTGGTCATTTTTGTGCTTTCGATAATGTTTGCATTTTTATCTGTTTAGACATTAATATGGAGTGGTCTATTTTGGTCTGTATCCATTTATAGCCACAGATGTTGGTGGCATCTGTGGTATTATCTGATGTTGATGTCCTATTAAATTATTTATGTTCAATAGGAGAATGCCAAGACACAAGATCAGAAGCTAACAAGACCAGGGTCTAACTGATGGTTCAAGAGCAGTTCCTAGCTATTAGAGGAGGCTTTTGTCTTGCTCACAAGAAATAAATTAGGGGGGCACCTGGGTAGCGCAGTCGTTAAAGTGTCTGCCTTCGGCTCAGGGCGTGATCCCGGCGTTCCGGGATCGAGTCCCACATCGGGCTCCTCTGCTGGGAGCCTGCTTCTTCCTCTCACACTCCCCCTGCTTGTGTTCCCTGTCTCGCTGGCTGTCTCTGTCAAATAAATAAATAAAATCTTTAAAAAAAAAAAAAAGAAATAAATTAGGTTATGTAATAGAAGAATGGCAAATCTTAGAGAACAGAGAAGGAAAAAATATATACAAATCAGATCATAGATAATTTTCTAGATAAGCAAGATTAATTATTCAAGTCACATTTTCAGTCAAAATGGATTTGAGGGGTGCCTGAGTGGCTCAGTCAGTTGAGAAGCTGCCTTCAGCTCAGGTCATGATCCTGGGGTCTTGGGATGGAGCCCTGCATGGGGCTCCCTGCTCTGCGGGGGGCCTGCTTCTCCTTCTCCATCTGCCTGCTGCGTCCCCCCACTTGGGCTCTCTTTCTCTCTGTCAAATAAATAAATAAAATCTTTTTAACAAATGGATTTGAAAATGGTCTCTTAGGACTCTGTTGTATAAAATGTACAGATTTATCATGCACAATTTTATATAAGCTACCATTACAAACATAGTTTTATTCAATAATGTGAATATACAAATTTTAAAACTATTTTTGTTTGGTTTTCTAAAGACCTAGGTTAGAACATAATGAGAGATTTGAAACAAAAGAACTTCACATTGTTAATTGTCAGGTTTCTGTTGCTCAAAATTGACATAGCAGGAATTCAAGGCTTTTTTTTTTCTATCTTAGAGAAAGGACTTAGAAAAAATTATGAATTTGAAAATAATAGGAAGTATAACGATTGAAATATAATCAAATAAAAATTTAGTGATTGCAATGGTGTTTCCAAGGTTTATGGTTGAAGAAGAAAGTGCAGAATGGGGTTCAACATCTCTCTTCCATATTTAGGAAAGTTAAAAGATAAAATTTTGTTGGTCTGTCACTGAGAATAATTATATACTTGAAAAAGTGTCCCTGTGGAATCTACACTCATGACCTCAAACAGTAGTAGCTGTTTCTGTAGGGAAGCCATGACAAGAGAACGTAATAATACATAGTACTAGTACCCTATGAAAACGGTGGGCAATCCATGGTCAAGATGTCAAAAATTGTTCCTAGTCAGTTGTCTTTCCCAATGTATTTGAAGCATTCCTGAAGATACCAAGGCTGTGTCTCTGGTTTCTTGACAGTTTAATTTGCTCTAGATGTCTGAGTCAGATTAATCTAAAACAAACAAACAAACAAACAAAAACTGCTTCCTACCCCTGCATATGCTCATTAATCAGATAAATTCTTTTCTACTGTTTTTTGTCTCCTGTGCTACACACGATAGTCACGAGAGTCAAAGGCATAGTTCTCATTTACATTCTGTTTCCTGTTTATCTTCCTAAAAGAAACTTCACTGCCTGTTTTTTTGTTTTTCAAGTCTCAAGGAAAATATTCTTAGCATTCTAGCATCTTCCTGAAAACACCTTTGCTACGGTCCTACGGTCCCCAGGAGGTGCCGTTCTGCTGTAATTTGATAGTAATTTGCTCCTGCCTACATCAAAGTACTTACCATGATTTCATCATTGAGTACCTGGTCTCTCTTTCCCTCTGTTAAGAACAGTATGTAAAACTTACAAATAAAGGGTTTGCTCTGTTTTCTTTTCTTTTCTTTTTTTTTTTAAGATTTTATTTATTTATGTGACAGAGACAGAGACAGCCAGCGAGAGAGGGAACACAAGCAGGGGGAGTGGGAGAGGAAGAAGCAGGCTCCCAGCAGAGGAGCCTGATGTGGGGCTCAGTCCCAGAACGCTGGGATCACATCCTGAGCCAAAGGCAGACGCTTAACTGCTGTGCCACCCAGGCGCCCCATCTGTTTTCTTTTCTTTTCTTTTTTTTTTTGGTGGAGCTTTGTTATGTCCAGCTAAGGATTATCTGATTCCTAGGAGTTTGTGCCTTTGTTTAACTTGCTATTGTATTATTGATTTAGAGGATATGTAACTCTGTCAGGACAGTCATTAACTGGTAGACTGAAATGATGCTTGTCCTATAGCAACGCAGGTTTATTGTCTTGTAGGACATTAACTAGGTTTATATCTAAATTAGTAATCTTGTTCAAGTATTCATTCTTTTCCAATTCTCTTTGAATCAACCTTGCTGGTTCTATCATTAATGAGTGAGTTAAAGATTTGACATCTATTCACTTTATATTCGTTTTCAAGTTATATATTCAATTTTTTGAAAATTCTGCTCTGACACCACTAATCTCTTAGAGTCTCTGCCTTTCAACCCTACACTCAGTGTTTGGAATATAGCAGGTGCTCAGGAAATGTTTATTGAGTGTTTGTAGTGAATATTGCAGAAAAAGAAACTGGACTTGGGATGAGAACTTGTTTAAATTCAAGTGGTTTCTGGTGTAATAGTGAAATTGGATTGAAAAACCTCAGTTTTTAAATTTTTAGTCCAAGGATATTTCTAATGGAACATGACAGCTTGAACACCATATATAGGACAAGATATTCAAATACTATGGTTACCACATGCTTGGAACAAAATACTCTGTTACCTGAAATAAAACTGAAAAATGGCATAACTGCTTTAAACTTTATTATAATATTCAATCACCTTTATGAATGTCAAAATTATGTGTAACAGTAATGTAAAGTAGGTAGTTAACAAAATAATATCACCCATTACATACTTAGGGAACAGTTTTATTACTATACTACCCAGATATTAAAATTTCAATAAGAAAATGTAATAAATATGAGTTATTTTTAGAAAAAGGAACACAGCAGGTCATAATAGTTCCATATTTTTTCAATTTTTATGAATCATAATATTTATATTACAGTTTCAAAAATGTGCGTTTGTGGAACAAGAGAGAACATCGCACAATCTGGCATAAACTTACACTGTCTTTCAGAAGATAAATTATAAAAATCTGGCCAAATAATGCCCTCATTTTATGTAAAAAGACTCAGAGGCAGAGACGTGAAAGAGTTTTAGGAAAGTGACTTTTGACTGAAATCATTTAGAACTTCTTAAATAAATATACATTCCATCATAATTACAAAAAATTTTCATAGACATGTTTGTCTACAACAAAATACAAGGGAACAATGCTTTTCCTAAATACATATAAATGTCCTATAAGTAATTTTCATAAAAACTTAAAATTAAATATGATCAATAATATAAATAATAATCAGACATATCTTTCTGATTCAAATTAAGTATCTGGCAATTTTCTCTGTAAGTTCTTTACAGGGCCCTGGGAGGGATATGACATTAAACACAGCATTGCCTCTGCCCTCAAGATTTCATTTTCATGACAAAAAAATATGTAAAGAAAAAGTATCCCTGAAAAATAAAGCGATATAAAGACCCCCAAAAGAAAGCTAGTACTTTCCCATGGAGGTGATTACCGTGAAAAAGACAATATTTAAACTGACCTCTGAAACTGTGTTTATTAGTTCATTCAACAAACCTTTAATGAGTTTCTACTCCTATGAGTAACATGTAACATGCTGTGGAGGTGAAGGACACTGCTCTTGGCTTCAAGAAGCCTACATTCTAAAGGCAGAGACAAAAACTAGCAAAGGGAAGTATCCCAAGTGCTCTGCGGGAGCTGTTTGCAGGAGTCCCTGGGAACACAAGGAAGCGGTCAATTTACCATGAGTTACAGGGATGACCAGGAAAGGGAGGTACTTAAAGTCACAGAAATGGAGGGTAAGCTCAGGAATTGAAAATGACTAAAAAATGTGCACATGAGAAAATGGTCGTGATATTATAAATGAAAAAAAGAGAGAATGCAAAACTTTGAACTTCGTGTCAACATTGGCAGACCCACACATACTTAGGGAGGAAAGAGGCAACGCCATCATAGAAAATAAGCCCGAATGGGAACAGTGGTGCTGTGTGGGTAATAAGATTAGAGATGATTTTCATTTCCTTGCTTACACTTTTTATGGTCAAATCAGTTGTAACTTATCTTTAATGAAGAAAAAATGATAGAGACTACTTTAAAAAGTGGTCATGGGTCTCTGGAGTGCCATTTTCTATTGTGTATGATAGTAAGAGCTAGATGAAAAGCCCTGTCGGAGAAGGTGACAGTGCTTAGACTGGCCTGCAGGGGACTTTACCTTCCTAGGTTAGCAACTCTGTGTTAATGTCTGAGCCCCCAAATGTTCACTGTAGTGCGTTCTGTGTGGCTGCTAGACGTTCAGTAGGAGTCACACATTCAATTTCTTGTAGCTGTTAAGAGGGGTCTTAATGAGTCTTAATGTCAAAATGATGAGGGAATATGATTTCTGTCAAAAGCTATTCAGGAGTAACGGAATTGGCAACTCAGACCTCTGAAAATCACTAGCAGGGACCCTGGGTGGCTGAGTTAGTTGAGTGTCTGACTCTTGATTTCAGCTCAGGCAATGATCTGAGGGTCATGGATTAAGCCCCTCTTCGGGCTCCATGAGCAGCATGGAGTCTGCTTGAGATTCTCTCTCCTTCTGCCCTTCCCCCCGTTCACGCTCCAAATTAATTAATTTGTTAATTAATTAAATCTTTTAAAATAAATAAACAAAAGGTTGAAAGCCCTTACCCTTAAACTAGAATGTTCTGTCATTCACTTTCATATACTTAGAAGTTTATGGGCTTTAAACTGGCCTAAAACTGTGGATCATTTCCTGACAATGTTAGAAAAATACAATCATTGTATACCCAACGATAGTATAAAACACTAGCATTCTTCTTATTAATTCTGGTGTTTCTATTTGACATCTTTTTATTTGTTGTTTTCATTTGGGACTGGAAAATACTCTGAAAAAAGCAAGAGACATGCAAGAGCTTTTAAAGTTGAAATAATTTGAGATACTCTACACTAGACCATGTTAATTTTCCTTTACAATTTTCATCAAACACATGCTAGGAAATAATGCTGGCATTTCTACAGCATTTCTGAACAAAGGGCATTGACAGTTTTGTTCAAGGATGTTTTCGAAAGCGCTCCAAAACGGGGATCAGACTGGTTTACATCACAGGGTGGCAAATCTAAACTCTCCCTTCCTGCAGGCATTTCAGGGCATTAAAGATAATGTGTCTTTATAGATGGTAGGAGGGGCAGGCCCGCCAGCAGCTCCAGCACAAGAGCAAGATCTCCTTGGTCTCAAGGTCATTCAGCTCTGCCACAGATCTGCCACTTGTGCGGTAGCCACTTCGGCCCACCTCCACGGTACCCCCTATGGGCCTTGGGAACCAATGGGAACGTGGAGTATATGCTGCCTTCCGTGCCTCATGTAATAGACAATCTAAAGCTATTCGGGCTTGTTTTCTCCTTACCGACCAAATATATGGGAAGTGTGGCAAACTGACCAGTCCCTGCTCCTTAGGAACCATTTGACTGTTTAACAGATTAAAATTTGGGATTGTAAAAAAATACGGTTTTGGAGGCATAATTTCCATTACATGCATATACATTAACAGTCTGTATTTGTTTTACCTGACTCCAGCGGTTTCCTGTTTAAATACGTGTTATCCTTAAGTTGGCAAACACTTATTTAGTATTATAACCCCCTAAAATATTTTTGGAGTACCTCTTTTGGAATTATCTTTAACATCTGTTTTTAGATTGTACATGTTATAACCATATTTTGTTTCCCTCACAAACAATATCATTCACCTTGATTTTTTTTTGGATTAACCTGACTTGTCTTTGGGTCGCCTTCAGCTTCTGATGTTCTCATAAGGGATTTTTTTTTTAATAAATTGCATTTCAAACTAAAGTAAATTCTAAACAAGGTATTCTTTAAGTATTAAATATTTTTTGATCCATATATAGAGAAATAAAAGTAGAAGGAGGAGGAACCCGAGCCCACAAAGCAATCCAGTTTTTCAGATGGTTTATGCAAATTTCAGGTACCTTTTAGATGGTTTTCCATTTTTATGTTAATTTGAATTCACTAATTCAATTTAACAAATATTTTTAAAAAACTATATATTCTCAAACGAGTTCATCAACCTTAGATGAGATTTTACGGTAAAGCAAACATAAAAATACATTTTAAAAACCTGTAAAATGTTAAATAGTGATTTCCTTTCATTTAAGCCTCCTCAGTCAGATTTAGGGTAGTAAAGCCTGAGGAAATAGAAGTAAAGCTGCCTGGAAACCCTACTGGGGGCGGGATGGGGGTGGGGGACAAACTGGATCACTGACCTTTTAAGAGGATCTCCAGACTAATCCCATCAAAATGCCAGCGATCAAGTACCCTCAAAACGACTACGAACAGCCAAGAATTTCAACCCCAAGCTTCTGGTTCTATAATCTGATTCTATAATTTGTCCTCCCAAATTTTCCCTTATCCTCACCCTCTTTTGTGAAGTTCCTTTCGATCTCCTTCCCCTTAGATTAAAGCCCCGAGTATCCACTTTTCCCCTAGCTCTCTTAAAAGAAACCTGAATTGTTGGCCTATTTCTCTCTGACATCCAATCCATACAAAGACAGGAGACCAGGTATGTCTATGCTTTATTCTGACATAACCTCTTTCAGACAAATTTTTCTTCTTCCCCATCAAAAACCTCTCCTTCTTTGAAGCTGACATCTTTCAAGTACCTCATCCTTACACCTTCTTAATTTCTTCATCTTCCAAATTGTCATTCTCCCTCATTAATAAGACTCCTAATATGTTGTCTTTCATTTTAATCCTACTTGCATCCTAATTTTCATGACATCAGCCTTCACTTGAATGACAAAACCCGAACTCCACCCTCTTCGTTCCTTTACTTATTTGTCCACTGTCTCTAAAACATTTCCTTCCACCTCTCCTGTATGCTGCACTCCCGCGGTCATGCTTTTGCCTTGACATTACCAGCAGGAAAGAAGATGAGCAGCTGGCCTCTGGTCCGTTTCTCTCCCTTTACCAGAAGTAGGGAGGAAACATTATCAGAAAAGAAAGACCCCAGATGATTTTTGTCTAATCTCACTGTAAATATGCTAATAATTGACTCGGCATGAGCAAATCACTGATACATTCTAGGAGGAAAACCCTTGTCTGTTGGAAGGCTTTTATCAGGTCAAGCCAAAATCTGTGAGTTTATCCAGGAAAGCTTCCTGGGGAATGTCATATAAGCTATGTAACTCTGCCTTTACAAAATGGATGTATTTCATAACTTGAAATGCTCCCCTTTGTGTTACATAACCAGCCCAGCTCGCTCAGGGACTTTATCTATGACTCTGGGCCAGAAGGCAGGTCCGACGCACAAAGGAAGATGCCAAGGAGCCATGCTCTGGATCTTTTCCCATGCTTCTTGATTATTTATAGGAAACTTAATAGTAAGATCTATAATTTTAGTGAATCCTAACTGACAACCAGCAATCACACTAGCTCTTAATTTCATATATTTTTCCCCCTAACACCTCTTATCCTCTCCGCACAATTCTGGAAGCAGTTGAGACTATGTTAGTAAAATATATGTTATCATAGCACATTGTATTGTATCATTAATGAAAACCTATTTTTTATTCTCTCTCTAAAGAAATCTAGATAAATCTCCATCTAGTCCTGTGGCTTTCAATATCATCATCTATATGTTAACGAATCACAAACATTTAGCCCAGACTCATTCCCTCCACTCCATCTTACTTGACATTTCAGAATGCTGAATTGACGTCCAAATCCAGTAGGGGCTAACAAACTTCTTCATTTTTTTAAATCTATTTTACTTATTTTCTGTCATCTTAAGAAACAAAGCCATCCATCACCCAGTGGTTCAAGCTGCAAATATGGAGGCCATTCTTATTTTCTGTCTTTTTATCAAGCTCCTTCTCCCATAGCTAATTCATCACCAATTAATTTTGTTTCTACAGCCAAAGTATATCCATGTGGTGGATTCCATCTTGACTGGCACCGTCCCAATCTAAACAACCGTCCTATGTTTACCACAGCAATTTATAGTAATTCCAGGCTGATCTCTTGCTTCCACTCTTATTTCTTTCCTGTTCATTCTCCACACAGCACCCAGAGTAAACTTGTAAATTCTGATTTTGACACCTCTCCTCCTTAGACACCTTCAGTGGCTTTTGAACACCCTAGGATAAAACCCAACTTCCTTATTATGATTTACAGCAGTGTGTGTGACCTGGCCCCTGACTTCTCCTCAGATCTTATCCTATAAACAATCCCTCCTTACAACGCTTAGTTAAACTGGCCAGCTTTTTCTTCCTCAAGCTAGCTAAGTACATTTTGGTCTTCACTTAAACTCTTTATGTAGTTGACTTTTCATTCATTTGGCCTCTGATCAAACAGACTTCTCTTTAGAAAAGTTTTCCATTCCTACCCTCTAACGCACTTCTACCAGATACCTTCCACAGCATCCTCAGACAATTTATTTAAACGATCTTTATTTATGGTTTTACCTAGTTATTCTCTCTTCACTTCCTACTGGTTATAAACTCCTTGAGTTGATCATTTTGACGGTTTTATTCATGACTCTATCTCCGGAGTCTGGCACATATTAAACACTCAATAAAGGTTAACTATTACCATTGCTATTTTAAAACAAATATTTATTAATTGCTTAGAATGTTCTGGGTGCATTAGATATATTACCTCATGCACTCTTCACAACAAACGTATGACACACAAGTGTTTTGTATACTATACATATATATATGCACACACAGATGTATTTATATATTCGTGCCTCTATACATCTTATAACCGAATCTGTATCTAAATATATATATAGGTGTATATTTTTTTGATGGGGGAGCAGCAGTTTTTCCAGGGTTATATTCACTAATAAGTGATGATGTGGTGGAAGCAGCATTCAAACCACAGGTGTCCTTGGCCAAGTTGTCTCTGTTAAAATTCACTTTATAATGGTTATTCTTACATCAGTTATGGTAAGAAACTGAAATAAAAGAATGCTATATTTGATAGACTCTGGTAACCAAAAAATTATTAGTATTAGATCAATTATATTCTGAGCTATAAAAAGTGCTCCTAAAAACTCTAACCCTTCGAGTTATTTATAGTATTTATGCTAGGAGTAAAAGTTGGAATCCAGGGAAATAGAAAATATCCAGCAACTCTCTGATGCATGCTTTTCCTTTTATTAGATTTCTACTCGAGAGGTTTCACAGAAACATGAAAATTTTACTCAAATTGGATAAGCGTTCAGGAATTATTTTTCGAGAGGGAAAACTTGTATCATGAAAGATTTATGAAATTACCATACATATTAATGTCCTATTTGGGAGATTATTATTACATTTAAAACATTAGGTAATCATTATTTTTTTCATAGAGAATTTGGGACAGTTTAGCCTTGAATTATAACAGTGATATTTAACTATGAGATGCTCTCGAATATTCTTACAGTATTTTTATCTTCCTGTCAATGTCTTGAATAATATTCTATGATAATGTTTGTTCTCAAGTTCTAAGATGTTTGCTTTGAGAGAATAACAAAACAAAGCAAAAATAACAGTCCCAATAAAAGTATGATATATTTGATGAATATGTATTGAACTCAAACTCATATTCCAAAGTTCATGCTAGATATTTAGTTCATAACCAAAAGGTCAAAAGAAAATTATGTTCAGAATATAAGCTAGAAAAATTACAGAGAGGGTGGCAAAATTTGAACACCCATTAATTCAGCTACCATATCAGAAGATTTAAGTTCAGTTGAATAAACAAAGAACATTCCAAGGGTCAAAGAATAAATACATATGGCATGGATTTTGAGAACTGTTATGGTTAAGCTTACTTTAATACTTTGAATTTCATTTTGTGTGCCTTCAAAAATAGCCATCTTTACAGAAGTGACTCACTCAGTTTCTATCTCTATTACATTCCTACGACAATATTATTTTATATCATTTTCACTTACTGTCTGAGCCACTAACTTCTGGCAATCCGCTAAGCACCCACTTATTGGTGCATTCTATTTCCATGTGACAGACATTATCTTTCAATTTGATTACTATCCACTAGCATTCATCCTAATAGGAAGAAAATTGTCACCCATAGCCCTTGGGCTTCTCTACATTTTCTATTTTGCTAGCTAGAACCCAAGCTCTCTGAGCCTTGGTGACACACGTACAAAACTGGGCTAATCCCAGTCAAGAAGATTTGGAATGATAACTAAATTGCGGTAATGTTTATAAGCATGCTTTATAAAAGGTAGCATGTCATGCGAATATAAGGTATTATCACTGACCTGATTTCACCAACTTCTCTATCCATTCCATTTATTGAGCAACTTAAATTAGAAGCAAAAGATATTAAGTGATTAATCCATACTTAAATTTTGCCTCTATTGCTTGGGTGATTATGCCTTATTTTGTCAGAAGTGCCTAAGGGCAGAAAAGTATATGTAAAACAAAGAGCATTGTATCAAATGAGTGTCTAAGAATTTCTGGGAGCACTAACATTTCAAACAAGAAATCTGGATGTAACTTTGTTCTCGCCCTATTAGCTTATCTAAAGTTGAACAATGAAATTAATTTGTTAAAAAGCCAGGTCAAGAGAAGAAGAGGTGAATGGTTTGGTTTTCATAATAAAATAAAAATTATATTAAAGACAACACATACAACATTCTTACTGACTGTTCTAGGAGGAGTCCCAAAGTATAAAGTTTGTCATTACCAACCCCTGTGGTTGGCAAACACTTTAAGGGGAAATTATGAAGCAAGATACTTTGGTTAGATACAATTATCCATTAAAATATCAAAACAGCCCAAGGGCTATGGGTGACAATTATTGTAATTATCCATTAAAATATCAAAACAAATTGCCAAAATCAATGTGAAAATAATTGTATTCCCCATTCAAAGATTACAGTGTTCCACCTAGCAGTTACATTTCTCATTGTAAATAATACATTAACTACACACACACAGGGGCACCTGGGTGGCTTAGTCTCAGTTTTGGCTCAGGTCTTGATCTCAGGGTTGCAAGTTCAAGCCCTGGGCTGAGCTCCACACTTGGTGTGGGGCACCACACACACACACACACACACACACACACACACACACACACACACACACGAGAGTTTGGTTGTAATGAATTAAGCTCCAATCCTAAACACTTGGCAGAATTTAAGTTTTAGAAGTCTATACAAACTGAGGCCCAGACCTGGACTTAGTGACAATGCTTTTCTGAGAAATATACTAAAGTATATAATGTATAGAGTATACAGAGAGGATAATATAACATATACACACATAATAATATAGAGTACAGCATTCATCTTTACTCCAATTTTAGGTAAAGATCTTTGCAAAAACTTACTTTATACTCCACACTTTGACCTTGAGCATTTTGATATGACTATTACTATTACAATTAAGTATAATAATTTAATTCAAGCAACACTTATAATATCAGTAGATTGGCACTGACCTAAGTACTAGAATTACAATGGTAAACAAAACACTGAAATAATAACTACATTCAGCCCTGAAATTGGCCTTCAATTATTGAGGTGCTACCCTGTGCAGAATAGCAAACTTACCATTTTACAACCTGTAAGAAGAAACCAGGGAATTTAGGGAAATTCTAAATGTGTGTAAGTTGAATGGTCAGCAGAAATCTAAATTTCATGATAATTTCTTTTTAATCTGTTACTGTTGGAAAAAATTGTTTACTGGTCTTTTAAATCATTTTTTTACTTTGAGGGATGACGAATTTGTAGGCACTCAATTTAGTCCCTGATGAGAGCTACCTCATCCAGCACAATGGTTCTTCCTCAGCAACTCCTGGGTAGTTAAGTGTAGTAAGTACTTGGGAGTTCCCTTAGGATGGAACGGTCCCCACTATTGCTCTTGTTGGAGCCATTTTATATACCATCATTCCAGGGATTAATTGCCCTTACCTTCTTTTTATTCATTTAAGAAATGTTTGCCCAGCTGTTCCAATACATTACAAGCTGTAACTGGAACACAGGCTCATAAATTACTTACTCTCTTTCTCCAGCTAAACTAGTGATTACGTAAGTAGGCTAATTCAGATATTTCAGTGTGCTTAACGGTTGCCGTTTCACAAATGAGAGTAGATAAAATAATGCCCAAGGAATGATCTTTGAGCTTTTTCACAGACTTTGAGCTTCTCTGCAACTTTATATTCAAGATGAACCTGAAAAGAACTGTGATAGGACTTTCTGCCTCCCTGCACACACGGCCAAAACAATGTGCTAGAACAGCTCTCTGTCCACGTAGGAGTCTGAGATCAGTGAGTGAGTGTGGCATAAAATATGACCTGTATTCCTGTATAGATATTTCCTTGTACATGTAAAGTAGAGAACTCAGATTCAACCAGTCTTGACCAGCCTCCTGCCTCCAGTCATTTGATCCACTTGGCTTCAAGAATCTCTCAAATCTTCTGTAATCCAGGGATCTGCTTTGCTCAAGCTAGAGCTACTGTCTAATGTATCACATTTCTGTAATTCTTGTTTTATATCACTCATTAATGCTTAAAATCCTGGGTTTTTTTTGTCTTCTACTCTCTGGCTCACGCTTTCTTGATGGGAACTCTCTCATCTCACCAATGAGTCTATAGACGCATCTTCAGCTAGGACCATGTTTTCCCCCTCTTGTTACAATAGGGTACAAGTTCCTCCATTTGAAGAACAATTGGCCCATGTATATTCAGGAACTCAGTTCTTTTCACATGTAAATAATTTCCCTTTTTGTCTTAGTCTAATACCCTTTATAATTTTTATTTTGTTATATTAGTCACCATACAGTACATCCCCAGTTTTTGATGCAATGTTCCATGATTCATTATTTGCGTTTAACACCCAGTGCACCATGCAATACGTGCCCTCCTTTATACCCATCACTGGCCTATCCCAATCCCTCACCCCCCCTCCCCTCTGAAGCCCTCAGTTTGTTTCCCAGAGTCCACAGTCTAATACCCTTTAATCTGTCATTTGTAGTCCTACTGCTTTAAGTATTTTCTTTGTGATGTTATAGAATTCCTTTATTTCGATTCACGTTTTTTGGCTGCTTGAATTTAATTGAAGTCTATCATCAGTTTTACAAAACTTTAAACAGCTATCATTTTAAATATCATCCCATTACATTCTCTCTTCTCTCCTTCTGGGATCCTGATTAAACTATGTTATTCTTTCTCACCATATTCTCTATGTCACTTCTCTGTTCTTCTGTATTTTCTTTTTTCTCTCTTTCTTTATCTTTCTTTCTTTTTTTCTTTCTTTTTGTCTCTGTAACTACACTGTGAATATTTTCTTTTGACATAAGTTCTAGTTCATTTATTTTCTCTTTAGCTATGTCTAATCTACAATTAAACTGATGTCTTAATTTTTAAATTTTCTTTATTGTCATTTATTTTTATTCCTAAAAGTTTTTTGGTTTGTTTTTAATAATTTCATCACTTTTATTACTTTCCTGTTTTCAGCAAGTATCTTTGAGCCTGTGTGTTGCTTATTTAAATATATTTGGCATAATAGTTTTTAGTTTGAATGTGATCATTCCACTACGTCAAGGCTTTGTAGAGAGTTTCTGTTACTGCTATTATTACTGTTTTTGCTGTTTCTCTCTCCTGAAATCTACTTAAATTTTGTGCTTATCTTTGGATTTGTTTGTTGCTGTATGTAATCATTTAAAGAAATGATTTAAAGCCTTTAATATAGTAAATAAGATATTTCCCTTAATTGCTTCTGCTGTGTATGTGAGATTATGATCATTTTAAGACTACCTTACACTATGATAAAGTCCACAAATTTTCTAGACATCCCAGGAGATTTTAACAGACTGCAATTTTGTGTTATCTCTTCCACACCTGGTTCACTCTCTCCTTTAGGGTACCATATTTCTAAGACATTCTCTTCTCAGACCTACACTATCCAATATGGTTGTCTTGAGGTCTTTCTGGTTTGTTTAAATATGAATATAAGTGACCTACTTAATATTACAATGCTTACTTTATATTACTAAGCCATACAAAGCAGCTAATTTTTTTTTACTAAACATAAAATGATTTCCATCTAATTCAAATAATATTCAGTTCTATTTAAAAAGAGAATTCTCATGTAATACTTAAAAATCAAACAATAAACTCTTATCCTAAATCCTACTGACAGTGCACATCCTTATAAATGTCCTTTATGTTTTTAATCCATTTACTAAATCTAAATAGCCATCTATCTGCATTTTTATTAAAAAAAAATAGAAGATGATAGGCATAGCACAAAGTCTTTGGAACCGGAAACACAGCTTACTGTTCTGAGGCATATGCCTCCTGGGAGTATGCTGTGATCCTAGTTTCAACTATAAATTTAAAAATCAGAGAAAAAAGCAAGTAATAATACTAAAATATATTTTTCTTTGAAACAGTCTATATCCTTGACACAATTTAACCAACAGTGAACAGCAACAAGGTGTTTTATCTAGCCTTCAACTAAGGGATTGTTTCTAAGATAGGCTCCAGGAAAGCAGATAGATGGGAGAAAGGAAAGGATGCTGTCTTTAGAAAAATGAGAAGCTAATAAGGAGGAAGATGTCAGATCCATAACACTGCACCAGGAATCACTGTTACATCTGCCCCCAATTTAGAACATGATCCTATCATATTTCCATGAAGAAGATGGGGTGTCTAGCTGGCTCAGTCAGTAAAGCATGCAACTCTTGATCTTGGGGTCATGAGTTTGAGCCCCATGTTGGGTGTAGAAATAACTTAGAAAAAATACATTGAAGAAGATGAAGATTTCAAGATAAGATCTGACCAGGACTAAGTAACTTGACTAAATCCATCCTCTTATGGAGTGCCTGGGTGGCTCAGTCAGTTAAGCATCTGACTCTTAATTTCATCTCAGGTCATGACCTCAGGACTGTGAGATCGAGCCCTGGCAGGCTCTGCACTGGGCATGAAGCCTGCTTAAGATTCTCTCCCTCTGTGCCTCCCCTCTTCATTCATGCTCTACCCCTCTCTCTCAAAAATAAAAATAAAAATAAAAATAAAAAATTCATCCTGTTACAGGTCTGGTCTGTAATACAAGTGCACAAGAGTGTCCTAAGGTCTTGTTATTCAAAGTGTGGTCCATTGCTGATAGACTTTAGAAATGCAGTGTCTTGGGCTCCACTCTAGACCTGCTGAAACAGAATCTGCACTTGAACAAGAGTCCCTGGTTGGATAATAGCCAAAATAAAGTTAAGAGGCAGTGGTTTAAGGAAATTCAAAATTACCTAGTGAAGCTTTTAACATAAATGCTAAATCAATAAAGATTATCTTAGTCTAAATAGCAAAAATATGTCACTTAGCTTAATCCTAGTTATTTTATGATATGTTAGAATTTACACATAGATAAGATGTTTAACTTCTTTTGAATGTATACGAAAGAAATTGTGATTGTCAGGTCTTGTAAACTCATAAAATAAAGAGATTTGGGAGATGTTTACAAGTCAGACACCTGGACAAAAGCAAAGAGAGGAAATAAATAATAAATAACTATTAGCACAGTCCTGCCTTGAATGGTATATCGTACCTTTAAAAAGTTAGGTTAGAATCTGTTGATCTGCTAATTCTGCTCCCTGGGGATTTTTCTTTCCTTCTTTTTTTTTTCCCCCTTAAGATTTTATTTGTTTATTTAACAGAGAGAGGGAGAGAGCACAAGCAGGGGGAACGGCAGACAGAGGGAGAGGGAGAAAGCAGGCTCCCTCCTGAGCAAAATCTGAAGTGGGGGCTCCATCCCAGGACCCAGGGATCATGACCTGAGCCAAAGGCAGAGGTTTAACCAATTGAGTGGTTCCTCTCCCTGGGGATTTTTCCCAATAAAAAGATCCAAAGGAAGAAACATGTCATATGTATGAAAATAGACATCACAGATTTTTATTTGAAAATATCCATTGAAGACCAATAATCTGAGAAATAAAGAAGCATTAAATTACAAGATGCTGATAGTATAGAATACAAAATTAGAGGTAGAGAAACAGAAAATGTTTATGACTGGTATCAAGAAAAAAGAAATATAACAAAATAAAAATTATTAAAAAAAAAGAAATCAGACTGTGAATCTTGATATTATTATACTTCTATAAATGCATTCATATGAATGAGGGCTAGAAAAGCATTTAGAAAAATGTAAATTGATTTGCTAGTGTCAGGAGTTGGTAGTACTTTTCCACTTGTAATAATAAAATTTGCAAGTTAGAAGGCTAACTTGTGGAATGGCAAAGCAAAGACTCCAAAACTCTACTCTTCCATAGAAACGAGAAAAGGCAAAATAAACATTTTCAGAATGCTCAAAGTTAACTAAAGTTATGCAACAAGCTGAGGAACATGTATTCAAGAAGAAGAGTTGGATTTTAGTACGAACAGAGCTTTATAACATTTAATGTGCTCTAATCCCCTCCTTTTCCCCCTGCTCTGCAGTAGCCTTGAAAAGCCAAAGGCTCACAACTACAATAACTGTGAAAAACAGCAGCCTGGCGGGTTCTAAAAAATCAGACTGGTTTGGAGCATTCTAAAAGCCCCATCCCCAAAGAACTGTCACTTTTTTACCTACCTGGCAGCTTGCTAAATAGCTTTAGGGCTAGTTTTTATTTGATTCAACCCAGAGGTCCATCTGCTGAACAGCACTCACCCCAGGACATTAGTAGGAAACAACCAAAGGCAATTGTTTAACGCTGGAACTGCCTGAAATAACATTGCCTGGTGGGGCTAATAACATGCCCACGGAAAAACTTCAAAAGAAAAACTGAGATCTTGGAGGTCCATAGGGGGCTGTGAAAAACTCTGATATGTTCCTGGGAATTTCAAAGTCCACATACATATTTGGGGCTGTGCTTTTGACCACAAAATACCTAAGAAGGCTACTATCACTTCTGGCTGGTCTCGAGGCTCTGCACAAGCTGGAAGTCACAGCTAAGGAGAGGTTTAAATTGCCTGCTGGAGCTCTGGAAACATACCTCTACACACACGCAGCTCTTTGGCAAAAGCTGAGGGACTTATTCATTCAAAGCATTTGAAGGGACCTCTGTTCAGTCATTACCTGAACACAAAGGTAACAGAGCAGAGATGTCAATGACCACACATAGAGAAGAATATAGACTTTGATGTGTTAGTTCAGGAAATTCACTAAGTAAACAGAAATAGCAACAGCAAAATAACAGGCCTGAGTTAGGGTAGAGGGATCTAATTTCCAGAGTTGGCACCTTACGTTATTTAAATACCCAGGTTTTGAGTCACCTGGGTGGCTTGTCCTTAAGTGTCTCCCTTCAGCTCAGGTCATGATCCCAGGGTCCTGGATCAAGCCCCACATCAGGCTCTGTGCTCAGAGGGAAGCCTCCTTCTCTCTTCTCACACTCTCCCTGCTTGCTCTCTCGCTCTCTCTCTCTCTCTCTCTAATAAATAAATAAATAAATAAATAAATAAAATCTTTAAAAAATAAAAAATACCCAGTTTAAAAAAAAATCACATGAAGAGACATGTAAAGACTCAAGAAAGTATGGTCTATACACAGGAAAAAAAGCAGCCAGTAGAAATTGTCCCTGAGGAAGCCCAGATGTTGGGCTTTCTAGGCAAAGACTTTAAATCAGCTATTATAAGTATGTTTACAGAACACAAGACAAGTCCTAGAAAATGTGTTTTAATATCCTTCATATCTGAAGAAAGTACAACATTAATTAGACAAGCATTGGCATTTTAGGGAATTTTTAATTTAAAAATATTTAACATACTAGAGATGGAAAATGGGTAAGAGTGCAAGAAAACAGTATTCTTTTTTCAAATAATTAAAGTATTTCTTCTCATTTAATGGGCATTATTATTCTAGTAAAGATTTTAAAAATAGCATTTTATCTATGACATCTTAAATTGTCAATGGGGTATTCTCAAATAGTGAGGGTTTTTGGGAATAGAGTCCTTTGGGTTATTGAAGAAACAATCTGTATAGGACAAGGACACTCAAACAGCAAATGACAAAAACTGATAGAAGCGTTCAGAAAAGTTTTAGCAGAATATGGTGGCTCCAGAAGAGAAATTCAGATTAACCATTACCAAAGCGGTGCTCTGGTCCACACCTAGTCAAAGGGTCTTACCAATTGCTCTGTGAGAAAGGATTAGAACTTGATATCAGATACCCATTCTATATTATGCATACTTTATTATTTATAATAAAATTTATAGTAATCATGTAATAAATTCTATATGTTCAATAGTTAATTATTTTCATAAATTTTTTAAATGAAAATCTGAATTTAAAAAATCCCTGGTATTGCTATAAGTACATCTGTATAGCTGGTAAAATTCACCTACAAGTGCTAGTTAGCATTTTGAAAAGGAGACTAGCCAAAACCAAGTATTTAGCATTATAAACAAATGGTTTATTTCTAAGCTAGAAGATTCACAAAGATTAGGAGATTTTTATTCAATACTGAATCCTGAACACCTTGCCTCAAAACTGTCTGGAATATGTGGCTATCTTTGTTATAAAAGTACATACACACATGGATGAATGAATGATATATCACATTGTCATAATCAGATATATTTTTAAAACTAAAGATCATGTTGGAGTTATTCAACATCAGCTAAACCCGAACATCTAGACATGGAACAGGATACCATGTGAAGTAGATAATTCTATTATTGGTGATGTCAAGCAGAATATAGATGGCCACTTGTCAATGTTGCTTTAAGAAAGGATTCTGGTTATGAGAAAGAAATCTAGCTTTTTCAAGATGATGAGTCAAAGATTCCATTATATCTATACAGAAGAGTTATTTTCCCTAATTTCCAAGCTCTCTCATTGTTACGCAAATAAGGTACATTTGGCCCAGATATTAACACAAAGTGGTATCTCCAACCACTTAAGGAAGGTTTGAAAAGAAATAGAAATAGAATAGTTGGGTATACTTAATGGGGAAATTACATAATAAATGAAAAAAGTATATTTGTATAATTTTTCTTCAAATTAAATATGGGTGGACCTACTAGAAGGGCTCAAATTTTAAAAAGTGATGACAAATGTTGACAAGGTTGGGAATAACACAAACTCTCGTATGTTGTTGGTGGAATGTTAAATGGCATAACTACTTTAAAAATTATCTGGCTATTTATTTTTTTTTAAGATCTTATTTATTTATTTGAGAGAGAGAGTGGGAGCACAGAGGGAGAGGGAGAGGAAGAAGCAGACTCCCCACTAAGCAGAGAGCCTGACGTGGGGTTTGATCCCAGGACCCCTAGATCATGACCCAAGCTGAAGGCTTAACTGACTGAGCCACCCAAGTGCCCCTTTCTGGATATTTCTTATAAAATTAACCTAGATGTAAGTTATGACCCAAAAACAACAGCATATATTCACAAAAAGTCATATAAGAATGTTCATAGCAGCTTTATTCATAATAATAAAAGGCTGGACACATTCCAGGAGTCCATCATTAGGAGAACCACGGACTGTGCCATATCCATACTATGGAACATGAAATCATCAACAATGAATGACTAATACACAATATGAATGAATCTCAAAAGCATTATGCTCAGTAATTTTTTTAAAAGACTTACAAAAAGGGCACATACATAATTCTATTTATATGAAGAACACATGAATAATTCCGTTTATGTGAGGTTCTGGGTCAGGCTATTGGGGAAAAATCAGAATGTCCTTTAACTCTGGAAAAAAGAGGGTAGGGAATGATTGGAAAGGGACATCAGAAACTTTCAGAGAACTTTAGTGGTATTACACATAAGGTTGAATATTTCATTGTATGTAAACAAGAATTGGATTCTAGCTAATGACATGCATAGGCATATGCTAAAAAGTAAATATAATAAAATGTTCATTATAGAATCTAGTTGGTAAGTATTTGGGTGTTCAAGTCACTCTTCTTTGAATTTTTCTTTTGAGGATTTTCATGTTAGAAAAACATGGATGGAGGGACAATTTGAATCTAATAATTCAAAGAAGTTAAAATGAGGACAAAGAATGCAAATGTATAAATATGGAAAACTTAAGTTGTAAAATTAAACTCAGAATATAAATGCTGTGTGGCTTTCCTTCTGCCAGCTCTTTTCTTTTCAAGAAATATAAAAAATGAATGTGAAAACCTAACTAAAATCAAGTGCGTCTTCAGTGATAACATGATAAACTTTTAAAGTATCTAGTTAATATGATACTTACATGAAATTTATTATGATAATGATAAAAAACAGAGGAAGCAGTATCAAAGCAAGATCCCAAGATATGTCTTTTCTCTTTTTTTAATATACTTGGCATATAACATGTAAATTTTAGGTATACAACATGGCTTTGATACATTTATATATTGTAGGGATAGTTAGCACCTCTATCACATTACAACTTACCATTTCTTTATTGTGGTGGAAATAATTGAGATCTAGTCTCTTAGCAAGTTTGATGTTTATAATACAATATTGTGTAGCTCTTTTAAATGTGTTTGTCCCCTCTACCAAGTGGCAGTTCAGCTTCCTCCCCCTATCTCTCTCCCCAGGCTGTGCCTGGTTCTGCCCGGAGAACTCAGCCCCCAGTCTCCCCAGCAGATTTGAAACACTCACCAGGCTTCTCTCAGTGAAACTCTCCCCACCTCCAATCCCCTCTTTAACTCAAAGGTCTCTTCTTCAAGGAAGCCTTCTGTAGGCCTTCAGGCAGATCTCAAGAGCAGCTTTTCTTTCATTATCTTACTTGCCAAATACAAATTGAACTAAGCAAAGAGATACTTTATTTGAAAGGATTATTACCAGGGGCAGAGGTGAGGGAGGGAAGGAGGAACTGTTACACTAAGGAGAGCTCTGACCATAAGATCTGAGCTTCTCACAGGTTAGGCAAGAAGGATCTTTCTTTTACAGAAAAGAAGAAATAACCCTGGAAAGAAGCATCGTGGGGAGCCAGGGTGAAAGAGTGGCTTGATGGTGTTACCGGCGGGAGATTTGTGTGAATGGAGGTCTTGTTCTTGAATTCCCTATGAAAAGATTTATGTGAAGATTCATCCTCCAAAAAAGACAGCTAGGAGGAGGGGTGTCTGGGTGGCTCAGTCAGTTAAGCCTCTGACTCTTGGTTTCAGCTCAGGTCATGATCTCAGGGTCCTGGGATGAGCCCTGCTGTAGGCTCTGCACTTGGTTGACTTGGGATTCTCTCCCTCTGCCCCTCCCCTGTGGGAGCGCACACACTCTCACTCTCTGCGTCTCTCTCTCTCTCTGAATAAATAAATAAAAACTTAAAAAAGAAAAAAAGATACCCAGAAGGAAAGTACCAAGCTCTCAAGGTGGGAGAGCAGGCAGTTTCCCTGAGGTGGAACCTGCCCCCAAGCTGTGTTGGGATTGGGTGCTATCGCGTCTCTCTGGGCTGGGAGGAGCTGTGATGTCTAATCAGATGGTCTCTAATGGAGGCTGCTTCCAACCATTTGGGGAACTCCTCCTACAGGTTGAGAGGGTGAGTTTTTGACCATACAGGTTTGTCCTGGAACCATCAAGGCAACCTTTCTCCAAGGAGGCTGGGGGGCGAGGGCGTGGGGGGGGGTAACCACAATGCAAATACATTCTAATGAGTCTAGTGGAAGAAGAGAGCATAGGCTCTGCACCTGTGTCTCTTGGTCTGTTAGCCTCAAGGTCTAGGGACTCTGCCTCAGGGCATTCCTTCTATTGCTCCTAACTAGCTTCTACCTAACAATTGGACAGATCGAAGAACATTTTACCCTAAGACCAATGTATACTCTAGAGAGACTGTATTGCTAGCTCAGGTTGAGAGTGAATCAAAATTCAGGCGCCTGGAAGGAGAGAAGTTTTAAAAAAGTTTAATGAGCAATGATTCTGTTCCCATTCATCAGTGGGGACAAGCAGTTCAATTAATCGTTTATGAGGCAAAAAAATGAGAATTTGGGAGGTTTGTGTCTTATCTAAATCATACAGGGAAGCACAATTCTCTCCAGTAAGCCATCTCCTAGACATGAAGGGTAGGGGATTTCTTGAACTGAGGCTGTTTTTTCAGTATCACAGGGCTCCAATAAATTTCAACACTGTCCTACTTTATACATTCATTAATATGACTATCTGACATATGTGTATCTCACCCATTAAATTATGTCACAGGAAAACATTGGCCAAGTCTATTTTTGCTGCACACATCATAATCTCAGAGTCAAACATTCTGGGTGTTAACTAGCATACAAAGGAAAGAATGAGCAAATGGATGCAGAATAGTTCATAGAAACTTTATACCTCAGTTTTCACATTCCTTAAAAGAAGGATTTAGAGAATGATCTTCCTATTTTGAAACATTTTAATTTCATAAAACGAGATATTTATATAAACACATAATATATGGATAGAATTGATTTACCCTAGCTTTCAGCTGTTAAGGGCAAGATGGCATTTTGTTTGGTATTTTATCTTGTGCCTTTCAAGTTCTGTTGAAGTATAATTCGTAGAGTGAATAATAGAAAAATAGAGATTTTAATTTTTGAAAATGTAAACTTTTAGTTTAATTGCCTTTCTGCATCTTCCTGAATATAGAATACCATTACCAACTTTGCGATTGCACCCCCACATGTCTGATGACTCTCATAACTTAAGAAATCAGCCAATCCAAAGACTTGCCCTGCTTCTAATATCCTGCCCTAAGAACTCCACAGTTCAATGCATAAGCAGTAAAAGCTTGCCCTTACTTCCCCTAATGAATTGCCATTTTGGAATTGTCAGTGCGATCTGTTCTTCCTTGAGGCAGTGAGTCATTAAAACTCAGTTTGTTAATATAAAAAACAGCTTACTTTATTCAAGAGGGCTTTTGTAAAACTGCAGTCCGAAGAAACTGGAAGAAACTTGACGTCCTTTAAGAAAAGGAAACACTTGGAAAAACCCATTATGTAAGTAACCACTCCTTCCAAAGCATATATCTTTTTGGAGTAGGACCAGGTGGGGAATTCTCATTTAGGAAAATAGGGTCTAAGTCATAAGCAAAATGGGAATCTCATATCTCATGTAGACCAATGGAGGGTTTCAGCGGGAAAATCTCAAAATCTAAGATACAGGTATAGGTACTTGAGGGAAAAGTTAATGGTAATTGGAGAAACTCAGGGTCATTGCTCTCCTTTCCAAGTACTTTTAATATCAACTCTCCCACTCCTCAGCAGAAGAAACTTAACCCAGTGCAATTTAGAAGGAGAACTTTAAAACACAGGAGGGAACATGGAAATCAGTAATTTTAGTGGGGGCGTGAAAGGGTCCTCTGGAAATACTTGTGATTTTAAAAAGACCAGTGAGTTTAGGGTGTATCTTTAAGGAAGGCGAGGATCCCACCTGTGAGCCCCTCAAGAGTTTAAAGCCCTACTTCTCAGTATAATGTGCATATAAATCACTTAGAAATCTTGTTAAAATGCAGATTCTTATCCACCGAGTCTTGAGTAAAAGCTGAGATTTTTCATTTCTGATAAGCTTCCAAGTGATGTTCATACTCTCGGTCTGTGGTCCACACTATAAATAGCAAAGGTCGCGTAGAATGTCTGCAAAGACATGTTCAGCAGTAGCAGGAAGTGGTACCAGGCACTATAGCTCCTGACCACCAACTGTTTAGGCTTCCTCTGGATTTATACAAGGAAGGATCGTTACAAAGTTTCTTCAATGACACTAAGATTTCTAGGCCTCGCATGCTTCCCACAGGCATGTTTTAGGGTTTTTTCCAGATGTGTATTAAAATTGAAATTTATTTTGTATTCTTTAACTCTCAAAGTGGTTTTTTTTTTTATAGATAAGAATATGATCCTGCTTACAATTTTAAACTTGGTGAGGAAAAAAAAGTCCCTGTTTATGAAGTCGGGACTTTGTCAATCTTTTCATTTCATGTTGCCAATCTTTTCCGGTGCCTACTTGCTAATCCCCCTGTAGGCTCCAGGCTAGAGTTGTGACTAACTAAGTATTTAACACAGAATGATGAAGAAGTGAAAGACGTCTTGTTCCCCTGAAGCAGAATGTAAATTCATTCCTAATGGAAATCATGGCTTTCAATCTCACAGTGCCTTAGTGAATTCATAAAACATCTTCAGCATGTCAATATTTGAACGAGTGGAGGATGTATTTCTCACAATGACCCATCTATTTATCAGAAACACAGACTTAATCTTTTGCGTGGGATTTTTAATGTTTTTAATTTAATCATTTTTAAATCACACATCTTTATTTTATTTAAAAAATTCTTTAGAAATAGTGCATTCATTTAACTGTATACTAATTTTCAGAAGGCTGTTCAGAGAGTGCAATTGCTATACAGTACTAAGCATAATAAACAAAAAATACACGTACCGGTTCAGCTCTCCCTAAACCCAAAGCTACAGCATACGTTTTTCCTAAACAAAACAAGAATAATCTTTTTAATTAAACCTCCAACTCCCTATGCTTACTTTATATTCAGTTGAGTCGCAGATGAAAACCAGTCCCCCAAAATTTGCATTCCACACCCAGAATTTCTGTGAAACTCTTGGGCTGGTATTTCAATTACCTGATAGAAAAACTTGCTAGAGATCCTCCAAAAAACTAACTTATCTTCTTAAATAATTTTTAAAATTATTAGTATTATTTGTTTCCAGGTAATGATTCCAGAGGATACATATATAGTGAGACAATTGTTACTAAATATTTGATTTTATGATTTTAAATCATTCCTTTTATAAAGTTCTTTTACTTACAGTGTAGGACTTTCTTAAATTATTAACCACACTTTGCAGACATGTCTGATAATGTTCATATATTCGCCATTACATGAATGTTTGGATTTAGGTTGGATGTTGATGACTTTTTTTCTAATTTTCCTCTATCTTAGCTATAAATTTTTAGGGCTTGTTTCTGTGGTTCCTTCAAGGAGACATTTATGTGTTTCGCTTTTCTTCATTCTTCTACAGTATTGCTCAGTTGTTACCTTATTTTTTTTTTAATTTTATTTATTTATTTATTTGTCAGAGAGAGAGAGAGGGAGGAAGAGCATAAGCAGGGGGAGCAGCAGGCAGAGGGAGAAGCAGACTCCCCACTGAGCAGGGAACCAGACGCAGGGCTCCGTCCCAGGACCCTGGGATCATGACCTGAGCCGAAGGCAGACGCTTAACCGACAGCCAGCCAGGAGTTCCAGTTGTTACCTTAAAAACATTATTTCACTCACTTAAGTATCTTCCAGAGCAGTGAAATGTGCTGTTTTGAACATTTCATTTTAGAGTTATTAATTGTGTCTTTTAAAGCAATCTGGAGACTTCCTTCTTATTCTGTCCATGTATTTTAGAAGGCAGAAAAGATAACTTTATTACTGTGCCCTTTTTTTGTTTCAAGGACAGACTACATCTGATGTATTTCAAAAGATACATGGAACTTTCCATTTTTATTCTAATTACCCTTTTTAATGATGTTTAATGTTGTCACTTACAGTGAGGCCATAAAACAGTATGCACGGAGGATACAGATGTTAATGACTGCTTCAAAAGAGTATAGTTTGGGGAACGTGCAGTATTGCAGACAGGAATATTTTCCCATCTCCGAAGGGATTTTGAATGCAGCGGTACTCAGAGGAACCGCATCTATGATTTCGCCGAGTTTACCTCAAAGACATTTTTTGTTTTATCCTTTCTTTATTTGCCAGGCAGCCTTCAAGCAACAAATTTACATGAGAAAACCATAGTGTACTGACTTTTAATTAAAACTTCACACCCAAAATGCATTGGGATTTAATTTAAATATTTAATTGGAATACAACTTAAAAATGAAGATAAGAAAGAAGGAAGATGAAACTAAGTTATTGCATGACACTCTGATTTAACCATGACAAGTACACTGATGGGTCACTGTGCAGGGGTCTTTCCTCACCCATGGACCACTGATGTTTTCTTGCTAATGAGTAGCCCCTACCCTGGATTTTGCAGGTACTAAAACTGAAGTCAACCGACATTGAAATCACAATCCCCTCATTCTCTTGTCTTTTTCATTGTGATGAAGGACACTGACATTCATCTAGTTGCCAAAGCCTGAAGTCCCTATTTCTCCTATTCCTTTCTTCTCCTTCATCACCCAGTGTCCTTTATGAAGATGCCTCTGCTTACACAGGAACAGTGCTCATTGGCTGGGTAATCAGTTCCTTTTTCTACAGTTTGAGCAAGGAATTTAGAAGAATACAAAAAGTAGTGGAGTCAAATCAATTCCAGAACACAATAGCAGAGATCCATGAACTCTTACTGCAGAGAGGGCACCAAGGTCACATTAGAGCCAGAGTTGCATTGAGTTCTGAATAGTGTTGCAATATTCTATGAGGTATGGCAATTCTTGTCTGTTCCCTGAAAGTTGGATGTGTGTTTTTTTTTCCTCAGTCCCAATGAACTTGGCCACCAAATACAATTCCTGTTTTTAATGTTCCCACGTTACTTAAGAAAACCTGAGCAAGGCTCTCCTGCTGACAGCCAACACGTAGATGATCTTAAACTATCCTATCAAAGTGTTATTGATAAACAGTGATATCAAATGGGCATTAATGATTAAAAGCATGGATTTTGGATTGAGTCCCGGCTCTGCCACTTACCAGCTGGGTGGCCTTAGGCAGATCACTTAACCTCTCTATGCTTTGGTTTCCTTATGTGTAAAATGATAATAGGGCTTAACTCATGAGAATTCCTGGTTTATACTACAGGACTTTTTTCCTTTTTTTTTTTTAATTTAAAAGAATATTAAATTATATTATGAATAGTTAATTTTTATATGCGTTGCATATATTTTGGGAGATACATTTGTATATCAATTTTATTTTCTCCTAGCCTTGTCTGTAGATAAGAATTATTCTGGTCACTTGAATACTATTGCGATGTCAGTCCAAGAAGTTGTTATGTGCCTGTGTAATGAATGACCTTACATGGAGTAAGAATGCTTTGCATTCACCTCCTAATTTCCATGGTTTATTTTTCTAAATGTAGATTTCGAAGATAATAGGTTCTTGCAGGAGGACCACACCCAAAACAATCCACAGCATGAAAAAGATATTTTGTGTCATTTTTTTCAAAGATCATTTATAGATTTTTTTCTCCCGTATTAGAGCATGAATACAGTGACATGTTCAAATTTGGGGTAGTAAGGGCTGAAGTTTATTGTCCACTTTCACTTAAAAGATGAACTGTAATTCCTCTTTTGGTCCTGTCATTAACAAGCTTGTAACTGCTTGCTGAAAATAAATCTCTTTCCTTTCAGTGACATGCTGCAGCCAGCTCATAATGACTATTGCAAAAACCGGGATTGAAGTTTAGGAATTTGTAAGCCAGTTAACATCACACTGATGATTTGAACTTGGAAATAGTGGGAATATTTACATCAAGGAAATCAATAAATGCCACAAATCAGGGCTTTTTCTTCTTCTTTTTTTTCAGAGAGCTGGGTTTTGAACACCTGCTAGCACACCACTGATACCATTCTTCCGTCATATCATTTCCCCCCCATTTTGAAGCAGAATGACTCTTTTAAACCCCAGATTAATCCACTCAAACATTTGGCTGTGATATTTATTCCACAGCAACTGTAAAGAGATTTATGAGAGAAGCCCGGCATCTTCTGTCCTTTGTAAAAAACAAGAACATAAATCCTGTCTGTCCAAAATATAGGCAGAGTAAAGAATGTTGCCCTGTCTTCCTTATCTCATCTGTCATCATAGGTAAAATTTCAACTAAATCTTTTGAGAAATCTGAATAGAATATTTATAAAGCCTTGTATTACAGGTTGTACTCAGCAACTTCAGTTTCAGAAAGAGTTGATTTTTATCCAAGAAAAAACAAGAATAATCTCTAAAGGAATATGCATAGAGATCACAGAGAACTTTTTAAATTTTGGCAAATATGCACATCAAAAAAGATTATCTTCTAATCTCATTCAGACCACTTTTGAGAGAATTGTTAGTTCATCAGCTGGCAGTGATATTTGGGTGTTCATAGAGAAACCTAGACCTATTCCACTTTATTCTATGTTTGATAAGGAGATTTCCCATTAATAAAAAATAAACATAAGAAGTAGAGATAAATGTGCTTCTTGTAAGAGTCTAAGATGTCCTCTCTATAGGGAGAATCCTGAAAAATAGTCTTCCCAAATGCAGAGCAAGAGATGGACTTATTATGTTAGACATGTGCTTTTGTTTCTTTCTGGGGTAAATAGATGGTAATTGAATTACTCAGTTATATGTTAAGTATACATTTAGCTCTCTCATAGACTGCAGAACTATTTTCCAGAGTGGCTTGTGGTTTTTGCACTCCCACAAGCAGTATATGAGACTTCTGATGAGTCCCTGTCCTCATCCACACTTGGTATTGTCTGATTTTTTAAGTTTTGACATTCTAGTGAATCTGTGGCAGTATCTCTTTGGAGTTTTAGGTTGCATTTCCCTGATGATGAGTGATGTTGAGCAGCTTTTCTTGTGCTTATTGTTTGTCTTCCCTTCTGCCGCCATGTTTTTCCGTACATGTACCTATCATGTGTTAGTGGATAAGCCACCCTCAGATGCAAAGCAGATGAAACTCACTGGATTGTTTTGACCGAAAAAGCACTTTCTTCAAAGAATGCCAAGAAAACTAAAGAAAAGCTGTACAATTGAGTTTAGTCAAAGAAGAATCCAGAGCAGCTCTGGTATCTTTTAATATAAATGTACCAATAGATCTTTCTCTTACAGAGTTGGCAGTTAGGTGACTCAGTTCTACAGCTTTAATACATCACAGTACCAAATTCTGAATTTCTGGAAGACTCTTATTGCTTCCATTTGAATTAATGTGTTCTTTAGAACTTTTTACTTCTTAAATGCTTTTCTCCTAAATTATGGCAGAAAAAGTCATATTTGACACAATTTCCTTTCTTATAGTTTCTTCTCATTAGTCTGATCTTTACTTAAAGAATAACTTCTCCTCATATTCAGCTTTATGTGGTGATGAGAAAGATTCTAAATGCACAGGGAAGGAAAGAGGATGAAAATCTGCCTCACATCCACTACTTTGATGATTTTTGTGGAGAAGAAAAGCAGACTGTCAAGGAGAATATTCTCACCTGTAGCAGGTGGAGATTGAAGGTGAAGCAGAGGGTGGGCCACAGAGGAAAACGTTATGCAGAGGATGCTCACATCAGAGAAAGTGGACCCTGGATATCTGAGACAAAGAGAAATTCTTTGCCTACAGAGGCAAGTGTTGATGTGGACACATAAAAAAAAATGTAGGTAGGTAATTGGGAGTTAAGAAACATCTTGCTTAATGATCTTACTTTCTTGGTCAAGAATTTTGATGCTGAGAGGAGAGGTGGTGGAACCTGAAGAAATAAAGAAAGAAAATAGCCTAGGTGAACGATAGCTATAAGAACCAAGAAAAATCTACACTTGCCACACAGTGTTGGATAGAGCCTCCAGGAGAGGCTGTAGTCCACAGGTTTATAGGAATATGACCTGCACAGTTTTGTGATGCTTTCTATTAAACTCTAGTAATCTGAAGTACAGAGAGGACAGCAAGAAAACTAAAATGTCACCAAGACTGTAAATTTTTTAGGAATTCATGGTGGAAGAAAAGGCTGAAGTGATTAAGAAGAAAAGGGCTAACGTGATCCACCATAGTGTTTTTTTCTGGAAGAGAAGAACATAGAGCCTTGAGTGTGAAGCTTAATTGACCTCACTGTTCTTGGTATTTGCTTTTGCTTATGTGGTGAAGTCCTTCACTTTTTTAAAAAAAACATTTATTTTTCAGAAAGCGAGAGAGAGAGTTCATGAGGGGGAGGGGCAGAGGGACAGGGAAAGAGAAACCCAAGCAGACTCCATGCTGAGTACAGAGCCTGACTCAGGGCCCAGTTTCACGACCCTGAGATCGTGATCTGAGCAGAAACCAAGAGTGGGTAGCTTAACCACACAACACAGGCACCTCAAGTCCTTCACTTTAAGAAAAGGATACATATTTGTGTCACTTGCTAATATTTTATTATGTTTAACACTGGTGCTGGTATTTCATGCACTGTAGAATCTATTATGTATTTATTATGTACCCATTGTGATGAAATATATTACTACTCTTATTGAATAATCATTCTAGAATATAATTCTAGAAAATAACCTTTTGCCAAAATGCATGCCATAAAATCAATGTTTTAATGACCTAGCCATTACTTTCTTTTCTATATCCTTACATGTAAAATGACTTTATCTTCAGACATATAAACACTTCTAACCAGTTTATCAAGCTTACACTGAGAAAATTACCTATAGAGAAGAAAGACTTTCTGAGAATCATTGTACTCAGAATCCAACCTTGCTACTTACTGTCTGTGTGACATAATTGTGTTTATTCTTATCTATAAAAATGAGATGATGATAATAGTACTAACTTCATAGAGCTCTGACAAAATTTAATGTAAGTAAAATTCTTAGAAATCAGTGCAAGAGAAACTCTATATGAAGATTTTCCTCCTTCCTTCCTTCCTTTTTCTTTTTTCCTTTCTTTCTTTCTTTCTTTCTTTTTCTTTCTTTCTTTCTTTCTTTCTTTCTTTCTTTCTTTCTTTCTTTCTTTCTTTCTTTCTTTCTTTCTTTTCTTTCTTTCTTTCTTTCTTTCTTTCTTTCTTTCTTTTCTTTTCTTTTCTTTTCTTTTTTCTTTCCTTTTCTTTCCTTTTCTTTCCTTTCCTTTTCTTTCCTTTTCTTTTCTTTCTCTCTTTCTCTTTCTTTCTCTCTCTCTCTTTTTCCTTTCTTTTCTTTTTTCTTTTCTTTTCTTTTCTTTTCTTTTCTTTTCTTTTCTTTTCTTTTCTTTCCAAATTAAATTGATCTATGATGATAGCTTTCAAGATGACCCAGATCTCTCAACTTCTTACAGTTCACTGAGTCAAAACTATTCCCCATTTCCTACTTAGGCTGAGTATGCTCTTGAGAGATAACAATGTTCCGGTCACATATTCGATGCTCTGTTTGCTCCTTTGCTCTGGATTCCTTCCATTCCTCCATCTGGAAAACTTCTGTGCATCCTTCAATACTTGCTCGGCTTCAGATATCACCTTCATAGTAAACTCTGTTTGACCCTTCCTGGTCCTGTATAATTCTTAACATTTGATAAAAAGAAAATCTCTATTAGCATAAGTCACACCATTTGGCAACTTTTGTCATGTATATATTTGTTTCCTCTACTATCATTGAGCACTTCTGGGATAGAAGCTACATCTTTGTTTTATTCTTGCCCTCATATATAATACTTAGAATATTTGTTCAGTAGATCAAAAATTTGGAGCAAGAAATAAAGAAGTAAAGGAGTCCATTAGGCAATCAAACATCTTTAAGGGAAACGTTTGATAACAAAAAATAAGTTAATATTTATTGAGTGCTTATGATGTGACATTTCCTGCCCCATGTGCTTTTCTCATTATATCTTCCTAAGAACTCTAGGATATGAGGGTTGGGCCAAGTTATGTACGTGCGTACAGAGCTAGTAAGCAGTGAAACTGACATTTGAGTCCAGGAAATCTGATTACAAAACTTGAGTAATTAACCTGATATCACTTTTTGTTATGTTGGTGATAAGTATAAAAGTCATTCTTGGGTGTATATAACACGTATCTACATAAAACCTCAACTACATAGCGCATATAGATAAATATATGCAAACATTGTGAGTAATTTCCTCTTTTGTATTTTCTATTTATCCCTTGCATTATTTCCCTTAAGAATGGACTTGTTCTGATATAGTAATGAACACCTGCCTAGTCTATGTGTAATGAATGGTTAATTGCAATTTACTAATTTGCAGTGATTGATTGCTTTCTATATTAAATTAACTTTTGTGTTTACTCACTTTTTTAAAGATGACTTTGTGAGAGTCCCTGACATCAAGATCCATGCTTTAAAAAGATAATAATAAAAAAATTAAAAAATTAAAAATTAAAATGAATAATGATGAGGACTTTCTTCACATTCACTTTCTTATCCCACATATTACTCATTCACTCATTTTTTCATTTGTTTAATAAGTCTGACTAAAGCATTAATTAGGTTTCTAAATAGTGATCTACACAATAAAAAAAACCTCAGAAATCGTTAGTCAAAGTCCATTTGTTTTTGTTACATATGTGGTTAAAAATAAATTTTTATTCCTAGAAATGTAATGCAAATGTATTATAGGAAAACATCATGTGCTGATGAACTCTTCTCCTCTTAATAGATTCTAATCTAAACTTGGCACCCAGGAGCCAGTGAGCTAAAACTGACTCTCACAGTTTTGGTTTAGTTTTGTTTTTATGTAAATTTGATATATTTGGCAACATTTAAAATTCAGGAGAATTCCTACAAACTCTAGTCCTTGCTTTCTTTTCTAAAAATCAGATCAGGCCACACTGAGACCACCCTTCTTCTAGGCAACAAGTCTCTCCTCCTGAGCAGTGATAACCCCTTAAGATCATTAATATGATCGTATTTCCCTTTGTCCTCCCCACTCATTCAGTTCAATCCAGCTCAGTTCACTCGGTTCTATAACCTGCCCCATTCCTGCAGACATGTAGTTTTATATTCGTTATTCCAAGCTGACTTTATTTAATATAAGCACTACTAAATGGCATTTATAACTTATTATTCATAATTATTGTAATTATGTCATTATTCAATAACACTCTTTGTTTTCTCCTTCTTAAACTTTAAAATAAATGGCATAGAAGACACTAAAAGAGCTAAGCTGTTTTGACAAGCCCTGCAATATCTTTGGATTTTCATACCCGGGTCATAGTGCTTAATGAAAGTGACTAGTCATCCTTGACATGCTAAGAACCAGGGAGAAATGCAAGGAATAAATTACATGGCCTTCAGCTTGACAGCATCAATGTATCTTAAGGTTATAACTTTATAACTTCAATTTCTATTTTCAAGTGCAACAAAGAAAACGAAATCATGCATGAAAACTTCTAGAACAACAAAAGGAATTTTCTTGATCAAAGGAAACTTGGAAATGAGATATAATTATTGGAGAAAAATTGTTAAGTCTCAGGAAATAATTTTTATTACAAAAAGATATTTTTAGCGTATTGAATAGAAGTCATATATTTTATTAACATTTTAAATATGTTATTTAATTCAATAGTCCCTAGTAGACAGGGCAATTACTATGACATTACCTTTGCATAGAAATGCCATTTGTAAGGGGCGCCTGGGTAGCGCAGTCGTTAAAGCGTCTGCCTTCGGCTCAGGGCGTGATCCCGGCATTATGGGATCGAGTCCCACATCAGGCTCCTCCGCTGTGAGCCTGCTTCTTCCTCTCCCACTCCCCCTGCTGTGTTCCCTCTCTCGCTGGCTGTCTCTCTGTCACATAAAATAAATAAAATCTTTAAAAAAAAAAAAAAGAAATACCATTTGTTTGTGAATTCATTAAATTTATGAATCTTGAATATCAGCTGTGTACACCATTCCAGGGAGAAGGTCTTCAAGTAGTTCACAGTCAGCTCAAGGAAACGGGCCCATCAACAAAAAATGTGATCAAGACTAACAAACGTTATTACAGGAAAACGACTTTGGTAGTTTCTATTGGTTAAGATCCAGTTTCAGAGATCAGAATTTGCTCTCGCTAAAATAAGCAGCAAGAGATTTATTATGGACAAATAGGATAATTGGGAAATGGAGGCTCTTCCTTGAGCTTTCAGACATAATTCTTAGAGTTCCACCACAAAAGCAGGCTACCCTGAAAGCAACTACCTCAGCTGTTGAACCAGGTGCTGCCCCCCGCGGGCCAGTACAGCCAGGAGGAAGGGTGATGGTATATTTTAAACGGTGACACTTGACCAAACTAGATGCGCATCTGGATACGACAGGTCAACAATATGGAGGAGAAATAGATTTTAAGAAGAAGTCTTCCATTAAAAGCAGATTTGGAGAGAGAATGTTCAGTTTTGGAGCAGAGAAGGAGAGGCAGTGTTCGGGTTTGATTGTGTGGAGTTCGAGGAGCCTGTGAGGCACCCAACAGGAATGTCATGGAAGCGGTTGACTAGAAGCCCGAGGGAAGTTAGAGATCAAGATGGAAGTTTGGAAATTGAAGATAAAGGTGGTGAACCTAGTTAAGTGTGGTTAAAGGAAGAGGAGAGAGGGGGTCTCTGGCACAGGCCACATTTACAGAGCAGGTAGTAAAGGCAGAAATCCAGTGAGAGTGGTTGAGAAGCAAGCTCTAGAATGCAGAAGGATAGATGAAAACTTTTTTTTTTTTTTTAAATAAGCAGTACATGAGAGTGGCAACCTCTTTGAATGCTACAGAGAGGTCAAATAAATCATGAAGGTTGTCGACTGTTTCGATTGTGGATTGCAGCATTGGCAAACCACGACTGCTTTGACGTGAATGCTGCCTTGGGAGCGAAAAGGCAGAAGGTAGATTGCAGTGGATTGAGGAGTGGTGGGTAATGAATCAGAGTCAGGAAGCAAAAATATACTCTTCTAAAACACTTACCCATTAGGGTAAGACTTAAGATACCCTGAGAGCCAGAAAAAAAGATTAAAACAAAAAAAGCTTTACTTCTCTTTCTTTTAATTTATTAAACAAGAAGATAAATGAGTATATTTATATGCAGAAAAGAAAGATCACAGAGAAAGGTGAAAGTAGAAGAAAGAAAAAAAAAATACTTGATAAAGCAACCTCTTCAGTGTTTGGGATGATGAGCCTTGGAAGGAATAACTTTTCCCCATAAGACTGTAGGAAAAAGAGAAAGAAGTGTCAGATATCGGTATTTTGTTGTAGGGGAAGAAGGACAAAGTCACAGTTGAAAGCCTCAAATCTTTGAGAAGTAGGATATTGACAATCCTTCAGTGGCTGTGACTTGCAGTCACTGAGGAAGAATGGTGAAGACTGTCTTGGCCTGCAGAATCTTGGTCTCTCTCTCTCTCTCTCTTTTTTTTTAAGATTTTATTTATTTATTTGACAAAGAGAGACACAGCCAGCAAGAGAGGGAATGCAAGCAGGGGAAGTGGGAGAGGAAGAAGCAGGCTCCCAGCGGAGCAGGGAGCCCGATGTGGGGCTCGAACCCAGGACCCCAGGATCATGCCCTGGGCTGAAGGCTGACGCTTAATGACTGAACCACCCAGGCACCCCTGGTCTCTCTTTTGAGATGTATATCTACTATCTGGCATAGAGAACGTGTCCTATCACACTGCCACAGCATAGGAGGTCAGTTTCACACACAAAAAAGGATGATTGGCCCAAAATCCCTCTTCATTTTGTAAGATCTTTCACTGTTTCATTAACCTTTTCTTCTCTCTCTGTAAGAACCAATATCTAAAGTAAGACTTATGGGCCATGGTCAAGAGCATCTAAAAAAGTAAGCACTTTGTGTTGGATTTCAGGAACTCACGTGATTATTTTAATTTCCTCTTTGAACCCTTCTTATGTTGAGGTATGCTTTTGAAAAGACCCATTCAAATTAGTCCTTTTCAAAATTCTGGTACTAGGGATGCCTGGGTGGCTCAGTTAGTTAAGCGTCTGCTCTCAGCTCAGGTCATGATCCCGGAGTCCTGGGATCGAGTCCCTGTTGGGCTCCTAGCTCAGCAGGGAGCCTGCTTCTCCCTCTCCCTCTGCCTGCTGTTCCCCTGCTCATGCTCTCTCTCTGACAAATAAATAAATAAATAAATAAATAAATAAATAAATAAATAAATAAATCTATCTTTAAAAATATTCTGATACTAGTACTATTGTTAGAAACCATAATTGTACTTCATGAAGTTGCATATCCATGGATGAATAATAGGCCAATGCTAACTTGTATAAAGCCTATATAGCAAATATGCTAAGTTTAAAAAAAAAATCCCAACTCTATGCTTTAACAAGAAAGACAATAAAAATTATAGAGAGAATGGAATGTGGGATGTTATTAGAGGATACGGTGAAGCAGTTTTGAGATATTCAACATCAGACCCCTAGATGGAACTTCATATAATTTTCATCTTTTTTTTTTTAAGATTTTATTTATTTATTTGACAGAGAGAGACAGCCAGCAAGAGAGGGAACACAAGCAGGGGGAGTGGGAGAGGAAGAAGCAGGCTCCTAGTGGAGAAGCCTGATGTGGGGCTCGATCCCAGAATGCCGGGATCACGCCCTGAGCCGAAGGCAGACACTTAATGACTACGCCACCCAGGCGCCCCTCATATAATCTTCATCTTACCTATCCCCACCCACCCTTATTTTAAGTTCCCTTGATGGATACTTGTGCATTTTCTGCAAAAAAAAAAAAAAAAAGAAAACAGTGTTAATATTCAGGTTGTAAGAAATATAACAGCCTCTTTGGAAACCTGATGTGGGGAATGGGAAAAGAAGGTGACTCAAGACAGAGTAGTTGTGGAACAGCAGTAAGGAAAGGCAAGAGTAGGGGTGCATATGTTCTCTAATTTTTCTCTAGCATCTTACAACATCACTGCAAACTATACAAGTGGTCTTTAAAAATATTTTGAAAGCAGTGTTGATTACATGTATTAAATGTGGTTAGATTTTCAACATACTATGAAAAATTATTTTAGAGACAGAATCTCTAAAATTTATTTTTGAGACTCTGTCTTTATTCAAAATACCAACCTGATGTTTCAAATAAGCCGTTCTGTTTATTGGTTAAAAATATATTGTACACATCATTGAGGAAGCTATTTATACTCTTACAATTATTGTGTTAACCATGTGGGCACTCAAATCTTGCCATTCACATTCTCCGGAAACAAAAGTGGAATCAATATAAAAAAACAAAGGAAAAGAACAAAGGAAAGAGTTGTACGAAATCTAACATAAATGAAAAAAGAATGTAGAGCTGGTAATACCTCAACAACACGTGCTTAGGAGATCAGAAATATTTTAAGAAATAGTAGTTGAGAACAGAAAAATTGACAAAAACCAAGATATATTTATCCACAAGCTGTTAAATGATCATTTCCTGGGTTTTTAGCATCTCGTTCTCTCCGTATCTACCTTATGTTTAACACACTCTGGTAGAAACCTCATATTCTCACTGGAAACAGTTTCTTGAGAATAGTTTAACCTTTAAAAACGTGTGTGTGTGTGTGTGTGTGTGTGTGTGTGTGTGTGTTCTATATTTATATTTAAAATATTGATTCATCTTGGGGCACCTGGGTGGCTTAGGTGGTTAACCATCGAACTCTTGATTTCAGCTCAGGTCCATGGTCTCAGGGTCATGAGATCAAGCCCCACCTCAGGCTCTGTGCTAGTGTGGAGCTTGCCTAAGATTCTCTCTCTCCCCTTCTCTCTCTGCCTCTCCCTCATGCACACTTTCTCTCTCTAAAACAAACAAAATAATAATAAAAATAAAATATTGATTCATTTTTTCTCAAAATACAGAAGAAACTGTAAAATAGCCTCTATCCTTAATACCCTCTTTCTATTTATTGAGGAATAATTGGGAATAATGGATAAATAAAATTATATATATTTGAAGTATACTAGATGATGATTTGATATAGATATACACTGTGGAACGATTACAAATATCAAGATAATTAACACATCCATCACCTCACATTGTGTGTATGTGTGTGTGTGTGTGTGTTTCGTGAGAATGTTAAAGATCTCCTCTAAGTAATTTTGAAGTACACACTACCACCTCCTTACCACCCTCCTGACTGCTGTGACAAAGACATGTAGTGACAAAAAATGTAAAGTATTAGATAATGTTAGAAAATTTTTATTTTTCAGAAAATTGCAAAATTCTTACCACCTATCCCTCTCCTCACAACACCCACTATTAAAGGTTTATTGTGATTCCCCTCACCAAAACATACATTTATTCATATACTTCTGGTTAGTTTTAAATTTACTTTTACAAAAGGAATCTTAACATACTATTCTGCATCTTTCTTTTTTCCATTAAAATAGATCTTAGAGATCTTTTCCTGCTAGTACTTAATACCAATATTTCAGTATTTATCATGGCAGAGCATACCATTATATTATATATTATAATGTATTAATCTGTCCCCTTTTGATGTACAACACGTTTTGGTTGTTTTAGCATTTGCTCTTTTAAAAATTTCTGCACTGAATATCCTTGTACATAAATTTGGACAAATTGATAGATTAAATTTCTAGCAGTGGGCCAAAGGTGTAAGTATTATAAATTTTGACAGATATTGTGAAATTGTCCTCCAGAAAGAATGGAATAATTTATATTCCCAGCAGCAATGTATGAAACAGATCACTTATCCACACCCTGGCCTGTACTGAAGAAATAAAGTATTTTAAGTCTTGTAAATTTAATAGGAGAAGAATATGTTTTTTCATAATTGAAGTTCTTGCATTGTTATCTAGATTGAACATCATTTGCATATATTTTACTGTCATTTGTATTTTTTTGAGGACACCTTGTTTTTCTTAAAAAACTGGTTTGTTTGAGCAAAGGAAAAAAGAATGACAAACAAACGACTTTTTTTTTAATTTAATTTTATTTAAATTCAATTAATTAACATATAATGTATTATTAGTTTCAGAGGTAGAGTTTAGTGCTTCCTCAGTTGTATATAACACCCAGGGCTCATTATATCATGTGCCCTCCTTAATGTCCATCACCCACCACTCCCGCCCCTCCAGCAATCCTGAGTTTGTTTTCTATAGTTAAGAGTCTCTTAGGGTTTGTCTCCCTCTCTGATTTCATCTTATTCTATTCTCCCTCCTCTCCCCTATGATCCTCTGTTTTGTTTCTTAAAGTCCACATATGAGTGACATCATATGATAATTGCCTTTCTCTGACTGACTTATTTCTCTTAGCATAATACCGTCTAGTTCCATTCATGTCATTGCAAATGGCAAGATTTCATTTTTTTGATGGCTGAATAATATTCCATTGTATATATACCACATCTTCTTTATCCATTCATCTGTCGATGGACAGCTGGGCTCCAATGTTTATAGCAGCAATGTCCACAATAGCCAAACTATGGAAAGAGCCAAGAAATGACTCTTAACTCTAGAGAACAAACTGAGGGTGACTGGAGGGCAGATTGGGGGAGGGTGTTGGGGACAGGTGAAGTAGGTGATGGGGATTAAAAGGTGCACTTGTCCACTGGGTGTTATACACAACTAATGAATCATCGAGCCTTATATCGGAAACCGGGGATGTACTGTATGGTGACTAACATAATAAAATAAAAAATCATTATAAAAAAAATAAAAAATAAAAATAAAAGGTGCACTTGTCATGATGAGCACTGGGTGATGTATGAATTTGTTGAATCACTATATTATACTCCTGAAACTAATATAACAGGTTGTCTATACTGAAATTAAAATAAAAACAATTTAAAAACTGTTTATTGTTTCTTACTGATTCACATATGCTTTTTGTAAGTTAAGAAAATTACCTTATTGTTGTATGCATAATTTTTGTCAGCTTATAATTTTTCAGTTTTGTTTTTGGAATATATCTATTGTCATCCAGAAGTTTTTTTGTTGTTGTTAATTTTGTTTAAGGTCAAATTTTCCAATCTTTTCATTAATAGCTATTCCAAAAGCCTCTCAGTGTTCCAGTTTTATGAATAGATTCATTCATACTTTCCTCAGTTTTATTAATCACCTCAGTGTTTTTTTTTTTTTTAATGTTTCAATCCTTTGAGCATTGGGAACATATCTTTTTTTGTTATTTGTTCCAATTAGCAGTATTTCCATACCACTTACTGAATAATAATTTTTGGTACTTGAAAATTGATATGCCACAATTATCATCAATCTAATGCCCCTAGGTGCTTGGATCTATGTGTTAAAGAAAAAGAAAGCCTGTTTCATTGCCTTGACTCTTTTTTTTTTTTTTTCTTGGATCCTACTGCCTTAGGTATTGTTAGTAAGAATACAAAAGTTTTACCTGGTGACTTTGCTTTGAAACACTTTATTTATTCAACTGATTTTTTTGATTATGATTCCTTAGAGGTAAGCAGAGGTGGAAAATACTTGACTTTCTCTGGGAACCTGTTTATGTCACCTCATTGAATTGTGTGATTCCTAGCCATAATTCTTTTATGCAGGTATTAATTATCCAATATCACAGATGAAAAAAAAATCAGCTTCAAAGAGGTCAAGTATCTTGTATAAAGTCACGTTACTACCAAGAGGCAGGGCTGAGATTCAAACCTGTATGTGTCTGCCCCTAAAGTCTACACTTCTCCCACAGCCCTAGGGTTTCAAAATCTCGTGTGAGATACAGGGTCAAGGGCATACAGGGACAGGGTCATCTTCTAGCATTAAGCATCACATAGAGAGTTGGAATTTGAGGAAGAATGCTAAATTTTAGAAGGGTGGTAGGAGTAACCAGCATGGAATTCTTAAATCTCTTAGAAAACAGAGACTATTTAGGTTGGTGTATAGGGTATTTAAAGGAACTTAAAGAGAAAAAAAACCAAAACTCAAAATGGAGTTTGAGTCGGGTGGTAGAGAGCTTTGATTACCTGGCTAGAGAGATTGTGTTGTATTTATGGTCTCGTTAGAAGGAAAGTTTTTCCTTCTCTGCAATTGTGAGCGCTCTTTGAATTTGACTAGGGCAAAGGTCAGCAAAGTTTCTCCTGCAGGGCAATTTCAACCAGCCCATTTTTGTTGCTGTTGTAAATAACTCTTAGGGAAACATAGCCGCCCCCATTGGTTGACATATTGTCTGTGGCTGCTTTTGTGGTACAATGCAGAGTTGAATAGTTGCATAGAACCCGAAAAGCCTAAAACTCTGTTCCCTGTAGAAAAACCTTGATAACCCTTACACTAGGATATTTTCTCAAAATATCACTAGAGCTGACCTGCGCAAAGAGGTTAATTTTGTTTATATGAATAAAATGTCAGGAAAGGATTTTCAACATTGATTCCACATTGATTATTTGATTCACCAACTCGTGTCACCATCTAAAAATGCTTGAGGCATCTTTATCCTAAAACTGGTCTTTTTTAAATTTTGTTTTTATGTAACGACACAACTTAAATCATTTGACGTATTCAGAAAAATAAATAAAAAAGATCCGTCTAAACACAAATTGATCAGTAATATTGTTTATAAGGCCTGGATGTGTCATAAAATACCCTGAAAACCACTTTTTTTTCAAATTTTACACTAATACAAAAACATTTTAGAAATAATCCAAGGGATAGATCAAGAATAAGAAACCAAGCATCTAATGTAAGGAAATAATATTGCCTATACTATGTAAATTATGTTACTTTTGTTCGACAGGAGGAGGCCAAATGGGCTTTAATGGTACTGATTATTTATTTGAGTTTTCATTATTAAAACACTTGAGTCATTAGCTAATTAGCGTAAAGTGCATTCGTGAGATGTAGGAGAGGAAAAATGTTGCTGGAGTGCATCAAGAGTGATGTGGTTCCAAGAGCTGACTGAGCTCTTAGCAGCTTCTGCCTCTTCAGCTCCTTGACTGGCAACCACATCCTGGGGTGCTCAGAGCCTCTCCTCCAAATGTCACTTTCCTGCTAATGATATCTTCCTTCCAAACGTGTAGAGTTTGAGTTGTTTCTAAATCAACTGTGGATAAATTGTAGAAAATGTGAACACTACAATGTAGGTGTCGTTTTAAATTGATATGGAGCAAAGATTAATGCTATGCTTCTAATCAAGATAGAAAATGACTTCCTATAATTATCTACTTTAAGAATAAAGTCTTCTATATTTAAAGGAGAAGTAGATATCTCATCCGTGCTCTAGACTTAACCTTGCACTATTGATATCGGAGCCAAACGCTTCTTGGTTGTGGGGCTGTCCTGTACGTTGTATGACATTTTCCAGCATCCTTGGCCTCTACCCATTGGATGGCAGCAACCACCCCTACCCCCCTCCCCAGCAGTGATGAAAAAAATGTTTCCAGACATTGTTAAAAGTCCCTTGCAGGGCAAAGTTGGCCCTGGTTAAGAACCACTACCAGGACAAAGATGTGTGACACGCTGTGTGAGAACATGTGTACTCCTCATCTAGTTAATAACCAAAACCATGGTTCTGACAGGCAGCCTGCTGCTTTTAGAGCTGCACTTTTTCTTGAGAAATATATGTATCTATTAATCTTTTGTGGGGAAGAAATATGAAGACTCATATGCTTAATCTTCAAATTAAACTATCTTCATCACTAGGCTGCCATTTACTAGCTATATGACAATAAATGACTTGACCTCTAGGAGCCTCAAGTTCCTCGTATTGGGAATAATTTATGTAAAGTAGTTAGCCCTGTGCCTGATATCTAACAAGTCATTAATAAGTCCTGGGTTTTTATAGATGATCATTTTAAATTGCATTATGATTATTTTTTCCTTCCTTATGTAAAGATTTTATATTTCCATTCCATGTACGTCTTGTATGATTTTCTTTAGCCAATAAATTATGAGCAAAAGTCGCCACTTTCAAGAAGCTTTAAGAACCACTGCATGGTTCTACCACCTCTCCCCTGGCTCTCTCTTGAGACCAGCAATGTCTCAGGGGCTGTTCCTTCAGCCTGAGGCCTGGAATGAAGACAACATGGAGCAGGACTACAGCCAACCTGTGGCAGACATCTAACTTGAGCTGGAAATTAACTTTGGTTGTCCAGAATGAAGACACTAAATTGTGTGTGTTTGTGTGTGTGTGTGTGTGTGCACGCACGCGTGTGTACTTTTTTTTTAAGTCAGCCTAACTTGGCCCGAGCTAATTGATAAACTAATTTATCAAACATTTCTTGAATGCTTATCATATACCAGACATAATATTATGGATAAAGAGATGAGCAAACCCTGCCATGATTTTTTAGAATATAGATTCTACTGATAGAGAAGGAAAAAGATTACTGAACATAATGAAAATAACTGAACTGAATGTGATGGAGGCTGTCTTTGTTAGGGAAAGTGAAGTGTCTCTTCAAGTTCAAACACAAGGTCAACTAGTTTGCTACTACAAGAAGGCAGAAGAAGAATCAGGCTAAAGGAAGTACAAGGCAGGGAAGCATGCAAACAAAGAGCATTTTCCTTTAATGGTGAAGAGTTAGGAGGAGACAGAATATGCAGTGTGTGAAGACAGGAGGAGGGGGCACCTGAGTGGTGCAGCAGGTTAAGTGTCAGACTCTTGGTTTTGGCTCAGGTCCTGATCTCAGGGTCGTGAAATCAAGCCCTGCATCCAGGCTCTGTTCTCAACACAGAGTCTGCTTGAGTTTGTCTCTCCGTCTCCCTCTGCCCCTCCCCACCATGTTCTCTCTCTCTCTCAAAATAATTAATTAATTAATTTAGGAGGGGGGAGATGCCATAGATAGTTTATACAAATAGTGATGATGATGTTTTGAAATTTGGGATTTATCTTTTTAGACAAAAGGAAACCATCGAACATTTTAATCAGCAGAATAATAATATCTTATTCACTCTATCATTGACTGTCCATACTTACTGCCTATTTAGACTGTTTTAATGGCCTTGTAACATTATTTAAAGATGTGGTTCTGTGGGGCACCTGGGTGGCTCAGTCGTTACGCGTCTGCCTTTGGCTCAGGTCATGATCCCAGGGTCCTGGGATCGGGCCCCACATCAGGCTCCCTGCTCAGCGGGAAACCTGCTTCTCCCTCTCCCACTCCCCCTGCTGGTGTTCCCTCTCTCACTGTCTCTCTCTGTCCAATAAATAAATAAAATCTTAAAAAAAAAAAGACATGAATCTGTGTTTAGATGTCTGATTTCTCAGAACAAACTCAAAGAATGGATGTTTTTCCAATAAGCTAACATTCAACTTTCCTAATATTGAATTTATTACTTTGAGAGGTGTGATCTAAAAGTACAGCAACTTAGGGAATTACTGCTTACTGAAGAGCATTAGCTTTTCCTTCTTGTTGAAATATTGCCAGTGACAGTGTACTAAGGTACTGTTTCAGAGAAAGATGACAGGGAAAAATAATAATAATAACAAAAGCACAACAGTGAGCAAGTCCAAAATAGAAATGGAAACTTGTCATTGGAAAGGATTCTGGAAATGGTAGACTCATTTCTTCTTTATTTGAATTCTATTTGGGATTCATAAGGAAATACCATTTTTCCTGTGGGTCTGGGTAAATCTATTCCATTGATGATAATGCCATCTTTTATGGATTTCCTGAAAGCTGTTTATTGTTACAGAACACATTCCTAACTGATAGATTAGGACACTTGGCCTTTCCAACAATTGTGTAGCCATCGTCATCATCATCATCATACTATTATTATTATATATCAGGTGGCTCTGCTCTCATGACTACACTCTAAGATACAGTCTCATCAATTGTAATCATGATACATGGCCACACTCAACTGCAAAGGGATACAGAGAAAATGAATTTTAGGCTTTATAACCTCTGTACCCTCTATGGCTATCTGTCCAGTTTTGTGGCCATGAGCCACAAGATTCAAATTTAAATCAATTAAATTTAAATAAAATTTAAAGTTTAGTTCCTGGCTCTTGGTAGGCACATTTCAAGTGTTCGGAGTTACATGTGCCTGGTGGCTACCGTATTACATGGTGCAGCAGATATGGAACATTTCCATCAACACAGAATATTCTGTTAAAAAGTCCTGATCTATAGTAAAGACATGCAAGAGGGATAAAGTTCCACCAAACTTCCATCATGCCTTGCAGTGTCTAACATAGAGAAGATCCATGTTCAAAGGTTCTTTTAAAAGGCTAATAGTTAGTTATCTATTTCTTTTGTAAGCCAAATATTTTATTTCCTTACTGATTAACATTCTGTATTTAGAATGGGGAAGATAGCAAATAATGAGTAAGTTAAAAATAGTGACTGTACTCTGTCTAAAATTCAGTGGAATCACCTACAAACTTTAGTTCTCTACTACTACTACAAAATTCAAGGAAAGGCATAAAATAAACAAGACAGCAGCCTCTCAGAGGTTTAATGCCACTTTCTGTGCCAGCCATTCTATAAAATATTAATGAGGACATTTGCTGTAATAAATGTTAATACATTCTCTCGAACGTGTGAACACTGGCAGATGATTCTTTATAGTGACATTCAGTAGTAGGAAGAGTTTATTAAAACAATATATTAATTTTCAGGAAGATAAAAATAATACTTAAGTTCATATCTGCTGTTTTTAATAGTTTCCTACTGATTTTTTTTTAATTGGAAGAAGGTAGTATTTTGCAGTAGAAAATGTTTGAAACCAGGGACCAAAACCCTGGGTCCGTAAAATGCCTAAATTTTGCTCTCTCTTATTCATGATAACATTACTAGAATCAGGAAAGGTTAACAGGCATCTGTGGACTTCCATATATGAATGAAGGACATACCAACCCATCCCCAGTCACTTAGTGGACATGATTTAAAATCTAGCATCACTCAATATGTGATATTGAGAGAGAGTTCAAGAAAGTTTCTGACATACTAGAAGGCGACTCTGTGCATAGAAAAAAAAATCCTCATTTCTATACATGGAGAAAAGAACCCTCATTTGAGAAATAATTGACAGGATACTGTCTTTTCTGATCTCTTGATGTAGCAACTGTGGTCTGTATGTTATTTTTGTGATATTTCTTGGACCACTCAAAAATGAGAGCATAGTTTTGAAATTTATTTTAATCTATAAATCATGTAACTGTTGATATGTAGGTAACTGTTAGGATTTTTGCAAACACTAAATTTTCCTTTTGCAACGTTGATGATTTTGTTTGATATTTCCAGTTATGGTCATAACAATATAAAATTAACTTTTTGAAAATTAGGTAGTGAAAGTAGAGAGAAATGCTCTCTAGCAACCTAGAGTACGATTCAGAATGCTAAACCAGTGATTCCCATAATGTTATAATGGCCTGCCAAGAATATTATTGAAAGCCCTTTGCCTTATATGACCCAACTTATCTATTCAACAAATATTTATGGAATACCTTCCTCAGGCCAATCTTTGTATTGCCTAGTTTGAGGCGCCACAGAAAAGTTAAAAACACAAAACAATTCAACAGTTGTTTTGCAGTCCATAGAAGAGTCATTTTATTCTGACAGCGTATTAGAATCACCTGGGAAGCAACTCCGTGTTTCTTCCAAAATTTGTTTGTTGAAGTTTTAGCTCCCAATGTGATGGCATTTGGAGCTAGGGTTTTGGGGAAGTAATTAGGGTTATGCGACGTCGTGATGTCAGGATCCTCATAACGGGACTGGTACCCTTAAATGAAGAGACAGCACAGAGGTTGGTTGTTTTTTTCCCCCCCTCCCTCCCCCAGAGTGTGCACACGTGGTTAAGTCACGTGAGTACAAAGCAGGATGGCAACCAGTTATAAGTCAAGCGCAGAGGCCTCAGAAGAAGTGCCTCACTCGCCTGCCTCTTCATTTTGCGTTTCCCAACTTCCAGAACGGTAAGAAATACTTTTTTTTTTCTTTTTTTGCTTGTTTAAAGTATCTAGATTTTTGTGTTTTGTTATGGCAGCCAGAGAGAGTAATATAGAAGCTAAAAGATATATTAAAAAATAAATGACAAAATCTCCTACCTAGTCCTGCTTTAAGATGTTTGTGTTGGTTTTGTCTTGTTCTCAGGGCATTGGTATTTTATTGCAAGCCTTTCAGGTGAATTTACTCTGCAGCCAGCTTTTGTTTCTTTCAGAAGTATTGTCCAAAAGAAGGAGTCTCAATGTTTGTTTGTTTTTCCGCCCATGCACTCCTGGTATCTACAACCCTACCCACAAAAACCTCTCTGTGAGAATTTCACTGTGTAAGGAAAGCGGTGAGCGCAGCTTGCAAAGCTTTAAGAAAGCTGCTCGGAATGATGAGTCTTATTTTTTCTCTACTTGCATTGAGAATCACTGTGTACGATAAAGAGCTGTTAGGATAGAAGAGAAAGAAATTATTTTCATGAGCTTTTTGAGACAATTTTGTTTGGGGTTTTTTTTTTTTGGGAGTGTGTGCGTGCGTGTGTGCACGCGCGCGCTGGCGCTCAGGTGATACGAATTGATCTAGTGATTAGTGAAAGGCAAACGTACTTTCTACACGGACACCCTTCATTTCCCCCGTGTTTTGAGATCAGATGAAGTGGAATTTTGGGGAGAGTCGTGGGAGAGCAAGGTAGGAAACATGACATTTCTCAGAAGGTACACTGTCTCAGCCTGCACAATGCTTTCCCTTTTGGGAAGTCCCACAAACCTTTGCAGAACTTTTCAAGGAGAGTGGGTGGTCCTAGCCCCCAGGTGGGAGCTTATACAGGAATTTGGGGTGATTGAGTAGAACTTTTCAGTCATAGCATTGTAAAGTCTGGACTTAAAATTTGAGTCATTTACATCTTTGTGTGGGTTTAAACTATTGAGCCATTAGTAATATCCATAATTTAGAAATAAAAGTCTAAGTTCCCACTGAAGGGGTTTTAGTGTTGGGGGTTAGTGAGGAAGGCAATATAGTCTCTTCCCCCACCCTCTTCTATAATTTAAAATCCTACTGTACACATAATTGGAAAAGCAAAATAACATTCTTCCCCACACACCAGCAGTTCTTAGCAGGGCAGGATGGTACTTTCCTAGGGAGTGTTATCATGTCAATACAAGAAACTGTTTCAAAGCTTTGAATCTCGAGAGGATACAGGGAGGTGAGAGCTGATGGGGCACTACCAAAAAACTGCATTACAGAATGGGATAAAGCTGCCACTATTGCAGATTGTGATTGCTTTTGAGTCTCTTCATTTGCTAACTTTGGGGGGGGGGGGGATAATGATAAATGAAAGAGCATGGCCACACTTGGTGCAAGGTAACATAACAGCAGCGGTTTTCAAAGGGGGGGGTGGAGGGGTCAGTTGCATCAGCATCACCTTAAACTCTTGAGAAATGCTAATGACTTGCACACATCCAGTCTGAAGGAATCAGCAGCTCTTGGGATGGATCTGGTAGTTCCCGCTTAAACACCCTGCAGTTGATTTGGATGCTGACTCACATGTGAGAACCATTGCTTTAAAATAGCATCAGCTGCGGCGTCTGGGGCCTCAGTCAGACTCTTGATCTCAGCTCAGTTCTCAATCTCAGGGTCATGAGTTTGAGCCCCATGTTGGGCTCCATGCTTGGCCTGGAGCCTACTTAAAAAAAAAAAAAAATCTCAGCTGTGGGAAGGTGGAACAGTTGATATAGAAACAAATATTATATTTCACGTAAGATGAACACTTTAAGAGGAGCAAAGATAATAAGCCTGCAGAAACCCTACTTTGTGACAAGCACTGAGTCTCTAGGGAATGGGGGGGGGGGTTCTTCATAAGCATTGCTGAGGGACAGTATGGCACAGTGATAAAGAGCATAACCTGGAGCCAGACTCTCCAGGCTTCAGTCCTCAGCTTTACCATTTAAGAGCTCGATGGCTGTAAACAATTTCTTCATCTGCCAAGTACCTAACTCAAAGCCTTGTTATAGGGATTAAGGAGTTAATATTAAGTAAAGCATTTAGAACAGTGCCTGGAATATACAGCTCTAAGAGTATCTAGTATTTGTGTCTTTCTCAGTATATGATGTATAATTTTATATTAAGATCCCTTAATCTAGTTGTAAATTCTCTTTATATATGTAGGAACTGCATCTTAGAGTTTAAATAACTTGATGGATTAGTGAGGATCCTTTCAATGACTAGTATCAAGAATATAATCAAAATGCTTTGAATATTTAAAGGGAAATTATTGATGTGTGTAGCTAAACATTCCATAGAATCCAGACAACGTCTGCATTCTTGGTGTTCAAATGGTTGTATCAGAACCTGTGTTCTTTCCATAATATTTCTTCTGAGAGGACAACTGCATACCCTCTTTCCACCTCATCTCTTCTAACTTCTGGTAAAGTGAGTGATAGACTTTATTCCTATATGGAGAACCACAAAATGGAGGCCGCCCCAGCAGCCCTTATCACAAATCAAAAACTAAGTCAGCCTGCACTAATGGGAAACACCTGTCAAGGAATCCCAACATACACCGCAATCCTCCAACTCAGCTGTAGCTAGTTTGCCTAACCTTAGAGAAGAGAATCTGCTAGTCTTATAAGGAAATCCCCAGACCTCCTAGCTAAGCATGCCCTGTTGGTGTGTAGCCTCTTGTAATACCGGTTGTGCAGCATGGCCTACCCTTCCTGCCCCTGTCCCTGGATTGTATCCCTGAAATAAGGACATCAAACTTGTAACTAAATTGTTTTGGTTTTGTCATTTGACAAGAGGTTGTCTTCCCCAGTTTTTTTTTTTTTTTTAATTGAAGTAGAATTGACACACAATGTTACACTAGTTTCAGGTATACAATATAGTGATGTAACAATTCTAGACACAATACTCCGCAAGTATGTGTAGTAAATAGTAAACATCTGTCACCATCCAAAAGTCCCTATGATGTTATTGACTGTATTTCTTAGGCTGTACTTTTCATCCTGGTGTTTTAGTTATTTTGTAATTGGAAGTTTGTATCTCTTAATCCCCTTCATCTGTTTCACCCACCTTCCCACCCACCTCCCCTCTGGCAACCAGCAGTTCTCTGTGAGTCTGTTTTTGTTTGTTCGTTTATTTCATTTTTTAGATTCTGTAAATAAATGAAATCATGTGGTATTTCTCTTTCCCTGACGTAGTATAATATTAAGTCCATCCATATTGTCATGAATGGCAAGATTTCATTCTTTTTTGTGGCTGGTTGAACAGTATCTCATTTCATACACACACACAAAGTCTGCTTCATCCATTCATCTAACAATGTACACTTGAGTTGCATCCATATCTTGGCTATTAATGCTCAATAAACGTAGGGGTGGTACATCTTTTTAAATTCGTATTTTTGTTTTCTTTGGGCAAGTACCCAGAAGTTGAGTTACTGGAATGTATGATACAGATATTTTTAATTTTTTGAGGAACTTTAGCCCCTGGGCTTACCCACAAAAGCCTGACTTGGTTGATGTGTCTTTGAGCCAAGTACAGACTCTCTGGCCTGGATCACATGACCATCTTTCCAACTGTACATCAGGTCAGACTGACCACCCAACCCACATCCTCTTTCCTTAGAAGGAGGTGACAAAGCTCAGGGTTACTTAACAGAAAGAAGGGAAGGGGAGTAATGGTAGGAATGAAAACAACAGGTGTTGACTACTTGTGCCTGGGGTCATCCAGGTTTCCAGTGGTAGAGCCATGCCTCTGATTAAAGATCCCCATCTGTTTGACTTGGAAGACATGCTCTTTGTGCTCCCAAATAGTACTTGAAATTAAATATTTTTGCTATTCGCTATGTACTGATCAATGTCCTAGGTCCTAGGAATGTAAAGCTATTTAAGACGCATCCTTGCCCTGAAGAGCTTCATTTAATGGTGGAGACACGTGTAAAGAGAAAATGACAGTGGCTAGATTAAGGTGCTCAGAAGGAGGCAGGAAGGGCTCATTAGCAGCAATTAGAAGTACTTGCTAGATGATCATTAATCATCAACCCACACTTCTGGACTCCAGGATCTGCACCCTCTCTTTGCTGGGGAACACCAGGGGAGAGAGAACAAGTTAACATCTGAGATGTATTTCCTGGAGGAGGGAGAAATTCTCCTCAGTTACTCTAATTTGATTAATGGAAACATTGATGTTGATAGTCAATTTTAGGGAAGGTACTGCATGAGTTAGGCGAAAAGGAAAAAGTCAAAAATTAAACATGTTTCAATTAATTTATTAGAAGAGATACTCTCCAAATGGGGGTATCTCGATCCTAAAACCCCCAAAGTTTGTCTCCAAACTTTTTTAGTGCTTCAAAAAGAGCCTGAGTTCATTCACAAAGGAATAAAAGCAAGCTCATTTTCCCTTGGCGCTTAATCGTGAAACTGTTCATTTAATATAAAAATGACACATTGGGTGAAACCAGCTCCATCTGGAGAAACTACAGAGCTGACTGAAGATGCACTGTGCTCCAATCAGAGCTCTGCATTTGACATTAAAATGCTGTGCTTGGCTGGCAAGTCAGAAGGACCCGACTAGAGTAGACAACACAGAATCTTTCTTTCAATTCAAGTGAATTTCGTGACTTTATAATGAAAAACAAACAGCTGAAAGGCACACAGCATTCCTCAGTTAAATTCATGAGATGAAGGGAAGAATGCAGTGGAGATGCTGTTAGTCTGATTTGGTCTTCAATGAAGATTCTGGTACAGGGACGGAGTGAAAACTCTTGAGGCATTTTATGGACTTCGTGAGGCCATGTGTTACACATTCTAAGGCTCTTAGGTTTGTTTGGCACTTCAGAGGTTTCAGCTTGGTAACGGACTTGTTCAGCTGCTGGTCTGGCAAATTCTTGAGGAAGAGCGGCAGCAGCCTTCTACTCGATAGTGTCCACCTATCGATGGTCTCATTTACACAAACTGTCGTGGACATCTGCTAAGGAAAAGTTTTTACTAAAAAAAAACAGAACCCATCAAAGCATTCAGAACTCAACTGTGGAAAGAGGGATGTGCAAAATTTTGAAAATCAACTCTATACTTTGATCATAAACAATAAAAAGTAGACCTTGTATTGAGTTTTGAACCTAAGAAGAGTAAGGCTTAGCATTTGGCAGAATTGGCCAATGCGTCCAATAAAGTGGCCAATCATTTGTGTAGAATAATTGGCTTCGCTATTTGAGTAGCTTAGCTGTAGCTGCATGTTAGGGATTGAATGCTTGTTGTAAACCTGAAACCCCTGTTAAGGCCTTAACCTCCAGTGGGGTTGACTGTATTTAGAGTAAGGAAAGGAAGAAAAATGGAGTCAATAGGGTGGGGCCCTGACCCCATATACTGGTGTTCATCTAAGAGATACCAGACAGTTCATGGTCCTCAGAGGAAAGCCATGTGAGGACAAAGTAGCTATCTACGAACCAGGAAGAACGTTCTTACCGTGAGCCAAATCCTGCCAGAAGCTACACCTGGGACTTTCCAGCCTCCAGAACTACAAGAAAATAAATGTCTGTTCTTAATCCGCTCAACCTATGGTTTTTTGTTAAGGCAGCCAAAACTGCATAATGTGGATCTCGGGACTGAGAAGTGGCGTACTGCTGTATCGAGTAAGCGTGTGCAAGCAGCTTTAGAGCTGGGTAATGAAAAGAGGCTGGATGAGTTCAGAGGTCCATGTTAGGAAAACTGAGATTGTTGGGGAGGAACTGTTGATAGAAATATGGACAGGAAGGATGATTCTGGTTACGGTGCAGAAAGAAAAGAGGAGAGCCAGAGAGAAAGCTTTAGTCCTAGAGAACGCGTGCATCATCCCGCACAGGATGTTGGTAGAAATAAGGATGTTAAAAGTCCTTGTACTAAGGTCACAGATCGAAATGTGCAACTTACTGGAAACTGCAGGAAGGATAGTCCTTGGTGTATAGTGGCCTAGATCTTAGCTGAGTTGTGTTTTACTGTTTTCTGGAAATTGGAACTTAGAAGCAATAAGATGGGATATTTCACTGAGGAAGTTTGTAAGCGAATTAGTGCAAGAGTAGCTTGGTTTTTCCTTACCCCTTAGAGTAAAATGCAACAGAAGAGAATTAATTTGAAGCAATTGTTATGCAAAGGAACCACAACTTGAAGATCTGGAAAATTCGCAACCTAACCATATTAGAAAAACTGAGAAAGCTGCTTCTGAAAAGAACACTAAGGGTATGGCTGAGCAAACACTTGATAAGGAGACTGGTTTGGATGCAAACCATTGATTGGATCATTTTTTCTCAACAGAAGCCCGGAAGAGAGGTGGAATTCTATCAGGAGAAACACAGCCAGTTTTGAACTGAAGGGGTCAGAGATAAGCTGTAACGAAAAAGGCTATCTGGGGTTTTTGGTCCTAGAGGATAGGACTATAGAGCCCTTCAGCTTCAAACAAGTTTTATCCTTCAAGAAAAAGGAAGAATGACCCCAAAGGTGGTTTAGAGATCATCAGGGTTGCCATTCCCACTACAGGTCCAGGGGGCAAATCTGGTTCCCCCTTCATTTCAAAGAGTGGGACTTCTGGGCTTTGAGGGCCCATAATGTTACTCCCCACTGTCTCAGGGGCAAGGCCTTGGCCCATTGCTGTCAGGACAGTGCTGCCCCATAGAGCCACAGGGGTGATATGGCCAGCCCAGTGGGCCTGGAGGATAGAGCATCAAACTGGAGGATTATTCTCAAACTTGAAATCTAATGGAATTTACCTTGTTAGGTTTTTGACCTGCTTCAGATTCATCACCCTTTTTTCCTTCCAGTTTTTCCCTTTGGGCATATCTATCCTGTGCCTCCCACAGCAATGTATTTTGGAAGCATATGACTTGAATGGTTTCACAGGTTCACAGCCGGAGAGGAATTTGTGCCTCTGGTTGGATCCTACCTGGAGTCTCCCTCATATCTGATGTAGTGATAGATAAGTGAAACTTGGGCCCTTAGACTTGACAGTTGATGGAAGAATAAGTTAAGAATTTGAGGCTATTGGGATGGAATGAAGGTATTGTATGAGGGAAGGACGTGAATTTTGGGGTCAGGGTAGAATGCTGTGGAATGACTGTCAGCTTCAGAGGGGAGGGGGTGGGGGAATGGGATAGGCCGGTGATGGGTAGTAAGGAGGGCACGTATTGCATGGTGCACTGGGTGTTATACGCAAGTAATGAATCATGGAACTTTACATCAAAAACTAGGGATGTACTGTATGGTGACTAACATAATAAAATAAATTGTTATAAAAAATAAACCCACTTGGTAAAAAAAAAAAAGAATAAAGAAATAATTCAGGTTAAATAGGATCATAGGGTGAGGACCTGATCCCTTAAGATTAGTGTCCACATAAGGGGAGACACCAGAAAGCCCGCCTGTTACCGTGTGTGCACTCTTACAGTCTCCAGCCTGTGATCATATTTTGTTGTGGCAGGTCAAGCTGACTCATACAATAGGTAAGGTTATGTTCATTTATATGCCTGTTTTAGATGCGAGTCTCCATATTAATGAGCGGATATTATCAGTCTTATTAGCTATCTATTATGAATTGACTCACTGATAGTGATCATTTTCCTCATTCTAGTAGCCCTCCCAATAAAAAGAAATAATCCCTATCTCCTATAAATTTCTATGACTATTTCTACCTTGAGATTCTGCCATCCCTTACTTGACCATTCTATTTAGCAAGGAGCAACTTGCAATTTCTAACATGCATAGTATTTTATACCTTCATATGGTTGAGCATAATCTTCTCTTTATAGAATTTCCTTCTGCCTTTTGTGGAACTAAGAAACTTGTAATCTTCCGGTATTCAAGTTAAGTATTGCATCTACATTCTTTGTGAATCTGGACTTTGATGGGCGGAATAAATGCCCTTTCCCCTGGGATACCTGTGTATCTTGTACGTCGTTTAATTAACGTATTAAGACAATATATACACATGAAAGGAGATGGCTGGAAGAACAAAAGCTTATGAGAGTCAGTACTGACAGGCAATATTTCTGAGATAGAATTGAGAACGTATAATTAAGAAAAAATGTTTTTTAAAGTAAAGAGGTGCTGGGTGATGCCAAAATTCAGATTTCCTCCAGAGACAGAAGAGCTGAAACTAGCTGAAACTTATGAGTCTAATGTATATGGATCTTCCAGTCACCTAGGAGTGGGCCAAGATAAGCTAGGACGCTGCTCGCAGATGCACAGAAATGATGGAGTCAAGAGCTTACTAGATGACAGGGTAAGAAGGGCTATGATGTAGTTACTAATAGGGACTCCAAAAGAGGATGAGTCTACACATGAGGATGGGAGGGTCATGATCTGAACTGGGAGTGAAACGGTTCAGATCTGCAGAAGGAGCAAGAGGCACAGTGTCTGTCAGCCACCCAGTGACCTCTCAGTTACGCAAGCTGGAAATCTTGGAGTCGTATGTGACTATGATTGATGACTCATCGGGTACAGTTATGCCACATCCTAATCGTTATGCTACTTAAATATTTTTTAAATGCCACCCTCCTCTCTATCCCCACCTCTTACATTATTAAATGAGAATCACTACAATACTAGATGCCTTTGGTTTGCCCTTCAAGATTCATTCACGTGCTGCCTCCGCCCGCTCCGTGCTCTCTGGCTTCAGGTTGGGTTTGGCCATGAGGAGAAGGGTTCAGGCATTTCATCTCCCGGTTCCTTCCCTGTGAGGTCTTCCAGGATGGCTGTGTTGTGACAGGAGGTCACTGCTCCTTCTAAAGCCACCCATTTCGCATGACTGTTGGTCCAAGTACTTAAGACCTTTCATTCTCCTCCTCCTTTGGCTCTTAGTATGTGGCTCATGCACCATCCTTTGTGACTGCCCCACACTGTACACTCTGTCTTCTGCCCATGCTAGGTTGAGTGTGTGAACAGAATCCTTTCTTTCCAATCTGCCCAAGGGAAGAGCTGATCCTGTCATTCTCCAAACTTGCAAATTCTCCCACAAGGTGAACTGAATTGCCTTCACATAGTTGATAAGACCATTTAAGTATTAACCTTTGTGGGAAGAGCCTCACCTCTTGACATGCTTGCAAGGGGACTCCACACTTCGCTACTGCGAACGATTGGGCCCCACAGCACCTGTGGCCCTTCCGGTCACATGCTTTGGCATAAACCATGTCCTCTTTGTGAAATGCTTTCTCCTCAGCTCACATGGAAACTGTCTATTTGTTAAACAAAAACAAATGTCATGAAGGATTGAGGTAGGGGATATCTTTTAACCTACCTGAAGCAATTAGTGAGTGTTCGCTTAAATCCTATGACAAATTGTATCTACTTCTATTGCATTACAAGTAATACTGTCTTTTCATGGTTAGTGGCAGGCCTTCCTAGGCCTACTAGACTTTAAGCTTCATAGGGGAAGAAGTGTGGTATTTTTAAATCCTGATAGCAGTTTGAATCTTGATATCTTACTCTGTGTCTGCCATAGATGTTCAATAAAACAGATGGAATAAATAAATATGCCAGCCTGTAAGCTTTTAGTCTGGAGATCTCACATCTGGTTAAAAGGTGAGATGATCCACTTTTGACATCTTTTTAATTTATTTATGGCTAGGATTAATTTACCTGAGCCATCTGGCCAGACAGATGTCCTGCTCCTACCCTAGTTACTTATCCTATATATACCATTCTTAAAACTTCAAACCCAACAGAAAAGTTGATATGGACACAGTATTAGAAATGCTTACATTAAAAATTCATATGCATTGGCTATAAATTGCATACCATTTTCCATCAAAAACAAATATTTACTGTGTATTTTATTTAGGAGACATTTAGTTTTCAAATGAGCATTAAGAAAATGCGTTTAAACACACATGCCTTCTGATAACGGTTGAATAATTGAGGTATATAATGTGTAGGTATAGTTAAATGACAAGACAAACTGAATTTATTCAGTTAGAACATAAATAATAAAAATATATCCTGTAAAAAATTTAGACCTAATAAGCTAAAGAGAGACCATCTTTCCTAAATCTACACTTTCATTTAACCTACCTACAAATAATGGTAAATAAAGTAAAATGCAAACTTCTCTTAAGGATTTTAACTGTCTTTAGCCGCTCTGCTTAGTTGAATAAACAGATTTAATAAACTGAAGGAATATGCTCTCGTGTTTTTTTTTTTTTTTCCTCTTTCTGCACAGATGAAGCTTTAAAATAAAGTTTCCCACCTTCTGTTAAGCTTTCAGGAAGGCATCTGTGCCTCAGTAATAAGCAGCTAAGAGGCTAAGTCACAAATTTTTCAGCTGAAAAGTCCGATCTGAATTCTTCTGCTGTCTCGTTCATGGGAGTCTCTGACCATCCTTGTATCACTGCTCTGGTGAAGGTGAAGAGAGAAGCTGTTAGTTGGTCTGAGTTGTGGAAGTGGATCTCAGGCCGGACCATTGGGTTGTGCAGGCATTTTTCCTAATAGAGGTTTTTATGAGCTACTGGCTAACCAGGAGCAGGAAGAATCTCTCTTCTCAAAAACAAGTAATACACAGACGAAGTCTGAGAATAAAGACTGACATGTAAATGACAAATTCAACAGTGAGAACATCTGTTTAAAAAATAACAATTCTAGGGGCACCTGATGGCTCAGTCGTTTAAGTGTCCGACTCTTGGTTTCAGCTCAGGTCATGATCTTGGGGCCCGGGATCGAGTTCCGTGTCTGACTCTGTGCTCAGTGGGAAGCCTGCTTGAGATTCTCTCCCTCTCCCTCTGCTTCTCCACCCACCCCCTCTCACTTGCGCCATCTTTCTCTCAAATCAATAAACAAAAATTTTTTAAAAACTGTTGTCATTTGTTGCAAAGAGCAAACAGAATATCACAGAGAAACTATTACTAAACTTGTAGAGCTCGAACAGAATAATGGCCAATTGAACGAATTGGATTAATTCAAAATCTACTTCCTGGTGCAGGTATATCTTAACCTATGCAACAAAGGTTCAGTTTAAGACATCATTTACACTAAATTTTCTCAGTGAATTGATAGTAAACGCAGTAGAGTTTGCTTTTTAAGGAATACTTATGGAGATGGCTTGTGAAGAATCCTTTTTTGGGACACGTGGGTGGCTCAGTGGGTTAAGCGTCTGCCTTCGGTTCAGGTCATGTGCCAGGTCCTGGGATTGAGCCCCACGCCAGGCTCCCTGCTCGGGGAGGAGCCTGTGTCTCCCTCTCCTGCTCCCCTGCTTGTTCTCTCTCTCTTCTGTCAAATAAATAATATCTTTAAAAAAAATCATTTGTTAAACCATATACTTTGATTCAAATTTATCTGAATATAAGTTTAGATTTTCAAATTCAGTAGTAAGATTTAAGAGATACCTGTTGGACTGTTCTTGCCATTGGGCCCATTGAAACTGGTATGAGGGTAAGGATACTATTTTTATGTCAATACCAGTCTGCACAGCCATGTAGTTTTACAGCTGTTTACATTTGGAAAATAAATGGAGTGTATTTCATTCCCAGGGCAGACCTTCAGCAGTGCCTCTTCCAAGCACTAAATTACAGCAGCGCACTGAAGAAAGACGAAATATGTTGTGTAATCCGTGTCCGTTTCATAAGACATTTTTCTCCCTAGTAAGTTTTGATGACTATACCAGTTCTTTGAGAAGCCATACATATTGGAGGAGATGATTGCCGAAAGTAAAGCAAGGCACAAGTTTAAGCCCCAGAAATGCCCAATTTTTAACGAGTTATGATCAATGCCATTGTATGTGCTTTTGCTTTAATATTTCATAATATTTCCATGTTGAGATGTTTGCATAGTGTTTCATTATATTGAGATAAGATGATTATGGAATCATCTTTAGGTTATTTCCAACTTTTTTCAAAATCCTAGTATTGTAATGATGTAGTGCGCATCTTTATTCATATAGATGAATTGTATTTTTATTTTTTCTCAGTGCATGAATAATCAGTAATGCTGTTTTCGTAGAGTGAAAATTTTCTTCTGCACAGGTACAGTCTACAGATTAGAAAGGCTGAAGTCCTCCTAGTGCCATAAAAGTGTTTTGTATATACTGTACTCACTAAATGGAATTGTGGCAGCTTTGGAAAATGATCATTTAGAATTTGTTCTTGCTAAATTGGTATATATGAAATAGTGTCTTAAGATAGCAAAGCTTTTATTCCTTATATGCTATTTAGTGATCTTCTTTCTGCAGAGTGTCATAGCATCAAACATCTGAACTTGTAGACCATTTATTCTGGAGAGATACTCTATTACCTTTCAACAAATAATCCCCAAACTCTAATGAAAAGCGTGATGCTTCCCTCACATGCACTCACCCTATAGGCAGTAAGTCAAAGGCACTGCCAGGTTTTGTTTCAATAACTTTGGTGAACTAAGGGCACCTGGGTGGCTCAGTCCATTGACGTCTGACATTGGCTCAGGTCATGATCTCGGGGGAGAGTTGGGGGGGTGTCCTGGGATCAGACCCCAAATCAGGCTTCCCACTCAGCAGGGAGTCTACTTGTCCCTCTCCTTCTCCCCTTTTCTGCTCATGCTTGGTCTCTTCCTCTAAGTAAATGGATAAATTAAAAAAAAAAAAACAAAGAACTTTGGTGAACTAAGAAATAAAAACAGTACCTGATGTAGGAAGGACAAAGAAATTAAAATTTGGAGGATATATTAGAGACCTTTGTAAATCCTTCAAATTTAGGAATATACAAGAACATAAATAGCATAAGAAGTAGAGTAAGTTCTTAGCCTAGTTTTAATATCCATTCACAGCAAAGTGAGCAGGTAGTTTTGCCCTTTTGGCACATACACTCTCTTTGTTTCCCAGTGTGGGTTTAGGAAACTTTGTTTAGGGAGTAAATTTAGAAAACTCCTCCCCTTGATTTTTGCAAATCAAATTGCCTGCTTGCCGCCGCTTAGATTTTTTTTTTTTCTATCACTGGCAGTATTCTACACATACAAATATTCTTTCATATATTTTTTTATTTTATTTTTATATGATAATTTTTATCACATTATTAGGATTTACTAGTAAATTAGAGATCAACGCATCAAAATAAAAAATTGTGGATGGTGTGCAGATGGCTAGGCTCAGTGTAGTAAGTTAATTGAAAGTAAACCATGAGTGAGACTGTAAATTACATATGCAATGGGCCTCCAGATAACTCCTTTAAAATGACAATTACTCAATTTTTAAAATCCAAAGTTCTGCACTTTGAAAATAGATTACAAGAATAACTCCTAGCCTGTATGAAAACATAAGTTATTTTAAGGAAAAAAAAAATGTCTTGAGCTAGCTAATGTTGAATAGTTTTGATAACCTGAAATTTCTTAATTTGCAAAGAATTTTTTTCAATGATTCTTTTCAAAGTTTAAGATGTATAGTGATATATTTGTCCTTCTATTTCTAGGCTCCTGCTTTGTTGGACTGGATCCAACTATATAGCTACCCCAGACGTAGTCTACGCATAGACCGGTTTACATAGCACGTGGATGTGTTATAAACATATCCTCCACGGTTTTAAACACAGTATATACCTTTTTCTGCCCCTTTTGAAAACTTAAAATAAATCTTGGAAATCATTTCATACCTTATTTTGTAATCAACTGAGCAACCTTCCCCTGTATTGTAACATAATTTTTTACACTGGTCCGTACATCCTTGGCTATTGATTGTCTGCATTCTCTCACTAATGCAGATATGCGGTACTGCTTGTTCTTGAAATATTGTAACATACTGGAGAATGTTTTTTAAATAGCTTCCTAAAAATTAAGTTGCTTATCATCGATGGTAAGAAAAATTTCCTTCAGAGTTGACCACGTTCTCTAACAAAGAATGTGAAGGCTGCCCCCATTATACGGGTGCAAGTTCTGAATGTTACCTTTGTTAATTGCGTAGGTGAACAATACCTTCATGTCCTTGTTTTGATATACATTTTTCTTGTTTAAGAGTGAAGTTGAGCATCTTTTCACATGCGCTTGTAGTGAACTGCCAATTCATGCACTTTATTTTCTAGTGTTGGCTGGTAGTTCTCTTGGTTTTATGAGCTTTTTTTTTTTTTTAAGGTTTTATCAGAGCATGTGCACACAAGGGGGGAGGGGCAAAAAAGAAGGAGAAGCAGACTCCCTGCTGAGTGGGTAACCCCCGCGCCCCCCCCCCAACATGAGGCTTTATCCCAGGACCCTAAAATCATGACCTGAGCTGAAGGCCCCTTATGAGCTTTTTAATACAACTCTACCATGCTTTTTGTGAAATAACATGCTTTTTGCAAAACATAAGAGAGACTTGTTCTTTGTGATACACTTTTTATACAGACATTAAAATTTTTAGGTTATCAAATTCATGAACAGATGAGTAGTTTCAAGTTTTGGTATAATGCTTAGACCTTGGTATTCAAGATCATTTTAAAAAATTAATCTTTTAGGGGTGCCCGGGTGGCTCAGTTGATTGCTTTCGGCTTAGGTCATGATCTCAGGGTCCTGGGATGGAGCTCCGCATTGGGCTTCTGGGTTGGTGGGGAGTCTGCTTCTTCCTCTGCTGTCCCCCCTGCTTGTGTGTGTGCACTCTCTGTCTCTGTCAAATAAATAAAATCTTAAAAAAAAATCTTTTAAAAATACTTCAAAGTTTTTTCTTCATATTTTCATTTTATTCTTTATACTTTAAAAATATTTATATTTTTATTTCTTTAATTCTTGTGGAATTCTTATAGATAAAAGGAATATGGAATAAATTGAGCTAGTTTTACAGTCATCCTGCTGAACCCTTAAGAGTTATTATGCTACTCTTAGCTAATTTAGTGATTAATCCATATTTCTCCTCTGATCAGAAATGCGTGTTTGTCATATACTGATTATTTACGTCTGTGTCTTTTTTTTGTTGTTTTGTTTTGAAATCTCCCCTTCTGTGCTCAGTACCGGACTGTTAGTTCTTATGCCTTTTATCCAGTAATACAGTTAGTCTTTCCTAATTGCTACCTTTTTCCCCATAGCACATGGTTTCTATATTTTTATATGAAATTTAATCTTTTAGGCAATTGAAGTTACCACATATTTTATTGGAATTAAATAAAACTAGTGTTAAGGTAACTTGGTATCATTTTATAATTGAGATATTTTATTCAAGACCATCACACAAAAGGGAATAAATGTTTCTCTTCATTTTCAAAAGTTAGGTTTTGCACAGATCTTGTAAAGTTTATTTCTAGAAATTTAACTCTGGTTTTTTTTTTTTTTTTTAACTACTGTAAATATTTTTCTTCCAAATGTTTTGTACTATCGGGCTATTTTGATAATTGTGTAACTTTCCATGTTGCTTGTTTTATTGCTAAAATACTTTCCCACAGAAAGTGTATACAATCATACTACTTAAAAATGACAATTTTTACCTTGATAAATTAAAAGTTATTCTTGGGATCCATTAAAATTTTGGATTTGTGAATTTATAATTTTCAAAGTTAGATAATTTGGACTATTTTTCTATGTTTCTTTTTTTTTTAAAGATTTTATTTATTTATTTGACAGAGATAGAGGGAACCAGCGAGAGAGGGAACACAAGCAGGGGGAATGGGAGAGGAAGAAGCAGGCTCATAGTGGAGGAGCCTGATGTGGGGCTCGATCCCAGAACACCGGGATCACGCCCTGGGCCAAAGGTAGATGCTTAACCGCTGTGCCACCCAGGTGCCCCTATTTTTCTATGTTTCTGTTCGGCATGCCACCCCCTCCTGCTGCTTCTGTGTCTCCAAGTGCGTCATGTTCAACTCCTAGATATTTTTTCTGATGTCATGGATGTTGATTATTTTTCTTTTTTCTTTGAGTTGTCAGGAGCTCAGCTGAGCTGGGGGAGAGAAAGCTGAGCTACCAGGTGTTGGAGTAGCTGATAAAAGTAGCCCCACATAAGGGTTAAGCCTTTTATCACTTTCTGTGGTGGTGTAAACAGGAGCATGCGCCCACTTCCCCTGTTCCATTGACCCTCATGGAACACACCTGCAAGAGAGTCAGGTGGTTCAGTATAGACATGGTGGAGTCTTCTCACAGTCGATGGTCCCCCCAATCACTTACACAACAAAAGGCTCCAGTGATTTTTGTGGGCACTGAGATCAGAGAGACGATGGTGGTCGGGGCTGGGGCAGGCTAAGTGGGGAACAGTACTGGGTACTGAATCAGTAGGAACAGGTGTCTTCAGTGTTTCCTTCTGCCCTCAAGGCCCATCTTCCCTGCACCAACCCCGCCCCCCCCCATGTCCACCAAAAAGGAGGCCTCCGGAGAGATACTTGAAGACGGATAAAGAAATCAGAATGTAGCTGCCTGGGCTAGTAATGCAGATATGGGAAGGGCATGTCTAGCCAGATTGGCTTGGGTCCTTGACCATCACTCTCTTCAGAGACTGGAAAGCTCTGGCTGTGGACCAGTCTGCTATGGGGAAGAGAGTTTCCTGCCAGCTCTACCCTGCCCCATCCTACCCTGCCCCTAGTTGGACCATCAGAGAGTCTTATAGGCTTATGGCTGTCATGCTTTAAAAAAAATATATATATATATATATAGGTTTTTTTTTTTTTTAAGATTTTATTTATTTATTTGACAGAGATAGAGACAGCCAGCGAGAGAGGGAACACAAGCAGGGGGAGTGGGAGAGGAAGAAGCAGGCTCATAATGGAGGAGCCTGATGTGGGGCTTGATCCCGCAATGCCGGAATCACGCCCTGAGCCGAAGGCAGACGCCCAACCGCTGTGCCACCCAGGCGCCCCTAAAAATATAGGTTTTTAACCATGAGCCGGATTCCTCATGTGCTTCGTTTTGGACAGTTTTTATTTAAGTGTATGGATTTATTATTTCCTGCAGTGTCTAAGTATATTTTTTATTTAAGATAGTGTTTTTGATCTTGAGAAATTTCTTTTGTGTCTTTTTAAATATCTTCCATGTCTCATCATGTTCCTGTCTCCCTCTGCTTTCTTGACCATACAAAGCACATGTAGGGTACCAGTTTGAGGTCCTGCCTATAGCCAGGCTTCTAACATCTTACTACATGGTTGGTTCCTGTTATATTTTCTCTGAATTAAGGAATATATTTTCGTGCTTCCTTGCCTACCTTTGAACTTTTTAAGGGATGCCAGATAATGTCTTGTGTACTTGGTTGATGGCTAGCTTTGCTTCATTTCTTAAAATCATTTTAAGTTTTGTTTTTGGTAAGCCATTAATAAAGACCAATAAAAACCTTTTGAGGCTTGCTGCAGAGCTTTGTTAGGACAGGTCCAGAGTAGCCATTATTCTAGGGCTAATTTGGCCGCACTATTAGGATGATACCCTGTTAAGAATTCTACCTGAAGGCCATGTATTAGAAGGTCTTTACATACTGGAGCACAAATGATACCTAACTTCGTATGAACGGATTCATGCTCAGCCAAAGAGTTAAGACCATTCTGCAAATATCTAGGCCCCTCTCCTTTCCCATGTAGTATTTTTTTTTCCCTCTGAAACTGAAGCTGTTTGGAACTCTTTGAACTCTGACCTCGGCCTCCTTAACCCAACAAGACCACCAGCATTTTTAGATTCTTCCTCCTGGTATTGCAGCCTGACCTTGAGTCCAAGCAGAAAGCTGGTCAGACCATAAAACTCACTTTATTTCCCTTATCGGGGTTATCATATTCCCGCATACCACTTGCTATCCAGTATCTAAAAACTATTGTTTAATACATTGTATGGTTTTTCTCATTATTTGAAATGTGTGTGTATGTGTGTGTGTGTGTGTGTGTGTGTGTATATATATACATAAAGATTTTATTTATTAGAGAGAGAGACAGAGAGGGGAACACAAGCAGTGGGAGAGGGAGAAGCAGGCTTCCTGCTGAGCAGGGAGCCTGATGCAGGGCTCGATCCCCAGACCCTGGGATCATGACCTGAGCCCAAGGCAGACGCTTAACGGCTGAGCCACCCAGGCGCCCCTATTTTTTTAATTTTGAGAGAGAACACGAGAGAGAGAGAAAGCATGAGCAGGGAGGAGAGGGAGAAGAAGGCTCCCCACTTAGCAGGGAGCCTGATGTGGGGTTGGATCCTGGGACCCTGGAATCATGACCTGAGCCCAAGGCAGATGCTTAATGAGTCTCACCGTGGCATAATTGGGTCCTCTGGTCAGGGTCTCACAAGCCAGGAATCAAGGTGTTTGCAGGACTGCTATTTTGAACTTTGGAATTCTCATCAAAGCTCACATGGTGATGGGCAGAATGGCCACCTCTCAGCTCCTTACAGCTGTAGGTGTCAGGCTCTGTGTTCTTGCCCACCGTCAGCCGGGACTGATGGGAGCTCCTAGAGGCCACATGGAGCTCCTTGACCTCTTACGTCATGGTGGCTAATTATGTCTAGGTTAGTTGTTTGAAGCCAAGTCCAGTCAGAGCAATCTGCTTTTTGATTAACTCAGAATCCGTTGATTTGGGAGTTGACGTCTGCAAAATTCCTTCACTTTTACCATATTCTGTGGGCTAAAAGCAGATCCCAGGTCCAGCCTGCACTTGAGGGGAGGGAAATACCTGAGGATATAACTCACTGGGAGCACTCTGAGGGAATGTCTTACCAAGACAGCGTGGCCAGTTTTGTCTTTATTACTTGTTCTTGGTTGGAAGTGGCCATCTTCTCTCGTTTTGTTGCATCTTTTCTATAAGCCTGCAAGTAGAGCCCTCAAAATAGTAAATGAAGTGATATTAGACATTCTTGTTGACAATTTTAAAGGAACTTTTCCCATTATTACTAAACATTTGTAATGTTATATTAAGTTGCCAATAATTTATATGTTAATGCCTATTAAATATTGATAAATATTAGCAAACATGTTTTCATAATAAGATTCTGTGATTTTTCTCCTTTGGCCTAGTTATAAGTTGAATTACTGATGTTGAAACACATAGGCATTTCTAAATTGAATGTCACTTGGTTATGTTGGATGATTTTTCCCTAGTACTAAGATTTATTAAATTAAAAGACATAAGTAGAATTCTGTAGTTTTAATCTATTTATGTAATGTTTTTATATTAAAGATACATCTGCTTCTTTAAAAGAATTCAAGTTTTCCTTTACATGCTTTAGAATGGTTTAAACAATCTAGAAAGTTTTTTCCTGAAGTATTTTATGGAATTCACCATGTCTGGCACTTGAAGAAGTTGCAGTTGTTGATGTTCTCAATTCCTTGTATAAAAATTGGTCTGAATTTTTATCTCTCCTACAGTCCATTTTATTTATTAATATTTTGCTAGGAATCATTCTTTTCCCATAAATTTTTTTAAAACTTGGGAAGGTAATCATTCATAGTTTAATCACTGTACCTTTTATCTCCCATTCTGTTGCTTATCTTGCATCCTCCGATTTTTAAAAAGGTTTGCAATCAATTTGTTTAGCTATTCACTGAAAAAAAAACATTTCTTGGACTCTTTAATAGTTGGTTTGATTACCTAATTTACCTTTTCTTGATTCCATCATTTGCTTATTTGAAGTTTTACCTTCATTTTTATTTTGTTTCTTGATTTGAAGATTGAATTCATTTATCTAACACTTTGTTCACAAAGTAGGTGACTTTTAGGAGTGCCTGAGTGGCTCAGTCGTTAAGTGTCTGCCTTCGGCTCAGGGCATGATCCCAGAGTCCTGGTATCGAGCCCCACATCAGGCTCCTCCGCTATGAGCCTGCATCTTCCTCTCCCACTCCCCCTGCTTGTGCTCCCTCTCTCACTGGCTGTCTCTCTGTCAAATAAATAAAATCTTAGAAAGAAAAAAAAGTAGGTGACTTTCAGTCTCTTTTCCTCCAAGTTCTGATTTTACTGTTGTCACTAAATCCAACAGTTTCATATATAGAGTTTCATATCACTTTGTCTAAGAAATTTATTTTAAGTGTTACTTGTTATTTGATGCAAGAATTTTTATAGAGATACTTTTATAATTTTAATATTAAGAGGGTAGGAATTTTATAGTATTTTGGGGTTTCTTTATGTAATACCTAGTTTAACATAAAATGTGATCAGAAAGTGTTTGCCCTATAGCTTCTTGGTCTTATATTAATGCTAATTATGGCCATTATAGGATGAATGTATGTGCCTGTTGTATGAGCATTTGCAGAGAAACTTTATGCAAGCAAAATTTATTTAAGTTAAATGTTTAGGAATTAAGAATATGATCAATGTAGTACCTAGTTAGAGATTTTTTAATACTAAGTTTGATGTATATGAATTTGGGAATTATGGTCCAGTGTTTATAGTCTGACATACACAGCATATATTATAAGCTCAAACACAGATACTATCCCCTATCCATGGTGATGAAGTTCAAGTTCTGAAAAATGAAAATTTGTTCTTAATTCATCAAGCTGCAAACCTTGACCAGAAAAAAAAGAGAAAAGTTGTTTATTCAAAATCAGTAATACAAATAAAAATTACTCCTATGATTTACTGTAGAAATAGTAACATACTGTAGATAATTGAAATGCTGTTCCAGACCCCTCTGGGGAGTTAGGTAATAGTGAATATCATTAACATTCTACCTTTCAGAAATCCAAACCATATTAAGCTCCAAAATACATCTGGCCCCTAGAACTACTAATAAGGGATTGTAGACCTGCCTTTCTATTAGAATTTTTCCCTATAGAACAAATACATATGATAGATTTAGTTTGTTACTTTTGATATTAGTAAGTGTAGTCTAAGGTAAGATATCTTCCAGAGTTTTATAAAATACTTTCTTCATCCACTTCTTTTTAATTGTTCTGTTACAGAAAGTACCTACAGTGTGAACAATTATTTCTTAAAAATTAAAATCAGTGTAAAAGTTAAATTCTCTTGTATAGGGGATTAAAATGTTAAAATTATCTACACACAAAATGTTTCAAAGAGAAATTGTTAAAATGCCTTAAACCTCAGGTGAATATAATTCAGGTAAAATGAAAACTTTACTCATTGGACAACATTAATTAAGGATTTTATTACTACACTTACAGGTGGAATCTTAAATAGACTTGTTGATTCTACTTTTATTTCCTTGCCTTTCCCAGAATCTCTACACTCAGTACTACAGATAAGTCCAAATGCACTGCACCTCTACCCTTACTTTCAGTACTCCAAACGTATGAAGAAGTTAATTACTCAAACTTGACCCCAGCAGTCACCAAATCAGGAGTTGTCCTAGGTGCTGAATGCTTGGAGAGGGAGGGAGACAAACAGAAAATAGTACTATTACCATATGTGGATGGCTTACAAAATGCTATGAGAACAAACAAATAGGAAACCAATTTGATCAGAGCATGAAGGAAGATGGAGAAAAGGAAAATTATATATGGACCTTGGGATTGTTAGAAATTTTCTAGTTCGTCAGTTGCAAAAAAAAAAAAAAAAGTTGAAGAGGAAACAGTATTTGTGAAACCCAAAGATATTTAAGGAGTAAAGGCTGAAGATAGATGGAAAGAAGGTTTACAATAAGTGTTATTGGGGGATTGCGTGTTTTGCTAGACACTTCTGGCTCTTTCCATGCCATGTTCCTGAAAGAGAACTGACTCATTATCTCTCCCTTGCATGCCTTACAGCAGATTCCAAGACATTATTATACTGAATGTGTTTTGTAAATTACAAACAATGATACAAATGTTAAGTGCTCTGATAGGTTCCAAGATAGATCCATAGACTTAAATATGTTATGTAATTATCCTAGCTTTCCAAATTACAATGTCCTAAATGTGATCACTGAATATAATGAATAGAATGCTGATGGTAGTTCTTGTAAATAGATGTGACAGTTGTGAAGCATTTTAGAAAGAAAGAATTTGAGGAGGGGGGCATTTTAATCTGTCACAAGAGAGGTCTTGGTAGTTTTATAAAAGGGAAGAGATTATTAATCATTTCCTTATTTTTTATTTTTTTTAGATTTTATTTGTCAGAGAGCACAAGCAGAGGAAGCAGCAGATAGAGGGAGAAGCCGGCTCCCCACTGAGCAAGGCGCCTGATGCAGGACTGGATCCCAGGACGCTGGGATCATGACCTGAGCCAAAGGCAGGTGTTTAATCCACTATGCCACCCAGATGTCCTAATCATTTGCAGTCTTAAATTGTATACAGGCAGTTTGCATTTCTTGTTTTACTAAAAGGCTCATTTGACATTTTCTAGTAAATTCCTATGCTTTATATCTCAGCACCTTTGTGCTCATTTTATCATTTCAGCTCATATTAGCAATATGTGCTTTATCTGCTTTTTTATCTGTGCTTGAGAATAAAGGTTTTGGATTATATTTGGTCAGATAATACAAACTACTTAATAACAGTTCATAAAGGGAAAAAGATAAACACCAGCAAATTATTTTTTGCCACTTTGGTTTTTCTGTACATGATAGGCTGTAAACTACTGGAAGTAAGGACTTGGGGTGCCTGGGTGGCCCAGTCATTTAAGTGTCTGCCTTGGGCTCAGGTCATGATCCCAGGGTCCTGGGATGGAGCCCCACATTGGGCTCCCTGCTCAGTGGGAGTGTGCTTCTCCCTCTGCTCCTGCCCCCTACTCGTGTGTGCACATGTGTTCTCTGTCTCTCTCTTTGTCTCTCTCTCTCTCTCAAATAAATAATTTTTTTAAAAAGGTAAGGACTTTATTAACTTTAAAATCTTGGTGTTAACCAGTGTCTGACAAAGAATAAGCATTCACTAAATGCTGTTGAATGAAAGAATAAATTCATGAGAGAAAATGTATTACAAGTGAGGAGATATTAGTCATTGATTAGTAAACAAAAGTTTTAAATCAAGCATAAAAGAAAGGTCAGTTAACTGGATGAGTTGACATATTCTTTCATCACATTCATATGATAAAGATATAACAGAGTCACAGAGAAATTGGTATGTTCAAAACTCCTTATGAAAATTAAATTAAGCCAGACATTGAGAAAAACTTCCATCCTTCTACTCTTTTTCTACTGGGAATTTATTCTAAGGAAATAATGCAAATGTGTTAGGTATGGATATAAACAGATACTCATTTTTTTTAAATCCAAAATGTAGGCAACCTAAAAGACCTCTAATGGAGAAATGTTGAGGTAAATTCCTATACCCTTTTGGGCAACTATTAAGCATTTAAAACTATGTGTAGGAATATCATAATTGTGTAAATTACTTAAGTGTCAAGCAATTGGGATAAAAATCTGTACATAGGTTCTGTTAAAGCATATGTATATTACGTGCATAGGAGGAAAAAAAGATGAAAGAAAGTGATCTGAATTCAAAGTTAGCTTATGATATTACTATGGGCAATTTCTCTTTAAATCTTCCAACTGTCAAAAAAAAATCTTCCAACTGTCTGGTGATGGTTATATTGCTGATTCTTGGCAGTTCCCCTCCCATGGCTATTAGCATGCAGTCACTCATTAGCAGTGAGATAACACTGAGTATTTACTATATGCTAGACTGCTAGACACTAAGCATATAAAATTGACTGTGTTGACTGCAGCAATCAATAAGCTGACATCTATAGGGGGAGTTTTCCCTGAATTTTAGCCTATTATTTGCAACCTTGTTAGCCTTCCCCAAAAGTGCATTTGGTCACTAATACAGCTGCTGTGAGGAAGGGAGTGAGATAAGAACGTTAAAGGTTTTTATGTATGGAGGTGAAGGAAGAGTCAAGGAGATTTCATAAACAGATGGCTTTTCCAAAAAGTGATGATGAAGGGGTAAGAAGAGAAATTTTGGAAAGTCATTTAAAGGTTTCCACAAAATTACAAAAATTTATAAATTTCAAGTACTTCAAGTTTGTAGTAATCTCCTGGCACACAATCCGGACTGGTAGTACTCTATGCAATCCTACAGTTTTTCTCCAGATGTCACCTTTCTCTACTAAATACAATCAAAAGTGTTGTGGATTATCTCACATGTTTTTCGAATTTAAAAGTGGGTACAATGTTACTGGGATGAAGGCCTGGAAGAAGCAAGAGCAGTGCTTAGATGTCCTTCAAACCATAGAGCAGAAGAGGTAAACTATCAGCAGTGTGGCATAGTAGAGATGCTGGAGTTGGAATCAAAAGGCTACTAGTTGAGTCGCTGCTCAAAATAAGACATTGGACAAGTCTCAGAAACTTTCCGTTTCTCTACTGGCTTATCAATGATGAGAAGTATCTCTATTTACCTACCTGCTTATGTTATCAGTTTATTAAAATCAGCTTAGAAATCAAATGAGAAATGTAAATGAGAGCATTTTTCTCTATTGAAGTGTTGGATATAAAACATTAAAAGTAGGAGTAGTTCTGATAACCTCAAGATACCATATCTTAGGACCAATATGCCTTTGTCTCAAAGGAAGGACAACAAGTATTTTATCATTCTGTCTGCTCCTTTCCTTGTACTACATTTAAAATTCTTAGTAAATATTGTAGGTAAAGCAACTGTAATAAGAACTTGAAAAGTTGACATTAATAAATTGGTTGACCTATAAGCAAGTTTGACTTAAATGGGAGTGAAATCTCTATGTAGTCCCATTTTATAATTGTGGTCCTGATTATGTATTCGATTTTATACTTTTAAATTAAGACTATTAAAAGAATATGCAATAACTGAATACTGATGAAGAAACTATCACAAATTATTAATATTAAAAAAAGCATGTCCAGATTTCAGGAATGGCCTTTTGAGTCTGAGAATACCAACTTAATAATTTTTTTCATTCAAAAATTTACAATCAGTTTCATTGAACAGGAGTTTTAATTAAGCAACTTCCAATTCTATTGCATGAAAAAGAATTGAGTTCTTCAACAGAGACAAGTTGAAAACTCTTCATGACACCTAGTAAAAGAGCATAGTTCCATAGACAAACCCAAAAGAAACCAAGTGACGGAAATGGTTAATGACATTTATCATTGCATTAAGTCTATATTTAGAATGTTGAGGGGTTAGAGTTTGTAAGTATCTCTGGGGAGAAAAGCAATTTCATTATGGTGTATCTAATATTTATAGCATATGAATTGGCACAGAAGTTCTATTGAGACCATATAAAAATATATTGAATGATTCATATTTCTCTGTTACAAATTATTTGCCGCAGTAAACACACATCATTCATCTTTATAAGTTTGACTAAATGGGCAGAAAGTCTAATCACGTAAATATATATATTCATCCAACATGAAGTTTAAACAAAGTTGTATTTTACTTTATGACAGGAAAGGCTATTTCAAGAGAAACAGGAATACATGGAAATATCCAGATTCTACAATTCTATACTGTTTTCCCAATTATACTTTCCCAAGACACATGTATAGCTTAATTCAGTTGAATCAAAGAAATTACTGGATGATTCTTGGTTCTACCTAGTTATATATATAAAACTTGTATTAAATATTCATTGCTTTTCTCAATTTTTTAAAAAGTCTTTAGAAACCATGAAAAAGAGAACCGTATAAGGACTTGACAAGAAATTGGTACTGGTATGGTAAAGTTTACAAAATTGCTCCCAGCTAACATAAATTTAAGTGTTTAAAACACTCATTCAAAATGCTCTGTACCTTATCACATATAAGCTTTATTTTAACATATTGTTAGCATATCACTTTTTGTAAGATAGATAAATACTGTGAATACCAATAGCAGTGAAAGAGCACCTGAATGAATTGTTCAATAAGCGCTAAGATTCGCAAGTATTTCTTGTTACCTTTAGAAAGAAGAGCAAGGCAAGTTAATTGCAAAATGATGAATGCTTTCAATAGTCAACACACTTAGAATGCAGGCCGAGTTTGGTATATTTGATTTACAAGTTTCATATACGATAACCCATATTCATGAAATATTGCCTACTGAGTAATACAAGAAGTCCTTTTTTTCTGTGTACCTCCAATAAAAGGTAGTACTGCCAAACAGCTAGTTGTGTTGTTTTAGGTTCCAGATTAATAGCCAATCTACTAGGAACAGATGTTAAATCCTCATTTATACTGGTGTGCATCTCTTGTCTATTTCCGGTGGAATGGGTTTCACTCTGATCAATAAATGTTTCAGCCGAGTTGTTCATCTTATTAGAGAGGTCAAAGCAGTGACAGAGGTACATCTGTTTTCATGTCAAATAATGTTGGAGGTAATGAATTTTCTCCAAGTAGATAAACAACACTCCTGCGATTGTCCTTCGGTCTCCCACTACAGAGCTGATCATGATTAAGCTGAGGCTCTTGGGGAATTGGAAGTGTTGGCATGTCTTAAAACATTTTTTTACTCCAAAATTTATTTCCATCACTGTGGTATTTTCAGTTCTTGAGTAGTGACCCGGTTGCATAATGTACATCTAAGATGACGCTGGTTACATAATGCATTTGCATAAGTGGGAAAATGTAGCAGAAGGATTATTCCAAAATACAGCCAGTTAAAATTGTTCAGTTGCCTACATAATGAAAAAAAACCTCTTTGCGAGGTTCAATATTAAATTTAGGATGCTAATAATTAAAAATTCCTGATGAGCACAGTACAAAAATGTATACAAGTGTATGTTCACATATGTACCTTGTTAATGCTTGGTGAAGGCAATCCTAGTATTGTCCTTTCTTAGTGAGTAAATGAGGGCAACCATAAGTTTACACGCAGGTGAAGCACAAAGCGATGTTCAGACAGATCTAGAAAGTTTCCATGAGAAACTTGAGTTGTTGGGCAGGAAAAACTATGAAGGTGTTGTCTCACTTGCTTGATGGATAGGGCCAGTTTCTGTGTGGAGTAAGTTATTGTGTTTCATCAAGCCTGTTTCCTGTAACAGAATTGGATGTGATGAATAGATTCAGTCACTCTGATTTGTAGTCAATTGGTGAATTGCTAGCATTCATTTTAGCCCCCACTTTGGCATTGATTGACCATGTAAGCGCTGTCACTTGAAGCAAGTCACTTGAGCCCTGTAGTCATTGCTTTGTAGATGGGGAAAATATGTAAATCCTTGCCAAACTGTCATCCTTGGGGACAGCTGCTCAAGCCATGGGACTGAGTGAAATCTTGCCAATTAGCAGATCAACTGGCCAGACCAGAGAGGTAGTGGCCAGACCATCAGTGTCTGGGAAAATGACAGAGAGGTAAACTGCAACTGTCTTCCATCCACACTTAGGGATCTTATGATCTAGTAAAATGCCAAAACTTGAGGCAAACAAATGATTATCATTAGGCTTTGAATTGAAAACAAGTATCAAACACTTCAAGCCAGTATTATTTCACAGGTTGAAGGGCATTTCAACTTCAAGATTGACAAAGACATAACTAAAAACCAAAATATATTAAGTGATTATTTTTCACTATAGTTTTCTTAATATTTTTTTCAATACAGACAACTCGATCATTTAATGGCCCCAGATGATGGGCAGGCATTTGGGAAACATCATTCCTGAGAAGTAGCAGGGCCATGCAATAAAGATTCTGGTATTGGCCAGACTCTGCCGAGAAGCAGAAAGACAGATGAGAATGCATTATCCAGAGGTCCGAAGTAGGCAGCAGTGCCTTGGTTACAAGGCTGGTGTTCACAACGGTCTCCAATCCTGCGGGAAGCACCCTAGCCTTAGAGAAGATAGGAGCTGGCTGGGTTACTAAGGTCACACTCAGATTTGAAAGCCAACATGTTGAGACCAAATCTCTAGGGCAAGGATCAAAAGTCTGTAATAACTATATAGTCCAGCTAATAGTAGTGGTGTAAGAGCAGGAACAAAAGGGAAGCTTAACCCTGAGCTGTCTCAATTCCTAAATAAGTAGCAGGCTTAAAATTACTGTGAATGAAACCCTCAGCTTTCATCACTGAGGCTAGAGCTGTATCTATACACAGTGGTTTCCCCAGCTGTGTGGATGAAAGTGGGGGCTCAAGGCTTCTTGAAGCTTACTGCATGGATGAATGGCATAGGATGGTCCAACCCTTCTCATGGGGAGCCTCTTTGTAGTCATTTTCTTACCTCTGTGGAAAATAATGTTTCTGTCTGTGAGATAGTAACACAAAACTGCTTGTAATTCCTCAAGAGGATGCCTAGCACACCTCCCATTGGAGGGTAAAAGCTATGGAGCATTCATAGCACAGTGATTCCTCTTCATGGAGCCCTCTGTCATTTGCCAACAATCACTCTTTGACTTGTAATGAAGATAATCAAACATGAAACTTATAAAAAGGCACAATATATGGATCATAATTTTCCAGACACATCTATAGCTAATATGAATGTGTTTCATTTCTGCTAGTGTGCATGAAATCATGTAGCTACAATTAACGTTTTTCCAACATTCTCTTAACACAATATAAAAGTCACTTTTTGCTGAAACATCCTTTAATTTGGGTTGAAAAACTGCAGCCCACAGGCCACATCTGGCCTACCATTTAAATTGGAATGAACTTGAACCTGAGAATATATATATATATATTTTAAGATTTTATTTATTTGACAGAGAGACAGCCAGAGAGGGAACACAAGCAGAGGGAGTGGGAGAGGAAGAAGCAGGCTCCCGGCGGAGCAGGGAGCCCAATGTGGGGCTGGATACCAGGACCCTGGGATCAGGCCCTGGGCCGCAGGCAGATGCTTAACAACTGAGCCACCCAGGTGCCCCATTGAACCTGAGAATATTTCTTAAAAACCTTTTCAATTGATTTGATGGATAGGGTTGTACTAAATTCTACCAGCAATTAAGCAAAATGTCCCCCCCCCAAATAATTTTGTTTTTGTTAGTAGACTGATAGTACACAAATACTATATACAATTACTTTTATAGCTTTAATTTTGTCAATAAAAATTGTGGAACATTTTTTCCCTGTTAAATAAGAAACAACATAATTTCTTCAATTTTACCTCTTATCCTCAAAGCCAAAATTACTTATTATGTAGGCTTACAGAAAAATTTGCTGACCCTTGTCAAAAATCATCAAAGAAATTTTACCTTCTATTCATAACACATTTAAACATAGGAAAATTTATATTTTATTTAAAGTCTTTAAGATAGTATGTGATATATATGGCAAATTTGGTTAGCAATTATTTCCATATGTGAGCAAGAAAATCTTTAGTATATTTGAATTTGGTAGATTCTGTTCTACTGAATAAATTATTGGAAGCACAACCACCTTGATAAAAGAATTTTGTCTCCGGGCGCCTGGGTGGCTCAGTCGGTTAAGAGTCTGCATTCTGCTCAGGTCATGATCCTAGGGTCCTGAGATCGAGCCTGGCATCAGGCTCGCTGCTCAGCTGGGAACCTGCTTCTCCCTTTCACTCTGCAGTTCCCCCTGCTTGTGTGCCTGTGCTTGCACTCGCTCTTTCTCTCTCTCTCTCTCATAAGTAAATAAATTAGTTAATTTAGAAAAAATTTGTCTCAACATTACAAATTAATACATGAAAACCTTATATCAAAGTTGTGAATATAGTACTAAATATATCTGTAGGTATTTCAAATAATACAAATTTTTTAAATAGGATATTAATGCTTAAGGATTATGGAGGGTGAGATCACGTTTTATTTTAATATAATGGAAGTAAATATTTAAAAAGAAAAACCTGAATATTTTCAAAAATATAAAGAAGAAATAACAATAAGTTCTATAGAAAAGACAAAGCTTTTGTCAAACCAGGATGCACAGTCTTTGGTTTTAATGACTCACTAGTGGGAACAGTGAGAGAGGTATTGGTGACAAACAGTCCTAGAGAATGTTAAAGAATGAACAGTAGATGAAAATTACTAGAGGAGGTAAATTGCCAAGGAATTCAGAGAAAAATTAGTGTTTCTTCTGTTCTTACACAATTTATATTGTATATTTCACTTCTAAAAAGTCACACGAAGATATATTTAGTGACATAAAGCTAGCCATATTATTAAAAATCCATTGACTAAATATAACTTGAGCAATTAGAATATATATAAACTCTACCCATTTTTCTTCAGAAAGCAAAACTAAGTCAAAACCACAAATCTGTCTTTGAGGTAGAATTTCTTTAATTTTAGAGAGAGAGAGTGCATGAGTGAGAGAGGGAGAGAGAATCTCAAGCAGACTCCATGCTGAGTGTGGAGCCAACAAGGGTCTCAATCTCATGACCCTGAGATCACAACCTGAGCTGAAACCAAGAGTCAGATGCTTAGCTGACTGCGCCATCCAGGCACCCCTGAGCTAGAATTTTTATTTCTTTATTTTATTTTTTTAAAGATTTTTTATTTTATTTATTAGAGAGTGCGAGAGCCCGTGTGCATAAACAGGGGAAAGAGCAGAGGCAGAGAGATAAGCAGACTCCCCGCTAAGCAGGGAGCCCGAGCTGGGGCTCGATCTCAAGACCCCAGGATCATGACCTGAGCTGAAGGCAGATGCTTAACCGACTGAGCCACCCAGACACCCCACCCCGACCTAGAATTTTTAAATCATAAATCAAATGATAGGACCATGCCCTGTTTTTCTTCTTAAAACAGTGATCATATGTCCATTCCACGTAAGTAAACTTAAGATGGAAATCTATAGGTAAAATTTCTCATATATATCAATTCTCTGCAGAGATCAGATTTGTGTATATGATTTCTTATTAAAGACTTCCTTTTGAATGGTCTTAAAGTATAGCTCAACACCCCCTAAACTAAATTTATAACTCAACAAACCCTAAACTGCTACCTTTTCTCCACCGTTAATATCCATACCACAGCCCTACCTTGGATGTTGCGGCCCCATTTCATCATTAATCTGTCAATATACTTCTAAAATATACAACCAGACTGCCCCCAAGTCTTTATCTCCATGAAGATTACTTTATTTCATAGCTTCAACATTTTAAAGAATCTGTTAAAATAATCTCCTGTTCTCTGGCCTCTTTAGACTGGAGTAAAGTCTTCCCACTGCTTGAAGAATAAATACACCCAGACATAATCACAATCTGACGAGGATACTTTGTGCATGAAACTTTTTAAGGCAGCCCGGTATCTATAAAGTTCAAATTTCTTAGCATGATAAGATGTTCTTTATCATCTGCCTCCCTTTCTTCTCTAATCCTCGATTTTTTCCTGGACCTATGCCCTAATCTTAAAACACCAGCTTGACCTGCATTCCCAACTAGTTATATTACTTTGTGGTTCTTTCCTTTGCCACTTGAAATTCCTTATCTCACTTTCTCCCCTTACTTATCCTTCACCTTCTGGGCTCTTCTCTGTGTAGCATTTCTGACCTGTTCTTTCATTCAAAGTTACCGGTCTTCCTTTGTGATTTCACAGCACTCTGTAGCGTGTGTAGAATATTTTACAAATTTTATCTTTCTGTATCCCTCCTAGACTGTGCACAGATAACTGACAGAGTGATAGTCATCTTTCTGTTCTTAACACCTAGCAGTACCTCGACTATATTAGAGAACTAGTAATTATGAATGAATAGAAGCATGAATGACAACTACCCTATTCCATTTTGACAACAGATCACCCCTGAATGCCTGATCATAGCATCAAGTCCCTTCACAGCTCAATCCTCACTTACTTGAGAGAATTGTTCCTGCTTCGACAAAATGTTCACTAAACTTACCCTGTGGACAAACCATGTGAGCAACAAATCTGTATTTTGATCTACATCTCTGGCTTATAATTTGACTTAGAAATTTTAATCATATAATTTTAATATATAAGTATATAACTATAATATACAGAAGTTATAAAGATATTACATATAGAATCACATAAATTATAAATACTGTTGTAATATGCAATTATAGTGTTTATTAAAATGTTTTAATCATAAACAAGAATAATATTCTGCATTTATAGAGCACCTTTACAGTTATATCCTTTTATATAAATATTTTTTAAACCTCATATTTGGCAAGACCTAATATCCCCATTTTGTAGAAAATCATTTGTTCAAGGTCACCCAGGATAGAACACATGAATTCTGTTTCCCAGTGCGGTTTTCTCTACCAAATCACACTCACAGAGTAACAAAAGTGTGGTAAGTACATAGCAGCATATTTGTATTTTACCACCTCCTACTTAAAAATGTGTATGAGGAAATATGAAAATAGATTCATTCTAGTTGTGTGTTTAGCTACCGGAAAGTTCCAATATTGAAAAGTTGAAGGAGATGACAAAGGTAATTATGTTGCATATACGACAGTCCTTTGATTTTAAATTCTTCCTGAAGTTACTGCTACTGGAATTTTTCCACTTGGCAACCTCTGGTGTCTATTTCCCCTCTGAGCTGTCAAAATTATATCCTAATATGAGGAAGAAATTTGTTATTTTAAAATAAATTTCTGCTAAAAATAAATGCAGCCACCCAAGTTTGCCCTGTCCCTGGAGTCTTAGATGAATATGTATCTCTCTGACAAGCTAGTAGAGTAAGGGTTGAGGTCTTTCCTGGCAAACTGACAGTTGTTCAACGGAGAGATGAAAGGGGGAAAAGGCACTGTTAAATCTCAGATCGATGTCTTTTAAGTAGACAGTGTTCTAACATTGAGTTGAACCTCCCAAGCAGAAGACCCCTCTTTATGTATAAGGACCTTCCGTCCATACCGTCTGCGTTTTAGAGAAAATACCTACACTGACAGGCAAGTTCTGTAAAAGCCATGATGTTTGAATTTGCATATGATATAACATTTGGACTTCTCATTAGAATACTTAATTTTCTGGGCCACATAGAACTTAGGTGAAATAGACCTGCAATAGTTTTTACCTCTACCTCAGTGACCTAAAATTGACTGCTAGTCAATAATGGAAAAGTAAGACCCATTCCCTTGACATTTATAAATTCTAACTCATTTGCTCCATTCCTTCCCTCATTCTTAAAACAGAATTATCTTCTGGGTGTCAGTCATTAGGATAGGCACAAATGGACTATCTAGGCTAAAACCAGTAATGGGATGATTATGTCACAGAGAACTTTTTTGGAAGAACCAGTACTTCTGCTGAGAAAGAAATTGGTCTAAGCAGAAGGACCAGTGTATGATTAGAACTAAAGGCAGGAAAGTATGTGACACATTGACGAATACGTTTGGTAAGACCTGAGCTAAGTGAGAATCAGCAGGGATAGAGAAAAGAAGACCAATTCCAGATATTTTAAAGATGTAGAACTGATAGGTTTCAGTGATAGGTGTTGGGAGTAAATCAGAGAAGTGTGTTGTGTAGTTTTCTGACTTGGGTGATTGGCTGTATAATGGTGCTTTTCTCTGCCTGGAAGAATACAAGGGGTGGGGATGGTCAGGGAACAGTGGAGAAAAACAAGCAGCAGGCCTGGGGAATTAAGAGCTCAATTAGAAGAACCTATGAAATACATAGTGGGGTTATTGAGAAAACTAAGAAGTGTCCAGATTGATGACTGGAATTTCAGTTTGGCAATTACTAGCATAGAGGTCTTAAGTGGAAATTCAACTTTGAAATGCATTAATACATTTATAGTTTTAAAAGTCATTTTTTGTTAAGAGTTTAATGCAAAACAGTAGTGTCCTGCCTCAATTCTACCTATCTCCTTGATTTCACTCCCAGGCAAAAACTTGCCCAACCCCAGCTCTTCTTTCTCTTATTTGCCTCGTTTCTAAATGACATGCTCTATCACCATTTCTCCCCCTCAAGTTTTAGGTAATGTATCTTGACTTCCAATTACACAAGGTGAGGGCTTTCCTCCTTTACATTTTCCCTGGCTGTTTTTTAAATAGTTACGTCAGTTTTCATTAGGCATTCCCCACAATCCTCAAGGTCAAACCATTGTTGAACGTGCCGGTGGTACCTTGAAACTACTTATGCATAAACAATAAGGGGGATTGAAGGCCCCAGAATGAGAATAATGAAGGCACCGTTTACTATGAGTCACTTAAAAATAGGCAAACATTTTAATTCAGCTCATTCAAAGCATTTTCGGGTTGAGGAACCCTTTCCCAAACTGTAAGCGTGGTATAGACTGCCCAATGGGGGGCCACAATGGAATGGCCCAGTACCTTTACTCACATGGGGGAGAGGTTATGCTGCTGTGCCTTCTCCACAAGGTCCTATGTGGCTACCTACCCACTTGTTTAATTGAACCTCACCATAAGCTAGCACGAGGGACTCAGAAACCCCCTTCCATGCTTCAGCCTGATGTCTGTCCATCAGCCAGGATGCCATCAGCCAAGAAAAGGAAGAATGAACCAATCCCTATCAAAAACATCTCATGGGGTGATGTCAAACAGTTGACCTGCCGGGCTGAGTAGGTTTTGATCAGTACTGGCACACCCATAACACCCGAGAACATGTTCCTTTGAGTCATTTCTTGTGTATCTACTAACTCTAAGGTAACGATGGTACTGCTTAGTCTTTGATGTTTCCCCATGATTGCTCATACTCATGCAGATCACACCTATTGAGCCCACATACTCAGCCCTCCTACCTTAAATTTGGTTCTTGGGGATGATCCAGAAATTCCTATTTCTTCTAATGACTCCTCCCTCACAGGTAGTCACTGGGTCCCTATAAATGATGAGGACTCTTCTGTCTACCCATTTTATACACTCAAAACAAATTGAACTTTTACCTCTTCGGGAGTTCCTTTATGTTGTTACTATAATTCGAGTAGCTGCAATACAAATTCTAGTTTTTCCATTTCCATCCATAAACAATGGTACATGAATAGCATCCTGAGAAATGCCAGGAACCATGCAAGTACTATTAAATATCAGAATTTTATTCTCACAATAGGTGTTGGGGGTGAATTATGCGATGGAAAATGTGTACAGAAGACTCCCATCTCTGTGTGGAGTAGACTGTGGTTAGAAATGGGCTCATATGATGGTTTTTCATGGGATCTATGCCGCTCATGTAACTATACTTGGCTTAACCTATAGAACAATATCCAGTTAGAAAACTGGGGGCCCCAAGGGTTGATGGTAATGGAAAGCAATAGAACAGGAGAAGGAACAGTCTGGAACTGGTCACTCCCCTATCACTGTAGTACATTTCGCTGTATGTATGATATGTAGTACACATCACTGTAGTACTCCCAGTGTGGAGTCCTGGCTTCGCAGGGCTGATTCTCAGAATTAAATATTTTAACAAATCTTACTCTTCCATAAAAACATCTTCCTGGAGAATCGGTCTCCCCTTTGTTCACTGAAAATATAGGCATGGCCCTGCTACCTTCTCCAAAGGAAAATTTAATTGGTCTTATAAAGACGAAAACAACGATACTTGAATCTGAATGACATATCTCTACATCTTATTAGCTGCTGGAGCCCCTATATTTAACACAACCCATACCCAGTTTGCAGGCAGCTCTACAATAATGACGCCCTGCTTTTCAACGTTTAACATTTCATGAATGAACATTACCCATGTATATGTTGGTAAGCAGCAAGCCCAGGCTTGGCTCCCAGTCTGACTGTGCAGGCCCTGGCGAGGGTGATCCCCCCTACAACAATTGGTTAATGCTTCAGAAGAGAGAAGAAGAAACGGTTGTTAGGTATCGTATTGGCAGCTATTTCAGCCATCACTACTGCAGCAACCCGCTGCCACGTGTTTGGCCATCTCCATCCAAATGGCACAAGTGAATTCATACATGCAAAACACTACAGCTGATTTATAAGAACAGGTCAAGATGGATCAACAAATTTTAGCGAGACTGCAGGCTCTAGAAGCCGCTGTTGTCTGGCTAGGAGAACATCAAGAGCACTCTGGACCAGATCCCAATTAACTTGTGACTCGGTATTTACCTCCTACTGCATTACTTTGACTCCCTATAACAAGACTTGGGGGCAACTGAAAACTCATCTTAATCAAGCCTTTTCCTCCTCCTTGAATTTCTCCATTGAAAATCTAAAACTTAGGTTACAAGTACAAATACAGGAACTCCAACAAGAAAAGTCAACAAGCTGTCATTAATACTCTCAGTGATATCTCTACCTGGCTCTATCCAAAAAGCTGGTTCTCTGGACTCAGTCTCCGCTCTTGGTTTTACGTGGCTATACTGCTTTTGATGATCTTTCTCGTTATAGCCGTCAGGGCAAGCCTCTCCTGCTGTTCTGCCTGGAGAACCTGAAACACACTTGTAGCAACCAACGCTGATCCTCGCCACCCCCTTCAATAGCCCACCCACAAATCCCAATATACAAAAAGGGGAACTGTGGAGTTATTCTTAGAAAATGTACTGTAAGCCCTAAGGGGCAACTGTGGAAGCAGCTGAAACGTCAGCAGCATTCCTGGTCTAAGGCTGTTGAACACAATAGCCTAGTAAGTACAAACAGGATCCCATGATCTCCTGGGGCAGGGCATCAGTTAAGAGCTATGCAAGAATGTAACCCTCAATCCCCATTCCTGCCTTGGGCGATTGCTGGTGCAAACATTCTGCTCCTCCCTTATCCCATGACGGCCTGCCTGCCTGCACGCAGGCATGTAGGGGAGGGTGCAGGCCTGCTTCATGTCTTTGTACTCCTCCCCCGTGCTTTGATACATCTGTCCTTGCTTTTCTGATAAAAAAAACAAAAGCTATGTGCAGAATCTGGCTGCTGCTGCTGCTCTCTCACACAGAGGCAGTCCTGCACGTCCACTCAGATTGTTGTCTGACAACTTTATCTCAGTGTGTGATGACAATTTCCCAGTGTATTTATTACTGTAATGATGAAAATACTGTTTATAGATAAGGCTTGTCATGTGCTATGCTTGTGTCCTCTCTTGGACAGCTTTTTTTCCTCCGTGGAGTTAATTACTAACATTTTGTTGATTAGCTTAGTTACCTATGTGTCTATCACCATTTCATTCTCAGATAGCTGCTAGAAGAATAAATACTCTCTCAGTTTTAAACGTTTCAAGTAAGTCTATGAATTCATTCTTTTTCTTGATAACACTGTAAAAATCCCTTACTGGTTTTAGCCTGAACCAGTTACTCTCTGGCCTGTTGCAGCTGTCAGCTGTCAAGTTAGGGACTCAACCAAAGACTCATCCCTGAGAATAATGCTTTTCTACTACCCTTATTTCATAGACCCCTGTTATTGATTGAATTGTTTGCCCCAAACTGATATGTTGAAGCCCTAACCTCCAGTAAGTATCTTTGGAAGTGACTGCATTTAGACATAGGGCTTTTAAAGAGGTGATGAAATTAAAATGAGGTTGCTATGTGTGCCTGATCCAATCTGACTGGCGTTGTCTTAAGAAAACATTAAGACAGAGAGAGACACACTAGGGGCACACATGCACAGAGGGACAACCATGCAAAAAGCCTATCCATCTTCCATCCAAGGAGAGAGGCCTTACAGGAAGCCAACTCTGTACCCTAAACTTTCAGCCCCTAGGACTGTGAGAAAACAAATTTGTTTTTTCAGCCACCCAGCCTGTACCATTTTGTTAGGGTTGCGCTAGTAGACAAACACAGCCCTGTATGTTGTTCTTGATTCCTTTCTTCCCCACCCTACTTCTTAGAGTATATTTTCCAGATGTTTTTTGAAAAAGAGTGATTAGGGGACAGTTTGGGGAACTTTGGCCTCTCTGAAAATATCTGTATTTAAACTTTACATTTATGTGATAAATTTTCTGGGTATAGAATTCTGGGTTGGTTATTTGCTATGATCCTATTTATTTCCTCTCCTGTTATGAATGTTATATACCACATATCTAGAATTTTAGTACTTATCTACATACAAAACTTAATGTTTGAGGATAATCACTACCTTATCTCCCTTCACATCAAGTGCTTGACCCACATTTACTCTCAAACTTACTGTCATCCTATAATTCAGTTTTATACTATTCTAATACATTAAGGCATTATTTTGTTTTATGCAATCAAGTTTTGTTTAAATCTTCTGTATATTTTGTCTTTTTCGTCATTAGCTCTTGCTTTCCAAACCTTCCAAACTGGACCCTTTATCTTTTGCCTGCAAACGATGGTTCAAAATTGAGATTTGTTAGCTCTGCAAATTCTGTCTTTTACAAAAATGTGAAGAGACTTTGGTCTTTTAAAAAAATTTTCCTACACTATTTTCTTGCTACTATGGATTGTGTTTTAGAGAATACAGAAGCTATCAGTAATTCGTAGTAATTTTAACCAAGGAGGAAGTTCTAAAAAGGTACATCTAAAAAGAGTAGTGTATCTGTCATGATAGGCTACATCATGCTGAAGTCAAGAACAACTTCCACACCTCTGTGGTCTAAAACACCAGAGGTTTAAATTCTCACACATGCTCCATTTCCACTGGAGGTCCTCTGGAGTCTCTACACTCCATTATTACCTTCTGAGACACTAAACAGCCTCCATCTGTTCACCATGGCAAGTCTTGTGTTCACCATGGCAAGATTGGGGACGGAGGGAAAGGGATAAAGAGAGACGCAGGGTGCCTGGGTGGTGCAGTCAGTTGAGTGACTGACTCTTGATTTCAGCTCAGGTTGTGATATCAGGGTCGTGAGATCAAGTCCTGCATTGGGCTCCACACTCAGTGGGGAGAATGCTTAAGACTCTCCCCCTGCCTCTAAAATCTTAGAGGGAGAAGCAAATAGTTGATTCCTAAATTTTACCTCCCAAAGTAAAACATGTAATTCCACCCACGTGTCACTGGCTAAAGCAAGCTACATCACCACTGCCTGATTCACGGGATCAGAGATGTCTAATTCTCTGTGCTCAGAGGAGAGCTAGAAATACTTGAATAGCTTTAAGAAAAACTAAAAGGAGCAATATAAAGGAAACATTGAAAAAATTAGAGTAACAAAAACTTAGTGTTGAATTTGAGGTGAATAAACTGTTGAAAAAAATTTCTTGGCTAAATCAATTTCCAGAAAGTTATTAATAGAAAAATATTCAAGCAGAAATGACAAACTTTTACATTCTCTTAATCCAGTTTACTCCTTATGGATTATCATGAATCAAGAACTGTTTGTTTTTTTCTAAAAAAAAAAATCACAATAGAACATTTACAACCTACATTAGGACAATATACATATTTTTTTTAAGATTTTATTTATTTGAGAGAGAGTGAGTGAGAGAGAGAGCACAAGTGGTGGGGCAGGGGGAGGTTGGGGAGAGAGGCAGAGGGAGAAGTTGGCTCGCTGCTGAGTTGGGAGCCTGAAGCAGAGCTTGATCCCAGGACCCTCAGATCATGACCTGACCGGAGGACAGACACTTAACTGACTGAGCTGCCCAGGTGCCCCTAGGACAACATATTTGGAATAAGGAAGCATACCTTAATATAATGGCCTTAACTATGTACCATGCACAGTCTAGGCCAGATACGAATGCTGAGGAAGTGTATTTTATCCTAGTTTACCTTCGTGGCACAATGATAGGCCCAAAACAGGGCATCAAGAATCTCTAAATTAAGTATCAGGGTCATTGAGTAGCAGATATTTGACAATACAGAAATAGCAAAGAATTGTTAAATACAGCACAAAGAGGATGGGTGATACGGAGATTATAAATATACATATTTTTGGGATCCGTGTATTAGCATCTTTTTGTTCAGTTTTTTTCAAGTAATCTCTACCCTCAACATGGGGCTGAACTTAAAACTATGAGATCCAGAGTCACATGCTCTACTGATTGAGCCAGCCAGGTGCCCTTATTAGCATCTTTTCTCACACATCTTTGGACTTTTATTCCCAAAAAGTGCTAAAGACAGTACTGTAACTGTAATAATCCATTTGGACTCTAAGGGGTGCCAGGACTGTGTTTATAACACCACGTTTCTAGACAGGAAGAACTTAATTGTCACACCTCAAGTATCTGAGTCATTTCCCACTGTGAGCCCCCTTTGCTGTGACACTAAATGGGGGCCATCATTATTTCATAAATATCTCTCCCTGAGGCAGTCCTTGAAGCTCCAACCCAACCACACCAAAGAAATCTTACTAGTGTCATTAAAATGAGTATCAGCTAAGAGCTTTACATAAATTAACTCACATAGCAACATCTTATTAAATCTCAAACAAGAAATTCTTAGTCTAAATTTTGAAAAGCCTAAATGAGATATTAATGAAGTGTTCTATGTTCAGTGTTATCTGGGTTGAAGGGAGTATGTATTAGATCAAGTAGTCCCATGTGTCTTTTCTACTCTGCTTAATATTTCTATGCTTGAAAGGTCAGATTCAAATTAACATCAAGGGATTTTTAGAGAGGCTATAGCCTGAGCTCTGTGAAGAGCTCTTCTCTTCTCTCTTTCACTACCACCTGGAGTCCTTGGTCAACACTTTCCAGAAATGCTAGGTCTTGAGGATCATCACAGTTCAGTGTGTTTCAGGAAAATCTGCATATGATAATACTGTCACTCTGAGTAGGGAAGGAAGGGCCTTATAGAATTGTATAATCCCTAAAGAAAACGCATTTAATAGTAACTTCAACAGATTGCTAGTAAGGTTCACTGTCTGAAATCTCATTTGATTTAATTCTTGCAATAACTTTAAGAGGCAGATGTTAATCTTATTTTAAATGTGAAGAAACAAAAGCTTATAGCAATTAGGTATACTTTCCCTGGGTCTTATAGCTAGTAGGTGCTAACAACCAGGACTTTAATTAAAGCCCGTCTTTTTTCAAAGCTCTTCTGATATGTTATTAGCACATCAATTGTTGCCAAATTATACTGAAAGAATTTTTCTGTCGGTATTGTGGTAATGATCTTACCAAATCAATTTTTCTTTGGAGATGGTACAAAAATACGTTTCTGCAGAGGAAACCCAACATGGTGTCTTTTTACAACAAACCTAAAAGTTAGATTTACTTGCAATTCATGTGATTGATTTAAAATGAAAATGGTGAGGCACAGAGTTGAGGTGAAGTGCTTGTCATAGAACCTGACCTATAGCTATCATTTCTCAACTTACAGGTAATAAAAATCTGTCAATTTCATATGCTGGTTTGTTTCTAGGGTCCTGTAAGGGTGAGAAGCTCACTAAGGATTGAAAAGGAGTTTCAAATTGGAATTCTCTCTTCCAAGGGCTTGTCACATCACTGGATTGTTCTATCGTACAAGTCAGTGAGACTGGATGTATTAGCATATGTGCACACCGGTACACAAGATTTTATCTATTCACCAACATTTATTAATTGATTGCTTTAAGACAAAATAGGTGTATGACATGAGAACATGGAAGATGTTGAGCTTGTGAAAAAGGAAGGGAGAGGAGGGTTTAATACAATATGACATGAATTAGTAATTTTTTTATATTTATACGACATTCTTCAGTTAGAAAGGAAATTATGCTTTATGCTTCTTCAACTGCTATAGCTGAAACAGATCAAAGAAAAATTCTTAACAGTAGTAAGCTGTTGGCTGAACATGAAACTTGTGCCTATTAGGCAGCAATTATCCTAAAGGCCTGGATATTTAAAAAATTTACTTTGCTCTCAGAGTCGAAGTAAGTTTAAGATGCAATTAGAGGGGCACCTGGGTGGCACAGCGGTTGGGCGTCTGCCTTCGGCTCAGGGCGTGATCCCGGCGTTGTGGGATCGAGCCCCACATCAGGCTCCTCCGCTGTGGGCCTGCTTCTTCCTCTCCCACTCCCCCTGCTTGTGTTCCCTCTCTTGCTGGCTGTCTCTATCTCTGTTGAATAAATAATGAATTTAAAAAAAAATTAAAAAAAAAGATGCAATTAGATACTAAAAGTATGGAATAGCAATGCAACATATTAAATTGGAAAAAAAATAGAATGAGTATTATGAACTCATTACCATTGTGACCTATGAAGCTTATGTCCCAATTGTGTTCTAGCTGGAAGTAGCCCAAGAGCTAGGTCTGTCTCCTAGAGATCCTCCTCCTGACCCAAATACTCCAGTGCGCTTCTAGGGTCCGTTTGCAGCTCTGTCCTGTACTCTTCCCTGTAAAGAATCAGTGCTGCTTAGAGGATGTCTCATCTGATGGCCAGGGCAGAAGTAGCAGGATAATGCTGATCATCGTCTTAAAGACCCTAAAGCAATTTTTAGGGGCAATGCTAAAAAGAAGCAATATTCAACTTAAACTAGCTATTAACGTCAAATTTGATAATTCGAGCATTAAAATACAACTAAATATGTTGATTATAATGGTGGAAAAGATGACAACTGGAACATAGTGAATCTACAAAAGGACAGAGACATAAATATTTAAGAGAAAGGATAAAGTGTGTGGAAAGATAAAGATCAAACAAAATTAGAGTGAATGTAATAGGAGATGACTAGTTCTGTTCACTTTAAAATGCAGTAAGGTGGTGTGTTCCTTTTTATACATATATCTTTATATGTCAATTGCAGAAATATAAATAAAAATTTCTGTTTAACGGAAGAACAAAGAATAATGAGTAAACCAAATAGTGCAGGGAAAGTAGATGCTACATTGAGAAAGGAAGGACTAATCAACACCAGTGGTCAGAAAAAAAAAAAACCAAATATAAAGAAAGTGAATAAAGTGATGATACATAGAAAGGAATTGTTTAGGTGTGCCTGGGTGGTGCACTTGGTTAAGCCTCCAACTCTTGGTTTCAGCTCCAGTCTGATCTCAGGGTTGTGAGGTTGAGCCCCTTGTTGGGCTCTGGGCTCAGCGCAGAGTCGACTTGATTTTTCCTCTTCCTCTCCCTCTGCCCTTCCCCCCGCACAAGCACACATGCACATCCTCTCTCTCTCAAATCTTTCTTTTTCTTTTTTTTTAAAGATTTGGTGGCGCCTGGGTGGCTCAGTCAGTCAACTGTCTGCCATCGGCTCGGGTCATGATCCCAGGGTCATGGGATAGAGCCCTGCATTGGGCTCCCATCTCAACAGGGAGCTTGCTTCTTCCTCTGCTGCTCCCCCTGCTTGTGCTCTCTTACTTTCTCTCTTAAAATAAATAAATAAAATCTTATCCAAGAAAGGAATTATTAGTAGTAGTTCATGCTAATAATAGCTTTTACTATGTTCTAGTACTTTATATGTACTAACCCATGCAATCCTTCTAACAGCTCTGTGAGTTAGATACTATTATCATTCCCATTTTACAGATGGAATCTGACACGGAGGTTCTGTAATATGCTCATGATCACACAATTAACAAGGTTCAGAGCTGTGATTTAACTCGAGGTTGTTAGAGTCCAGGACCTGTGTGCTTAACCTCTATGCAATCAAACATTGCACAGGGACCCTCTGAGCTGAACTATTCAGACTCATTCCTGATGTTTTGGAAGGAAAGCCCATAAATGCTCCCATGAATTAAAATAATTTTAAGGAGTTAAAATTATATTTCATACAGTGGCCAAGTAAGACTTTTAAAAAGTCATTTTGTGATGAGGACATGAGGCCTCATAAAACAGGCCATCATAAAACATGAAAAGTGTGTACTTAAATTTTGTTTGCTTCATCAATGTGGTTTTTAACTATTGAAAGGAAGTTTAGCATGACCAGTGCCTTGATCTTGACTGTCCTTGAGAAAAGCAACCAAGGATCAGTTGGTTTTTTTTTTTTTCTTGTTGAGGAATAATTCACATATATAACATTCACCTGTTTATACGATTCAGTGGTTTTTACTATATTCAGAGTTGTGTAACATCATCACAATCTATTTTTCACCACTCAAAAAAAAAAAAACAACTTTTGCCATTAGAATTGATGAATCTTCTAACTGTTATCTGAGGGTGCAGATATTTGGGAGATAGCGGTCTGCAACCATTACTGAAACCCTCAGAAGGAATCAAAACATCATCACTGAATCCCTAGAGGTTATGAAAATAAGAATGACAATGATATAAGAAATACATAAAACAGGTCCAGGAAAACAGAAGAAATATATGAAGCCTGTGGTGCTGATTTTTTTTTTTTAAAGATTTTATTTATTTATTTGACAGAGATAGAGACAGCCAGCGAGAGAGGGAACACAGCAGGGGGAGTGGGAGAGGAAGAAGCAGGCTCATAGTGGAGGAGCCTGATGTGGGGCTCGATCCCGTAACGCCGGGATCACGCCCTGAGCCGAAGGCAGACGCTTAACCGCTGTGCCACCCAGGCGCCCCTGTGGTGCTGATTTTTAAAGAAGGGGTGTACACATAAACTTAAAAAGGAGTTTTTTGATCATTTTTGCATATTTGCTTTTTAAGGGTTTGGAAAATGAACTATATCAACATATAATTGTTTAAGGAATTTAATCACATTTTTTTTAAAGATTCTATTTACTTGACAGAGAGAGACACAGCGAGAGAAGGAACACAAGCAGAGGGTGAGGGAGAAGCAGGCTTCCTGCTGAGCAGGGAGCCCGATGCAGGGCTTGATCCCAGGACCTTGGGATCATGACCCGAGCTGAAGGCAGACGCTTAATGACTGAGCCATCCAGGTGCCCCTATAATCACATTTTTAAAAAAAAGACATTTCTTTTAGAGAGCAGGGGGAGGAGCGGAGGAGAGGTGGAGAGAGAGAGAGAGAGAATCAGTCTTAAGCAGGCTCCACGCCGAGTGCAGAGCCTGATGCAGGGCTGGATTAGGACTCCGAGATCATGACCTGAGCCGAAATCAAGAGTCATATGCTTACCCGACTGAGCCATCCAGGTGCCCCAGGATTATAATCACATTTGTAATGTTTAGATGCCCAAGAAAAAAAATCCTTTTTTTTCCTATCAGTTTTACTTTATTTCAGAGTAATTAAGCATTTAAGTACAAACATTTGAACTTTTATATTACACAATAGTTTGTATATTTTTTCAAGAAATTGTACTTTCTATTTCCAGATACTAATCAAGACTTTGAACTCCTGTTGTTTATTCTTGAGTCTCTTTAAAAAAAAAAAAGTGTCTTTTTAAACCAAGAAATATACTCTTAACTATAGAGTATATATAACTGGTAGTTACCAGAGGGAAGGGAGGATGGGGGTTGGGTGAAATAAGTGGTGGGGATTAAGGAGCACACTTGTCCTGATGAGCACTGTGTGGTGTATGGAAGTCTGGATCACTGTATTGTACACCTGAAACTAAATTGGTACTGTGCATTAACTATATTGGAATTAAAATTTTTAAAAAAGAAAAGAATGACAATTCTATGTAGTCCTCTTCACAACCCTGTGTGTTCTCCCCATATGAATGTTTGTAATCTTATGATTACACATGGTATTATCTTACCAGTAAGGCATCATATTACAAAGTCTCTCTGGACTACCTATTTTTAGAGTTCTCCTAATTTAGAACCCCATCTGTACAATTATTTATAAGAAATTACTCTGAAATATTGGTTATTCAAGAGCATTTACTAGAAGTGACTGAAGGGCTCTGTGAAATGAAAACCACTTTGTTATTTAAGCAGTTTTTATTTATATATCTGCATATATAGGTATAAAATAGGTATAAAATAAAGGTATAAAAGTTATGTCTTGATGTCTTGCGTTTACTATCAGTTACACAGTTGTTTACAGTTTAGGCTTTGTTCACAGAATTTGTACCCTGAGAAAGGCTTTCCACTGTTGTTTGTTATCAAGGAAATGGTATATATTCTTTATGTAAGTTTTAGTTCTGCAAACTCTTCTGTCTTGTCCAGTATGGAATTAGAAAGTAATTCCATATGATACTGAGTTTTCAATAGGAAAATAGCTACTGGTCATCTGTTGATTTTTCATTTATTTAGTGTGTATAATCTGTTCCAGGCTGTTCTAAGGGCCTTATAAACAATGATGCATTTCATCTTTCTAACCCAGTAAGGCAGGTGCTGTCATTCTGTCTTTTATGAGTGAGAACTGGTGTACAGAGATAAGAAAATAAAAGCCTGCACTGAAGCTAGATTCTCGCAGAAGTTACTGGAATTTAATTGGTGTAGTAGTCTTCTAAGTGGGAGTGGCATGATCAGACCAATCCGAAGGAGCTGCACTGACAAGCACCTTATCCACTAAGACTGTCTCTAGTATAACAGTGAATATTTTGTGACTTGCCCCAAGTCACATAACTAATAAATAGCAGAGAGAGCTTTTGAACCCAGGCAGTCTACCTCCAGGGCCTACACTCTTAAAATCATATGAAAAGGGTGCCCTTAAGAGGCCTATTCCCACAAGTCCTTAACTTCTGATTCTTTAGGCTCACAGTTCAGAGCCCCGAAGTCTCACTGCCCCGTTCCCAAATGCCCCTTGGTTTGTAATCTATTTCTCCCCAAAACCTGTATATGCTTTATTTTCTCCTTACTTGGAGCGACATAATTAGTTTAAACTCACTACATTCTTAATGATGGTGATAGGATTTTAATATTGCATCGGAGTAGAAAAAACAATTGTAACCAAAATCCATAGAAAGTATGTAGTGAATCTTGTGAAAATTAATAAAGGGAAACGTCATTAAAATGGAGTAGGGAGGTTTGCCAGGGGAGCTCTCATGCCCTACCACTCACAATCAGCTGCAGACCCAACAGGAAGAGACGGACCTTGCCCAGGATACTAGCTACTATACCAGCAGAAGGAAGGAGGTCTTTCTCCTCCCCCAGCAACAGCCCAACCAATGAGAGATAGTCATAGTTCAGCCAATGAAAAGCCACTGTACTCAGAACTCCCAGTTTACTCTGCTGGACTTTCTGTTCATAACAACCTTCCCAAATTCCTGCTTTCCTCTATAAGAGAGCCTGTCCGTCTACTTTGTTTAGTGACTTGCCTATGGTTTTGCCATAGTTTCCTTAACCCTGATTGCAGTACTCTTTTGTTTCTAAATCCATCTATTGTGGGTAAAGTAAGTGGTAGTTTTATGTTTTAAGGTTAGCCATCTACTTTCAACACCAACACACTGCTAGTGACTAAGCACGTGGTGCTAGGAGTGGTAGGCAAATCTGGGAAGCGTAACCAATCAGTAAAAGATATCTGTTTCCTTTGTACCAAGTTATTAGAGTTTGATGAAATCTAAATCATATGGGAAAAAAATTGAATGTTTAGATAAGCATTTCTTTTTAGAATAGTTAGTACGTAATGACTTATTTTCAACTATTGCTTTCTGACTCACCCTTCGGTGATAAATAAAATTCTCCACTAATGCTAGATTCTCACACGAATTTTGGGTATTTAATTTCTAAAACCAACTTTTGAGTAGACATGGCACAATCTGATCGAGTCTAAGAAGCCGCAGTTACGAGGGCATCGTTTAGTAAAAGAGTTTACCTAGTTTATCACGGCCAATGTTTTAGAAAGATTAAACTGATGTATTTCAATTTCACCCATTGTGCTCTTCGGTCTGTAAAGCCAGATCTTGAGGATTATCACCTCAGAGTGAGGAGGTAGCGGGGAGGGGTAAAATTGTGTCCTTTTTTCCAAGATAGTCGTTTCAAGGCTTGGTTTCATGGTAAGGTAATTTGCTAAATAAATTTGAAGACCCAGCACAGGGGATTCTTCCACAGTGTTTACCCAACACCTTAGACGCAAAACCTGTGATAGAAGTGTAACCAATTAACACGAGTTTGCACTTTGGTAAGCCACAGACAGAAGCTACACCAGGTGGAGCTGTCCACAAAGGAAACTTTATTTGCAGCAAATAAGGAGATCACAGGGAATAACCCACAAAACATTTTCCAAACAAAGGCCGGTGGGTTCTTTTTATTTAGGGTTGGGGTGACTATTTAGATGGAGGAGCCTTGACATCGTATGTAGAGGCAGGCATAAAGTCACAAATGCCCTGTAAGGAAACACACCTGTACCTGCATTATATGTTATGTAAACAAGGCCTGTGCTCCTCCTTGGGAGGAGATTTTAGTATTATAATGAGGTAAAGGTAATAGTCACTCCACGGGTCACTGCATGGTCCACCTGCACAGGCATGAGTTGAGGTTTGAGTTCAGACTGGTCTGGGTGGGTCAGAGCTCTTCTTCAGGGCAGTCACTGTTGTTCGAGGCGTAGGTAGTTTGGGTTCCCATCACGGGATGTTATTCTTGTTGGGTCTTTTGCCTGAGTTAAGAGATAAACTGGAAACAAGAGTTTAAGCAAAAATGTGGGACAAAATCAGTGAGTACAAGCAGGTAGGGTGTAAAGGTCAGGTCTTGGAGTCTAGCTGGCGACAGAAGGAGATACTTGCAGGGAAGGCAGAAGTCTGTTCTTTTTGGTCCTGGAAAGTTGTTGGAGAAGTAAGGGAAAAAGTGACCAGAGTAAAGGAGGAAATGGTAGATATGTTTTAATCTCCTCTTATCTAGATTCCAACTGGTGGTAGGCCACTGGATAAGGTGAGAGAAACACAAAGAGCAAGGGATTTTACTACTTTTTTGGGTCTCTAGAAGAAGATAGTTGTAGGTATTAATTTCACTAGAGGTGGTGTGGAGCAGAGAAAGAGAGGTTATGAGAAATAGGTGGCTTAGATGAAGTTAGCACTTCTTGACTTCCTAATTGAGAAGTTTCTGCACATGATCGCTCTCCACGAGACCTGAACAGACAGCAGAGTCCATGCTGCAGATGTGAGATGTTCATCCTCTCAAAGATCAACACCTTGTCGAAGAAGCATCAGTCCTTCAAGGAAGCCCCAGCTCTTCATTAAGATCCTACAGATCATTGTCCTTGCTCAAAAACTACCAAACTGTATTATTACAGCACGCACCAGGCGGACACCCGGTCTGACGATTTAAGATCGTCGGCCCCTTTCACAGCCCATTCCGTTTCCCCCAGTAGTGCACTGTGCAAGACATCTCCGCAAGTAACAGCTGAGAGGCTGAGCAGAACTGGCTGACTGACGTGGCAGAGGAGTTAAAATTGTAGTTGAAGCCTTGCTGAGGCTTTTGTTCACAACCGAAAAGGCCACCTCGTACTTCAGTCAGAGTTGCATGAAAACCAAGCAGCCTTCACAGGGATTAAAATTAGAGCCTCAAATTCTTTCACCAGTTTTTCATATGCAATCTGACATTCAATCCAAAATCATGCATTTGGAAAAATGGAACTTGACAGAAAACCAAGAGAAAAAAATGCAAAATAGAACAGAACCCCCTCCCCCATAAGCCTGCTCCCTATCACCTTACCTTTCCTTGCTTTATATCTCTTCTCAGCATTTAATATCCTACATAATCATGTATTTATTTTGTTTTTTGGTCTGATCTCAGTCACTGGCGTATAAGCTTCCTTAAGACATTGGTTTGTTTCTGTTTTCATTTGGCTTTGCTTGAGAAATAATATTGTTGAACGAAAGTATGGCCAAATTAATTTGCATACCAAATAATTGCTGTGAGATTTGAGAGATGCCAGTGCTTCCTTGAGTCTGCCTGATGAAAGAGAAACTCGATGGAGGGAATTGAGGAAAAGCAGGGGTATCTTACATAAATAAATGAAAAGAGAGAATAGGAGGTGTTGGTGGTAAAGGAGGAAGAGCAAATATATAAAATCTGGATCACAGGGAGAGTAAATCTCTCGATGTTAGTGTAGGAAAAATGAATAATAAGTGACACAGATCAAGAAAACTGAAAAAAGAGTAGAGGGTGGAAAATCATGAACTCCAAGTAAACATTACATTTTATCCAATATCATAATTGTCATCAATATTAATAAATCTGAGAAATCAGGAAAAAGAACAAAATGTTAAATAACATGAGTTTCTACATATTATAATGAGCTTAACTGAATCCAAGTCAGCAGTATTTATTATTTTTTAAGGGAATTAAGCTGTGTGGAAGAGTTTGTGACATAGGGATGAAATGAATTCTAGAATGGTTCAGACTTAACAATCATGTGAAACCACACTGGACTTGATTTCATTTATGTAAGGAAAAATTTGAAGCCTTAAATGGTTTATAAAGGTCAAAATCTGAGAAAATTTTAGAAAGTGAGGCTGAAAAGGAAATACTTTTTGAGAAATCTGAGGAAGGAGAGTATTTTTTTAATGTACGAAATATATTGTGAATAAAACTCTTCTTAATGTACAAATAGATATTTAAGATTACTGAGGAAAGTTGTAGGATTATCCATATTTTAGAGCAAAAATTAACCATAAATGGATTTTGTGGTTTCTTATCTCAATGACTCTAACTCTTTGATTCCATTATTTGTGTATTCATTATTTGCATGCTGTTTTCTGGTACAGAAGGTCTTAAAATGTTTTCATCAAATACAGGTAAAGAATTCCATAAGAGTACAAAATGGCTACATATTTTAATAATCTAATACATCATAGGTGCTAAGTGGTTGCTGAATGATACTCAAATCAATCAAACAAACTACTGAAGCTATAATAAAAGTTTCCTGGGGGTATTGTTGACATGATAGAGGGGAGAGCATAAGAAGGAAAGTGTGTCAGGGATTATACTTTGAAAACTAATTGAGTTTTTAATGGGAAATCTCATGGATATAATCAGCCTTAAAATTGCAAGGAAAGCAGAATACGTACCAAATCACTTTTACAAATCAAAAGTTTTATTGTAGGAAGATTTCTGCAGAATTCAATGCCTATGGAAAATTGACGTGGACTATAATTAATTATTCATCAGGAAAAGTCCCAAAGAGAAATCAACAAAAATCAAATTGCAGACACGTAGAAGGACATGGTCTAAGGTCAAAGATAATCTATGCTTGTTCTGTCACAATTGTCTGACTCCTTCCTAGAGGATAGAATGAAACCTGATAGATAGGAAATTTAAAGCCCACCCTGACAGCTTGAATTTTTTTTTCGTCATTTGTTTTCTGAATTTCTCTGTTTTCTTTTTCTGCATGGAAAACTGCTCTGAAAGGTTTATTGTATTTTTTAGCAAATATTAAAATAGAATTTAAACGAATTAAATTTGGGAAGTGGTCGGGGGCACCTGGGTGGCTAAGTAGGTTAAGCGTCTGCCCTGGGCTGAGGTTGCAATCTCAGGATCCTGGGATCAAATCCTGCATGGGGCTCCCTGCTCAGCGGGAAGTCCGCTTGTCAGTCTCCTTCTGCCCCTCACCCCCCCACCGTGTGTGTGTGAGCGCTTGCGCACACGGCAACATTCTCTCTCTCAGATAAGTAAATAAATAAGAAGTGAGGGAAGATAGGCAGGGAGGAACAGAAGGGAGGAGTGTACATAATTGATTCTGTTTATCTGGCTCTTCAGTGTCTGAATTTGGAAATTCCCTAAAGTCTGACCCTTTGGTCTGTTTTTGTTTCTTGCCTGGTACTTCGGCTCCCAAGACCTAGAAACAGTCTGCCGGTTTACGGGGAAGAATGATCCCGAAGGAACTGTTGGAAATGGGAGTCCCTCATTGCTGTCTAGATACTGAAAGCTTTGTGCAAATGGGACACTGGAGTAAATGAAACAAAAACAAGGCAACTTTCTCTAAGCTCAGTTTTACAGAGAAGAGAAAAATCCAGCAGGGATCATCGGGCGTCGTCAGTTCTCTCTAAATGCTGAAGGGGGAATTTTTCCTTTAGCTTGGGTTTGAGCACTGTTTTTCAGTGTTGTTGAGCACTACTGTCCCCTCCTCCCTATCCCCCTAAAAATACCACATCAGCTTTTAAATAGGGGCTTTCTGTCCTAGCCATGAAGATCACTGGAGGAACAGACGGATTTAAATTAGTTCTTGTCCTCACAATTCCTTAGCAGCACCTTCTGATTAAATTTAACTTTTATTTTTAATATCTAAAATAACTCATGGTTAGTCATCCAGGTCAAAAATGGAGGTATTATTCTGGACTGTATCTTCCTATAACAGAAATCCTTCTCTCTTTTTATCTAGCTGCCTCTTTTTGCTAAGTATTCCTTTAAAAAAAAACTCTGTGTGTGTGTGTGTGTGTGTGTGTGTGTGTGTGTGTGTAAAGTCACCATGAAAAACACTGTTTCAAATATCCACAAAGGCATGAAGACTTTCCAGTTTATAGACTGTACATTTAAACACATAGACATGTATACACACAGGCTGTAATTTTGAATATGACCATTCTATTTTTTGGAAAAATCTTTTGAATAAAATAGATCATTTGATGTCTTATTTACTCAATAATAATTTTCTCTTCTGGAGTCCACAGCAGATAAGTGAAAAAAAATGCCCCAGTAGCAATGTAGTTTTCATCACGTACTTACATAGTCATAGGCATTAAGCTGGAATCTCACTCTTGTCTACAAATAGTCATTAGTCACTAGAGCACCTGAAGGCTCCATATGCTCCTGACAATCCCCCAAGATAGATGTGCTCTGTTACTTAAGATTTATGGCTATGCCCATGAATCATCACTATATATAATTCAAAAACTGGCATTTGCCCTTGTGCTTAAACGTTGATTCTCCCATTCTATCAATGTCTACATCTTATTTTTACAAGCTCTAATCAGTTTGTCTTAATAAAACAGACAATATGTGTTTATGAGTCAAATGTTTTAAAATTATAACTTTAATTAGGGAACAGAATATTTATTATCTCACAGAAATAAATCTATGTTTGAATTCTTTGGGGGATGTTTTGGGGGGGGAATATTTGGCTTCTAGAGAAGGCCAAAAATTTTTTTGACTTGGAAGTCAAACTAAAGAAGAAATCCTATTAGTTTGGATGACTGCATGGCCTCTGGGTCAACATAAATTCTGTTCCACATGCCTAGTCTGCTTCCCAGGATGAAGGTGAAATAGCAAAATCTTTGGTTTCTGAACCGAAGCATATTAGCAAGTTGGTCTTCACACACAATACTAAGTAAGGGTGGGCATCTACCCAAAGTAATTGGACATTCAGGGAGATGAATTCTAATCTTGTAAGCAGATATAACAGTGCTGAGATGACCATCAGAGAATCATTGTCCTGCTTTTTTTTTTTTTTTTTTAATGCTGGTGGCTGTCTAGTGCCTGAGGGGTGGAATCTCAGTTGTATCCTGTCATAAAATTTCTCTCTGAATTCATCTTGAACTTCTTTCCCAGATTCACTCTGTTCTTTCCCATACATCAGATTTCTTACTGTCTCCCTTTTCTCTGAATGTTGTTCCCATTTTTCTCTTAAAATCAACAACAAAACCTCTTAGACACCTTTTAGAACCAGATAAAAGTTACCTGTTCTCACGCTTGCCCTGGTTTTCCAGGCAGAGTAATTGACTCCTCCCACTGTTACCCTTTGCACTTCAGGTGTTTTTTTTTTTTTTTTTCTTTTTTTATATTTTATTGAGAGAGAGAGACAGCACAAGTAGGGTAAGCAGCAGGCAGAGCGAGAGGGAGAAGCAGTCTCTCTGCTGAGCAGGCTGCCCGACATGAGGCTCGATCTCAGTACCCTGGGATCGTGACCTGAGCCAAAGGTGGACGCTTAACTGACTGAGTGACTGGGCCACCAGGCACCCCACACTTTGCACTTTGTGTATGTCTCTACTTCTTATCACATCATAGGGTAAGTGTATCTTTAGAGATACTGATTGCCCATTAGACTTGAGAGGAATTTAAAATCGAACGAATCTTAGAGGAATTTAAATTCTCTGCAGAGTTGACAAACTCACATTCATGCAAGAGGGCAGGCTGCTTGAGGAGCTGGATTTTTGGAAATCCGCCTCACTAACTTGTGTTGAGGATGAGAAGTGGCAACCCACCCAGAAAGCGGATGGAAGTGGTGGAGACTGAGTGACTGAGGAGCTCTTGCATGAACAATGCAGCCAAGTGATCTCAAAATGCAAGTCCAGCCAGGCCTCTGCCTTGCTGTGGCTTCAAAGTCTTTCCGTTGTTTTATAAGATAAAGAAGCAGGATAAAAACCCCAAAAAACAAAACCAAACCCTCCCAAAAACGAAACAAACAAACAAAAATGCATAACTGATAAAGTGCTGCCTGACTTGAAATCTCCGAAACTTCGTATCTTCACTGTATCTCCCATTCCTTCTTGATCTCTCTGTGCCAGTCTTTCTGTCCTCAGTACCTTCAGTGCTTCCACCATTGGGCTTTTTATATGCTTTCCTTTTCTTTCCTTTAACAACCCCTTCTCATGTCAATTCTACCTCAGGTTCCTCCACTCAACCACCAAACACCTCTTCTGTACCACTAATGCCGACACAGCACTGCTTACAATTTTCAAATGGTAACCATAGTTATCTGTCTCCAAACGTAAATTCTGAGTTCCATGAATACAAGGATCCTTTATCTGTTATCTCTTATTTTATCTCTAGAAATAAGTGTACTGCTAGGCAGGAGGTAAGCAGTAAATATTTGTTACATGAAGGAAGGAAGGAAGAAGTGAATAATACTAAAAATATTAATTTTTAAATGGACAGATGGATGAACAGAAGTTGCATTATTCTAATTACACAATAAGAGGACAGGTCTGTGAACAAGGGGACAAAACTATTTAAGATCTGGGCCGTAGACCTTTAACTTAGGCATTAAGTCAATACACCAATAGGGAATTACTGAATAGTAATAATTTACATGAGAATTAAATGTGTCTATTAATGTATAAACAATTTGCTATGAGAAAGATAGAAAGTACTTTTAAAAAGTTCTTTTTCAATTTCATTAGTGGTGGAACATAGACAGCTTGGTAAAAAAAGGTAACCTTTAGCTCTCAGAGGCGAGTTTCTGCTTCTGCCAGATATTTTTCAGCTATGGTTTCACTGCATTGTTCTATTATAGACTGATCTTTCCCCTTTTGTGCTTTACTTGAGAGAAAATCTCACCAAGTGTGATTTTAATGTGAAAACACTAAGTCCATATATAACGATAAAAATTCCCTGCCACAAGGTAAGAAATAAAAATCAATAATCAAGAAAATATTTAGCTACGAAAAGACAAGAGAGGGAAAAAAAATACTTTAAAGGTCTGATAGAAAATTACATAATAAAAGAGTCTCATTGCTTTCAGCATTTAAGTTTGAAACATTTTTGGTTTTTTCAATAAAATATTCAAATGATGCTAATTCAAATGCCCTTAACAACAACAAAAGAATGCTCTTAACATAAACAAGTTTTGCTTAAAAAATACATCTGAGATTTCATTTATTTTCTAATATGTGTGTGTTACATACACATTCATGTATGCATATATACTTTATTCAAATAGGTATATAGTATAAAATATATATTAATACAATTATATACTTTATATTAAACATAAATAGATACTTGTAGAGAGACCACTTTAGCATTTGGGAAATAGGCTTTTTGGGTGCAGTTTTTAACCATTTGTCATTTTTCAAAAAGATTCTTTGCTCCCATATTGCCTATTTGCTCCCACTTCATGGCTAGGTATGTAATATAACATGAGGTTTATTGCAGGGGATTTAATGAAGGGTGACATCTACCGCATTACCACAACCTTGGCAGTGTCGTGCATGCTTCTTCCTACCCAGAAACACTAACCAGAATTTTATATTCATCTTTCACTTGTTTTTCTTTATATTTTTATCATGTATTTCTCCGCAAGAATGTTCTTTTCTGTTATTGAGCTTCATATAACTATCCAATCAGTCCTTATAACTTAATTTTTTATTTGATTATATAGTAAATAATCAGCTGTATTCATGTGTGAGATCTCTGTCGTTTACACAGGGGATTGGTATTTGATTGTGGGAATATGTTGTATTTATTCACTCTCTTGTGGATATTCTGTTTTCTGTGTTTATCTTTAATAGCACAGAGGACCATAGGGGAAGGGACGGAAATCTGAAGGGGGAGAAATCAAAGAGGGAGACCAACCATGAGAGACTATGGACCCTGGGAAACAAGCTGAGGGTTTCGGAGCGGAAGGTTGGGGGAGGGGGTAAAAGGGTGATGGGTATTAAGGAGGGCATGTGTTGTGATGAGCCCTGGGTGTTATACGTAACTAATGAATCATTGAACACTACATAAAAAACTGATGTACTATATAGTAGCTAACTGAACATAAAAAACCAACAGCAGCAGGGCTCTTAAGGATAGCATGGTTTTCTAGTGCATGTGTGCAATAGTTTCTCTGTTCTGTATCTCTGGGAGTGCAACTGCTGGCTAAACGCAAAACTGTTTTTCTAACTGACACCCCTAATGTGTCCTTGAGCCAGGAGTGAATGCGAGTTCCCGTTGCTCTATGATCCCCTAAACTTGGAGCATTATCACACTTTCTCATTTTTTCTAATCTGTCAAAATGGTATATCATTCTATGTGTATGTGTTTAAGGATACAATTTTGTTAATTTTAGTATAGTCGCAGAGTTATGTAACCATCAACACAACCCAATTTAGGAACATTTTTATCACCCAAGAAAGAACCCGTTAGGAGTTACTCCACATCCCACCCTCTACCACAGCCCCAGGCAACCACTAATGTATTTTGCCTGTACGGATTTGCCTACTCTGTTTCATATAAATGTGATCACATACTATGTGGTCTTTCATGATTGCTACTTTGCTTAGCATAATGTTTTCAGGGATGATTCACTGTTCACATGAGTCGGTATTTCGTTTCTTTATATTACTGAATAATATTTCATTGTGTGGCTATACCACATTCTGTTTATCCATTCTTCAGCTAATGGACATTTGAGTTGTTTCCACATTTTGGCTATTAAGGATAACGCTGCTATGAGCATTTGTATACAAGCTTTGTGGACACATGTTTTTTTTTTTTTTTTATCTTCCATATATACCTGGGAGTGGAATTGCTGGGTTATATGGTGACACTGTATTTATATAACATTTTGAGGAATTTTCAAGCTATTTTGCAAAGTAGCTGCACAATTTTGCATTTCTGCCAGAGATGTATGAGGATTCCATTTCTCTACAATCTTGTCAAGACTTACTGTATATGTTACTGGTTACAGTCATCTTTGCAGGTGTGGAGAGACTATTTCACTGTGGTTTTGATTTGTGTTTCCCTAATGACTAATGCCAAGCATCTTCTCACATGCTCACTGGCCATTTGTGTATCATCTTTGAGCAGGTGTCTATTCAGATACTTTATCCAAATTTCATTAGATTGTTTCGCCGCCTTATTGTTGAGATGTACATTTTTTATGCATTCTGGATACAAGTTCTGTACAGATATATCCTGCGGTGAGCTCTGTGTCAGGTCAAATGATGAAAATACTCTGTAAACAGGGGAATGCAAGACCATTTAAATAATGATAATTCTCCAACGATGGGGCTTTTTGAGAAGCCACAAACTCATTCTGCCTCCTCTAGTGTCTGTAAGGCTGTTGTTTTATCGTAGCTCCTGAGGTTCTCGTGAGGATGATGATTTTCAAGGCTACGGTAGAGCTGGGAAGAGTAAGACTTGAATCCAAAATATATAAATAATCTTCACAGTTCAATAGTAAACCAAAAACTTGACTTGAGAATTGGCAAAAGATTTAAAAAGTCATCTTGGAGGAGTTATAAATGACAAATTAGAACATGAAAAGATGGTCAACGTGATTAGTCATTAGGGAAATGTAAATTAAAATCATAATGAGATAACACTATATACCCTCTAGAATGGATAAAAGTAAGACTCTTAGTACCAAGAGCTGATGAAAATGTGCAACCAGAATTATATTACTCTTATGGTGGAAGGGGGAAAATGGTGCACTTCGGAAAAGTTTGGACTGTCCTATAAAATTAGAAAATTCCTTACATGCTCCAGCAATTCCACTAGAAATTGACCCTAGAGGAATGACAACTTCTGTCTACACAAAATCCATTCAGTGAATGTTCATAGCAGCTCTATCCATAACAGCTAAAATTTAGGAAATAATTCAAATGTCCATCAAAAGGTGAGTGGATTAACAAATCGCATGACATCCCGACAATGTGATGCTATCCACAATTAGAAGGAAAGCCCTCCAAAAAAATGAAAAATAATAAATGATTAAAGGAAAGACCTCCTAAAATATGCAAAAATATGAAAGACTTTCAAATGCATTACACTGAAGAAAGAAGCCAGACACAAAAGATGATATATATTGTATGATTCTATTTATATGACATTCTAGAAAAGGCAAAATGTTAATGACAGAAAATGAATCAGAGTTTGCCAGGGTCTGGGTTTAGGGAAATGGAATGGACTGCATTGAGGCTCAAAGGGACTTTTTTGGAGTGATGGGAAATTTTCAATATCTTGATTGTGGTAGTGACTAATATATATATACATATATATATATATATATGTATATATATCACAATTCATTGTACTATGCACTTAAAAGGGGTGAGTTTTACAGTGTGAAAATTATACCTCAATAAATGTGAGGAAATATTTTACACAGATGTTATATTCAGTTTACATTTGTCCATCAAAATGTGACGGACATTTACATTTTAATAGAGAAAATAGTACTATCAAGTACATAGCAAGTGTCAATGACAAATATATAAGTTACACAAAAATATAATAAAGATGTGCAAAAACTTCATGTAGGAAACTTGCAACTTGATTGAAATCTTTTAGGGATGATCTAGATAGATGGAAAGACACCATATTCATGGATAAAAAAAATCATTAGAAAGATGTTGGGGTGCCTGGGCAGTTCATTCTGTTAAGCGTCTGCCTTCAGCTCAGGTCATGATCCTGGGGTCCTGGGATTGAAGCCCAGCATCAAGCTCCCTGCCCAGCTCTGCACCTCTCTCTGCTGCTCCCCCTGCTTTTACTCTCTCGCTCGTACTCTCTCTCACATAAATAAATAAAATCTTAAAAAAAAAAAAATGTCAGCTTTCCCTGGTTGAGTCATAAATTCAAGTTAAATTTGTTCACTCAGCAAATATGTACTGAGTACCTATGTTTGCCCAAGCATCTACTGTTTCAGGTGCTTGAGATGTACAAATGAACAAATTCACAAATAACTTTGTCAGTTTTGAGTTTATAGTCCATCTGGGTAGGAGATGGGTAGGTGAGAGAAGTAAAATAACAATGGGCATATGACTACATAAACCTCATAGTATGTTAGAAGGCGATATTTGACTACGAACAAAAAGTAGAGGCAACTAAAAGAGTAGAAGTAGTGGGGACGGAATTCTGACAGGTTACAATTTTAAACTGGAATTTTCCTTAAATAATCTAATTTACTCTGAAATTTATGTGGAAAATGAAGTGGATCAAAATAATTACTGTAAGAGGTATGTACCCTAGAAAGATGAGCTCTATCAGATACTAAGACCATTTTAAAGTTACACTAATAAGATAGTATTGTATTGGTGATTGGTACACAGAGGAACAAAACAAAGAGCTCATAAATATACCCAAAGATATATAGAAAGCATGTACGTAAAGAAAGAATATTTGATTAATGGTCCTAGAATAGAACTCAACTTCACATATACTCAAATAATTTCAAATGGATCAAAGAATTAAATATAAAAGAAAATTATTTGAAGTGGCAATATAGGGGCATATCTTTCTGAAATGGTGGTTCGAACAAATGAATACTAAAACTGCAACAATTTCTTAAGGAGGGCTAAAAAATGCAACTATATTTAACAACTTTTTGATTTCACTGTAACTGTCTACTTTATTAGTAATCAAGGATAAGTGAGTTAAATTCACAACACCATTCCATGTTCACTAGGCAAAGTAGAAACTGACAATTCCTAATAATAAGGATGTGGAACAATGGGTACACAGGAGTTGAGAGTGATATATAACTTCTTTGAAAAAAACCATGATGCCTAATAAAATGTTTGAATATATGGTCCTCAGGTCATAGCAAGAATGTTCATAAGATCACGATTTTAAATGAGTTAGAGTTAAGCGAATTCATATGGATGTATCTCAGAGCATGCCATTGGGTATGCAAAGAAAGAGATGAAAGACTATAGTATTTATTACATTAAAATAGGTTTTGAAATCAAGGAAAAGAAAACATATTTATGGAAACAAATATATAGCAAAACTGTATAGCAAAGAATGATGAACTTCTTAGAGGCAGGGAAGGGGAGTTATTGGGGAAGGGTACATTATTATATTGTATTTCTTAAGATTCGTCGTAGGTAGGGCACTTATCTGTTTTTTAACTCTGATAAATATTATGTAAATTCTTTTGTGTATATATTTTATAATATAACATTTTAGAGAAGTATTGAATATATGTTTAACCATCTAATTTATACCCTATGGTCATCTTACACATTCTATTTTATAGATATATGAAACCTCATTTAATATTTGGTTTGCAAAGGTTAAATTCTTTTTTTTAATGATTTTTATTTTGTTATATTAGTCACCATACAGTACATCCCCAGTTTTTGATACAATGTTCTGTGATTCATTATTTGCATTTAACACCCAGTGCATCCTGCAATATGTGCCCTCCTTAATACCCATCACCAGCCTATCCCAATCCCCCACCCCCCTCCCTCTGAAGCCCTCAGTTTGTTTCCCAGAGTGCACAGTCTCTCATGGTTCATTCCCCCTTCTGTTTACCCCCCTTCATTCTTCCCTTCCTTCTCCTACCACTCTTCCTATTTCTTATGTTCCATAAATGAGTAAAACCATATGATAATTGTCTTTCTCTGCTTGACTTATTTCACTTAGCATAATCTCCTCCAGTCCCGTCCATGTTGCTGCAAATGTTGTGTAATCGTTTTTTCTAATGGCTGAGTAATATTCCATTGTATATATGGACCACATCTTCTTAATCCAGTCATCTGTTGGAGGGCATCTCGGCTCCTTCCACGATTTCACTATTGTGGACAATGCTGCTATGAACATTGGGGTGCATATGGCCCTTCTCTTCACTATGTCTGTATCTTTGGGGTAAATACCCAGTAGTGCAATGGCTGGATCATAGGGTAGCTCAATTTTTAACTTTTTAAGGGACCTCCACACTGTTTTCCAGACTGGCTGTACCAGCTTGCATTCCCACCAACAGTGTAAAAGGGATCCCCTTTCTCCACATCCTCTCCAACATTTGTTGTTTCCTGCCTTGTCAATTTTTGCCATTCTAACCGGCGTAAGGTGGTATCTCAATGTGGTTTTGATTTGAATTTCCCTGATGGCTAATGATTTTGAACATTTTTTCATATGTCTGTTAGCCATTTGTATGTCTTCATTGGAAAAGTATCTGTTCATATCTTCTGCCCATTTTTTGATTTGTTTCCCGTGTATTGAGTTTGAGAAGTTCTTTGTAGATCTTGGATACTATCTTTTATCTGTAGCGTCATTTGCAAATATCTTCTCCCATTCCGTGGGCTGCCTCTTAGTTTTTTTGACTGTTTCCTTGGCTGTGCAGAAGCTTTTTATCTTGATGAAGTCCCACACATTCATCTTTTCTTTTGATGAAAAAATATGGAGATATGTCATGAAAAAAGTTGCTGTGGCCGATGTCAAAGAGGTTGCTGCCTATGTTCTCCTCTAGGATTTTTATGGATTCCTGTCTCACATCGAGGTCTTTCAACCATTTGGAGTTTATCTTTGTGTATGGTGTGAGAGAGTGGTCAAGTTTCATTCTTTTGCATATAGCTGTCCAATTTTCCCAGGACCATTTATTGAAGAGACTGTCTTTTTTCCACTGGATGTTTTTTCCTGCTTTGTCAAAGATTAGTTGCCCAAAGAGCCGAGGGTCCATTTCTGGGTTCTCTATTCTGTTCCATTGGTCTGTGTGACTGTTTTTGTGCCAGTACCATGCTGTCTTTGTGATCACAGCTTTGTAGTACAGCTCGAAATCGGGCAACATGATGCCCCCAGCTTTGTTTTTCCTTTTCAACAATTCCTTGGCGATTCAGGGCCTTTTCTGGTTCCACACAAATTTAAGGGCTGTTTGTTCCAGTTCTTTGAAAAATGTCATTGGTATTTTGATCAGAATGGCATTGAAAGTGTAGATTGCTCTGGGTAGCATAGCCGTGTTAACTATGTGTATTCTTCCGATCTGTGAGCATAGACTATTTTTCCATCTTTTTGTGTCTTCTTCAATGTCTTTCAAGAGTGATTTGTAGTTTCTAGAATATAGATCCTTTATGTCCCTAGTTAATTCTGAGATAACATATGATTGTTGGTGCTATTGTAAATGGAATGGATTCCCTAATTTCTCTTTCTTCAGTCTCATTGTGTATAGAAATGCAACTGATTTCTGAGCAATGATTTTGTATCCCGCCACATTACTGAATTGCTCTATAACTTCTAGTAGTTTGGGGGTGGAGTCTGGGTTTTCTATACAGAGTATCATGTCATCTGCGAGGAGAGGCAGTTTGACTTCTTTGCCGAGTTGGATACCTTTTATCCGTTTTTGTTGTCTGATTGCTGTAGCAAGGACTTCTAGTACTATGTTGAATAATACTGGTGAGAGTGGGCATCCTTGTCGTGTTCCTGATCTCAAGGGAAAGGCTTCTAGCTTTTCCCCATTGAGAATGATATTTGCTGTAGGCTTTTCATAGATGGTTTTTATGAAATTGAGGAATGTACCCTCTATCCCTACACTCTGAAGGTTTTAATCGGGAAAGGATGCTGTACTTTGTCAAATGCTTTTTCTGCATCAGTTAAGAAATTCATATGGTTCTTGACTCTTTTCTTGTTGATATGATCTATCACACTGATCGATTTGCAAATGCTGAACCACCCTTGCATCCCAGGGATGAATCCCACTTGGTCTTGATGGATAATCCTTTTAACGTACTGTTGGATCCTATTAGCTAGGATCTTGTTGAGCATTTTGGCATCCATATTCATTAGGGAAATCTGTCTGTAATTCTCCTTTTTGATGGGGTCTTTGCCGGGTTTGGGGATCCAGGTAATACTGGCCTCATAGAATGAGTTTGGTAATTTTCCTTCTGTTTGTATTTTTTGAAACAGCTTCAGGAGAATAGGTATTATTTCTTCTTGGAATGTTTGGTAGAATTCCGCAGGGAATCCGTCAGGCCCTGGACTCTTGTTTTTGGGGAGGTTTTTGATCACTCTTTCAATCTCTTTGTAATTAAGCTGTCTGTTTAAAAAAATCAATTTCTTCCTGTTTCAGTCTTGGTAGTTTATAGGTTTCCAGGAAGGTATTCATTTCTTCCAGGTTGTTTAATTTATTGGCATAAAGCTGTTGATAAAAGTTTCTAATGATCCTTCCTATTTCATTGGTATTGGTTGTGACCTCTCCCTTTTCATGCATCATTTTATTAATTTGGGTCCTTTCTCTATTCTTTTGAATAAGTCTTGCCAGTGGCTTATCGATCTTATTTATTCTTTCAAAGAACCAGCTTCTAGTTCTGTTGATCTGCTGTACTGTGCTCCTGGTTTCTAAATCATTGATCTCTGCTCTAATCTTGGTCAACTGCTTCCTCGTGCGTGGATTAGGCCTGTTCTTCTGTTACAGCTCCAGCTTCTTGCGGTGAGAATATAAAAACTGCATTTTAGATTTTTCTATTCTTTTGAGTGAGGCTTGGATGGCTATGTATTTTCCCCTTAGGACCACCTTTGCAGTGTCCCATAGGTTTTGGACCATTATGTTTTCATTCTCATTGGTCTTCAGAAATTGTTTAAACTGATTTTTAATTTCCTGGTTTACCCAATCATTCTTGAGCAGGATGGTTCTTAGTTTCCAAGTGTTTGAGTTTCTTCCAAATTTTTCCTTGTGATTGAGTTCCAATTTCAAAACAGTGTGGTCTGAGAACATGCAGGGAATAATCTCAGTCTTTTGGTATCAGTTGAGCCCTGTTTTGTGACCCAGTATATGGTCTGTTCTGGAGAAAGTTCCATGTGCATTCGAAAAAAAAAATGAGTATTCTGTTGTTCTGGGGTGTAGTGTTCTATATATATCTATGAGGTCCATCTAGTCCAGTATGTCATTCAAAGCTCTTGTTTCTTTGTTGATTTTCTGCTTAGGTGATCTGTCTATTGCTGATAGTGGAGTGTTGAGGTCCCCTACTCTTAACGTATTATTATCTATATGTCTCTTTATTCTGGTTAAGAGTTGGCTTATGTATTTAGCTGTTCCCCTGTTGGGGGCATAGATATTTATAATTGTCATATCCACTTTTTGGATACATCCTTTAAGAATAATATAGTGTCCTTCTTTATCTCTAACTACAGTCTTTAGTTTAAAATCTAATCTGATATGAGAATTGCTACCCCAGCTTTCTTTTGAGGTCCATTGGCGTGAAAGATGGTATTCCATCCCTTCACTTTCAGTCTGGATGTATCTTTAGGTTCAAGATGAGTCTCTTGTAGGGGCGCCTATGTGGCACAGCGGTTAAGCGTCTGCCTTCGGCTCAGGGCGTGATCCCGGCATTATGGTATCGAGCCCCACATCAGGCTCCTCCGCTATGAGCCTGCTTCTTCCTCTCCCACTCCACCTGCTTGTGTTCCCTCTCTCGCTGGCTGTCTCTATCCTGTCAAATAAATAAATAAATAAAATCTTTAAAAAAAAAAAAAAGATGAGTCTCTTGTAGACAGCAAATGGATGGGTCATGTCTTTTTATCCAATCTGCAACCCTGTGGTGTTTTATGGGAGCATTTAGGCCATTCACATTGAGAGTGATTATTGAGAGAGATGATGTCATGTTGCCTGTGAAGTATTTGTTTCTATAGATTGTAAATTTCTGTTCTGTATCACTCTTGAGGCCTTTTCACTTTTATAGAACCCCCCTTAATATCTCATGTAGGACTGGTTTGGTAGTTATGAATTCCTTCCATTTCTGCCGATTCTGGAAGGTCCTTATCTCTCCATCGATTCTGAATGACAGCTTTGCTGGATAAAGGATCCTTGTCTGCATGTTCTTCTCAGATAGAGCTTTGAAGATACCCTGCCAACCCTTCGTAGCCTGCCAGGTCTCTGTAGACAGGTCTGACGTTATTCTGATATTTTTCCCTCTGTACGTAAGGATTTTCTTCCCCCTGGCCACTTTCAGTACTGTATCCTTGGATCTAATATTTGTGAATTTCACTATGACGTGACGTGGTGTAGGTCTGTTCTCATTGACCTTGGGAGGGGTCCTCTCTGCTTCTTGGACACGAATGCTTGTTTCCTTTGCCCGATTAGGGAAGTTCTCAGCTACAATTTGTTCAAATATCTCTTCTAGACCTCTCTCTTTCTCCACCCCTCAGGGATGCCTATGATTCTGACATTGGAATGTTTCATTGAGTCAGTAATCTCCTGTAATCTACATTCTTGAAATTGGATTTTTTTGATCCAAGTTTCTGTTTTAACTTTCTCTTCTACCATCCCATCCTCCAATTCACTAATTCGTTCTTCTTCCTCATTTACCCTGGCCTTCAGAGCGTCTAGTTTAGACTGCATTTGATTCATAGCATTTTTAATTTCTGCCAGACTCACTCTCATTTCTGCCCTTAGAGATTCTATATTCTTGTTAATAGTTTTTTCAGGCCTTCACATCATCTTGACCATTGTTACTCTGAACTCCATTTCTGACAATTTGGTTATATCCATATCCATCAGTTCTGTGGCAGAGGCCACAGACTTATTATCTTTTCTTTGCCTGGGGGGATTTCTCCTTCTCCTCATTCTGATGAGGAGAGGTTGTGGGGATGCCCAGAGCCCAAATTATTGACCAGGACCCAGGCAGTGTGCACTTGTTTTATAGGGACCTTAGGGATGTGGGCTTCTTGATTTTTCAGCCTGCCTTCTGGGGGAGGGGCCTGCCACACTGATATTCAGGCAACCCTGTTTGGGTAGATTTGCCCCATCCCTTGGGAGGGAGGGATGGGGATGGGCACAATGTGAGCTGGTATTTCCAGGCTTTTGTTCTCTGGCAGCTTTCCCTGGCAGGTTTCTGTGCCTCTTCTGAGAGTCAGAGAAGCAGTGGCCGTATCCTAGCCTCTGTCTCAGAACAGAGAGATCGCAGTCCGCTCTCTACTGAGCTCTCCTGGCCTCTTTAACTCTGTTTCTGTTGGTGCTGCTAAAAACCCTGTAGCGTCCCGGGATGTGCGCCCCACAGCCGGTGTCCCAGCCCTCACCTCCAGGGCTGGCACGTCTCTGTCATTTGTGCTTCTAACACTGCCAGCCCCCCCCCCCCCCGGTTCCCGGGCGTGCTCCCAAGCTCCCTATTTCAGTGTGGTTCATGTGCGCTCCGGAGTGCCAGTTTTCAGCCTGGTCGCGTGCACGCTCCCAAGCTCTCGGTTTCAGTCTTGTTCGAGTGGGCGCTCCGGAGGTCTGGTTTTCAGTTTGGATGCACATGCACTCCCGAGTTCCTGGTATCAGGCCAGTTCCAGTGAGCGCTCCCAAACTCCGGTTTTCAGTCTGGTTGTGTGCGTTCCCGGGCTCACGGTCTCAGTCCGCTCTCTCGTGGGTGCCGTCTGCGAGTCCGCCCGCTCCCCCGTGCAGGTGGCTTCCGCTTCCTGGCGCCTGAGTGCCGAGGCTCCCTCCCCCTTCCGTTTATCTTCCGATATCTGTGCGCGGTTTCACGGCTCCCCTCTTCGTACCTCAATACTCAGCGCTGGAGATGTTCATTTGTAGAGATCCAGATGTATCTACCTGCGTCTCAGGCTGGTTCCATGGGTGTTCAGGATGGCCTGGTAGATATCCAGCTCCACTCGGGACCAGCTGAGAAATGTCTCCTACTCCTCCGCCATCTTTTCTCCTCCTCGCAGAAAGTGGTCACTTTTCTGTTCATAGAGTTTCTGCTACTCTCTTCTTCATTCTCCAGTTGTATTCATAGGTATTCAGAATGATTTGGTAGCTCTCTCGCTGAATTCCTGGGACCAGACGAACTTTAGTTCTCCTGCTCCTCTGCCATCTTGGAATGCCCTCTGCAAAGGTTAAATTCTTAACTGTTTTTGAACTAAAATTGAAAAAAAAAATTTTTAATGGAGCCATTTTAACATTCGCTGGAGAAATAAGGGATGCTTCAGAAAATAAGTCCTATTAATGCTATCAAATGTTCCCATTCGCTTTCTGATTCATATAAACTTTAAAATTGATTTCTCGGGGCGCCTGGGTAGCACAGTCGTTAAGCTTCTGCCTTCGGCTCAGGGCGTGATCCCAGCGTTCAGGGATCGAGTCCCACATCGGGCTCTTCTGCTGGGAGCCTGCTTCTTCCTCTCCCACTTCCCCTGCTGGTGTTCCCTCTCTCGCTGGCTGTCTCTCTCTGTCAAATAAATAAATAAAATCTTTAAAAAAAAAAAACTGATTTCTCTTTTCTCTACCTAGCATAGGCCAGAATGTATTATCAATTAAGTCAGTCATAACAAAAATTATAATTGGAGTTAAAGCTTGTAGAATACCTACTATGTGTTGATACCTTTAAATGAGAGAACATAGCAGATAAAAATCTCTACCCTCATGAAGCTCACATTGTTATGGAAGGAGAAAGTCATTAAATAAAGGATATAAGCTTAGTATGTTGGAAAGCAAGAAAATTTATGGAGGAAATTGAAGCCGGGAAGGGCAAAGAAGTGCAGAGATAGGAGGAGAGTGAATTTTAAATAGAATGATTAGGAAAGGTTTTGCTGAGAAGGTGACCCTCGAGCTGGTGACTAGAAATGTTAAAGGGAATCCTGGGGGGAAGAGCATCCAAGAAAAAGAAACGTTTACAGGCTCTGAGGTGAAGAGGAGAAATGGCAAGGGAAGCACAGTTGAATGGAGAAAGGGTCATCAGGGGCAGCAGTGTAAGAAACAAAACCAGAGAGGGGGTAGATCATATAAGACTTATAGATGATGCTAAGAGATCTTGATTTTATTCTAAATGGAATGTACAAATTGCGCTCTAATTGTATTTTACAGGCGTACATTGTAACAGGCTCATGAAGAAAGTACGGAGCATTAACTGAAGTTGGGCAAGGCAGACAAGCCGGGCGACTACTCAGAAGGATCATCAGAGTAATACAGGTAAGTGATGATGATGCCTTGGACCATGTTCTAGCAGGAAGATGGTGAGCGTTTTGTATTTTGAAGCTAAGACAGACACGAGTTAAAGAATTCATATGGAAACATTAGAGAAAAAGAATCGAGGGTGACTCCAATGCTTTTGTTCTGAAAACTGAAAAATAGAGTTGCCATTCCTCTGCTCTCACATGGGGAAAACTGCAGGTGGACCATGTTTAGAGAGAAAGATCATGAGTTCACTTTATTCAGTTTGAGATTTATGTATGAGCCTGGGGTTCAGAGACAAGTGTGGGCTAAAGATATAAATGTCAGTTAAATATATGGTACTCGGGGTAATTAAGGGAGTGTGAACAGACAAAAAATGTAAGGGGACAATGCCTGAGCCCTGGAGTTTTCCAATATTATGTCTGGAGGAAATTTAAAAAAAAAATAGCTAAAGAATAAGGGAGTGTGGTTGGTGATGGGGATTGGGGAAGAACCAGGAGTGAATTTTGTCCTGGAAATGCAGGAAATGTTTCAGACAAGAACAGAATCACCAACTGTGGCCGATGCTGCTCATAGGCAGAGTAAGATGTGGACTGAGAACTGACTGTTGGATTTACCAGTACGGAAGTAAGTCGCCAGTGACCTTCTCACGATAAATCTCATGATGGAAGGGGGTTTGGGGCAAAAGCTGTTTTGAATGGATCCAAGGGAACAAATAGAAAGGAATTGAAAACAGAAAAGATAGACAACCACCAAGAGTTCTATAAAAACAAAAAAGAAATAAGACAGCTGCTACAGAGGAATGTGGGGTTGAGATTTTTTTTTTTTTAGCACTGGAAGAAGTCACAGGTATTACCTCTGGCCACGAGAATGATCAAGTACAGAGTCTGATTGCATGAACCATGTCCCTGAGCAGGGAGAGGAAATGGAATCTGATGTAGAAGTGGAGAAGGTGGCTTTCTAATGGAGCACAGACCATGGAGGGTTACAAGAGTGAAGGTTGAGAATGGGATGCTGATAATGGTACATGTGTAGGTTGGGGAGAGGGAGCTGGGGAAAGATGGTGTCTCTTCAAAACTCCATGACCAAGAATCACAGGTACTGAGAGTAGAAGACCAAATTGAAATGTGTGATAGACCAATAGGAATGTGTGATAATAGTATTTCTTAGACTGCTCCAAGAGCCCACTTGAAGTTAGTAGTCATGAAGTTTAAATGAAAGTGATGAGTATGGCAACATGGTTTTCTTCTACTCAAACTGATGCTTGGTAGAGGTAGAGAATACAACAAGAGATGGAAGAGATTTGGGGTATATGCAAGAGGACGATTAAAGTTGGGCTGTGGACTGTAAGCTGATTAGGGAAGTGAGTACATGAGAGAAACAGGAAAAAGTAAAATTTTTATAGGATTAACAGATTGGGTTAATCCTATAAATCCATTGCATGTATGGGTTTTGAAGGATTGTTTGCTCAGAGAGCAGGCACTTAAACATGTAAGGGTTTACAGTGGCTGTTGTTAAGTCATAAGGGATGTACACTTTTATTGACCTTTGCCTTGATTGGACTTTTCAATCATTAGAATCAGTGTTCTGGATTGTTTCATGTATTTCTGAGAATAATATATTCAAAAGTTATCATTACTTTGTTTAGCTTTTACAGCTAACAGTTTAATGTTTATATAGACATTGTATTAAAGCATTGGTGCTCTTTCTATATAAAAATTCTTATTTTAAGTCTTAAAAATAATTTTTCTTTTAATTTTTAATTGAAGCATATTTGACATGCAATGTTACATTCGTTTCTGGTGTAAAGCATGGTAATTCAGCAATTCAGTATGTTATGCTGTGCTCACAAGTGTAGCTACCATCTGTCACTATACACGTGATTACAGTGCCATTGACTAAATTCTATGTTCCTTTTACCCCCATGACTTACTCATTCCATAACTGGAAGTCCATACCTCTCATTTCCCTTGACCCATTTTGCCCATTCCCCACCCCCTACTCCCCTGGCAACTCAGTTTTTTCTCAGTGTTTATGGGTCTGTTTCTTTTTTTGTTGTTCATTTATTATGTTTTTTTAGATTCCACGTAGAAGTGAAATCACATGGAATTAGTCTTGTCTGATTTATTTCACTTAGCATAACAATTTGTAGGTCCATCCATGTTGTCACAAATGAAAAGATCTTATTCTTTTTCATAGCTGAGTAATATTCGTGTGTGTGTGTGTGTATTATAGCTTCTTTATCCACTCCTCTGTTGATGGACACATGGATTGCTTGCATACCCTGGGTATTGTAAATAATGCAGTAAACATGGGGTGTACGCATCTTTTCAAATTAATTTTTTTTTTCTTTTGGTAACTATTCAGTAGTGGAATTACTGGATTGTATGGTATCTCTATTTTTAATTTTTTGAGGAATCTCCATACTGTTTTCCACAGTGGCTGCACCAATTTACATTCCCACCAACAGTGAATAGGAGTTCTCCTTTTTCCACATACTCATTGACACATATCTTTTTTTTTTCTCTGCTAGCCATTCTGACAGGTGTAAAGTGGTATCTCATTCTAGTTTCGATTTGCATTTCCCTGTTGATTGGCAACATTAAGCATTATTGTGTTAATTCTTACAGAAAATTGTTGTGCTCCTTTCTGTAATAAGTAAACAAAAGTTTACTTATATATATATACGAGAATATATATAGTGATATATATATCAAGATCAAGATATTTCTTGATGATTTGAGAAGATATTAGTGAACAAGAATCACTAATATTCAGTAGTGAATATATGCATGGAATGTTGCCATAGAAAGGACCCACAAGTAGACTAATGGCAGAAATAACAAGTTGACTAAATGAGTAAAATGCTTCAGGTTAAAAAGGAAACAAATAACATTGAAATACCATGATGAAAATATATAAATGTATGCTTCTTTAAGACTTTAAAAGCCTACATTATAGCTATAAATACCATAATTTTGAGATAATTGGGAACACAGTATTTTAAAATATTTGCAAGGGCTGTAATATGATTTGAGACTGACTTCTGTATTTGCCAAAACCACAAGTACTATTAATTCTATGGTTTATTTTCTTAATTTACAATAGAAGAAAACCCTAAGTTAATAAAAAGGAAGATAAATTTTTCACCATCCAAGTTTCACAGATAGGCTGAATTCTGTCCAGTGGCAACCCTTGGGTCAAGGGTCAAAAGCTGCATCTGTAGGGCATTTATGTCCTCTTCATTCAGCATCACTTTAAATAGAAGTAGGGAGAAAGTGTGGCAGTCTGACAATTTAGGCCTGAAAGTGGACACATAGTCCTTGCAGTCATTCCAGTTGAGATAAATCAATCATGGGATGACACCCAACTACAAGGGACTAGGACAGATGCAGCCAGTCATACATCAAGAAGACGAAAGGACAGAGTGAGAAGACAGCCAGCAAACTCTGTCACCAAGGACACACCCTCCTTTTCCCACATTTCTCCTTCCCAATCCCCTTTGGTGTGATGTTTGTTTTGTTTTTAAAGTCAGTTTTTCTTGCAGATCTGTTCCTTCGAGGTAGTCTCTCAGTCTTTTGGAAAATCTTGTAGTATTAGGATTTTCAGAGGAAGTTGTACTATAAGGTGCAGTAATCATACAATTTGAAGACATTTTTATTGAGATGTAATTGACGTACAGTATTACTTTTAGGTATACAACACAGTGACTCGACATAAGTATGCAATGCAAAATGGTCGCCTCAATAAATCTACTTAGCATCTGTCACCCTACAACGATAATACAATATCGTTGCCTATATTCCCTATGCTGTACGTTACATCCCCATAACCTATTTCATAACTGGAAGCTGGTACTTCTTAATCTCCTACACCCATCTTGAGCCAACCCCCACCTTTCTGGCAGCCACTGATCTGTTCTTTCTATCTGTGAGGCTGGGTTTTGCTTGGAAGACATTTTTAGTGTCATATAATACAAACAAATGCTGGGAGATTATTGCAAGGTAATAAAAATGCAAGTATATATGATCCAGTGTATTGTCCAAGTTGGTCTATTCATCTGAAATTTTATTAAGTAAAATAGGTCTTGAAATAAGTGTGCTATCTGCCAAATCAGAAATTAACTTTGTATAAAATTGTTGAAAAAATACTCATCTCAGGTATGTATATATATGCACATGTATATATTACCTTTTTCCTTTTTTTTTTTGCTTTTGATTCTAAATCACCCGAATTTACTTTTCTATACTTACACAGATTAGTAGAAAACAAAATAATCTCTTAAACCCACAGTATGATTATCAGGTGACCTTCTAACATTACCTAAGGCAGGAGTAGCAATTTTGCGCAGTGAAGATGGCTATCCATCCGATTATTCTGTAATATCTCTGCTGTGACCAGTGAGACCCAAATAATTGTGTCTTCTGCAAGTTAGAGGATGAAAGCGGGAGTTCGTCTTAATGACTTTTTATTTATCAGAACAGTTAAGCTTGAAAAAAATATTAGATATCTGAACTTTATCTCACTTGTAATGACCTCGAATAAAAATGAAGATAGAAGAATAAGGGTAAAACGAGCTGCTGATACAAGAAAAAGTTTGCTACAAGGAAATCAGTTCCAGGGGATTGATCTCCCAGAGGCCCATTTTTACTTCATCCGGGCAGTAGGTATATTTTAGTGGTTTATTTAGTCTGTCTTTCAAACCATTTTTTTTTATTATTTAACAGGGAGTGGTGAGTGCTTTTTTTTTATAATTATAAATAGAACATATTCTCTTAGATCTACTTAGCATTGATAATTTTATCACTATGCCAGCATTTTTTTTTCCTTTTTATGTTTTTTAAGATTTTATTTTTACGTAATCTCTATACCCAAGACAGGGCTCAAACTCACAACCCTGAGTTCAAGAGTCACACACTCTACCAACTGAGCCAGCCAGGTGCCTCTGCATCAGTGTTTCTTAACCTTTTTGGGGAACTGTTGTGGAAACTTGGTAAAAGCTTTGGACTCTTTCCCTAGAAAAAATGCACGTACACAAATAGAAATTTTGCATAGAATTTTGAGGTGTTTACTGACACACCAATATTCTTCCAGAGGCACCCTTAGAGTTCAAGCTGGGACCTGTTGAAAACCCTGCTGCTTCTACATTTTCATATAATGGCAAAGAATCTGAGTGTAGCAAGACCATTTCTCTACATGTCACGTCTCTAATTTGTTCATTATGCTGGTCTCCACGCTAGGAAAATGATCTTGGTGCTATTTTCTTGTTCATTCTTGGTGAATATATATTAACTACGTCTTTTTACTCTAGTTTAGTTCTCACTGATCCAAACTTAGCAGAAGTGATACTGTGACTCATCCAAAGTAATGCATTATTCACAAGTCATAGAGGCTCAGTTTACATGACATTTGAAGCAATGTAAACCCTAATTGTATTTTAATTACTATTAATAGTAAATTGTGTGCATATCTCAGCATATATGACCCTAGAAGAGACAGATGAAGTTTGTCAAAAAATGGAAGACATTTCACATGTATGACAGGATGGTGAATGGGAATTTTCTGGTTGTCCCATAATTAGTGACTAGATCCCAAAGCTGAAAATGAGGAAGTACTAAACTCCCACTTTCTAAAGAGATAACGCCCAAATGGACATCAGAATCCTCTCTGCAGAACTTGCTAAGGGATCAGACCTAGCCCCAGAGGGCTCCAGAGTAGTGAGTAGCACAGTACTGCCTTGACTCAGCCTGCTTCAGACCCAGATCTAGCCAGGCGGCTGGTGAACCAGGAGCAAGTCGGTCTCTCCACCTCTCAGTCCCTCAGGAAAATGGGAATAGTAGTAACCATGAAAGTAGTCCTTAAACAGTTCTACTTAGCACGTAGTCAATGCTCAGTGGTGCTTATATCTACCATTTAGTAAGTACTCAATGTTTTCTATGCTTTAGGGTCCTCCTTTTTAAATATTTCATATGGCTATTGTGAAGATTAAGGGCCAATATGGATGTAAATAAATATAAAAGTACCTGGCCCCTGGTAAGTAGGCAATAAATGCATTATTTTGTCCATAGTTCATACAACCATTGCCCCGTCTCTGTGTGTGTGTGTGTGTGTGTGTGTGTGTGTGTGTGTGTGTGTGTAAACTGAGAAGTAGGAGAGACGCAGTTGAAGGCATGGTTGTGGTGAGCCCTGCGGAAAGGGAAGCGTGTTCTCTGTAATTCCATACAGGAAAAAATCGTTCCTCCACCTGCAAAACAAAGTGAGAGGGAGGCTTCATTAGAATCACTCAGAGAGGAAGGCTCCCTAGCAGGGCCAGGGGCTCCATTTCTGTATTGAGTGCTGGTTCAGCAAAAGCCTTGCTGACACGCCGTGTTGCCGGTGTTCTCCCCCACTCCATTCAGTGTCTGAGCATCCTTTACGTGTCGCCTGCACTGATACTCCAGCTTTCCCTAACTCTCAAACCACATAAGTTCTCTTAAATAGGCGTGCAGTGCTTTTCTTTATAAAACTTACCAAAGCTGACACTTCGATGTTTATTTGGGGTCTATTTGTTTAATGATTATCTAGCCTAATAAGACATAAGGTTCATTAAGACAACGACTGTATTTTCATATTTCTAGTGTCTAGCTCAGTGACTTGCTCATAGTTAAGTATTCGAATTTGGGGTAAATAAATGATACAAATTGGACGATAGAATAATCAGTGTTCAGATGTTGGAAAGGTTCCCATGATCCAAAAGAAACACAGTGCTAGATCAGTTTAACTACGAAAGAAAAAGATTAATTCTGGTTAAATCATCATAGGAGGTTTATCATATATGTGTAGGATTAGAATGAGAATTTGAAGAAAGGTAGATGGCAATAAACAAATTGAAAGAGATCTAAGAAAAGGTATCTGTGCTAAATATACTGGATTGTGAATAAGTGAATTTAGGAAAGAAGAAAGCAGATTTTTGGAAAAATAAAAGATACATCTGTAATTGTCAGGAATTCGTCATAATACATCCCTTTCAACACGATGCTGATTATTTGGATAATTTCCCATAAAGAGTGGTTAGGTATTGACATTTTTAAGCTGAGAAGGACATGAGATGTGTATCAGACAAGGTTTAGTATAGAAAACCAAAACTAGTTTCGGTATTTTGAGTAGAAAGTAACTTAACAGAGGATTAGGTAATTTTAACATTGCTGGAAGAGTTGGAGAAGTGAGCTCCATACTGGGCCTCCAGAGCTGGCTGTAAAATGTTCCTCAAAACCCAAGAAGCTAGAAAATAGACACGAAAACTCTGCAGAAAAGTTTTAAAAATGGTGCAGAAAAAAATTCACATCAGTACAACCGATTATCAACGGAAACAAAACAGGTCAAATATATAAAATGTCTCCGTGTTTTTCCTGCTTTTCAAATATCACATCATTACATATAATTGACAAAACCTAGTAAGTATCAAGAAACCCAGCAGTGGAGTTTCCAGGTTGGTGAACACATTGATGTACTAGGAGGAAGGGGTGCACCCAAGACGGTGTGGAAGCTCTTCCACCCCCATACCTTATACCATCCCTCTCTTCCATTTGGCTTTTCCTGAAATGTATCCTTTATAATAAACTGATAATACAAGATGAATCTAGAAGTTTCTGAGCAGAGCATTTGAGTTCCTACCAGGATTTCTTGCAGTGAAATACACCAGCAGCTGCAATCAAATGCAGTCCTATCACACCTTCGTGATGTTTCCCTTGGCCAGGAATATACTAAGGATCTCAAGAATAGAAGCATTGAACAAATTATGGTAAGACAGAGCCACATAAAATACTGGATTTTCTCGATAAATAAGGTAACACTGTGCCAGCCAGCAGAACCACTTTCTGTGTTGTGCGGATATTTAGGGTCACACAGATTGGACTAGAATGGAACCTGTCCTCTGTTGGTGGAGTCACCACAAAGGAGTGAAAACATCAGTAACCATTACAGTTGCTGTAATGCAGAATTTTTTCAAAACCAACTTGTCATCTAAGCAACTCTTACTATACTCATGACAGAATAATTGAAGAGGTAGAGTACATTTGAAACCTTAAAAAGAAAAAACTAACATCAAAGAAACCTAAGAAATGTAGTCTTGGTTTATCTCCATCTCTGTCTCCCCACACCATACTATGTCTCGCCATACTGTGGGGAGGAAGACAAGAAGTTGGCTAGGGCCAACCCACAACACCTCACAAGGAAGTATTTTTTGTTTGTTTTTAATTCAGTGTCCGTGTACTAGTTGGCTTGAAGTTAAGGGATTGATTTAAAGAAGTTGGTGAGGGAGGAAAAAGCCACCAGTTGCTTACTCCCAGTCCATGTATCTGCATAAATGTGGTGCTTTCAAGTAAGACAGAAAATCCAGCCGACCTAACAGATGACGTTCTCTTTTCAGCATTGGTATATAAATTTATTCCCTTTAAAGTACATAATCAGTATGTTTAAAAATTCTTTAGAAGCTGCACTTGGACTGTGTAACATTTCAATTCTTAGAAGACAGATCAAAAGCTCAGTATACCTTTTGAGTTGTTTCCCACTGAAAGAAAGAGAGGTAGAGAAATGTGGGCAAAAAACAACGGACATTTGAAAGCATGCAAAGATACAGTTTTAGCTTTTCCAAAAAACCCACAAATATTTGAGGTGATCACTAAAATTGCATGTTTTAAAATATTATTACAAAAATATTGCCTATAAGTATTACACTTCCAACAACAGCATCCACATTTGGTTAATCACCAATAATCCATTCATCTGGTCGATGTATAGCCATGGCCGGTCCACTGCCTACACCCCAGCCTACATTTTGCTTTTTACAGTCCTTCCATTTGGAAGTGAAAGTCAGGATCCTTGCCAATAAAACAACCACCTCCAATGTTTTCAATATTGCTACCATCACCCTGGCAACACAGAAGACAGGACATAAATAGTTGCTCTGCCAAACATATCTCTTGCCTTGTTTTACTTGTGGGAGTTAGTTGTCAAGGCAAGTTTATACCAAAGTTAAAAGTAAATTTTGACTTATCAATGGCCAGATTTTCTAAAAAGTATATCCACGTTTTATGCAGATCATTAAGTGGAAGTGTAAATAGAATATAAAGTCTATGAAGACCAAGATAATACTTGTGTTGTTCCCCAGCACTGAGCAGAAATAAATGCTCTATAAATAGTTACTAAATGGACTAATTTGTTCAATGCGGGCATGGGTTTCTTAAGTCAAAGCATACAGTTTGACTTGATTTACATCACTGTGCCAGTAGCATTAAAATATAATCTTTTAAGATTTTTAAAAAATTTTTAAGTGAACTCTATGCCAGATCGAACTCATAACCCAGAAATCAAGAGTCACGTGCTCCACCGACTGAGCCAGCCAGGCGCCTCTAAAACACCTTCTAAACAATCATAGTCCAGAATATTTTTTAGATGACAGAATTATCAATGGGTGCAGAGATTTAATTAACTAGTTTCAATTGAATTGTCTCCTGTAATATCGGACATAATATTATACCATTGACGCTCTTGACACTGAATCGTGTACTTGTTACATTTTGTAGCATTGTAGACGGCTCCCCGCCCCCACCCCCATGCCCCATGCCCCATGCTGTGGGTATTTTGCAGATAAAACCTAGGCTCTAATCCAACAGTAGGATTGAGCAAGGTTTCTCCGTTTGTCAGAGGAGGGCAAGACATGAACCCCATTCATCAAAGCCTGCACCCCTTTTAGTCCCCAAACTGCTTCCCTTGGTTTCTCTCTTTAATCTCTAGAATTCTTTGGGCCTTTCTGGAGTTGAAAAGCTAATCTAGCAATCACACTGTTGCGCTAAACTGGTTTCGCTTTCTTAGAATACCAGCCATCATCTCTCCCCAGTAGTGATCTTGGTGCCTTTCCCATAATTCATAAACTTTCCACTTTGAAAGAAGAGGGACAGTGGGAAGCAGAGCCGTCTGGGATTTCCTGCATGTTTAGGGAGGGTCTTTTTGAAAGTAGAACTGGCTGGGAATGGTTTGAAACAACGTGTATGGTAGATTTTTGTCTCACTCTAGAATGAGCCAAACTGATATTCAAGAAACCATTAAACGAGAGCCTAATGGGGGAAAACATAATGAAACACAATCATCACTGATCTCCCTGATGAGGAAATATGGTGGCAGAGTAGACAGAACTTGATATTTGGAATCAGATAAGTGATTTAAAGCCGATTTCTTTTCTTTGTAAAATGGTAAATTAAAATATCTGGGTTTCAAGGCTGTTGGGAATTTAACGGATAGCATATGGAAGCACTTTGTAAATAAGGACATGCTACAGAGGGGAGCCTGGTGGCTCAGTCAGTTAAGCGTCTGTGTTCGGCTCAGGTCATGATCCCGGGGTCCTGGGATCGAGCCCCACATCTGGCTCCCCAATCAGTGGGGAGTCTGCTTCTCCCTCTTTCTTTGCCCCTCCCCCTGCTTATGCTCTTTCTCTCTCTCTCAGATAAATAAAACTTTTCAAAGTGGTCCACAAATATGTTATGGTGATAATAATAGTTGTTATTAGTGTTAGTTCTGGGACAGAACACAGAATATTTAATCCAACGTTCTAATTCTATATTAAAGAAAATGGAGATATAGAGGAGTGAAATGAGACAAAGATTCCTAATAAACGTGGCATAAAAAGAAATTTGAAAGTAGATACGAACCATCATTGCCTGTCATCTGTGTATTCCAGTGCCTTGTCTCATCATATCTATAAGATTTACAGCGACAGTCCTTGCTTTCTGTGCTTCTGACTAATGTAAAATTCTCCAAACAACAGAATAAAAGAAAAGCAGTGGTTACAAGTGCTACTTTTCTGTCCAGCCTGGGAAGTGCAATATGTAAGATCACAAATGCTTGTGTAAGATTTGTGTTGCTTAAAAAGAATGGGGTTAAGAAGATCACGAGCACCATTTCTCATTAAAGGACAGGTGGGGTCAGAGGGAAGTTTCCAAATGCTGGAAAAAAATTATTTGAAGAAGAAAGGAAAGGGACGGGGCGCCTGGGTAGCACAGTCATTAAGCGTCTCCCTTCGGCTCAGGGCGTGATCCCAGCATTCTGGGATTGAGCCCCACATCAGGCTCCTTCGCTATGAGCCTGCTTCTTCCTCTCCCACTCCCCCTGCTGTGTTCCCTCTCTCGCTGGCTGTCTCTCTGTCACATAAATAAATAAAAAATCTTAAAAAAAAAAAAAAAAAGGGACACCTGGCTCCTCATTTGGGGGAGCGTGCAACTCTTGATCTCAGGGCTGTGAGTTCAAGCCTCACAGTGGGTGTAGAGATTACTTAAAAATAAAATCTTAAGGAACAAAAAAGTGAGGCTTAACAAACCTTTGGCATAGGCCAACACTTTAAAAATCCAAGAAAGCTGCTGCCTGGGTGGCTCAATCAGTTAAACATCTGCCTTTGGCTCAGGAAATGATCTCATGGTCCTGGGATCAAGCCCCACATCGGAGTCCCTGCTCAGCGGGGAATCTGCTTCTCCCTCTCCCCGCCTTTCCCCCTGCTTGTGCTCTTTTTCTTGCTTTCTGTCAAATAAAATCTTAAACAAAAAACACAAGAAAGCATGAAGTGTGTATTAGCCTGGGCTCCTGTAACAGAATACTATAGAATGGAGGCTTAAACAATGGACGTGTATTTCTCACAGTCCTGGCAGATAGGCAGTGTAAGATCAAGGTGCCAGCGTGGCTGGAGATCATTCTGGTAACAGCCATCTTCCCGGCTTATGGGCAGCTGCCTTCATGCTGTGTCCTCCGTGTCGGGGTACATGGGGCACTCTAGTGTCTTCTTTTAGGGGCACTGATCCTATGATAAAGCCCCTACCCTCATGACCTCATCTAAATCTAATTCTATCTCAAATGACCCATCTCCAAATACCATCATATTGGTGGTTAGAGTTTCAACATAAGAATTTTGAAGCAACACAATTATAGTCCCTAACAGAGTGGGAAATAGTGATTGGCTATTGAAATATAATGGAGAGGAATAAATTCACCTATTAAAAAAGAACAACAACTCCCTATCAAGGTGACTACCTAGCAAATACATTTGCTTCTCCTTCTCTAAACCTCTATGAAAGGTTAAAGAAATACAAAACTAAAAAATGCAGTTTATTACTGGAAGACTATAAAATATAATAACAAAAAGCAAAGCTAGGGGCACCTGGCTGGCTCAGGTCATGATCTCAGGGTCTGGGATCGAGCCCCATGGCAGCGCTCCCTGCTCAGCTGGGAGTCTGCTTCTCTCTCTCCCTCTGCTCCTCCTGCCGCGCTTGTGCTCACTCCCCCTCTCGAATAAATAAAAATCTTGGCGGGGGGGGGGGGGAGCTAAATCCAAGCTTGCTCTCCCACCAACAGCAAAGAATGGTAAAGAGATTCTGGAAGTCGTAAAGCAAACAGGGTAGTGGATAATGAGGCAAACTAAGCTGAGGAACTTGAAACCCTTACAGGTAAGATGGATTTTAAAAGTGATGTGAGATACCCAGGAGGACCTTCGAATAACCCCATGTTAGGGACCTTGGAAACTGGAAGGATGGTCAGCTCAGGAAAGAAGAAAAAAATAAAACTGCTTTTACAAGAGTAAGTGATTTCAGCGATAGCCTCCAGAATGAAGGCTGAACCAGGAGTTTACGGACAGCGTAAGGTCAGTAAAAGGTATAGTAACACCAATTTGGATATAGTGTGATTGGGCATTGGTGCCTGTACTTCTCCCAACCTTCATATTGGGAACAAGAGAGAGTGAGCGGATTGACTCATTGCCAATATTCTCATGGGTCAGATTCTCTTAATGCTGCTCTTGATGAGGAAAAGAAATCGGTATCAACTAACTGGGAGGTTCCAGAAATCGCCGTTCATATCTAGGAATCCTCTGCATCCAGCCGCCGGACCCAGAATCAGCTCCTTGCTTCTAAATCCAGATCGTAACTTCCACCAGGTGGCGCCAAACCATAGCAGGGATGGATTTAGCTCCAGCAGCCAAACTGCTGGAAAGTGGGAGGTTGCAACAGGTCATAGGGCACTTACTAACCTTGGTAGGAAGCAACCCCTTATTATATGCAATTGTATTTTGAAGGCAAACTTCTTGGATGATGGCAGGATTTACTTTAGTTAGAATGAATGCTTCTTCCTCACTGCTTTTACACATTTTACATCCTTGTTACAAACTGGGCACCTTTAAATGAAAAGGTCTGATGAAATTTCCTGTTCAACTCAGGCTTCCAGATTCCAAGTCCTTTTTCACCTGCATGTTCAGATATCTTTATTGGCCCTAAGACTGGATAAAGTTTATTTTCCATTCCCTTTACTTTTCTGGTTTTTTAATAATATTAAAGACTTCAAGGACAATTTTGATTCATTCCAAGTCAGCTCAGAGTGTATTCGTGGAACACTGTCAATTTCTATCTACGTTCAACTTCACGTTGATTTGCCAAGCCTCCAGGGCTCATGTCCCCAGTGTTCATTTTGTTTAAAGTTATTCAGAGGATGCTGGCCATGAATTAACATTACAAGAAGCTTTGAACATTCAACCTTTACTTTCTAGCAATTAGGAATCAGCTTCCTGAGACTTTGTTTACGTTCGATAGACACTTACAAAGCCACAAACCTGTTTTTTCTATCCTCAGGTCCAGGGAAAGAGCAGGAGCTGTCAAAATTCTGGCGGCCTGCTGTTGTTTAAGCAGCATGTGTCGAAAACATGTAAGGTCATAGCTTAAGACTTCATGCTCTGTGGTGATCGTTACCACCGCCCTTGGACACGATAGGAATCCACAATGTATTCCTCAAAACTTCTGTTTTCAATAATTTGTCAACTTTGGTTTTTTGAGATTCCAACACTCATAGTGAATTGCCATGTGTATATTTCCACATTGGAGGCCAATATTTATACAAAAGTTAATGCCGAGATTTAAAGTGTTCTTAGAGAAAAAATGAATCTAAAACACTGATTTTACAAATAAGAAATTTGTGATATAAATGGAACTTGTTGAAAATTATTGTTGTAAAAGAGAAAGGACTAGAAGTTAATGTTTTTTCATATTTTCTTATACCCTTTGTCTTAATAATTTCACAGCTCATTTTATCAGGAGACTTTGGGGAGATTCAGGAGTTATCCAGGGCCAGGTGAAAAAATCTTTCTGATAGGTTTCTCCATTGCCTGTTTAGAAACAGATTAATCTGATTCCCATCTTTCGGAGATTATTATCAGAGAGATGACCTTTTTGTTATAACAAAGTATATCGGTAAAGACCAAAGCCATTGAAGTCAGACCTCATTTTGAACTTAGGCTCCTTGTTTTATTACATCTTAGGCAAATTAATCTCTTACTTAATCTCTCTGCATCTCAGTTTGCTTGTCTGTAGAAGGGGACAGCTCAGCATCTCTTTCATGGAGCTAGTTCAAGGTTGAATCCAATAGTGTGTTTATAATGTAGGATGAGGCCTAGGGACTTCTCAACAGTGTTAGATACCGTTACTGTCATCACCGTGATCCCAGTCATCCCTGCAGTGCTCATCTGTTTATACTACATTGTCTAATCTGTAGAAGGTGAATACAGAATTTTAAAATGCAATTGTAGGGGCGCCTCGGTGGCTCAGTCGGTTGAGCATCTGAGTCATGGCTCAGGTCATGATCTCAGGGTTATGGGACTGAGCCATCTGGCTCTGTGCTCAGCAGGGAGTCTGCTTCTGCCCCTCGGCCTCTTTCTCTGCCCCTCCCCCCTGAAATATATAAATCTTTTTAAAAAATAAAATGCCGTTGTAAACCTCAAGTGTATACACAATGAAACTGAATAACGGATGAGAGGAGATTGGACCGTTGGAGATACAGCAAAGAACATTTACTACATAGAGCTATGTCTGTGAGAAAAGAGTGTATTAGTAGTGAATTGGGACTCAGTAAATTTAATTTACACTAATGGTTTATAATGCATAAGATTGTTTCACTCCATTAAAAATCATTTTGAAGTGTTTAAACTTCATTATTATATTTTCATTGGAATACACTAATATTTACATACTCATATAGAAACTTAAAAGTTACCTTAAATTCCACCATCTGGAGAGAACTAGTTAAGTGCATGCGTGTATGTGTGTGTTCTGTAAACTTTAAAGATAACGTTTTGATATACATCCTTTCATACTTTTTTCTACACATCCATAATGATTTGAGGAGAGTTAAGGAGGAGGCCATATGGCTAACAAAGAGAACAGTGTTTAACGCAGAGAAAACAGTAAGCGCAAAAGCCCTAAATTGGGAACATGCCTAGCATGTTCTAGGAACGGTGAGGTATGGAATGTAGCGGGAGTGGACCGGTGAAAAGAAAATGCAAACCAAAAAAAAAGGTAGCTAGTTAGTCGGCTGAAGGTCGTGATGGTAGCTTCCATCAGAATGATGGCAGTGGAATTAGGAAAAGGATGATATATTTGGGGAGAGATAGCTTGATGTATTTTGAAATGATAGACAACAAGTTTTATGGGTGAATTCAAAATGAGGCATGCTGAAAGAGAGTAGCCAAGTGTGACTCCAAGGTTTGGGTGTGGATCTTCAGAAGCCTGGAGCTGCTGTCTGCTAAGTTTGGAAAGAATACAAGGGAAGCAGGTTTGGTCGGGATTGGGGCGATATCAGGGCTGTCATAGTGAACATGTTAAGCTTGAGAGGTATAGTACCATTCCAGGTGGAGACACAGAACATGCATGTGTTAACCTAGAGTTCAGGGGAGAAATTAGGTCTCAGATAGAAATTTGGGAGCCATCAACACATAGATGGTTTTTAAGTTATCAGAAAAGGTCACCAAGGGAGTGTAAGCAGAAAAAGTTTCAAGGTCTGAGGCATGGGGCACTTGAAACTCTGAGAGTTTGGAGACGTGCTGCAGAGCGAGCCAAGGAGGCTGAGAGGAAGTGGTTGGGACTTTGGGGGAAAATTGAGAAAGCCTGTGATGGAAGGATTCTAAGGAGGGAGTGACAAAGCACGTTAAATGCTGTCTGTCGTTCAGATTGTCCAACTGAGAACGGACCAATGGATTCAGCAAGGTGCAGGTCATTCGCTGCCATCCCATTCTGGTAGGAAATTCCTTTTTCAAGTACCTCCTCATTCTCAGCTAATGACCTGCTACTTATTTCAATGTGAAAACAGAAACAGAAGAGGATTTAGGCAATCCCATCTGTGTCTTAGCCCAGAGGGTACCCTCTCTCCTGTTACGTGGAGAGACTCTTTGTGCTCTTAACTGTGGCCAACATGTCTACTTGTTCAAGAGCCCATCCCTTCCTGACAACCCAGGAACATCATGTCAGCAGTACTTGTTTCCAGCATTTTTGTTTTCTCCATATTTTAGTATTCTCAGCATACAAATGTCTGGAAATAAATTTGTCAGGTGAATATGTCCTTTTTTAAATGAAATGGTTCAATAATTATCACTGTTTGTGTTTATTCATTAAATCTTGGATCCTCAGTTATTCTTTTAGTCTCAGAATCCATCTGTGTTGAGGTTTAACATGCTTTTAAACATGGCAAAAGGTACTGTCCTATTTCTGAGTTAGGTCTAAGTATATATACATAACTACAAGTATAGAACACTAGTTTGCAAATTATCACAACTGTCTGGTGATTGACCAAGATTTTGACGGCATGGAGCTAGAGCAGAAGAGCACCATAATTTTCTAGTTTGGGGAAAAGCTGCCATAAAGAGTTATCTCTAATTCCACTGTAAGTTGCACCTGGAGTGGCCTGATCCTCTGTTACGCAATTCCTTCAGGCGAAGCATCTTGGAGATATTTTATGAGGGCAAAGAGTCTATTTGCAGTTGTAGGCACTGGGCTGGGTAGTAGAGTTAAAACAGTGGTATCAGTTTTTTTCCTCAGGTTTAAGTTCATGAAGGGGTATCAACATGCAAACAACTCATTACAGGGCAGTGCGACGACTACTTTAATTTTTTATTTTTTTAAAGATTTTATTTCAGAGAGAGCAGGCGTGTGAGCACAAGCAAGGGGAGGGGCAGGCAGAGGGAGAGGGAGAAACAGGCTCCTTGCTGAGCAGAGAGCCTTGGGATCATGACCTGAACTGAAGGCAGATGCTTAACTGACTGAGCCACCCAGGTGCCCATGACCAAAAGAACACTTACAGGTAGGAGGTGAGGCAGATGGTGAAGGGGCCAACAAAAAGAAATTAGGGAAAACCTGAGGCCACATGGATGTAAAGACCCATGGTTGTATTTCTGGACAACACAGTGAAGAAACAGAAGCAGAAGTTAGAGAAACGGGCAGCACCTGGGTAGCTCAGTCAGTTGGGCGTCCAACTCTTGATTTTGACTTGGGTCATGATCTTGGGCTCTCGAGATGGAGTCCCATGTCAGGCTCCATACCCCTCACAGAGGCTGCTTAAGGAGTCTCTCTCTTCCTCTGCTTCCCCGCCCCCCCTTCCCTGCTCACACTCTCTTTCTCTGTAGATTAATGAATAAAATCTTTAAAAAAGAGAGAAATGGGAAACTAAAATCAACATTCCAGCTTCATAGAAAAAAATGAAAACCAATTTAAAGGTAGAGATAGAACATATTGACCTCAGAGATCACAAAAAAGTTCATCTTTTAAAACCTTGATTACCCTGCATAAAGCATTGTGTGCGAAGTAATCTAAGGAATCCCTTAGAGAATACTTGTTTACCAGAAGGAAATGAAGGTCAAAGGATAAGGGGCCAACCCAAACAAGAAGGGAAGCAGACACGACATTCTACTGAGAGGACAGAGAAAGAAAAGCAGACCTTTTCAGCCTTCTCCTGGTCAGATTTCCAAGGTAAAAGTTTTTCAGTTTTAAGATTACGGTTGCTTCTGGCAGTTGCTTGAGCTAAAACTGACTTGTCTGCATGAGGTCCCAACAACATCTTTAAATGTGAAAGAAATTAGTCAATAACCACAGTATTTAATCCACATAATGTCAAACAATCAAGTCCTTCACTGAATTGAGAGAATGTTTTGGCATCCACCATCCATCCCATCTACAGCCACCCCAAGAATTGATTTTGAATCAAAGGTACTTTCGGCAGATCGTGAAATTGTGAACTACATTTAGTATTCTAAGCTGCCAGAATGTAATTTGCTGAGGATCTAGTTTCTAGAGCTCTTACAAGGGACACGGCCAGCCTTGGCAGCCACGTGAAGTCGGCTGCTTGCCTAGAGTGCCCAAGGCTTTACCTTTCTCTGCCTATTTATTTCTTCCTTGGCTTCTGTCTCCTCTGTCAAAACATTTTTTTTTCTTCCCCAGAGAGGACCTCATGTCAGCCAATTATATTTTAATTTGATTTCAGATTAGTATGTTCTTTATCACAGGGTTACTTTGCATGTTGAGTCTGAACATAAATGCTCTTAAGAGAATTTCAGGAATCAGCAAGTAGGCAAACTTTGTCCAGTGAGAGAAGAAGATACTTCCCAGTGTCTCCAAAGCTGTGCACCCCATAGATTCCAAATCTAGCTGAATTTAGGAAGCTGCCAGTTAAAGAAGTCTCAAACATGGAATTATTATTCTTTAGCAATGGTGACACCTGTTATTGGTCACCTGCCCCGAATCCATTTTTCATTTTCTTGGTAACAGCACCCAGTTTTTTCCTTAAAGGGTTGTTACTCCCTCCCTCTGTCTCTGTGGTTTGTGTAAGGTTAACTCCAACCCTGGCTCCCAAAATGAGCCTATGATTCCATCCTAATGAATTTGAGTGTCAAATTTCCCTAGACTCGGCAATTAATTCATCATTAGGCAAACAGGGAGAGTCAGAAATGCAGAAGCACATCGACAACGTCCAGAGCAGGGCAAGGCAGAGACCGTGAAACTCGGGGCTTTGGGACCTTGCCTGGGATTATAGAGGGAAGGAAGGTGACTATTTTCCTGAGTTACTGAGTGGAGCACATGTTAGAAGGAATTACTTGCTATTAAGAGGAGCAGCATGTTCCAAGGTAAAGCCAGGAAAAGAAAGTGGAGACAAGAAATAAGAGAAAGTGTTTGCAAATCCTCATCATCTCATTTGAGCCACTCGTCTTTTCAGTTAATGTGCATGAGTACTTTTTAGTCAGTTTTAGCTATGTTATTTACAACTAAATAAAGCATCAAGGTATTCCAATTTCTGTCTCTTTCATTGGACTTCTGGAAGCCCTGAATGATGTTACAACTGCAGTGAGGACTCCAGTTTGAAGGATGCCGGACTGTCGCGCTGACTCCCTTGCTATCTTAAAACTTCTTCCCTCTGATCCCCAAAGCCTGATTTATTTTCAGTGATTATTTAACACACATTTACACAGTCATTATTATTATCCCAACTACTTTACAAATGTTAACAGTTAATTTGTTGAACAGTCCCGTGTGGTACTTTCTCTTTTCTGCCTAGTTTTGTAGATGAAGACATTTGGCCAAGATTACAAAGCTGGGGTCAGGTTGGGAGCAAGGATGCCACCAGTGAGAGCACCTAATGCCTTCTAAAGCACTTACATCCGTGTTCTTCAACCCTGCCTCCACATGAGCCTCTAGGGAGTTGTAAAAAAATAATAATATTATTATTATTTCCCAGGGCTCAGTCCACAGATTCTGGTTTAATTGGTCTGGATTGGGACCTAGATATCAGTCTTTTTAAAAGCTTTATGAGGGGGTGGCACTTCAGTCAGTTAAGCATCTGCCTTCAGCTTGGGTCAGATCCCAATTTCCTGGGATGGAGCCCTGCATCGGGCTCCCTGCTCAGCAGGGAGTCTGCATCTCCCTCTCTCTTCTGATCCTCCTGCTGTGCTCTCCCTCTTGCTCTCTCTCAAATTTAAAAAAAAAAAAAAAAAAAAAAAAGGCTTTATAGGTGGTTCCACTATGCAATTCTTACCAAACCACCTATTTAAAAAAATTAACAATTACCTAGTCCTGGGCTCTGAGCATCCAAGAAGGAAGGAACTCCAAAGCCTCATTAGTTTCTATATTCTCACTACAAAACAATACTTTTAAAGATTTATTAAGACAATCCATGGTGACACATAATATGTTTAAGTTATAGATGATATTTGCTAAGATTGGATTTGCTAAGATGGACTAGGGTTCATGAAACGATGAATGTAACCAATGCGTGATATGGATGGCAGCAAAAGCATAGGTATTTAGATTTAAATAATTACAAATGACCCAATTTTAGCTTCTTGTTCATGCTAAACTGATAGTAAAATGGGAATTTTTCCATGCAAGGTTTGTTTCTGGCCCATTTTATAAATTTAATAGAAGTAAAATACTGTTCATTTGCATATTTTCTGTCTCCGAAGGAATATAGACTATTTCAAACCTGATCCTCTCCTTTGTATCTTAACTTTAAAATGAGGAAAGAAATATATCTAACTTTATTTTTCACTTCCTACTCCCTCATTACCAACCTCCATCTCTGAACCTCTGTCTAGTTTTAAGGGGTCACAGATCCATTAAGCTTTCAGAGACATGTATGGGTAAAAGGTAGGAATAAACTTGTAAAGACCTCTCAAAAACAATGGAGAAAATATTTTTCTTTTAAATATCTCTGGGTGCATTGCTTCTAATGAATTAATGTCCTTCATAGCTTCGACTATTTGTGTAGCATATTTAATATTTTCTAATCCTTCCTCCATTCACCCTTCAGATTTCTTTAAATGTTACCCTTCCAGTTCAGTGTAATTTCAGAGATCTATGTGTACAAGGTAGATTATAAGTACATAGGCCTGCTTGATTTCTAATTTCTCTTTCTTTGGGGGAAATAAGAAGCTGTTTTCCTGACATAGAAGAGTAGCACTTAAGGCTTTTTAAATAATAAGTATTCATGTAAGATCAGCAACTATATTCATATTCCAGATAAATATGCTAGCGTCTAAATGTTTCAGTTTTTTTATTGTGTGTTCTTAAATGAGTTTTTTTCCTAAATAGAACCAACAAATTCTTGTAAATTTTTGCTAAGTTTACCACACTTTAATATACCCTGCCATCCTTATCCATTCCTCATGCTTTTCATAAATCACTTAGCCTTTTTAAAAAAAATATTTTGTGGGGCGCCTGGGTGGCACAGCGGTTAAGCATCTGCCTTCGGCTCAGGGCGTGATCCCGGCGTTATGGGATCGAGCCCCACATCAGGCTCCTCTGCTATGAGCCTGCTTCTTCCTCTCCCACTCCCCCTGCTTGTGTTCCCTCTCTCGCTGGCTGTCTCTATCTCTGTCAAATAAATAAATAAAAATCTTAAAAAAATATATAAAAATTAAAAAAAGTTTGTTTATTAATTTGAGAGAGAGAGAGAGAGAGCCCAGCGTTGGGGAGGGGCAGAGGAAGAGAGAGAAGCAGGCTCCCCACTGAGCAGGGAGTTCAATGTGGGGCTCAATCTCAGGACGCTGAGATCATGACCTGAGCTGAAGGCAAATGCTTAAATGACTGAGCCACCCAGGCGCCCAATCATTTTGCCTTTAAATAAACACATTTCAACACATAGGAAAACATTGAGTTATTGAATAAATTAGTGAACATAAAAAAAATCTTTCCATGTTCTCATTGTTGACCGTAAAAATATATATGCTTTATTAGTTATTCCCTAATTACAGAAAGTTCATCAGGGAAGGTAAGTGACATTCACTCCTTTAAAATAGCAATATGTAAATATAGAATTATTACTTGAGACTTACAACTCATCAGGGGGAATAAACTGAGTTGTCTTCAGGTGGTCTAAATCATTTCAAGACTTTGTGGATATTTTTGACTTGTTGAAGACCGCAAGTATATATTAAAACATACTTTTTAATAAAAGGAAACAGAAAAACTATATTCTTATTTACTGAAGGATATTGCAGTATAACAAGTAGCATTTGGGAATCTCTTTGACACAGCACCGGAATCTGAATGAGTTGCTTGGTTGATTGTCGAGGCTTTTGTTGTTCATGTGTGATGAGAGAGAATTTAGAAACTAGTGGTGTCCAATGATTTTCTGATTTATACCACCGGGGGGCACATTCAACAATTAGACTGCCCTTGACCAACCTGTGTGTCTATTCCATAATGACTCACTTCTTCTGCTTCCTTTAAAGAGGTAAAAATTACTCTTTTTTTTTAACTTCAGAAATTCCTAGTATTTCTATTGACCATCCTAGCAGCCCATTCATTTCTTTCTGAGACTCCCTTTCCTGAGTTTACAAGGCCAATTGGATCTTGGATTTGTATCCTATATGTGGTAATAAATACAAAGAATGTTAATAATTCTGAAAACATAACAAGGTGGGAAATGCATCTTCCTAAACATTCTTTATTGAGTGGGCTAACCAGTCCCAGATTAAACTGTAAAACAGATGAAATATGCCATGGTCTCCTTAAAAGAAGCAACTCTTTTCCAGGCTCCTGTGTGGTTCAATAAACATGTATTGAGTTTTTACTGTGCAAGGCACTGTACTAAGTGGTTAGCAGGCAAAGATGGATGAGTCATTGTCATCACAGCCTGTTCCTCTGTAAACCCAGAGTTTTTCTCTAAGTAGAGTCTCTAAATAAGGTGACCGTATGCCCTGGTTTTTTCCAAACTATCCCTTTTTACTTCTTTTGTAAAAATATTTATAACTGCCCACTTTACTCTCAAGGAATCTGGTTTGATTTGTATGCATATGTATATATTTCCTTTTCTTTCATGATGTCAGTCACCATCACAAAGAAAATCATGCTGATGTTAAAAAGGACTTAATATAGGACTCTTTCTTAGTAGGTATTGACTTGTGTCCACCAGTGGCTTCATGAGTTTTTAAGAATTTGTTTTTTTATTTTGAAGTTATTCATACATAAAAAATTTTGCGAAAATAGTCTAAAATGTTCATGTTTATCCTTCAACTAGACCCCTCAAATGTTAATACTTCATAGAACTGCAGCAAAATGATAGCAGGAAATTAGTATTGATACAATACACTTTTCTAATGACAGACCTTATTCAAACTTTGTTAAATGCCCCACTGATATTCTTTTTCTAGTCCAGGATCCAATAAAAGTCCCTTATTGCATTTAGACAATTTCTCTATGGTCTCCCTTCACTCTGGAAAAGCTGTTCAGTCTTTCCTGTCTTACAAGAAAGGTACTTAGAGGTCCTTCACACTTTTGAAGAATATTGGCGAAATTACATCATAGAACATCCTTCAGTTTCAGTTTATGTGAATTTTTTTTTCATGATTACGTAGGGTCATGGATTTTTAGCTATATCATAGAAGTGATATAGAAAGCTCATTACTTCATATTAGGCAATAGTCACAGGACTTCTTAAATGATACTAACTGCAAAGGCAAATCTTCACTTTTCTATTTTGCAGTGATAGTCCTACCTACATGTTAGCTATTTTAAACCTTATGTAATAAAGTCATTTATAATATTGTTACTTCTTTCTCTCACTTTCGTAAATCAAAGATTTGTACTGCTGTCCTAGGAGGAGTTTGACTATGAGGACAGTTGATTCACTTACGATTCTATTTACCTGCATCAACCAGAGTGGTCAGCTCTGATGTTGAAAAACTTTACATGATCTACTTTATCTAAAAATTGCAATTGAAAAGGGCACATCCTTCATCTAGCCCTCAATACCTATGTGACACTGATGAGTCAATGAAGTGTTTTTTAAGTATTAGTAGAAAATGTATTGAGCATTTGGTTCTGCCTGGGGTAAATGGAAGTGGAGATTTTTTCCTAGAATTCAATAATATAGCTAAGTAGTAAACATTGCTGTCCTCAAAAAAAAAAAAAAAGTACTATTCTTCACTTAAGGATTTACCCATAAAAGTCCTACTTTTTAGGGTATCCAATTCTTTATGTATATAATGTCTGATTCATTGGATTTGTTTGTATCTTGGAAAAGATTAGGAAAGACATATTATCTGCAACTTCCCATTTGCTGACGCAGCAAGGATTAATTTAGTATAGCTGCTACACAGTAAATTACTCTCAGTGCTCAACCACAAAATTATATATTCAGTTGTTGGGGTGAGCTTTTTTTTCCCCCTTCTAAAAGAGCTGTAGCTATTCATTCACAAAATGTGAGAATTTACAAATGCCATTTAAATAGCTTCAGTTTGTGAAGTTTTAAAGAGGAAAATGAACAAACATCTTTCATCCAAAGGTTCATAGAAAACCACTACAATGAACAAACAGTATTTGTGAAGCTGTGTTTTTTATTGACGCATAGCTCTGAAAGAAAATATACTTTGTTTCCTAAAAAAAAGTGCAATGAAAAATTCTACTTCATATATTTTTATAATAGAGTTGCCTCGGTATTATTCAGTCTCCATTTATTGTAAATTAAAAGGGCATGGTGTGCATGTGTGTGAAGTTTACGAGGAGACAGATTATTCTGTGTGATCATGTAGTCTGTATGGTACTGTGGTTCCCCATGCATGCTTAGGATGTGGACTGGAACAAAAAAAGAGAAATTTGCTCACACGCTGCCTGAAGACAGTGTTAAGCCTCTTGTAAAATACAAATGTTAAAAATTTTAAAATAAATTTGAAAGCATTTTTTTAGATTTTACCAAAATGCAAATAGACAATACTCTTTATCGTTCAACTGAATCTGTACCAAAAGGAACATTAAAGTTGGGGCCATATGTTCACGGCATGGGATAATCAGATAAGAATAAAGTAGTAGGAGGTTCTGGTTTGTCAGAACTTAATTATATGTTCTTATGAGTCCCGAGATGAAGAATTTCCTTTCCACATTTTATAATATTTTTTCATTAACTGCAAATCAGATTATTTTAGAGACTTATTTAAAATTGTCGCATGATCCTGTAGACACAGCATGAGGATGCAGTTATAAACTGACGTGGCCAGCAGCGAAGGGTATTACGGGACACACATATTTCCGCTTACATTGTGTTAAACATTGCCTCTTTGGTTTCCACTCTCCACACCGTTTAAAATTAGCACACAAAAAATAATCGTGAAAACGTCATAGGTGATTTAAATTTTCTCTCATCTGCTGAAATCTAGTAATACCACTTTAGAAGTTTAGGAGGAGATTAAACAAGATGTATATGAAACCATCTCCCACTTGGCTTCATACATGCTAGAAGTTTCTTTTTTAGCTGCAGTAGACCCAATAATAGTTGATCTTCATTGTCTGCTAATAATTTCACTGGATCCAAACTCACATTTCACTAACAGTCTGGAATATCTTTGCCCTTTATCATTTGAGCTATTTTTTTTCTTGTTTATTAGAGAGCTGCAGAAACTGTTCTTCACAAATCATTATTTCTGATGCCATTCTCTGAGGTGTGAGCATCTGCTCGCTGCTAACAGAGGGTGCAGCTGTTGTTCCGAGACCGGCTGTGTTGCGTTGCCAAGCAACTGCTGCAAGCCAAATCCCGGGGCAGGTTGCTCACCCAGGCGCACCTGCCGGTCGACCCAGCTATTTATTTAATTAAAAATCTGTTCCCGCACACCAGCGTGGCCGGAAAGGCAACAGCAGCAATCGATTACAACTATATTAAATGACCTACCCATATTGTTTCATTGACTTCTTCGGAGCAAACCAAAAGTGTCTCTGGCCACCCCCACTTACTCTTAATGACTTTGCAAAAAGTGTGTAAGAGAAAAGTATAGACGGATTCTATCTGCATGACAGGGAAACGGAAACCAATTTGTCAGGCACAGCGTTGCATGTAATAAAATGTGCCAAAAATAAAATGTTTCATCGACAGGAAAGCTGCTAACAAGACAATACTGCATTTTTTATGTGCAGCAGGACAAAAAGGATTTAGAGGAGGTATTTACTATTAATTGGGAATTTCAGAAGTCAATGTTTTCCTAGGCCCAATTGCTTTCTTTTCTCCTTTCGATTAAAAAAAAAATTACCACTTCAGGTGCATTAGAGCTCACTCTTCTACTGGTTTTCTATTCCCATTCTCCTCATTTTCAAAACGGACAGAAGCTCTTTTATGTCAACCACATGATATTAGAAATAAAACTGTCAAGAATTAATACCAGCCACTGAAATGGCTTTTAAAAACCAGGGGGAGTCTCAGCAATGCTTATATACGTGTGAACTGCACTCTTATTCCAGCGCCCTGTTCCTCTTAAGAACAACTAGATCTAATAAGGATTTCAAGGGACAAAAAAATTTAAGCTCTTGATTGTGATTGCAGGACAATTTTTTTTTTAAATATGGGTGAGGTGAAGACTTTCAAGTGGGACTCTAATAACTGAAGTAATTCTAATTTTTATGGCATCTTTTAAAATCAAGACAGGTCTTTATTAAGAATTCAGTGTTTGTTATGTCAGCAAGAGCAGCATAAATGATTATTAAATAGTCTAGAATTCTCTTTGACTGATGTATAAATTATCTGTATAAAGGAAGCTTGTTCTTAGAAAAGGGTCTGGGTAAAATACAAATACTTTAATATTAATGGGAGCTTTTAAAGAATATAAGAAAGTGGGTCTTTTTAAAAATATTATGTGTTTGATTAAATTCAGAATTTTTTAAAGTTGAAATTGAGATAAAAAGATAAAAAATTCTGCCATCATATTAGCGTTCTCCTGGTTTGATGCATTTTATAACTCTGTTTAGATAAATATAACTCATTTCCGTTGTCACTATCTGTTGCTTGCCCATTCTACATTTATATTTGTATGCTCATTGTTGACATAGAGGTTATGTTTATTGTGTAGACAATGCTTAACCTTACTAAGTATCTCATATCCATAAAGCCCTGCTATTTCACGATATCTACTTCCAATGGAAATATCAAAGAATTATTTCTATGATAATCTCTATGAACTTACCTGGTTTAAGCTTCATTTTATTTCTACAGAGTTGCACCAACCACATGCCTACTTTTGTGGACGCTAGCATCAACCACTCATACACGATTTTCCATACTTTGCCTACTTACAGTAATTTTTGCTTTCGTTCTCTTTTCCTTTCCTTTTGGTGAAGTAATACCTACACTGAATCTTCTACTAGGGGGAATTTGAAGGTCCAAAAGTCATTTTAAATCTAGAACTGTTAAAACTTCTTTTAGTACAGGTTGGTGACTCTTAACAGTATAAAGAAGCAGTATTTAATTAGATATTTTCTTTCTTTTTTCAAGCTGAACAGACTATCATAGGACCGTAACTGAGTTTCGACAATAAATGTATGTAAAAATGTTGTTCTCATACAACACTCCCAAACAGTAGTTGGTTTTGTTTTTGTTTTGCTTCAGCACACTCAGTCAGAACCTGCCCATTCTTCAAAGTCTGGCTGAATATCATCTCCTTTGTCAAGGCACATTTTTTTTCAAGTTTGTTGTAATTTTTTCCCCTCTATCCAATATTTAACATTTATGTTTATGTGTCTTGAGTCCTTGAAGTATTGATTGAAAATTATAGTGTACATTTATCCATTCAACCAGTTTTAAGCCAGGGATTGTGCTGAAAATAAAAAGATAAATTTCTTCAAGACTGTAACAGCAGTTATTTACTAATTGGAGGAGCAGAGAATAGAGATCACAAGAAAAACTGTGAGGAAATAATATTTTGGTGTCTGGAAGTTGTTCTGTGCTAATGATGGTATTTCCAAAAACTATTTCTATGAAACAGTTCCTTCTTGGTGATAAAAAAAAAAAAATAAGTGCATCAAACTCAAAATCCCCAAACCTGAACACTAAATTGCTTGCTAAACCCACTCCTCTGTGCTCAGTAAAAATATCACCTTTATACACCTAGATGCTGATCCCAGAAAATCTGGAATTCTTTCTTACCACTTTTAACCCACAGATAATATTTATTGAAAAAAAAATGTACGGCCTCTCTTTAACATCTCCTGTTTAAATTGATCACTTCCAAATAATTACAATAATCCCCTAGCAGTCTCCCCTTCTCCAGTCTCAACCTTGATCATGGACTCTGCATTGTTGCTGAGCAGATCTTTCTGAAACACACATCTGGGGAAGTTGCTTGCCTGTTTAAACTTCCACTGGTTTCTTATTGACTACATAGCAAGTCTGCAGTCCTTACCATAGCACACGTGAACTTTCAAGAACTGGTCTTCATTTTAAATGTCCAACTCACAATGACTTCTTCTGTGAAGTTTGACTCCATTCTTCTTGACATAATTTCGCATTCCCTCCTTTGTCCCTCAGACTTCTTTATACTCCTTTCCCAACACCTCCCACAATTTATTAGTCTCAAGAGAGCTCTCTAAATAACCTGTCAACTGCAGGGAATATTGTTACCAGTCCAACACTGCGGCAGCTTCATTCTCTTCACTTCTTGTCTTTTCAGACACCTCACCTCAGACTGCATGCTCCTAACCAGAGTAGTTCAAGAGACATGAAGTCTTGTAATAAAATGATGAAATAAGTATGTTTTTATATGAAGGGGTAGAAGTTGTAAACAGTGGTCCTTGATAAGAATGTTTTGATTACTCTCAGGGTATAAGACAATACTTCTCAGACTCATAATATTACCAGAATATTGGAAAGCTATTTTTTTAAAGATTTTATTTATTCATTTAAGAGAGGGAGGTAGGGAGAGGGAGCGCAAGCGGGGGTAGGGACAGAGGGACAAGCAGACTCCCAGCTGAGCAGAGAGCCCGACAAGGTCCGTCAATCCCAGGACCCTGAGATAATTACCTGAGGTAAAGTCAGATGCTTAACCTGCTGAGCCACCCAGTGTCTGGAAAGAAAGCTATTTTAAAAATAAAGGTTCCATAGCGCCAATATGTACCTGCTGAATTAGAATTAAGGAAGCTTCCCCAGTGATTATAACAATCAGCCATGTTTAGACATCTTTGAAGGAAAAGACCATTATAGAATAAGGATTAATAGTTTGTAAAGGTGTAGAGATTTGCCTTCTAATCTCCTATTTCCACGTTCTGGAGACTGGCATACATACAAATGAATACAAAAGGCAGCCTGTGTAACCTTGGGCTAGACAGATATGGACACTCCATTAACAGAATTTATAAAACCTGCATTAACAGGGGAGTAGTCTTTCCAGTGTGAAGAGTATAATTTAATTTTTTTGTATTGAAGAATAAGTGACATACAAGATTGTCTTAGTTTCAGGTGAAAAACAGGGATTTGATGTTTATATGCGTTATAAATTGATCACCACAATAAGCCTAGCTACCCTCTGTCACTATACTAAGTTGTTAGAATTATGTCTTATTTATTTTGTAACTGAAATTTTGTACCTCATACTCTTCCTCACCCACTTTGACCATCCCACTGCCACCCCTACCCTCTGGCAACCATCTGTTTGTTCTCTGTATCTATGAATCTATTTGTATTGTTCATTTGTGTTTTAAATTCCACATATTGGTGAAATCATATTATGTATGTCTTTCTCTGTCTGACTTCATTTAGTATAATACCCTGTAAGTCCATCCTTGTTGAAATGGCAGATTTCATTCTTACGGCTGAGTAATATTCCTCTCTCTCTCTCTCTCTTTCTCTCTCTCTCTCTCTCTGTGTGTGTGTGTATTACATCTTTTTTATCCATTCATGTATTGATGAGCATTTAGATTGCTTCCATATCTTGGCTATGGTAAGAAATACTGTGATTAGCAGAGGTGCATATGTCTTTTCAAATCCATGTTTTTATTTTCCTTGGTAAATACCTAGACATAGAATTGCTGGATCATATGCTAGATCTATTTTGTATTTTTTGAGGAATCTCCATACTGTTTTCCACAGGGCTTGCACCAATTTACAATCCCATCAGCAGTCACAGGGGTTCCTTTTTCTCTACGTCCTCCCCAACACCCTTCTTATTTGTCTTTTTGATAATAGCTGTTCTGACAGGTGTGAGGTCATACCTTATCATGGTTTTCATTTGCAATTCTCTGATGATTAGTGATGTTGAGCTTCTTTTCAGGTGCTTGTTGGCCATCTGTATATCACCTGTGGAAGAAAATCTGTTCAGGTCCTCTGCCCATTTTTAATCAGATTATTTTTGATATTGAGTTTTATGAATTCTTTATATATTTTGGATGCCAACCCCTATTGAATATATTATTTGTGAATATCTTCTCCCACTGAGTAGATTGCCTTTTTGTTTTTTTGGTCATTTCCTTTGCTATGTAAAACCTTTTTATTTTTATGTAATCCCAATAGTTAATTTTTGCTTTTGCTATTCTTCCCTGAGAAGATAAATCCAAAAAAATTAATAAGATTGATGTCAAAGAGCTTATTACCTATGCTTTCTCCTAGGAATTTTATGATTTCAGGCCTTAGATTTAAGTCTTTAACCCATTTTTAGTTTATTTTTGTATATGGTGTTAGAAAGTGGTCTTGTTTCACTCATGTCCATGTAGCTGTCCAGTTTTCCCAGCACTACTGAAGAGACTTTTTTCCATTGTATATTCTTGTCTCCTTTGTCATAGATTAATTAACCATATGAACATAGATTTATTTCTGGGCTCTTTATTCTGTTGATACATGTGTCTGCTTTTGTGCCAGCACCATTCTGTTTGGGATGTGATTGCTTTGTAGTATAGTTTGAACTCTGGGATCGTGATACCTCCAGCTTTGTTTTTTTCTCAAGATTGCTTTGGCTACTCAGGGTCTCTTGTGAGTCCATATAAATTTTAGGAATATTTGTTCTAGTTCTGTGAAAAATGTCATTGGTATTTTTATAGTGATAGCACTGAATCTGTAGATTGCTTTAGGTAGTACAGACAGTTTAACAATATTCTTCTAATCCATGAGCATAGTATATCTTTCCATTTATTTGTGTCATCTTCACTTTCTTTATCAATGTTTTATAGTTTTCAGAGTGCAGAATCTTTTACCATCTTGTTTAAATTTATTCCTAGGTATTGTATTCTTTGGATGTTATTGTAAATAAGATTGTTTTCTTAACTTCTTTTTTTGGTAGTTCATTATTAGTGTAAAAAAAACACGAGATTTCTGTATATTGGTTTTGTATCATACAACTTTACTGAATTAATTTGTTCTAATAGTTTTTGGTGGAGACTGCTAACCTGAAACTAAAAAGTAGCCATGAGAGGCAAGCAGATATTTATTTTGAATCAGTGAATTACCCTTCGGGGTGTACAGATTCAAGTAGAAACCCAAATAGTGTCCTGCTTCTGTGATGAAAGCAAGGGATTTTTATGTGAAAAGAAAAGTGACAAACAAACTGAGGGCTTCAGAGGGGACGGGGGTGGGGGAATGGGATAGGCCGGTGACGCGTAGTAAGGAGGGCACATATTGCATGGTGCACTGGGTGTTATACACAACTAATCAATCATCGAACTTTACATCAAAAACCAGGGATGTACTGTATGTTGACTAACATAATAAAAAATATGATTATTAAAAAAAGTGGGCAATTACATAAGTTGAAGAAAAGGAAGGGGAAAAAATTGGTTTTCTGTGGGTGTTAACAAGCTAAACTCTTGTGAGTTATGCATTGATTGACTTTTGATTCTATCTTCAGGAAGTCCACAACCATCAGTCTTGTAATCAGGACATCTGTGGCTATTCTGGGTCTATTTTCAAATGGTTCCAGTCATGTCAGTTCTTTACATTTCACTCATTTGATCCCAATCTCTAAAAGTATCACTGATCAACCATTAGAAGGCACCATTGATCAGTCATTGGAAAGCATTGTTGTTAGACTATTAGAAAGCTGTGCCTGTCAGCAATCAAACATTATTGATCCCTCATTGCCAGGAAGGCTCATTCCTGGTATGTCCTGAAGGAAGGAAAATTATTTCCCCAAGAGCCATAGGCCACATATGAGCAACAAGAGTGCCAGAGCAGAGAAAGGCTTTACTGTCAAGTTCCTTTAAGGCCACATGTCTTCTTCAATTTCTGGAGCTTCCTCCTATGATGTCTCATAAGCCTTAGAAATCATTTCAAAATGCTGAGTGACCATTATTTGGGTGATTTCTTTATAACATTCAGCTATACAAAGGAGACCAAATTTTACAATGACAAAAAATTTGAATAATAATAAAATGCTGAGTCCAAATTGGAAGAACTTGCATCAGGAAGCAATTCCTGAGGGTAGCCACTAAAAACGATCAAGGAACCATACAGTATCAGCGGGCACTGCATTTAAACATCAGGTTTGTGCCTGGGTTTTATCTAGTTTGGTTTCTACTTTGCCAAAAGTGTTTAACCAAGTACAGCAAGAGGTGTTTATCACAGATCAAACCCCACCCTCTTCAGCTAGGAGGTAATGAAAAACAATTCTATTACCTAATACTACTCTTAGAAGGAAATCCAGAAATCTTTCCTGGGCAGCTATTGCTTTAGCAAGAGTAGCAATATCCCCCAGGCTTTTAGAGCAAGACACCTAAACAAAATGGAGTTAAGTAATATGCCTGACAGAGAATTTAAAGTAGTAGTCATGAAGATACTCACTAGACTTGACAAAAGAGTAGAGGACTTCACTGATACAATCAACAAAGAGATAAAAAACATAAACCAGAACCAGTCAGAGATGAAGAACTCAATAAATGAAATTTAAAATACACTAGATGAAATAAATAGTAGAGAGAGGAAACAGATCAGTGACCTTGAAGACAGAGTAATGGAAAGGAATCAAGATGAACAGGAGAGAGGGGGAGAAAATGAAAGTAGATTTAGGGAAATGAGCAACACCATCAAGCATGAAACATTCACATTGTAGGGGTCCCAGAGGGAGAAGAGAAAATAAAGGGGCATAAAATTTATTTGAGGAAATAGTAGATGAAAACTTCCCAAATCTGGAGAAGGAGACAGAAATCCACATCTAGGAGGTACATAGAGCCCCCAACAAAAGCAATCCAAAGAGGTTCACATCAAGTTACATAGTAATTAAAATGTCAAAAAGTAATGATAAGGAGAGAATTTTAGAAGCAGCAAAAACCAAACCAAAACAAAACAAAAGCACAAAATAAGCCAAACCCAGTAACATACAAGGGAAACCTCATAAGGCTATTTTTCAGCAGAAATTTTGGAGGTAGAAGGCAGAGGCATGACATACTCAAAAGTGCTGAAAGAAAAAAACCTGAAACGGAGAATTCTATCCAGCAAGACTATCATTCAGAATAGAAGAAGAAGAGAGAGTTTCCCAGAGAAACAAAAGTTAAAGGAATTCATCACCACAAAACCAGCTGTACAAGAAATGTTAGAGGGAACTCTCTCAGTGGAAATGAAAGACTGTAAGTAGGAGAAAGAAATGTAGGAAACACAACAGCAGTGAAAATAAATATATCTATAAAAATTCTATAAAAATCAGTCAAGAGAGTCACAAAATAAAAGTATGTAAATAATATACCATATACCTAAAACATGGGGTGGGGGACAGGAGAAAAGAGTGAGTTCAAAGTTAAGTGACCATCAACTTAACATAGACTGCATTATGCAGGAGATGTTATATACAGACATAATGGTAGCCACAAATCAAAAGCGAGTAATAGGTAGGCAAAAAACAAAACAAAACACAAAACAAGGAATCCAAGTATATTACCAAAGAAAGCCAGAAAACCATGAGAGAAAAGAGCAAGAGAATCAAAGAACAGAGAACAACTACAGAAATAACCATAAAACAAGTAACAAAATGGCAATAAGGATATACCTAGCAATATTGAATGTTAATGGACTAAGTCCTCCAGTCAAAAGACAAAGGGTGGCAGGATGGTTAAAAAAGCAAACCCACCTATATGTTGCCTAAAAGAGATTAATTTCAGACCTAAAGACACATGCAGATTGACGCTGAAAGGATGGAAAAGCATTTACCATGCAAATGAAAGTGAAAAGAAAGCGAACGTAGCAATACTTTTATCGGAAAAAATAGACTTTAAACAAAGACTGCAACAAGAGACAAGGACACTATATAATCATAAAAGGAACAGTCCAACACTGAAGATATAATCAAATATTTTTGCACCCAAACGGGGAGCACCTAAATACATAAAACAGTAATAACATAAAGGAAGTAATTGATAGGAATACAAAAATAGTAGGGGACTTTAACACCCCACTTACATCAAAGGCTAGATAATCCAAACAGAAAATTAGCAAGGAAAGAATGGTTTCGAATGACACATTGGACCAGATGGATTTAACAGATATGGTCAAAACATTACATCCTAAAATAGCAGAATACACATTATTTTCAAGTGCACATGGAACATTCTTCAGAACAGATCACATATTAGGCTACAAAACAACTCTCAACAAATTTAAAAAGATTGAAGTCATACCATGTATTTTTTCTATCCACAACACCATGAGACTAGAAATCAACTATAAGAAAAAATATTGAAAGAATACCAATACGTAGAGGTTAAATCACATGCCACTAAACAATGAATGGGTCAATCAAATAGAAAATTAAAAAAAATCATGGACAAAAATGAAAATACAACAGTCCAGAATCTTTAGGATGCAGCAAACATGTTCTAAGAAGGAAGTTTATAGCAATACAGGCATCCCTGAAGAATCCAGAAAAATCTCAAACAACCTAACCTTACACCGAATGGAGCTAGAAAAAGAATAAACAAAACCCCAAACCAGTAGAAGGAAAGAAATAATAAAGATTAGGGCAAAAATAAACAAAATAGAAACTAAAAAAACAATAGAACAGATCAATGAAACCAGGAGCTGGTTCCTGGAAAAGATTAACAAAATTTATAAATCTTTTGTCTCATTTAAAAAAGATTAAAATAAAACAAGAGAAATAAGAACTAGCACCACAGAAATACAAATGATTATAAAACAGAATTAAGAAAAGGTATATGCCAAAAATTGGACAACCTAGATGAAATGGATAAATTTCTAGAAACATACAAACTCCCAAAACTGAATCATGAAGAAATAAAAAATTTGAAGGCTGATTACCAACAATGAAATTCAATTAGTAATCAAAACCACTCCCAATGAAAAAAAAGTCCAGGAGCAGAGGGCTTCACAGGTGAACTCTACCAAATTTTTAAAGAGTTAATACCTGTTCTTCTCGAACTATTCCAAAAAAAACAGAAGAGGAAGGAATGCTTCCAAATTCATTACCTTGATACCAAAGCCAGATAAAGACACTACAAAAAAAGAGAAATACAGGTCAATATCTCTCATGAACATAGATGCAAAAATCCTCAATGTAATATTAGCAAACCGAATCCAACAATGTGTTAAAATCGTTTACCACAATTAAATGGGATTTATTTCTGGGATGCAAGAATGGTTCAGTATTGGCAAATCAATCAACAAGATACAACACATCAACAAGAGAAAGCATAAATACTATATGATCATTTCATTAGATGCAGAAAAAGTATTTGACAGCAACATTCATTTATGAGAAAAACCCTCAGCAAAGTAGGTTTAGAGAAAACATACCTCAACATAATAAAGACCGTGTAGAAAAACCACACAGTTAATATCACACTTAATGGTAAAAAAAAAAAAAAAAGCTTTTCCTCTAAGGTCAGGACAAGACAATGATGTCCACTCTCGCCATTTTTACTCAATATAATACTGGAATTCCTGAGCTGTAGCAATCAGGCAAGAAAGATACGAAAGACACCCAAATTGGTAAGGGGGAAGTCAAACTATTCTGTTTGCAGATGACATGATACTGTACCTAGAAAACCCTAAAGAATCTACCAAAAAACTACTAGAACTGATAAATGAATTCTGTAAGATTACAGGATACAAAACCAGTATAAAGAAATCTGTTGCATTTCTTTACACTAATAATAAAGAAGCAGAAAGAGCGATTAAGGAAACAATCCCATTACAACTGCACCAAAAACAGTAAAAATACCTAGGAATAAACTTAACCAAGGAGATGACAGGCCTGTGCTCTGAAAACTATAAACCATTGACAAAAGAAATTGAAGACAACACAAACGAATGGAAAAATATTCCATGCTCGTGAATTGGGAGAACTAATATTTTTTAAATGTCCATACTACCAAAAGCAATCTACAGATTTAATGCAATCCCTATCAAAGTACTAAAAGCATTTTTCACAGAATTAGAACAAATAATCCTAAAATTTGTATGGAACCACAAAAGACACTGAATAGCCAAAGTAATCTAGGAAAAGAACAAAACTAGAGAACAATCCCAGATTTCAAGATATGTTAGAAAGCTGTAATAATCAAATCAGTATGATACTGGCACAAAAATTTACACATAGATCAGTAGAACAGAATAGAGAGCCCAGAAATAAACCCACGATTATATGGTCAATTAATCTTTCACAAAAAAAGCAAAAATATGCAACAGTCTCTTCAAGTGGTGTTGGGAAAACTGGACAGCTACATGCAAAAGAATGAAAGTAGAAAACTTTCTTGCACCATCCACAAAAATACACTGAAGTTGGATTAAAGACCTAAAACCATAAAAATCTCTAGAAGAAAAAATTAAATGCAGTAATTTCTCTAATATTGGCCATAGCAACATTTTTCTGGATTTGTCTCCTGAGGCAAGGGAAACAAAAGCAGAAATTAACTTTTGGGACTACATCAGAATAAAAAGCTTCTGCAGAGCAAAGGAAACAATCAACAAAACTAAAAGACTACGTGCTGAATGGCAAAAGACATTTGCAAATGGCATATTTGATGAAGGATTAGTATCCAAAATATATAGAGAACTTTTATAACTCAACACCAAAAAGATAATCCAATTAAAAGGACAGAAGACATGAACATTTTTCCAGGGAAGATACATAGATGGCCAACAGACACATGAAAATACGGTCAACATTACTAATCATCGGGGCAATGCGAATGAAAACCACAATGAGATATCACCATACAACTGACGGAATAGCTATTATCAAAAAACAAATAAGTGTTGGAGAGGATGTGGAGAAAAGGGAACTCTGTGCACTGTTGATGGGAATGCAAACTGATGTAGCTACTGCAGAAAACTGTATAGAGGCTCCTTAAAAAAATAGAAATAGAATTACCTTATATTCAGTAATCACACTACTGGGTATTTACCCAAGGAATGTAAAAACATTCATTCAAAAAGATATATGCACCCCCACGTGTTTATTGCTGGATTATTTACAACAGCCAAATTATGGAAACAGCCCAGGTATCCATCCATAAATGAATGGGTAAGGAACATCAATAAATGTATACTGTATGTGTATATACATGCACACACACACACACACACACACACACACACACACACAAATGGAATATTATTCAGCCATAAAAAATGAAATCTTGCCATTTACAACAACATGGATGGATCTTGAGAGTATAATGCTAAGCAAAATAAGTCAGAGAACAACAATTCTGTGTGATTTTACTCATACATAGAATTTAAGAAACAAAGAAAGGAAAAGAGAAACCAAGAAACACATTCTTAACTATAGAGAACAAACTGATGGTTACCAAAGGGGAAGTGGGTAGGGGGATGGCTGAAATAGGTGATGGGTATTAAAGAGTACACTTACCATGATAAGCACTGAATAACATATAGAATCATTGAATCATTATATTGTACAACTGTACTGTATATTATTTATACTGGAGTTAAAATTTAAAAAATAAACAGATATTCAAACTTTATAAGCAAGGCATTAGGCTATTTTCTCCAAGCAGTTCCTTAAAGCTGTCTGTCATATCTGAGGCTCTGTATATATCCGTCAAACATGACATTTCAGTCAAAGTCTTGGCAAGGTAGCCAATTTTTTAAATTTTGTCCTGTAGTGAGAAGAATAGATTCTTATTAATTTATGTAAATAACAATATTGTCTGATTCTGAAGGGATCAAGTAGGAAGAAAAAAGATACATGTTTCATTTTTGCTTATAGAAGTATATTTTGCCAAATTGTTGACAGCTTAAAAAGATTTTCTAAAATGTGGAAAGATAAGAGATTCCAAATCATTGATAGTTCAGACAGAAATTCATTTTAAAAAATAACCATGTTCATTCAGTCTGATGTAATTAATATTTATTTTGCTTGGGGCCAGTTTTGCCTTTATGCATGATGATTGACGGCGACAGTTTTAAGAAATTTGTAAGGTTTTCATTATGGCTTGTATAATTTGTCTAGAGAGGTAGGTGCCATGATTTTTCAGGACTGTGGCAGGTAGGCCCCAAGTGGGACACAGATTTTGCAGTAACCCATAGTTCCTGGCAGTTGAAAGAAATCCAGGTGCAGGTGTTCAAAAAGTCCAGTGGGAGGAGGTCTGAGATCTCTGGGGACCAAAATAGTTTTCCTTAAGTGCACTAAGATGGCTGAAGGAATGCAAAAACTAAAAATGGGGTGTGCCAGGGAGCCAGGAAGAACCAAGTGGCTGTCTTGGATTTCCTCCAGCTCCAACTATTCATTTAATTTATAACCATTTTTACCCATCTTAATTTCTCTAGTGCAGACTGCTGATGTGTTATAGGGACATCGGGATAGCAAAAGTCTGATAATGAGGGGCCTTTTTTTTGGGAGAAGTAGAACGGATTTTGCCCACATGTGCCACAATGTTTATAGATTTTAATGCCCATTGTTAAAGGTGTGATGAGAATTCATTGAAATGGAAATGAAAACAATTTAGTTATTTTACAACCCAGTATTTTAAGATAACTGGCATTACAAGTGACAAGTTCACTTTGGGAAGCTTGTTAAAATATTAAAAGGTTTTAAAACACTTGATCAAACAGGATCATAAGCCACTGTGAAGCAGTACTCAGTTACTCCTTCAGCCATGGTGATAAAGACTGCATTCTTTATAAATACTGAAGGGTAACGAGTTACAGGAACCTTAGCTCTTTCAGTAGGAACCAGACTGGGTTTAGAGTAATCCAAAGAACGAGAAAACCATTTTTAAGGAAAACTCTTTTATAGTCTTTTATCAAGAGCAGACCAAGGGCACAAGAAACGGTCCTTTTCAGAGAGAGCAGACCAAATTATAGCTTCACACCAGTGTACTTATGATATAAAACTCATTCTTAAATAGACTTTAATCCTAGCCAATTTGATCAAACATCAAAATTCCTTTTTAAAGATTCTTTTCTACAAACCTGAAACTTTTTTACATTCACATTTTTTTCCTAAGTTTTTTCTCCTTAAATAACCAACCTTACTTTAGGACAAAATTACCTTCTTTTCCTTCAAAAAAAAAATTTCCATTTCTTGTATCTTCTTTTACCAAAAGGACACATCTTATTCTTCCTGTATACAGAGATGTTTCCCTTAATATTTCTAGTAGTTCTATTACATTTGTTAGAATTCTGAACTTTTAGAAGACTTAATTTCTAGCAAAAACTGAGAAGTAAGGAATTATGAATTGTGTGTTAGACCACCATTTTTTAGATTGGCAAATTTATGAATACATTTCATAATTTCTAGAAACATGATCTTTTTCATAGTATAGTCTTTAAATGAAGTACAAAACTTGTTTAACAGACCTGAATTTATATTTAGTTTTCCTGTAATAAAGAAGCCAAAAGTAGACAAATGTATGTTTAATAGTTAATATTTAATATTTTATCTTATTTGGAAATGATCTAGCCATTTAAATTGCTATTATTTAACTTAGCAAATCTCCAAAGTTTTAAGTTACCAGAAAGATTTTTGGGAGCCATCTTTAAGTAAAAGTTTCATCAAACCAAGTTATTGTTGACAAATTTTGTAACAGAGGTAACACAAGTTTATTTTTAGTAAATCTATGAAGAATAAAATCTTGTATTTAATACTGATACTTCTAAAGACAAGTCTATTTCAATTAAACCGACATACTTAAATTAGCTTTAATACTGAATTATTTTCCCGATCACATGAACCTGAAGAACATTTTGGACTATCTTTTTTTTTTTTTTCTGAGAATTTAGTATGCCCAATCCTTACATATGTTTGCCTTTAATCAATTAAATTTTAATATTGATGCATCTAGGACACACACAAACATACAGATAAGCTGGACAAAAATTTTAGAAGATACTTTAGAGGGTTTTTTCCCCTAAATTTCAAATGAACTTTTCTCCCTTTTTGTTCTCCATTTGATAAGAATTACTTCCCTAAAGATTGTACTTTAAAGAAATTATTTGGACACTAGTTAACCTTTTTGTCTTAAAGTTACAGGGACAAGCCTCTGATATGTGCTTAGAGGAGGCTCTGAAAGTCAGCTTTCATTTTGGCCAATTTTTTTTATTATAGAGTTATTAAATTTTCCAAATACCTGTCAGGTTTCAGTCAGGACAAACAGCAAATATTTCTGACATCATTGAATAATCTCATTAATTTTTTTAAAAAGATTTTACTTATTTGAGAGAGAGCATGAGAGTGAGATGAGGGGCAGAGGGAGAAGCAGACACCCCACAGAGCAGGGAATCCGATGCAGGGAACCCCGGGATCATGACTTGAGCTGAAGGCAGACACTTAACCTACTGAGCCAACAGCCACCCTTCCCATTAATTTTTAATTTTAGTTTCCCTTTGGTTTCTTTTAGGGAATAGAAGTTTATGAGAAAAATCATTCAGAATCTCCTCAACTCTCAGACGGGTCCATGTGGGGGCTCTCCTTTGAAGGTAGCTAGAGAGTATCTATAAGGTCATTAATGTAGCAGTCTTTGTTTCCAGGTGCCATCTTGTAGGCACCTCTTATATCTTCAATTTCTCATTAGCTCTTTGCAACAAAACTTTTAATAAAGCTATTTTGGAATTTTGAAGGCTGTGTTTTTAAGTGTCCTTCCTATCTGATTTTACCTAAATCCTTATTCTTCATAATGGTCATAGTTGTTCTAGGTTGTAATTCTCCAGAGGGCTGGCAGCAGTTTGGTAGCACCCTCGTTACAAATTAAATTTAACCCACATTTTTGTTCAGCCACATCTAGCCACAAAGGGGTATTAACCCACATTTCTGTCTGATCATAGGATCCCAAGTTGCTAAGCCAAATTCTCAGGACACGAAATGAAATGACGAGACTTTCATTTTGTAGATAATTACAGCTTTCTGAGACTGTAGTTCTCTAGGCAAGTGTGTTGGAAAACCGCACTCTTACCTTCTTAGAATTAAAGATCTCATTTGAAATCTGCAGTCTTTCAAGTCAGGTGCACAAAAAGACAAGTTATGGAAGCTCAAAGGAACCCCAAAGTGGCCTCAGTAGTTTTAAATCATCATTAGTAATTTCAGTCCTTTCAGAAAGGAAGAGGGGCCATAATTTCTGAACATAAACTCAGCTGGAGTTTACAAAGGAGGAATTTCTCCGAGATTTTTAGAAACTTAAAGTCTTATCTTAAAAGTGGGCAATAAATAGGGGAATCTCTACCAAGGACAGCTCCTCCAGATTAACCTGGATATTTATCATATAGGGAAACACTTGCAGACAGCCGTGGTGATGAACTAGCAGAGACCTGTTGTCTTCTGTCTCCATGATCATACCCACATTGGGGTATTGTCTCCAGAATAAAAAAACAAAAAAGAAACAAAGGCAGTAACTTCTACCAAAAGGAAGAAGGTCAGAAGCCTGAGAAAATTCACAATAGGAGGAGTCAGTCATCTATAGAAGTGGCTGAGCACAAGGGGCTCACTGTAGGTACCATACCCATTTCTAGAAGACGCCAGTCCATGAAGGTGAGATCGCTTCCAACGCCAGACAGGTTCACCTGAAACTAAAGAGCCACAATGAAAGACAAACATACATTTATTTGGGATAAAAGAATTGCAATTCAGGAAGTCTGGATTCAGTAGAAACCCAACTACTGTCCCACTTAAAGGGAGAAAGTAATAGGGTTTTATGAGGAAAAGGAAGTGGGGGCAATTAGATGAGTTGAAGAAAAAGTTTTCTTTGGGTGTTAACCTAAACTACTCAGCATTACACATTGATTAAATACTGATTCTATCTTCAGAAAGTCCACAGCCATCAGTCTCATGATCAGAGTATCCATTCTCCCACTGGCTTCTCAAGTAGCTGTTTAAACAACTGCAGCTTTGCCCAGTCCAAAGGTTTTGGCCCAATTCAAAGATGGTGAAGGCAGTTTCTCAGCAGTGGTTGCTCCAGCTTTCTTTTAAAATGGTTGCAGTCATGTTAATTTATCAGAAGCCTTTAGGATTTTCTACGTAGAGTATTTTGTCATCTACAAATAGTGACAGCTTTATTTATTCCTTTTCAATTTGGATGTCTTTTTCTTGACAAATTTTCTTGACTATGATTAGGAATTCCAATATTATGCTGAATAAAAGTAGATGGGGTGGCCATCCTTGTCTTGTTCTTCATCTTAGAGGGATAGCTTTCAGCTATTCACTGTTAGGCATGATGTTAACTGTGGGTTTGTGATACATTGCCTCTATTATGTTGAGATATATTCCTTCTATACCTGTTTTATCAAAAACGGATGTTGATTTCATCCAGTGATTTTTCTGCATCTTTTGAGACAATCATACATAATTTTTATTTTTCATTTTTGTTAATGTATTATGTCAGGTTGATTGATTTGTGGATATTGAACCATCATCTTTGTATCCCTAAAATAAATTCCACTTGATCATGGTATATGGTTCTTTTTAAAAAAAATTTTTTTTTAGTATAGTTGACATGCAATGTTACATTAACTTCAGGTGTATAGTGATGCCACTTCTCTATATATTATGCTATACTCAGTACAATTATAGCTACCATCTGGCAAAATACACTATTACACTATCATTGACCGTGTTCTCTATGCTGTGCCTTTTATTCCTGTGCCTTATTCATTCCCTAACTGGAAGCCTGTATCTTCTACTCCCCTTTACCCGTTGTGCCTATTCCTCCATCCCCTCTTCCCTCTGGCAGCCATAAGTTTGTTCTCTGTATTTACAGGGCTGATTGTGCTTTTTGTTTGTTTATTCTTTTGTTTTTTTTAGAATCCACATATGATTGAAATCATATGCTATTCATTTTTCTGTGTGACTTATTTCACTTACCAAAATACACTTACCAAAATCCATCCATGTTTTCCCAGATGGCATGAACTCATCCATTTCTATGGCTGCATAATATTGCATCACACACATACACACCCTATATGAGTTAGTGTTTTTGTTTTCTTTGGGTAAATACCAAGTAGTGGAATTATTGGATCATATAGTATTTATATTTTTAATTTTTTGAGGAATCTCCATACTGTTTTCCACAGTGGCTGTACCAATTTGCATTCCTACCAACAGTCCATTAGAATTCCCTTTTCTCCACATCGTCCCCAACATTTAGTTCTTTGTCTTTATTATAATCCCATTCTGACAACTGTGAGGTGATATCTCGTTGTAGTTTTGACATGCATTTCCCTGATGAATGGTGATGTCAAGCATCTTTTCATGTGTCTGTTGGCCATCTGTATATCTTCTTTGGAAAAAATGTGTGTTCATGTCTTCTGTCCATTTTTTAATTGGGTCATTTGTCTTTTTAGTGTTGAGTTGTGTAAGTTCTTTATATATTTGGATACTAATCCTTCATCAGATTCATGTTTCGCAAATATCTTCTCCCATTCAGCAGGTTGTCTTGTAATTTTGTTGATTGTGTCCTTTGCTGTGCAGAGCTTTTTATTCTGATGTAGTCTCAATAGTTTATTTTTGCTTTTGTTTCCCTTGCCTCAGGAGACCTGTCTGAAAAAATGTTTCTATGGCTGATGTCAGAGCAATTATTGCCTGAGCTCTCTTCTAGAATTTTTATGGTTTCAGGTCTCAAATTTGGGTTCTTACTCCATTTTGAGTGTACTTTTGTGTATGGTGTAAGAAAGTGGTCTAGTTACATTCTTTTGCATGTACTTATCTAGCTGTTTGCTGTAGGGGAAGACCAGGAACCAAGGCCTGCCTGGAGGAGGCATTTTCACAGGAGAATGTGGGTGATGTGCTGTTAGTAAGCCAGAGGAAGAGTGTTGGTGTCATCCTTGTTCCTGCACGTGTCCATGTATGTAAGCTACGGGTTGGAGAGGAAAATGGTTCCTACCAGCTCCTTTGTTCTTGGAGAAGTCCCTCAAGTATTTCTGTCCCTCTAGCACCTGTACTGAGATTAATAAACACATCTCTCTCCCATACTTCCCAGGCATTTTTAAAATTGCTGCTTCTGTGCTATATCCCTATGGGGCTATTTGTTGTGCTCTCTCTTTAAGGGCAGGGGCTCCATCCTCCACTTTTCCCGGAGCTAAGCCAGCTGATTTTTAAAGTTCCAAGTATTAAGCCCTGCTGAGTGTAAGAACTTAAAAAATCATGCACCTCTGACATCATATAATGAGCCTCAGTATTACATAGACTGATGATTCACTGACCTCTACCACTGAAACTAATAGCACATTATATGTTAATTAATTGAATTTAAATGAAAAAAATAGACATAGAAAAAAACAAGAAAACCAAAATTATCAGGTGTAAATCCTTTCACATAGAATGCTTCCTTTCAGTTTTTCTGATCTTATGAACTGCAACAGAAATAAAATAAAATGACTAAATAAAACAAATTGTGCGCTTCTGGTTTGCACAGCCATATATGGGGATTTGGCTTTCTCGTATGGGTTCCCCATGTTTGTGGCACCTGATGTGAGGTTATGTGTCTTCCCCTTCTCCATTCCTGTGGGATCCCTCCCTCCCTAGACAGTCCTGTGGCTCCATTTAGCTCTAGGTTGTGTGTTCTCCCTTCTTACCCTCCTTGATGTTGCCTCTTCTCTACATTTAACTGTTGAGAATCTGTTCTACCAGTCTTCAGGTTTTTTACTGGGTTATTTACACTGATGTGGGTGTTACCTGGTGGTATCCATGCAATGAGGTGAGTTTAGGATTCTCCTACTCTGCCATCTTCCCCAGAAGTCCTGAACTTTTATTTTTTGGTCGTATATTTTGTTACCGATTCAATTTTGTTAAGAGTCATTGATCTGTTCGGATTGTCTATTTCTTCCTGATTCATTTTTGGAAGATTGTATGTTTGTCGGAATTTATCCATTTCTTCTAGGCTGTGCAATTTGTTGGCATATAATTTTTCATAGTATTCTCTTATAATCCTTTGTATTTTTGTCTCATCAGTTACTTCTTTTTGTTTCCAATTTCATTTGAGTCCTTTCTCTTTTTTTATTGATGAGTCTGGCTAAAGGTTTATCATTTTTTTTCTTTTCAAAGAACCAGTTCTTGGTTTCGTTGATTTTTTTTTTCTTTCTATTGTCTTTTCGGTCTGTATTTCAATTATTTCTACTCTCATCTTTACTTTTTCCTCCCTTCTACTTACCTGGGGCCTTGTTTGTTCTTTTTCCAGTCCATTTAGATGTAAGGTTAAATTGTTTAAGTTTTTTCTTATTTCCTGAGGCAGGCCTATATTGCTATATATTTTCCTCTTAGAACTTTGTTTTGCTTCATCCCAAATATTTTGGGTCATTGTGTTTTCATTTTCATTTGTCTCCATGTATTTTTTCTTTTTTTGCTGTATTTGCCCATTGGTTGTTTAGTATCATGTTGTGCAGTGTCCCTGTGTTTGTGCTGTTTTTTGGTTTTTTTCTTGTAATTGATTTCTAGTTTCATACATTGCAGTCAGAAAAGATGCAGTTCTCTTAAATTTACTGAGGTTTGTTTCACGGCCTAACATGTGATCTATTCTGGAGAATGTTCCGTGTGCATTTGAAAAGATAAATATTCTGTCATCTTTGGATGGAATGTTCTGTATATATATGTTATGTTATGTACATCTGGTCTAATGTTTCATTCAAAGACACTGTTTCCTTATCTAATTTCAGCCTGGGTGATCTATCCATTTATGTAAATGGGGTGTTAAAATCTCCTACCATCATTGTATTACCATCGGTTTCTCTCTTCGTGTTTATTAATAGTTGCTGTGTGTGTATTTGAGAGTTTTGTTGGGTGAAGAGATGTTTACTGTTGTTACATCCTTTTGTTGTACTGATCCCTTTATCATTATGTAATGCCCTTCTTTGTCTCTTGTTACAGTCTTTGTTTTTAAAGACTGTTCTGTGAGAGAAGTATCACTACCTTTCTTCTTGTTTCCATTTCCATGGAATATCTTTTTCCATCCCTTCACTTTCAGTCTGTATGTGACTTTAGGTCTGAAGTGAGTCTCTTGTAGTCAGCCTATGAATGGGTCTTATTTTATTTTTATCCACTCAGCCACCGTATGTCTTTGTTTGGAGCATTTAGTGTATTTACATTTAAAGTAATTACAGATGGGTATATATATTTTTTCCATTTAGTTACTTGTTTTCTGGTTGTTCTTTTTTTTTTTTTTAATCTAATTTTTCTCTCTTCCTTTCTTCCTCTCTTGGTCTCTTCCCTTAGTGGTTTGATGGTTTTCTTTAGTGTTATGTTTGGGTTACCTTTTTATTGTTTTGTGCATCTGTTTCAGCTTTTTTGGTTTGTGATTACTGTGAGGTTCACATACGTCATCCTGGTTTACAGCCACATCTATTTGAGTTGGTCAGTGCTTAAGTTTGAATGCATTGCAAAGTCACTACAGTTTTACTCCCCTCCCCAACATTTGCAGCTTTGACATCATATCTTATATCTTTTTGTTTATCCCTTAACTAATTATTCTAGATACAGTTGATTATATTAATTTTGTCTTTTCACCTTCATGCTGGCTTTATAGGTAGTTGATCTGTCTTTACCAAATGTTTGCCTTTGTCAGTGAAATTTTTCTTTCATATATTTTATTTTTAGTTATGGCCTTTTCTGCTTAAACAAGTCCCTCATATTTCTTATAAAGCCGGTTTAGGTAGTGATGAGGTACTTTAGCTTTTGCTTGTCTGGAATACTCTTTAGCACTCCTTCAGTTCTGAATGATAATCTTGCCAAGTAGAGTACGCTTAGTTAGAAGTTTTTTTGGTGTGTGTTTGTTTGTTTGTTTGCTTTAGCATGATGAATATCTTATGGGACCCCTTCTCGCCAGCACAGTTTCTGCTAAAAATCAGCAGCTGGTCTTACAGGGATTTCCTTATACATAGCTACTTGCTTATATCTAGCTGTTTTTAAGATACTCTCTTCATCTTCAGTTTTTAATATTTTAATTGTACTGCCTCTTTGTGTAGATCTCTTTGGGTTTGTCTTGTTTGAGGCTCTCTCTGCTTCTTTGGGCTGGGTGTCTGTTTTCTTCCCCATGTTAGGGAAGCTTTCAACTATTATTTCTTCAAATAAGCATTCTACACCTTTTCTTCTCTTTTCTTTTTCTGGAACCCCTATAATGTGAATGTTGGGGTGCCTGATGTTGTCTCGGAGTCCCTTAAACTATCCTCATTTTTTAAAAATTCTTTTTGCTGTTCACTATGAGTGCTTTCTATTACTGTGTTTTCCAGATTGCTTGATTACATTGTTCTGTATCATCTAATCTGCTGTTGTTTCCCTTGACAGTATTATCCAGTTCTTACTGATATTTTCTTATATTTGTATCTCTTGTTGAAGTTCTCACTGTGCTCGTCCCTTTTCTGGAGTTCGGTAAGCATCTTTATGACCGTTATTTTGAGCCCTTCATTGAGTCAATTGCATATTCCATTTACTTAGTTCTTTTTCTGAGATTTTGCCTTGTACTTGCATTGGGAACATACTCTTCTGTCTCTTCTTCTTGCCTAACTCTCTGTGTTTGTTTCTTTGTATGAGGGAATTCAGTAATGTCTCCTAATCCTGAGGGAGTAGCCTTGTGTGGGAGCTGTCCTATGAAGCTCAGAAGCACAATTATCCCTGGCCACTGAGCCAAGTTCTCCAGGGATATTTCTGATGTGGGCTACATTTGTTGTCCTGTGTTGGCAGGGCCATGACTCCTGATGGGCAGGATTATCCTGTTGGCTGTGAGGTCCAGCCAAGGTGAAGGATTGCATGGGGCTGTCAGTGGGATTCACCCTCTGGCATTAGAAGTATTTTTTTTTTTTTTTTTTAGGAGAGAGAGAAGGAGAGAAGGGGTGGGGGGGTGGATAGAGAGAGAGAGAGAGAGAGAGTGTGAGTCTTAAGCAGGCTCCATGATCAGCGTGTGAGCCTGATGCCAGGCTTGATTTCAAGACCCTGAGATCATGCCCTGAGCCAAAATCAAGAGTCGGATGCTTAACCAACTGAGCCACCCAGGAGCCCCAGCAGTATTAAGGAAGAATTCCTAAACGGCATTGGGATTAGCATGTCAGAATGAGATAGCACAAATGGCTGCCACCAGTGTCTTAGTCTGCCGGAAGAGGCCCAGCTGCCTTCTGCCTCCCTGGCATCCTCTTTAAGATGAATAAGTGTTTTCCGTTTACATGTGGTGTGTGCACTTTTGATCTGGTATTTTTGCACTGGTTTCCAGGCTGAATGAATCTGCATGCAAGCTCTTTATGAGCAGGTTTTCCTTTCCCTATAGTTCTGTAGCTTTCCTTGAAAGTATTACCTGTCGGTTTTCAACGCTAGGGGTTTTATAGTCTTATCTTTCCTGTAGGGATCTAAGGGTGTCTGATGGGGGGCTCAGATTTCTTTCTACTCAGAGAAAATTTCCATACCTTTGAGATCGCTTCTGACTATGGAACACCAGGCCTGGGGTGTGGTTTTTACTAAGCAAAACTATACCACTGTCTCTCCTACCCATCTCAGTGCTGTCCTTTGTTATGGATACTCTGTTTATTCAATGTCTGGGTCCCCTTCAGAGGGAATTGTTAGATACGTAGTGGTAGATTTTATTGTGTCCATGGGAGACTGTGAGCACAGGATCTTCCTATACTGCTCTTTTGAACCCTCCCCATATAATTTTATTTTTGCTATGTTTTCTGGAGCACTGACCACAAGGGAGGTTTCTGATCGTTCAGACGCCACCTGAAGCCTCATGGGCACCCTTCCCCTGCCACTTTTCTCCAAGCAAAACAGGATCAGGTAGTGATTTATTGCCAATCCAAGCTGAAGGCAGAGTCTTAGGAGATTTATAGGGTAAAGAATTGGAGAGAAGGCAAAGGAGAAAGAAAGCAGTTGAGCATGGAGCTCTCTGCCCTTTGCAGACATTCCTCCCAACAGAGACCAGTTTAATAACTTAGAAAAGCTGCTCTCCAATTGTTTGCACCTAAAGTTAAAAAAGAAAATGAAAAGAAAAAGCAAACAAAATAGAATTGATTTAACATTTTTCAAGATTTTATTATATGCTTAATGAGGTAACAATAAGATATTTTACTTATGGATTGTAGCAACTATTCTTCACACAATAGGATAAAGCATCAAAGATCAATATGATGCAGTACACTCATGTTTATCATGTATCCCCGTTTTATTTTATTTTTTATTTATTTTTTATTTTTTGTAGGAAGACACTTAAACATGATAGACTGCAGGGTCAAAGATAGATAATACACAATCTACTTTCAAGGAACTCACAGCCTGAGGAAACATCTTACTAGAAAACAAGAAATTACTGTGCCCTGTGCTAAGTATCATGGTGTAGAGCGGAGGGACAGGAGAGGCTGAAGCTTCGGCTGAGATTTCGGTGGAAGGATGGACTGGTATTTTTCTGATGGTCAGGATTAAGGACATTTTTGTCAATGAAAACTGAATCCATAAAAACATGAGGGTATTAAATAACCTGATGGTTTATGAGAAAGAAGTATGAGGTGGTTTATGTGGCACTGAGTGTCAGCCTAGGCTTAGGATCCTGTGGAGATTGGAATCCTTCTATCTACTACCAACAGTGACCCTGCAACCTTAACTAGCCTTATCTAAGTTTCTGCTGCTTCTGCAGTAAGATGAGGATTATATAATAACATCCCTGTCACAGAGTTGTGAAGTTTCATATTATGTATGTAAAGTGCTTAACATAGTACCTAGCAGTGCTTAGCAAAGTACCACTTAACAAATAACTTCATAGTTATTTATTATGGTTGTGCCGCAGAATATATAGAAATGAATGATGGATATGGATCTGAATTTATACATGACCAGATCAAAAGCGGCCTTATGCCATGCTAAAGAAAATCACTGTATTCTCAAATCATACTAAAATATCTTTTGTCCTTTTATGTCTTAAAATGGAATAGAATTGATTTTGAGTATTTCCCCTGATATTTTAAAACAACAAATACCTCAAAGAAAACAAGCCTCAAAGAGAAGCCTGAGAAGAATGTGCTTTTTACAGTGTTGTAAAGTGTATTTACACAAACGATTGAGAGAAATGTATTTGTAAAGAAAATGTGTACTCTAAAGAGACCTCAGGGTAAGTAAACAAGGAAATGGTAATATAACCTTCCCCACCCCCTTTACCATATGTTATTGTGTGCCTTACATTAAAACAAAATCAATAAAAAGGAACACATGCAATTTTACAGCCTTCATGGGATGTACTACTGAAGCTGCTTTTAAAAATCAGAAAACAGAGCAACACATGACCCAGAGTTCCACTTACTTAGGTGTCATTTCTTTTACCATCAGAAGACGAAGTACATTAGCCTCTGTCATTTGAATATGTGACCCCCTTGCTTGTAGGACACGTAGTTCACTTTAAAATTTCAAACATTGGACCTTTGTTAAACTTATGTGAGGGCCTCTCTTCCCTCTTACTTCCTGTTATTTCTGTTTTATTCGTATTTAATCTGTTCCCATCCTGCACCTCAAGATGCATGAATATTATTAATTAGCATAAATGCATTTAACAAAAGAAATCTTTTTTTTTTTTACCAGAAATATGCATGAGAATTGTCGACTGTTGAGAGATCTGAAAGCACACTAATATAGGACATAAATGAGTCTAATTCCCAGTTTGCCCATTAAATGACATTGAGTAACCAGACTGTAGAATTCAGTTTCTACACCTAGAAAATAGATCACTTCAATACTTTCACCCTCAAGTCCATGCCAAAACTAAGGCTTTTGGGCTGCCTTGATTTTATTTATAAGTCAGCTCTGTTCTAGTGAAATATGTAACCACTGAAAAAACAACAAAATGACTATGACTTACCACTGAAAAATCAACAAAAGCATCAGTATTTGTTGACAGTATCAGTAATAAAGACAAGGTAGTAAGTAATAGGTTAACCTTACTTACTTTAGAATTAATGAACTGGTCAAAACTGTGGACAGTCATTTCTTTGAGAGACACATTATGGTTGTTGCATTTTGATTACTGTGAATGACACTAAAAGGCATAACACAGTCTTCCTTACTAAAAAGTGTCTAAATCCTTTCTTTTCAAAAGAAGCAAAGAGTTCAAATTATTTAGAGCATCTCTGAATGAACGTTAATGATTTTTGAGCCACTTGTTATATGTTTCCCATTTTTAATACCCATACTCTGATTTTTTTTTCTGGAAAACACCTTGCTCTCTACTCTCAGTCCAAATGTTTCTCAAAGGAGGAAATGCTACTCCTCTGTCCTAAACACCATATTCCACTCATCTCTGGGATTAGTTAGGATGGGATCTGACCTAAATGGCCAAATCAGAGTAAATGTCAAGACTTGTATTATAAAAAGGGAAAAATACCATGTCTTGTCCAGAGGACTGGGGCACTGAATTACAGGGTGGAGAAGTTGCCAAAGCCCCCCTCCCACCCATATCTGAGAGAAAAAAGTACCATCAAAAAAGGAAATTGGCATTCATTTCACCTCTTTACAAAGTGACTGCATGATAGAAGAGTCCAGAATCACTGACAAGTCAGTCTTATGCCGAAAGTCTTCTCAACTCTGCAAGACAAATTTTTAAAACTATATAACATGAGTAATTTATTTATGCAGCCATATATTTTATTTATTTTGCATTTTTATGTCAATTCAATATGAGATGTCATTGTTTAGACCAGTGCTGTGCAGTAGCCACAAACCACATATGGCTATTTAAATTTCAATTGATTAAAATTAAGTCAGTTGAAAACAAATATTTACTTCCTCAGTCTTGCCAGATTTCAGAGGCTCAGTAACTATGTATCATTAGTATCTATTAAATGGACTATGCACATAGATTGTTTATATATCAATATGTATTATTTATATCGTCAAAGAAATGTCCATTGGTTAACATGGACTTGAACGATAGAATTCCATGAAAAGCGAAACAACATAATTCACTCGTCCCCAAAAAGGTATACTTGGAGCTGAATATGCAGGAATGAATTGGTAATTATAGCAGAGGGTGATAAAGAAAATTATAGGAAGTAGATAACAAAAGCCTATGGACCAGAAATGAATTTCCTGAGGAAGTGACATCTACTTTGAAAGATAAAGTATTTAGAGTATTTTTGTTACCCACAAAATTTTCCTTGCACACTTTTTAGAGTTAATCCTTCGATACTTGGCTCCACGTGGCTAATGTAATGCCTTTGACCCATAGAGTGGCTTTGCTTTGTCCAGAATTTCATATAATGGAATCATACAGTATATCATGTTTGATGTCTTATTTTTTCAATAGCATAATGGTATTCAGATACATTTATTTTGTGGATAGCAGCAGCTCTTGCCTTTGGGTGGCAAAGTAGCATTTCATTGTATGGACGTACCATAGTTTATCTGTTCACCTCTTGATGGATATTTGCATTCTTTTCAGTTTGGGTTTTTATAAATAAATGTGCTGTGCACATTCATGTACAAGTGTTGTGTGAACACAAATACCTCCTCAATAAACATCTACTAGGGTACTTCATTTCCCTTGAATTTCTCCTGCATAAATATCCACTAGTATAATTGCTATAACTACTGTTGTAGTTATTTATTACAGTTGAATGAATATGTAGCCTTGCTCGTTGTTTTTCATGGGAAGATCTGAAATGAACAAAGAGGATAATTTTTCTTCTGGTAAACTATGAAGCTGCCTACTACCAATGGGTGGTAGTTAGGAATTAGAATAAAGCAAGGTACTCAGCAGTCGTATACTGTTGTATGCCAACCTTGATGTACTACTGGCAATTTAAGTCCAATAAGCTAAAAATATATTAGTATTAGAACCTGCGTTATTTTTAATTTAGTAGAATGAATAATCTTTGCTAATTTTACAATATTTTCATAAATTTTTCTGTGATTTGGAGTCTGTCCTGAATGTCAGTGTATTCTTTTGCATAAATGAAGACCTTTTCTTACCTTAATTAATTCAAAAAAATAATTCTAATATTTTGTAGTGCTTTGGAGTACAAAATTTTATCTACTACACAGAATCCTAAGTTTCTGTCATATTTGTGCACATAGATGAATAATAAATTGATAGAATGTGTATACATATATGTGAGGTAAAGTGCTCTTATTTCACACCTTGACAGGCTGGTGAAAATTGGGTATTACTTATATTGAGATAAAGAATCAAATTAGAGAGCACCTAGGTGGCTCAGTTGATTAAGCATCTGCCTTCAGCTCAGGTCATCATCCCAGGGTCCTAGGATAGAGCCTCACATCAGGCTCCTTGCTCAGTGGGGAGCCTGTTTCTCCCCCTGCCTGCTGTTTCCCCTGCTTGTGCATGCTCTCTCTTTCTCTGTCAAATAAATAAATAAAATCTTAAAATAAAAAAAAAAGAATCAAATTAGAATCTCTACATCAATACAACCAGTTTTACATTTTGCATTTTACAGAGCACAGTTTCACATTTTAGATTCCTCAGGATCACTGGTCTGAGTTAACTGGTCATATATATATGCCATATGTTATCACTACATCTTTCTTAGTTTTACATTATGGTAGACTTAAATCTGTATTTCAGTTAGTGGAAGTGAATAGCATATTCAGCTGTATAACTCACTATGCAATGATAGTGTTTTGCCCAATTATGGAATAAGTACTCCAAAATATTTATCTTAACTTTGAACTAATTTAATACAAATTCCGTAGAAAGTACAGCCAGATCACAGTCAAATAATTAATGCACAAATAAGACAAAATTGATGTTACCATGCTTACCTTGACTTTTAATCAAGTTTTATGTGATAACTACCAGATAATATTAACTAAATAATTAGATTTTTTCCAGTATCAATACATTATCACATATGATGTCAGATAATACATGACAAAGAGTCTAGATGGTATTTCCTTTATTAACAGAAATAAAAGTCTCTGTAGTGCAATAGAAATAAGACCAATGTGTCCTTGAATAGACTTAACAAGGATAGTAAGTCAGTGTCACATATCCAGTTGTGATCGTGTTCGTCTCTTCTTAATAGCATTATTATTTCTGTAGAGTATCTTTATAAAAAACAGTTGAAAAATATTTGCAAAAATCCATAATATATTTATAAAAATATATTCAATAAAATTATTGTAATGAATTATTTGGCTAGAAAATCATTTATTTACAAATGAGCAATGAGAATCATATATATGTATGTATTAGAGCATCTAATCTGAGGCTGCTCTAATATATATTATAGAATTGTGAGAATGTAGCTGGTTATTATAAAAATGGCTTGTCCAACAAGACCGTCTCACCCTTCTATTCGTTATTTGAATCCACTTTTAATTAAATCCTTGGGGCTCAAGAATTTTAAAAACTGCTTTATCAACTGCATAAACATTTCTTAGATACAGTGATCAGGAATTCTGTTTCCATACTCCATTCACCTATTCTAATTAGCTGATTTTGAAAGAAAGAAAATCTTGTTTGCCTGGAGTAAAATAAAATAAAAAGAGTGCACTTTAAAGACTGACTTTTCTCCTAAGCAGTTAACTATCTGATTAAAACTCTCTAAATGGAGGAAATGGACATTAGGAATTAATGAAGATTCTTTATAGCAAAGATTGAAATTATTATTTTTTAAAGATTTTTATTTATTTATGTGCCAGAGAGACAGCCAGCGAGAGAGGGAACACAAGCAGGGGGAGAGGGAGAGGAAGAAGCAGGCTCCCAGCCGAGGAGCCTGATGTGGGACTCGATCCCAGAACGCCAGGATCACGCCCTGAGCCGAAGGCAGACGCTTAACGACTGTGCTACCCAGGCGCCCCCGCAAAGATTGAAATTATTAAAAAAATGCAGAACAAATCTTGGAACTAGATCATACCACATTCCAGAGGTATCAGTTTAGAGAGCCTCCTCTGGTAATTGTGTCACTCCAACAGAAGTGGCAGTTGGCTAGAAATTATTCCTTTGGGGGTGGCTCCTAAGTAGCTGAGTGCTGGGTTTTGTTTGATTGGTTGGTTGGTTGGTTTTTGACGTAAATCATGTTATGTTATGTTTTAACAAAACGAGAAAGTTCTCAAGAAAGGAGTCATCATCCAGACTGACAGATAGTTCTAGACACTAAAGCAAGGTAAGACTGAGAGATGCTCATTTGATTTAGTGATGTAGAAATTGCTAATTTCCTTGGCAACTGCAGTTTCAGTAGAACTGTTGGGAAGAAGAAGCCAGATTGCAATGGGTTGAGAGAGGAGTGGGAGGTAAGAAAGAATTCATGATGAGTGTAAAAAATTCCTTCAAAGGGTTTTGTTATGAATCAGGATGAACAAATTAGCTGGGGAAGGTTGAGGGACTAAAAGAGAGTTCTTTGATTATTTTTTAAATGAGAGCATGTTCAAAAGTTAACAAGAGAAAAGCAGAAAAAAATAGATTGAACCAGAAGAGAGAAGTCAAGGGACCATGTTCTCTAAGGGTTGAGTGAGTCTTAGGGAAAAGCATCACTTCCAATTTTAATGAAAACAAACTCAAGTGTTTATGTGGGTACATTTACTAATTCAGTGGCAGGATGTTGGGAGATTTTCCTCCTAACAGTTTTCCTTTTGAAGTAGCAGAGAAGTTACCTGTTGAACATGATGTAGGAGACCGGGTGAGCTGGTACTGTTAGAAGGTAAAAAAAAAAAAAATTAACTTTATAAAAGGGGAGAATTAGAGAAGAAAGGTGACTTTATTTTTTCAGGTGAGAATCCTTGGCAATGTAATTGGCATAGCCAATATCGACATCTCAGCCACAAAAACCCAAAAATCAAATCTTAATCAAATTAAACCTCTAGATCTGTCAACTTGCAAGAAATATGGAGGATAGGAGGACATATCAGATGACATCAAGAAAATGTCATCAGCTGAATTCCATGGTATATGTGATCCAGTTGCTTCAAAAAATAAGTAGCATTTTAAAAGGATAAGGGGGACACTGTACTTATGATACAATTAAGAAAAATTGAGCTTTAACTGGATGTTTAAAAATTGAGTTTCCGCAACTGGATCTGAGTATTTCTATTTTGGAATATAACTGCAAACACTTAAATATTTTGAAGTTAACACCATTAACTGGATATTAAATCATTCAGGATTACTGTTATTTTGTTAAGTATGGCATTAATATTGTACTTACTTTTAAATGACTTTATCTGAGAGATACATGTTGATGTGTTTATGAACAAAAAGATAAGAGGTCTGAGATTTTGAAATGCGTGAGCAAAAAAAATGAGGAGCAGAGTTAGAAGAAACAAGAATGGCAAGAGTTGGGTAATGTTGATAAATAACGTGGAGCATAATTCTAGGCACCTCTTTCAAAATGTTTTGTTGTGAAGAGGAGTAATGGTGAGACAGTTGGAGAAGCTGTGGGACAGCACAGTTGATTTGTTTTAAGTGGCGCTAAAGCATGTTTACGCACTGATAGTAATCCAGTGGATGGCAAGAAATTGATGATGTAAGGGAGGGAGGCCTTATAAGTGCAAGGTTGCCAAGGTGAGAGGAAATGGGACCCAGAACTAAAGCCGAGAAGTTCAAGTTCACCTTTGATAAAAGCAGGGAGCCTTGGTCCAACAGAGAAGGTAGGGTGCCTGTGAGCAGATGTGCCTAGTTCCTACTCAGTGGGAGGAATTCACAGTTTCTAAATGAATGCTTCTCATTTCAGGCATCCAATATAAGGCAAGATAATAAGTGAGATTAAGGAAGCAGTAAGGGACCAAAAGAAGTTAGCAGAGAAAAGAGAAATACGAAATAGGCCTGGAAACCCAGAAAGTATTTTTCAGGCAGGTCTATCTTCTAACGCATCTCAGTCAAAGCATTTGTTTATAAACAAGTGAAGGCTGTGATGTAGTCATAAAAGCACCTTGTTTCTCAGATGATTTTTTTCTGTGAAATCACTTTATCTTGACATTTGATGGATTCGGGGTAGTGAACAATTCTCAGTGATGGATGCGTAAAGCTGCTTGAAGATAACGAAATGAGGGGAAAAAAGGTATTGGGGGCCCTCATGCCACAGGGCTCGTCTGCCCCTCCTTTCAGCCTTCAGAACCCTCTCAGCTCTTCAGACAGTGAGGTTCCACATGGGCCTAACTCGAGACTGCTACTGTAGATTTCATGTCTGTCTTTACTTTCTTTGAAGACGTCCACTTTTATAATCACGGCGACAGAAGCAGAGGAGGGTGATTAAAGGGGGCGCGGGGATGGCACAATGAAACTTTGTTAGCAAATCTGAAGCCAGGCAGCCTTCACGATGTGCCACATAGCACAGATCCTGTGAAATAATAAGAGATTAGCACAACGTCCTGGTGGAAGTGAGAGTTTGAAGGCCAATTAGACGGAACAATTTTTTTTTCTAATGTGTCAAAATAATGCAAGTGACTGTGCTAAATAAATTCATGCTGATGCACTGCTGTGAAAATTGAATGATGAATAACCTCGGTATTATTCCTGCTTAGTGTAAGACCCGGCAGACTAATGATTAGATATTCTACAATACATTTCTATATAGATGTTACAAATTCCATTTTAATTATCTACTTTCTGTGTGTCGTACATTCCCAGATGATGCTTTTGTCCATTCTGCTGTTTAATATGAAACCTCAGGCCCTCGTCGTAAAAGCAAGTAGCCTTTTGTACTATAACCTAAAATGCTTTTCCTGTGTGGAGGCCATTACTAATAAATTCAGCGTGCCTGGAATGCTCATAAAAATTTGGGTCAGAATATGTAGAAATAGATATATTTATTTTGTTTCTCCTTGTAATGCTTCCTTCCGTAATAACTCTGATACAAAAAGTAATTCTAAGGAGAAAGTAAATGAAAAATATACCTTACTATGTCAAAAAGGTAGCAGTTTATTATGGCTGTTTTCAATTTGAAATAAAATAAGAGTTAGTTGAATCTCTACTAATTTTGCAGTGAGTTTCAGTAAGATACTCTTTTGTGTGTGTGTGAGCTCAATAAAATGTGAGGAAATAAAGCATAAATATTCATCTTTGAGATACCTCAACAATTACCTTCTTCGCCTGGATACATTCAGTTTTCTTTGAGAAAATTGTCTTAATATGGGATATAACTTAAATTTTAAAAGAATATGGGTACAGTTTTGTAAAATACTTCTTAAATATGCTACTTAAGTAGAATGTGCATATATAGGGGCGCCTGGGTGGCACAGCGGTTAAGCGTCTGCCTTCGGCTCAGGGTGTGATCCCGGCGTTATGGGATCAAGCCCCACATCAGGCTCCTCCGCTATGAGCCTGCCTCTTTCTCTCCCACTCCCCATGCTTGTGTTCCCTCTCTCGCTGGCTGTCTCTATCTCTGTCAAATAAATAAATAAAATATTTTTTTAAAAAATGTGCATATATAATTCAGTGTTCTTGTCATCCCTCATTGCAAGAAAATAATGTGAAAAAAGACTACAAATGACACTAGATATGACCTTTGCTGATGTCCCTTATAGGAGCAATCCGCAGTGCATAAGCCAGCATATGGGTTAATAGTCTCATTTCATAATTACTACATGAAAAGTTGGAGTCTTCACATGTCAAATAAGTATTGAAAAGCAAATTGAAGATAACATATGTCATTTTATTTAGCTTTTTTATTAAATTATTTATTTTATTTTTAAAACATTTTTTAAGTTGGTTTCATGCCCAGCATGGAGACCCACCATGGGGCTTGAACTCATGACCCTGAGATCAAGACCTGAGCTGAGATCAAGAGTCAGATGGCTTAACTGACAGAGCCACCTTATTTAGCATTTTTAATTGAGTAATATAATAAACAATAGGTAATCACTTAGGCTCTTAAAGTTAGAAGAATTGGCCCCAGGAGCCAAATCAAGTTCATTCAGAGCATTGAGGGAGAGCGTGGCCCTTATTTGTATACCGATATAAGTACTCTTCTTTCTTTTGTAATTTTAGTTTACAAAATCATTGTACTGTACTGAAAAGGTATGCAAAAGATCCAAATATTTCAAGATCTCCTATGGCACATTCCTTCTATTTAGAAATTCTCATACAGGCTGGCTCCTCCCATAAAAGCAACCAGTTTGGAGCTCTGTTCCTATAAAAATATAGAGCCAACAGGGACAAATTCTGTAATCTAACAAAATTTGGAAATCAACTAACCATCTACTTAATTTCTTCATCTTTTTGTTACTGTTATCCTATTTTCCCTAAGATTTCATTATGTAACAGTATTTCAGAACACAATGACTTTTATCACAGCCGTAGCAACAAAAATGGCATGTAAGAGGTGAATGAACAAAAAAATGGTAAATGTACAATAGAGTTATATGAGCAATCCTATCAATTTAGTAATTTAGTCCTTTTAACAATTAATGCAAATCCATACATTTAATTTAGCAGTACTGATGAATGTGGAGCGAAAATGCAGGAAAAAAATGCATGTTTATTTCCAGTCTGGGTTAATTGCCACATGTATTTAGTGTTCATTTACTCCAATTATCTTTCAAGGAAGCTACAAATAGGGCATTTTTCTGAGTGCTAAATTCTTCCTTTTCTCCTTGTTACATAGTTTATGGTAAAGCTTTCCCAAAGCTCCTACATGGTGCTGTAGCTTTACGGTCAGCATGTATTTTTTTTTTTTTAGTCCTATTCAAAGGTTGGTTTCTGAAATACTTAAAGTATCTTAGTACACAGTCCTTAGATGATGTACTGAAGATGGGGACAATATTGAAGTAAGACTTAAGGATGTATTGATGTTTTCTGGAGGTGGGAGAAATTTTTGTAATAGTAGTAGAAATAGTAATAGTTGGTAATAGTTGTAGTAATAATAATTGTAATAGTAGTAGTAGTGTAAAGCATTCATATTATGTACTAATATTAGAAGATTGAAGATCCTACTGACCTTTCATGTAATTTTACTTTTAATTCAAAAGAATCAAGACATTCTTAATTCAAGCTATTACAAGAGTCCCTAAACTCCAGGGAATGTGGCAAAGAAATTTTGACCTGGTAAGGGGACAATAAAACCACCAAATATAAAATGTTGAAAGGAGATTAGGAATTAACTATTTCTACTCAGAGATAAAATGCTAATGTAGATTCAGTAGCCCTTTAGAGATAGAATGAAGTCTGGGACACAGATCAGATCACTCTCTCAATGAAAGTCACCACTTTTTGTGTTTCTATCAAGTATCTACTTCTGATTTTTTTAAATGATTTCTTTTGAAATGTTTATTCTAAATGTGTAAAATCTATGGAAGAATTAAAAGGACTATGAGAATCACCTGTAATCCCAGCCTCCTGAGATAGTCTTAATGGTCTGTTGTTTTTTTTCCAGTCTTTTTATTGTATGAGTATATACACCTCCTAAATAAGATTATATTAGTTATAAAGTTGTATTACTGATTTTAGTTTTGCTTTTAGTTTTTTACTTATTTTGTATTACTAAAGTACAGTGACAGTTTGTGTTTCAGGTGTCCCGCACAAAGACTGTGCGCTTGCATACACTACTTAATGTTTAGCACAGTAAGTCTGCTCACCGTCTGTCACCATACAATGTTATTACAGCATTACCGATGGTATTCCCTCCCCATGCATACTTTTCATCTCCACGATCTATTTATTTTATAACTGGAGGTTTGTACCTCTTAATTTCTTTTACCTATTTCACCAATCAATCCACCCACCTACCTCCCCTCTGGCAACCATCAGTTCTTTGCATTTAAGAGTCTGTTTGATGAATGGATAAAGAAGATGTGGTATATATATGCATTGGAATATTACACAGCCATCAAAAAAAGTAGTCTTGACATTTGCAATGACATGGATGGAACTAGAGGGTATTATGCTAAGTGAAATAAGTTAATCAGAGAAATACAATTATATGATCTCACTGATACATGGAATTTAAGAAACAAGGCAGAGGATCATAGGGGAAGAGAGGAAAAAATGAAACAAGATGAAACCAGAGAGGGAGTCAAACCATAAGAGACTCTTAAATCTTGGGAAACAAATGGAGAGTTGCTGAAGCAGAGGAGGTTAGGGGGTTGGAGTGGCTGGGTGATGGACATTGGGGAAGGTACGTGTTGTGGTGAGCATTGTGTATTGTGTAGGACTGATGAATCACAGACCTGTACCCCTGAAACAAATAATACATTATATGTTAATTAATTGAATAAATTTTTTTAAAAAGCCTGTTTGGGTTTATTTATCAGTTATTTGTTGTGTTTTTTTAGATTCCACATATAAGTGAAATCATAAGTATTTGTCTTTCTCTGGCTGCCTTATTTCACAGTATAATTCCTTCTAGGTGCGTTCATATTGTCACAAATGGCAAGATTTCATTATTTTTTATGGTTGAGTAATATATCAGTGTGGGTATTATGTGCACACACACACACGCCACATCTTCTTCATGCACTGTCAATGAACACTTGGGTTTCTTCCATATCTTGGCTACTATGAATAGTCCTGCAAGAAATATATGGGTACGTGTATCTTTTTGAACTAACATTTTTGTTTTCTTTGGGTAAATACCCAGTAGTGGGATTACTGTATCATATGGTATTTCTATTTTTAATTTTGGGGGGAAACTCCATACTGTTTTTCACAGTTACTGCACCAATTCACATTCCTCCAACAGTGCATTAAGGATCCCTCTTCTCCCTACCTTTACCAATACTTGTTACATCTTGTCTTTTTGATACTAGCCATTTTCACAGCTGTAAGGTGATATCTCATTATGGCTTTGATTTGAACTTCTCTGATGATTAGTGATGCTGAGCATCTTTTCATGTGTCTCTTAACAATCTATATGTCTTCCTTGGAAAAATACTTATCCAGGTCCTCTGCCCATTTTTAATCAGATTGTTTTTTGTGTGTTTTGAGTTGTATAAATTCTTTATGTATCTTGGATATTAACCCCTTATTAGTATATCATTTGCAAATATCTTCTCCCACTCAGTAGGTTTTCTTTTCATTTTGTTGGCTCAAAAGCTTTTTATATTGGTATAGTCCCAATAGTTTATTTTTGCATTTGTTTCTCTTGTCTAGGGAGACATATCTATAAATACGTTGCTAGGGCCCACGTCTCAGAGATTATTGTCTGTGTTACCTTTTAGGAGTTTTATGGTTTCAGTTCTCACAGTTAGGTCTTTAATCCATTTTGAGTTTATTTTTATTTATGGTGTAAAAAAGTGATCAACTTTTTTCATGTAGCTGTTCAGTTTTCCTAGCATCATTATTGAAGAGACTATCTTTTCTATATTGTATAGTCTTGCCTCCTTTGTTGTAGATTAGTTGACCATATAATATGGGTTTACTTCTGAGCTCTCTATCCTCTTCTATCAACCTACATGTCTATTTTTGTGCCAGTACCATAATGTTGTGATGACTACAGCTTTGTGGTGTATTTTGAAATCTGGGATTGTGAGACCTCAGGCTTTGTTCTTTCTCAAGATTTCTTTGGCTATTCAAGGTCTTTTATGTTTCCATATAAATTTTAGGATTATTTAGTTCTTTTTAAAAATTACTGTTGGTATTTGGATAGGATTGCATTGAAACTGTAGATTGCTTTGGGTACCGTGGATATTTTTAAAATATTCTTCATATCCATGAGCACGGTATACCTTTCCATTTATTTGTGTCATCTTCAGTTCCTTTTACCAGTGTCTTAGTGTTTTCAGAGTACAGATCTTCCACTTCCTTGGTTAAATTTATTTCTAGGTATTTTACTTTTTTTGGTGCAATTGCAAATGGGATTGTTTCTTAATTTCTCTTTCTGCTACTTCCTTACTAGTGTGTAGAAATGCAATAAATTTCTGTATGTTAATTTTGTATCCTGCAGCTTTACCGAATTTATTAGTTCTAATCATTTTTTGGTGGAGTTTTTAGAGTTTTTATATATATATATATATATATATAATCATGTCATCTGGAGAGAGTGACAGCTCTACTTCCTACTTACCAATTTGGATGCCTTTTCTTTCTTTGTTTTTGCTTTTTTTTTTTTTTTTTATCATGTCATCTGGAAAGAGTGACAACTGTACTTCCTACTTACCAATTTGGATGACTTTTCTTTCTTTTTGTTTTCTGATTTCTGCAGTTAGGACTTCCAATACTGTGTTGAATAAAAGTGTTAAGAGTGGACATCCTTGTTTATTTCCTGATCTTAGAGGAAAAGCTTTCAGCTTTCCACCATTGACTATGATGTTAGCTGTGGGGTTTTCATATATCACCTTTATTATGTTGAAGTATGTTACCCCTAAACCCAACCTATTGAGAGTTTTTATCGTGAATGGATGTTGTATTTTCTCAAATGCTTTTATTGCATCTATTGAGATAATCATATGGTTTTTATCCTTCTTGTTAATATCATGTATCACATTGATTTGCAAATAGTGAATCATACTTGCAGTCCTGTAACACATTCTACTTGATCATGCTGAATAATCCTTTTAGTATATTGTTAAATTTAGTTTGCTAAGATTTTGTTGAGGAACTTTGCATCTATGTTCATCAAAGCTATTGGCCTGTGGCGCTCTCTCTCTCTCTCTCTTTCTCTCTCTCTCTCTCTCTTTTTTATTTTTGTAGTCTTTGTTTAGTTTTGATATTGAGGGGACACTGGCCTCATAGGACATATTTAGAGGTTTCCCTCCTCTTTTTGGAATAGCTTGGGAAGAGTAGATACTAACTTTTCTTTAAAAGTTTGGTAGAATTTACCTGTCAAATAATTTGGTCCTGGATTTTTTGGAGGGAGGGGGTATGTTTGATTACTGATTCAATTTTGTTACTAGCAATAAATCTGTTCAGATTTTGTATTTCTTCCAGATTCAATATCAGAAGACTGTTTTTAGGAATTTATCCATTTCTTGTAGGTTGTCCAATTTGTTGGTATATAATTGTTTATAGTATTGTCTTATAATGTTTTTATATTTCTGTGGTATCTATTGTTATCTCTCCTTATTCATTTCTGATTTTGTTTTTTGAGCCCTCTCTTTGTCTCAATGTGTCTGGCCAAAGATCTGTCAATTTAGTTTCTCTTTTCAAAAAAGTAGCTTTTAGTTACAGTTTTCTTTTCTGTTTTTTTGTTTGTTTGGTTTTCGTTTTGTTTTGTAGTCTCTTATTTCACCTCTTTCCACCCTAATCTTTTTTTTAATTCATTTTTTTAAAAGATTTTATTTATTTATTTGACGGAGAGACAGCAAGCAGGGGCAGTGGCAGAGGGAGAAGCAGGCTTCCTGCTGAGCAGGGAGCCTGATGCGGGGCTAGATCTCAGGGCCCTGGGATCGTGACCCGAGCCGAAGGTAGATGCTTAATGACTGAGCCACCCAGGCGCCCCTTCCACCCTAATCTTTAATATTTCCTCCCTTCTGCTAACTTTGGGCTTTGTTTATTCTTCTAGTTTCTTTAGGTATAGAGTTAGTTTGAGATTTTCTTGTTTATTGAGGTAGGCTTGTATTGCTATAAACTACTGTCTTGGAACTGCTTCTGCTGCATCCCAATAATTTTGGACCATTGTGTTTTTATTTTTATTTGTCTCCACGTATTTTTTTATTTCCTCTTTGATTTCTTTGTTAACCTATTGGTTGTTTAGTAGCGTGTTGTTTAGCCTCCATGAGTTTGTGTTTTTTTTCCAGTTGTTTTTTCTTATAATTGTGTTCTAGTTTCATACTTTTTTTTTTTTAAGATTTTATTTGTTTATTTGACAGAGATAGAGACAGCCAGCGAGAGAGGGAACACAAGCAGGGGGAGTGGGAGAGGAAGAAGCAGGCTCATAGCAGAGGAGCCTGATGTGGGGCTCAATCCCATAACTCCGGGATCACGCCCTGAGCCAAAGGCAGACGCTTAACCGCTCTGCCACCCAGGCGCCCATAATTTCATACTCTTGTGATCAGAAAAGATGTATGATATGATTTCAGTCTTCTTGAACTTACTGAGACTTGTTTTGTGGCCAAACATGTTGCCTATCCTGGTGAATGTCCCACGTGCACTTGAAAGAATGTGTATTCTGTTTCTTGATGGAATGTTCTGTTTATAGCTATTAGTTCCATCTGGTTTAATGTGTTATTCAAAGCTGTTGTTTCCTTGCTGATTGTTTGTCTGGATGATCTATCCATTGATGTAAGTGGAATGTTGAAGTCCCCTACTATTATTGTATTACTGTCATTTTCTCCCTTTATGTCTCATATTTGCTTTATATGTACTTAGGTGCCCCAGTGTTGGCCGCGTACATATTTACAATTGTTACGTCCTTCTGTTGCATTGATCTTTTCATCATTACCTAATGCCCTTCTTTGTCTCTTGATACAGTCTTCATTTTAAAGTTTATTTTTTCTAATACAAGTATTGCTACTCCTGCTGCTGCTTTTTTTTTTTTCTTTTGACCTCCACGTGCATGGACTGTCTTCTTCTGTCCCTTCACTTTTGGGATGTATCTGTCTTTAGGTCTGAAGTTTAGTCTTTTATAGGTACAATATAGATGGATCTTTTTTTTTTTCTTTTAACCCATTTAGTCACCCTATTCTTTTGATTGGAGTAATTAGTCCATTTACACTCAAAGTAATTATTGATAGGTATATGTTCATTTCTGTTTTGTTCATTATGATGTTTGTGAAGTTCTTCTTTGTTCCTTTATTCTTGTTCTCTTCCTTAGTGCTGTGATGGCTTTCTTTCATGTTATGCTTGAATTCCTTTCTCTTTAATTCTCGTGTGCCTCTTATAGGTTCTTGATTTGTGGTTACCATAGGTTCACATATAAACATCTTTTTTTAAAAAGATTTTATTTATTTATTAGAGAGAGAGCCTGAGCGGGGGAGGGGGGCAGAGGGAGAGAGAGGAGCAAACTCCCCGCTGAGCAGGGAGCCCAACACTGGTCTCCTTACCAGGACCCTAAGATCATGATCTGAGCCAAAGGCAGACACTTAACTGACTGAGCCACCCAGGTGTCCCCCACCATTAGTTTTATATATAACATCCTGTGTATATTGCAGTCTATATTAAGTTGATGATTGCTTAAGCTTGCATTCTAAAAGCATTAAATTTTTATTTCCCCTTCACATTTTATTTATACAATATGATATTTTTTTAATTTTGTGTATCTCTTAACTAATTTTTGTAGATATAGTTGACTTTACTACTTTGGTGGTTTAATCTTCATATTGGCTATTTAAGTAATTACTACCTTTACTATATGTTTGCTTTTATGTGTGAAATTTTTTCCTTTCATAATTTTCTTCTGGTTGTGGCCTTTTCTTTCCACTTAAAGAATTCCAGTTAACATTTTTTTGTGAGGCTGTTTTAGTATTGATGAACTCCTTAAATTTTTTTGTTTGCCTGGGAAACCCTTTACCCCTCCTGCAATTCTAAATGATAATCTTGCCAGGCATCATGTTCTCAGTTGTAGGTTTTTTACTTTCACTACTTTGACTATATCATGCCACTCCCTTCTGACCTGAAAAATTTTTGCTGTAAAGTCAGCTCATAGCCTTATAGAGTTTCCCATGTATACAACTTGTCTCTTATTTCTTTTAATATTCTCTCTTTATCACTACTTTTTGCCATTTTAATTACTATATGTCTTGGTGCAGACCTCCTTGGGTTCATCTTGTTAGAAACTCTGTGCTTCCTGGAACTGGATGTGTGCTTCCTTCCGCAGAGTAGGGAAGATTTCAGCTAGTGTACCTTCACACAAGTTTTCCGCCAACCTCTTTCTTCTCCTCCAGGAATCGCTATATAATGCAAATGTTATTACACATGATGATGATACAGAATTTCCTTAACCTAGTCTCATTTTTTCTTCTTTTTCTCTTTTCATTGTTCATCTTGATTACTTTCCATTACCCTTTCTTACATATTGCTGATCAGTTCTTCTGCCTCCCCTTATCTGCGGTTGGTTTCCTCTCATCTCTTTTCAATTATTGTATTCTTCAGTTCTGTTTTATTTTGTTCTTAATTTTCTGTCTCTTTGTTGAAGTTCATCCACTCTTTTCTCAAATCCAGTGACTATCTTTATGACCATTACTTTGAACTCTTTGTCAGGCATATTGCTTATCTCCATTTCATTTAGCTCTTTTTCTGTGATTTTGTCCTGTTCTTTCATTTGGGACATATTCCTTTGTCTCCTCATTTTGTTAAATTTTCCGTGTTTCTTTCTATGTATTAGGTAGGTCAGCTCTGTCTCCTGTTCTTGAAGGTAGTGGCCTTATATAGAAAATGTCCTTTGGTGCCCAGTAGTGCACCCCCACCCTGGTCACCAGAACCAGATGCTCCAGGGATGTTCTGCGTGTGGGTAGCTTGCACCCTCCTTTTGTGGCTGAGCCACATTTGCCTTCATCCCATCTGGTTGCAGTGACTTGCTTTGCCTGCTATGAGTGCACTACAGAAGGTTTGCTCTGTTGAAAAGCCTGGCTATAGCCATCACCAGCTCATTGGTGAATGGGGCCAGCATTTAGCATACCTTTCTGCAGTTAGCCTGTTTGGTACAGCTGCAGGCACCCCAAAGGGCAGGACTTGCTCCCTATGCAGCCAGCTAAGAGGCCAGGCTACAGGAACTGTGTGCATGCTGGTGTGTGGGGTTATCTTCTCCCACTCTCACTCTCTCACTTTGAAGTGGAGCAGGTCATCTAGGTCTGCCTGTCATGTGTGGCAGGAGTTGCTTTAGATAAATGCCCGTCGAAGCAAGTAAGTTGGTTGGGTGGGTCTGTAAGAGAATCCTAGGGAGGGGCACACTGTGCCCGCAGGAAGTGAGAGAGTTCGCACTGCCTCCCAAGTCTGGCCATCTAGGCTAGGGGAGGGCTAGAAAAATGGTGCTTGCCAGCTCTTTTGTTTCCTGAGAAGTCTGAAGATCCCTGCCCCTCCAGCACACATTCTAAGAGTAGTCAATAAATCTCCTTCATTTTTACCCCTGGTGCTTTTCAAATTGCTGCTTCTGTGCTATGTCTTGGACAGTTATTCAGCTTGCTAGCTTTTTAAGGGCAGAGACTTAGTTTCCTATAACCCTTTGGCTGTCCCAGAAATTAGCCTTGTTGGTTTTCAAACCCAGACATGGGTGCTTTGTCTTCCCAGTGTGGGTTCCCAGGGCTCGGGGTGCCTGTTATTTTGTTGTCTGGTCCCCTTGCTTCTCTGTTTGTGATCTCCCTCCTATTTGTGGTTAGTCGTGTTAGGAGTTTGGTTTCTGACCACATGTCCACCCTTCCTACCCTTTTTGATGTGGCCATCTCTCTATGACTAGCTGCAAGAGATCTGTTCTGCCAGTCTTCAGTTCATTTCTAGTCAGCTTATTGATGTTGTTGCCACAGTGTGTCTGCGAAGCAAGGTGAGCTCAGGATCTTCCTATTCCTTCATCTTTCCTAACTCATTTCTTTTACTTACTTTTAATTGTGTTTTATTCAGTATATTAGTTTTCATTTGCTGTGTTATGAATTATCACAAAATCAGCAGTGTAAAACACATGCATTTATTACCTCATAGTTTCCAGGAGTCACGGGTCAAAGTACAACGAAACTAGTTCCTCTGCTCAGTGTCTTACAGGGCTGGAGTATGTCAGTTAGGCTGCATTTTTATCTGGAGGCCGGACAAAGGGAGACTCTTCTCCTCAACTCATTCAGAATTTGGGCAGAATTCATTTCCTTGTAGCTGAAAGCTTTTTCACTGCCTGTCAGCTAAGACCTCCTTTCCATCCTATAGGCCGTCTGCATTTCCTTGCCATGTGTTTTTCTCTGCTTTTCTTTTTTGGGGGGTGGGGTGGGGTATGTACTTTTCTATGACTTGGGGCCACTTACTTCATCTGGTATCGAAGGAGAGTCTCTCAATTTGGTGAGACCCTCTATTCAGGGCTCTCAGCTGAGTAACTCTGGCTCCTCTAGAATAGCCTCCTTTTTGATTAATTCAAAACTGTTTTAGAACCTTATTTATATATGTAAAATTCCTTCGCATTTACCATATACTACTGGTTAGTAGCAAACTGCAGGTCCTGCTCACCTCAAGGGGACAGAATTATACAGGGTGTGAACCCCAGGGGCCAAAATCTTAGGAACACACTCAGATCTGTCCAGTACACCAAGTCATTTAATTTCCTCAAAATTACCATTTAGAAAACAAATATTTTTTTATAATTTTGGATGCTTTTAGTTGCCACAATTTAAAAAAAAGCTATTATCAAATGAATTTATAATATAAGCAGATAGATTTGGAGGGAAGAAGGAAAAGTCAAGTATTAAATGTTAAAGAAACTTAAGAATCACCCATTTCCAAGAGCCATTATAATAATTGAAACAAGAAAAGATTCTCAATGGATTCTTAAACCATTGAGTGAAAGATTTTTGAATAACATAATCAAAAAATTTCAAGTATTACTTCAGAGATTTATTAATTACAAAATAAAATGACAGATTTTCAATGGAAATCTTTTGTAGATATTCACCTTAATCAATTATTAAATTTAAAAAAACCAATAATGAAACTGATATTATGTGTCTAAAGATAATATCACCTATTTATTATGTTAAGTGGTACAAAATTTCATTTTTATAGGTTAAAAGTGACCAAATAGCAGCAGCTGTAAGATGCAACGTAGTTTTTTTTTTAATCTGTGAAATACTCTGCAAAACAACTGACACAAACTCTTCTAAAATGTTTTTATTATGAAAAACAAAAGAGTTGGAAAATTATTGATTAAAGTGAACTTAAATAATATAACAAATCATTGAAATGTGAAATCTTTAGTTGGATTCTGGATTTTTTTAAGAACCTAATTAGTAAACTGTAGAAATTTGAAGATTAAAGTAAACAAATTGTATCAAAGTTAAATTTCTTGACTCAAATAATCATAATTGTGGTAATACAAGGAAATAACCCAGTTCTTAGAAGACATTTACCAAGGTATTAAGACATGATCTGTACTGTCATGATTTCTGAAATTTGTTTCACTATATAAATGTATGTGTGTATATGTGTGAGGGACTGTGTATTAAAACACAGCAAACGTGGCATTGACTTTAGGCTTGAGTGATCGAAATTGGAAGAGTCTCAAGGAGATTATTAAGGGTTTGAAAATACTAGTGATTGGTGTCCTTATAAGGAGAAGAGACATAAACACACAGACATACACAGGGAAATGCCATGTTACAATAGAGGCAAAGATTGGAGTGATGTGTATACAGGCCAGGGAACAACGAGGATTGCTGGCAACACCAGTAGCAAAGAGAAAGGAATGGAACAGATTGTTCCCTAGAATCTTCAGAAAGGGCATGGCCCTATCAACACTGGATTTTGAACTTGTGGCCTCCAGAAATGTGAGAGAATAAATTTTTGTTGTGTTAAGTTGCCCAGTTGGTGACAATTTGTTATGGCAGTTCTAGGAAACTAATATATTGTGAAAAAATACAAAAATAAAGAGATGAACTAACAATGAGCCTGTTTGGTTTTTGATAATTTATAAAATAATATAAAGCTAGGATTTTCTGAATTTAAAAATAAAATGGTTTCATATTACCAGCCCTTCCCTGAAAAAAAAAAAAATACGGTAAGTAATGACTTCAAGGCAAAGATCAACCCAGGATGCCCCTGTAGGACTTTCTGTTTCTGTAGTTAGAAGGATCTAATTTAGTGTTTCATTTAAGCAAAAAAAATTTCTAAGGATCTGAACATGTTGACTTGTTCCTTTCTAAGACTCCTAGGAGCCTCAGGGGCCCTGTCCCAGAAAAGTTTCACACTGGGTACAAATAGAGAAAGGCCTTTCTGACGAGATCTGGGGGAATGACTTGTAGATCATAGAATGAATCCCATAATGATTTGTAAAAAATAAAAGAGAGTAGAAAGTGAAAAGAGGCCTTTGGTTCCTAAATCTTCCAAAGGCAGGTAGAAAGCCCAGAAATCTCTTAAGCTGCAAATACACTCTGTGGAATCAGGAGCCTAGATCCAGACATTTCAAAGAATCATCCCCAGGGAATAGGACTAGACCCTTATCAGTTAAGTGCTCAGCTAGATTTCAGAATAGTTATGGAACATTTACTGCTATGACTTGGTTTCCCAATCTTGCATCCCTTTCAGTGGGGATGTCTATTGTGATTGCTGTATCTTGGCTTCCCTGTTGTAATGTTGGGTCTGTGGACCTCAGATAACTTGGCTGTTTAGTCTATAGGCCTTTAGGTTGAAAGCCACCATACTCAATGAACATCACCCCAGTGGCTTCACCTGGACCTGGACCTGAATTAGAGGACAGGGTCCTAAAATGATGCTGTAACAATAACGAGACTGGGTTTTTGGGAGGGGGTAAGAGGCTATAGATACTGTATATGAGAGGGATATAAATAATTTGTGGATAGAAGATAGACTCTGTTAGACTAAGAACGGCAAAACATTTTTTGATCATTCCAGTGCAAGGTGGGGTTCATGTACCCTTCCCTTGAATGTGAGCAGGTTTTGTTACTGCTCTGGTCAATAGACTATGGCAGAAATGGTTCTATGTTAGTTTCTGGGTTCAAGCATTAAGAGTCTGGAAGAGTGTCCTTCCTATGGACACTCATGCTGTACAAAGACCAAACCACATAGAGAGGAGTTTTTAAATAGATTTTATTGCTTGGCCATTGAAAAGGTAGTTGTTGTTCATAATTCTCAAGAGAAGAGGAGACACCACACCACACAGGGCCACTCAGGGAATCACCCACGTGGTTCAGGAAGCAGAAGGAGTGAGGGGGATTTATGGGGTGGAGTCTTTATTGTGGTGTCCATAGGAAAGCCAAGGCCAAGTAAGCAGTTTTGGGATTGGCTAGTTAGAATAACTTCAGCTTCTGGGATCTAGAAACTGTCTTTACTGGTCTGGTACCTGGTGCTGTGATGATTAGGGCAGAGGCATAATTTTGCCTAGAGTGTAAAAGCCAGATAGAAGAATATGAACTTTTGGTTAGTTTACATGCAAGAAAGCATCTACCCTGATAAGTCATTTGTTATCTCTAAGAGTTGGCTAGCCCTGGGAGTAGCACTTACTCCCTAGTCTGCAAGGGCTCACAAGCGAGAAGTACAGAAAATAAGAAAATGTAGTTAATATAATGGAGGGCGCTCTGGCCAAGGGATAATGGCCACATGACTGGGTCATAGGGAGTGCTCACTTCACTGAAACCTTCAGCTGACTTGTGCCATTATGTAATATATATCCCATGGAAGACCCCAAGCAAAACCACTTCCCAGCTGAGCCCAGTCAACCTACAGAACCATGAAAGCTAGCCAGCTGTGTTTTAAGCCATTAAGTTTTAGGGTGCACAAATCCCAGCAATGGGCAACTAAAACAGAATCTGTGAATCTGTGGTTCCATGTGTATACACACACACACACACACACACACACAGGAAGAAGAGAGAAAGAACAAATGGGAAAAAATGTTAATTGCTCGATGATCTGAGTAAAATATTTATGGCTGTTCTTTATAAATTTTCTCAGTACTTCTGTGAGTTTGAAATTGTTTAAAATTTTGAGAAAAAACACGTAAGAATATAAAGAAAAAACATCTTGTGTGCAATATAGACATGAATTCAAATTGCATTATGAAGGCCAGGACAAAGAACTAAGCCTTTTTGTTAGGTTGAAGATTATATGAGGAGAAAAGTATCCCCATTGTGGGTAAAGCCTGAATAATGAGAGGCGTAACTTATCACTAAGCTATAAGAGGGGAGAAACGAAACTGTAAATAAAAGAAATGTGAAAATACTGCCAGATCCAAAAATACTTTCACATTAGGTTACTTCTAGAGATCTGGAAATTATTACTTCCTCCCAGCACATCTTTGGGGGGAAAAAAGGAGTGTTTCTACATGCTGATAATTGCAAAATAAAAATGCCTCTGGCTTTAAAAAAAATAGAATAAAGTGTCTTTATTGGCTCATCTAACTGAAGAGTCTAGAGGTAGATGAGGCTTTATAGAAAGCTGAGCGTAATTTTTCAAACGTATTAACAGGGACGGTTTTTTTTGTTTTTTTTGTTTTTTGTTTTTAATACTGTTTCTTCCCTCTGTCTTGCTAAGTGCCAGCTTTATCCTAAACCTGATTCCAACACAACACCCCGTACATCCGAAGGCTATCTGCATTCTTATTCCCTCAGGAAAGAGCAAGTGTCTTTAAAAATCTGAGATTCACTGAGACCAAATGCTCACTCTGCCCACAAGGCCCCAGGCCGTTGTTACATCTAGAAGAAGGAATGGGGTGAGCAGCCCTGCCTTGGTTATGTGGTTTGCTCCACAAGACAGGGGTGATATGAGCACATCTGATCCTACCTAGAGGGAACATAGATGTGCTGAGAACTTAAAAAGTAAAAATCGATGCTCTGTTGGCAATGAACCCGTAACCACTGCTGTATATATTTTCTCTCCAGTTCTCAGAAATTTCTCTTTGTATATTGCTTCATTTTTTTCTTACAATGCAAAGGGACCATTCACTACCATTTTTGGGAATAGAATACCTCCTTTTAAGAGGATAGCCATGCTTACATTGGAAGCCTCCTGTTCCCAGGCAAATTTGTAGGAAAAGGAAACTGCCTGCCTTGTTCTGAGTCCTATGACCAAATAAATGTGGCCGCGGCCTTGAGTCAGTTCCAATAAGCAGGAAGTATCCGGTGCGCCATTTGGGCTTGCTGTTTGTGAATGTCACTAACAAAGGAGGTTTGTGGGAGGGCCGTGTAGTCAACCCCAAGTTGTCTACTCCGAGTTCCACCGTAGAGGAACTATTAGCTTGAGATAGTGTAACAGGCTCCAAAATGGTTTCCGGTGATCCCTCATTGTTGGTTGTTGACACCCTCGTCTGCACCACGTGAGTCTGTGGAGGTGATGGAGTGCCATCTAAAGCTATGTGGTGAAAGACGTAGGAGCTTCAGCCCTGCTGTCTTGGATTGCTCGCTGTAGGGGAAGCCAGGTGCCATGTCATGAGGACACTCAAATAGCCCTAAAGACAGGCTTGCATGGAGAAGAACAGTCTTTTCTCCACCAGCCAGCCTCATTTTGTTAGCCCTGAGGTCTAGCAACACTGCAAACAAAACTTTCCATCCTATATAAGCCTTCAGATGACTGCAACTTCAGCCAACATCTTGACCAATATCATGAGAGACTCTCAGAACTGCCTAGCTTTTTCTGAATTCTTGGTGCCTAGAAACAGAGGGATTAGCTGATGGTTGCCATGAGCCACCAAATTGTGAGGTAAATTGTTATGCAGCAGTAAGTAGCTAATATAGATTTATAGTCTCTGTTTTGTTAAAATCACTGTATTGCCTGGTTTGTGTGAGTATTTTGTCCTGAATTAAGTATATTAGGTATTATACTTTATTAAGTGTTCTTTTAGAATCAAAGGAAGCTACTTATTTTTATGATTAGATATATACTGATGTATCTTCTACTTGTAATAATTAGCTAGTGTGTATTTATAACATATATATATATACACTATATATATGAAGTAGGTTATTGAGAAAACCGAGGCTTAAGGAGGTTGGATAACCTCTCCAAGTTGACCCAGTCATTGGCAGCCCAAGGACTCAAGGCCACATTATTTTACCTCAGGGCCCATGCATTTAATCATTACATTTTATATAGACCTTCTGTTCCTACTCTTAACCTTAATTGCTCATGATTTACTATGGAATTTAGAATGATCATATTTTATTTAGGATTTTGTATTACATTCACAGAAATGATTGTGCTCTGTCTCATATATACTATATTTTGATATTCGGGTGTCAGAATGATGATAGCTTCATAAACTAAATTGAAATGTTATTCCTCTCAGTCTAGATTCTGCATTAGTTAATAGTGTGAAGATCATATATTCCCATAAAATAAGAAAAAAATAGGTTTTGAAAGTGTGGAATCAAATTACCTGGTTTCAGAATAATTTTGAGAATATTTTTGAGTCCGTACATTTTTTTGTTTGTTTTTAGCTTTGGTTTTGGGATAATCACAAATTTACAGAACAGTAAGATTTTTTAATGAATTATTTGAAACTTAGTTTCCCAAACTGATAGCATATCACTCTCAAATAACTTACTGTGCAATTCCTATAAACAGGGACTTTCCCTCTAGGCAAGAAAATATAATTATCAAAATCAGGAAATTAGCACTGATAAACTTTTCCATCTAATTCTCAGATCCCATTCAAATTTCACTACAGAATCAAAAAAATGTCTTTTCTGCAAAATCATTCAGTTGATAATTACTGGCTATGCTTAGCTTTCGTATCTGTTTGGTCTTCTCAGTCTGGAAGAGTTCCTTCATACTTGATTCTCATGACCTTGGCATTGCTATCGTTTGTAATTATTTTTGTAGAAGCCTTCTCCCTTTGGATTTTCCAGCTGTTTCTTCTGACTAGATTAAGAGTATGCTTTGGTGGGAATGTGACAGCAATGACTGCATCCTCCTCTTTGCATCATTTCAGGTGACCCGTGATTTCAACTTTTCCCAGCTCTCTTGGTGGTTCACGTTGACCCCTTGATTGAGATGATATCTCCTGGGATTGTCCACTATAAGGTCATTATTTTCTTTTTGAAATTAGTATCTACTTTGTGTGGAGATAGTTTGAGGCTACTTAAATATATTCATCTTCATCATGTTTTCAATTTATTCCTTGTATGTATGTGTTTTGGTATGGATCCATGGTTTCTCATTTTATTCAATGGGTTATCATCCACCACTACCATTATAGGGTTGTTTATGTTGTTTCTGATGTGACCGACGGGAGCCCTTTCAACGTGACTTCTTTCACATGTCCCATCATTCTTTGAGCATTGCCTTTTCTCTGGTACAAGATGTTCCAGGTTCATCTTGTAATTTCCTAGCTGCGAGAGTGATGTTACCATTTCTTCCAAGTGCCCTGGTTACTTTCAGTAGAAATGGTTTTGAGAAGCCAAGTTCTGAGCTCTAGGTTGGCTTAGGTGATTGAGGTGTCCCTGATTGTAGGTAGTTGAACAGAGCTAGAGAGTGTGTGTGTATCCACGCACATGTGCATACACACACACACACACACACACACACCCTGTACTCTGTGTTTACGGCTTTCTGTATCCATGTATTGGAAAGCCCTAATTCACACTGACACACCCAGTTCCATTTCAGCACCACAGGGTTCATTTTCACTTTTTCCCTTTCCGTATTTCCCATTCCTTCCTGTGGTACTGAGGAAGCTGGTTACCGCGATGCTTAACTTATTTACTTATGTGACCAGCACTCTGTTTGGAGGATAAATCTCAGATCAGCCATACATGGTAGCTGCCATAAGTACCATCTTATAATACTTAGTCCTTGTCGGATAGGTTACAAAGCTTATTTCTCATTTTGTGAATTTGTTTGCTCTGATTTATCTTGAATAGGACTACTAAGTATCTGTTTTTATTATTTTTAGCCTTTGTTTGAAAAAAATCAGTATGGGGGCTTCTGCTTCTAACTATGACAAGGAACAGGAATTGGATTTATTCTCTCATCTGAAATAATTAAAAATCAATGCAAAATATATTATTAACAATTTTTAGACTTTTGACATCAGGCAGCACAGGAAGGTGACACCTGAAAGAGGAGATATCATGTAGTCAGGTGGCTGCTAAGCAGCAGCACGGTGGCAGCTGCCGGGTTGATTGGCCACAATTCCGTAGACTGAGCCAGCAAGGGGACTACCTGACTACATTTGGACAGTGGAGTACTTGTGGCAGTAGTAACAACTTGGAGTGGATTTTCCCCAGCCTCAAGCCCTCAATACCTGTACACATACCGGGGGGGAGGGTACATTACAGGAGAAGTACCCTGAACTCAGAAGACCCTTCAATCTTTTATTTTTTTAATATTTATTTATTTGTTTGTTTTAGAGTGAGGGGGAAGGGGGGAAGGAGAGAGAGGTGGAAGCAGACTCCCTGCTGAGTGTGGAGCCTGACCTGGGGCTCGATCTCATGACCTCAAGATCACGACCTGAGCCAAAATCGAGAGTCAGATGCTCAACCGACTGAGCCACCCAGAGCCCCAAGACCCCTCAATCTTATTAGGGAACTATTAGCAAGCCTGGCCAAACTTTGCCCTGGAGGAACACATTATATTTATTATCCTGGTCAGAAATCTCTCCTCTGCTGTAGAGGGAGAACTGTCTGTGTTTTCTAAGGCTGTTTGCTGTACAAGCATCTTTGAAAAACTGCTCCAGGACACAAGCTGTTGCAAAACATGTAGAAATGCCATGAAAATTGCCTCTCAAGATGGAAGACAAAGTGAGCCCTACAATTGCCCCAGCTTACTGTCTGAAGAGAGTGGCCAGGGTGCAGTGCAGGGAAGGGTGACCAAGACAAAGTTTGGTTATCTCCCTGCCTTGAAGAACGTTCTAATGTTGGTTAGAAGTGGCAAGTGCAAACGTCTTTGCCTTGTTCCTGATCATAGTGATTTTATTTGTAGTAGCTCAAAATTGGAAACAACCCAAATGTTCATCCACAGATAAATAGATGAGGAAATTATAATACATACATAGAATAGCACCCAGCAATAAAAAGGAACAGATCAATAGAGGCAAGAAAAAATTGAAATAATTATGCTGAGTGAAAGAAGTCAGACACAAAAAAGTTCATGCTGTATAACATTCTAAAAATTGCAAATGTACAGCAGCAGAAGACGGATCTGTAGTTGCTTGGACTGAGGATCAGAGACATATTACAAAATAACATGAGAACTTTGGGATGGCAGATGTTTATTATCTACATTATGGCAATGGTTTCATGAGTGTACACATATGTTGAAACATCAGTTTGTACATTTAAATATGTGCAATTTATTGTATGTAAATTATACTTTAATAAACCTGTCAAAGTGGAAGAGAAGACACTGGAGATAGTGGATTTATTTCTAAAATTCTGTATTCTAACTGATCTTCTGTTTTTCTTTTTCCTTGAACACTTAATACACCTCTTACTCTCAATTAGTAATGATAACACTTCATAAAATGAATTTGCTTATAAGTGTAGCTGTGCTCACTTTGTAATTTTGCTTTTGAATTTTGCCTTGACCTTATAGCTATTTAGAAAAGTTATTTTATAATTAGAGGGTGAAATTGTAGTGGTAATGATTATATTGCTTTTGGGGTAGATAATCTTAACCTACATCTCAGATGTCGTTTGTTAATCTGCTCAGAATTGTATTTGTTCTCACTTGTTCTGTATCCATGTCACCTCTACCAGGCTAGTGGGCCCATGTTCCAACTGTGGTGATTTTTGACAATGAAGAGTTCACAGTTGTCCTTTTCTTAAGACAATTGCCCTTAGCCAACAGGGGCCACCTCATCCAGGAGTTAGGTCTCTCCCCTCCAGGGCAGCCCATAATCATTCAGTGATTGATAGAGAGGTACAAAAGTCCAGCCCTTTTATCTCAGAGTTAAAGGACTTACAGATGCACTCAGCTCCCGAGGTCGCTTCCTCCATCGTGCTGAAGTCTAGAATGTACAGCGACCACTTTCTTCAGCTCCTTCCCCATTCCTCTCCTACTCCTCTCACTCCCTTCCTCAGTCAGGGTTTTTCCCCCCCTGAAAAGCACTCCCTCAGTAAGTTACAGGCATTCACGTTTCTGTGTCATGCTCTGCGATACCATCTTATCAGTTTTTAAAAATGCCTCACAGATGCTCAAACAAGAACGAGTATGTAACATCTATGTTTATGCACACGTACCTCTATATTTACACATACACATTATATTGATCTCCCATGGAAGTAGCAGCAGAGGTTACTTTGCCCAAAGTATGTCTGTTTCCATTTCTTCCTTCAATACCGAAGCAGTAGCAGTAGATTTCTGTGTGCATTGCCATAGGGGAAAAAGATGGACACAGCTTAGACTTAAGAGTCAAAATCGTTTTTATGCTTTTCCGAATAGCCCTTGAAACCCATAGTAGAGGAAATCTTCTTGACAGCAAAGGTGTTCACTTGGAATAGCCACACCATTCTTCCTTGTCTCAGTAAATTCCAACACCACTTACTAAAGTTATTTTTTAATTTAATTTTGTATTTTTTTTTTAAGATTTTATTTAGAGAGTGCATACGGATGCGCATGCAGGGGGGAGGGGCAGGGGGAGAAGGAGAATCTTAAGCACACCCCGTGCTGAGTACGGAGCTCCTGGTGGGGCTCAATCTCACCACCCCGAGACCATGACCTGAGCTGAAACTAAGAGTCTGACATTTAACCAACTGAGCCACCCAGGCGCCCATCCCACTTAGAAGAGAATACAGACTCCTTACCTGATCTGGTACCCAACTTTTTCTGTACAACCTTCTGTCTTTTCACCCTTCCTCTTACTCACTGGACTTGAGCCACACTTGTGTCCTTGATACTAATGCAGAGTCCTGCATCAGGAACTTTGTACTTTTTAGAACAACTTTTCTATACCTATAGATTCGAGGTGAGTCTCTCCTTGCTTAACTCCTATCTCTGCTTAAATGTCACTTTCTCAAGGCAACGTTCTTGACCATGATTTTTATAAGTATATTCATTACTCTCTGTTTTCTGACTTTGCTTTATTTTTCTGCAAGGTAACTTTAATTAAATTCTATTATCTCTTAATTGTTATCTGATCATTCACTTAATGAAGGCTTAGAAAAGATATTTTCTCTTCTGTTCGCTGCTGTTTCTTCTGCATATCTAATAGTGCCTGGTACATAGCAGCTCATTGTTAAATAAAATGAATAAAAGAATGGATGAATGACTCAAACTAATGCTACGTTCTGGTTAATTTTATGTTTGGATCATGAATATTTTGAACAGTTTTATTAATTTTTTTCTTGGATTTTCTAGCTTTTTCTTTTTTTTTTTTTTTTGGAAAAGCAACATTTGCTTGAAGGCCACAGATTTTTGGCTCTAATTTGAATTTATGTCTCTGTATTTAGATCACACATTCTTGTGCAGATATTTAATTGACCCTAAGTTTTGAAGATCAGTTTTATTCCCTTGGGCTGTTAAAATGAGAATTCTGGGCATGGACTTTACCCTGCTCTTTCTTTCACATTGAACATGCTATCTTCTATCAAATACTATCAGCCCTAACTTCAAAATAAAACCAAATGCAATATTTTCTCAGCTCTTCACTACCATGCTTATTTCTCACCTAGGTTACCGCTATTACCTTTTTATATCCTTAATTTATCCTAAATTTGCAGGCATGTTGTCTTTGTTGAACTTTGCTTTTCCCCCTTCAGGTCACCTCCAAGAGCCATCCTTCCATCCTTCTCCACCTGGGACAGATTGCTCTGTGGCTGTCAGCGTAGGATGTGCCTTTATTTCTATTGTGGGTAGAATTCGCTCTTTTCCGGATTCAGTGTCATAATCATTCTTATTAGTCCATTATTTTACCAGAGTATATCCTCAAGTATCTCTCGCTTTTGCTCTCTCTGGGGGAAGCTTAACCTTTTAATTTCCAGTATCTTACCTTTATCCTTAGTCCTGTGCTGATTCCTCTGTGTTGATTCCTCTGGGCTAGTGTTCAATCTGAACACGTGTTTGTCCCTATTATGTGTTTTTATGTCTCTGATAGTTCCTCCTATTCCCTCTAATCTCTGTCTGAACTCCATTTGGTCAGATATTGGGATGTTTAGACAAGTCATTTCTCTTTTAGATTTTTCTTCTACATTGCTTCCTCTATGTTCTTTTAGTCTACATTCTGAGGGATTTTATTGACTCTCTTTTTAAAGTCAATGTGGATCTGTGTTTGTCACCTGTGCATTTTCTTTCCAGTAGGTTTTTCTTTTTTTCTTTGTTACTTTTGCTCAACCTCTAACTGCTTTCCATGGATATAATATGTTAGTGAATGTGTTCAATGACCCCAAACAATTATTTTATCTTCTGTTATTTAGATTACCTTAGTTTCCTCTTAAAAGTTTCTTTATTCTTTATTTTGGTCTTTTACTTTCAAATATCTTGATTATCAGTTCACAGAAATAATATGAATAACATCTTGATTATTGATTTGTAAATAATAGGAAAGAGGGCTATTTATCTTATGCATAGAGGATGCTTACCAACTCTCTTAAAGGTGAGTCAAGGACCTGACTTTTATGCTGCATTTGCTCCACTTAAATTCTAAAATTTATGCTGGGATGCTGACACCCATTCTCTCCTTTCCTTCTCACCAGAGTTCCAGTGAGTTATTTAGAGAACTACACTCTGTTGGAGGCTTTACTGAGTCCATGCTAGCAGCAGGCTGTTCTTTATGTAAAGTCTTGGGGAGAGGGTGTCAAGTACCTAGTGCTCAGTAATACATAATATTTCCATGTTCAAATCTGGTCTTCCTCCTCTTCGTTTCCTCTGTCAGAATTGTGTAATGGCTTCCCACAGCCTTCTCCATCTACTGGCATTGTTCATTCCACTTGCTGTTCTCCAGATATTTGATAAAAGCTCTTGTCTGCTTATAGCCTGCATTCCTATCCTCTCTGTTGGTGTAGTAGGATACAACTTAAAAATTGTTATCATTATCACTGTAATGTGATTTGGGGAAAGGAAGAACATAAGCTTAAGTCTTCAGTCTACCCTGTTGACCCAGAATCATTAACGGATTCTTGCTGTCTTTTTCTTTTAATTTAACAAGATATTTGATTCAAATGTTTTTCCCTCTCTAAGGAAAAATAAAAACCCATGAGAAGATGTTGGGCCTAGTGTCATTCCTGACCCTCATAGGAGACCTTGACCAGTAAACTTCTGTGGACCTCAAGCCCAAGTCTATTAAATTGATCAGTTCAGGTGGAAAGATTGCTGTACTTATTTCACTTCTAAAATTATGATTCTATTGTAAAAATGTTTATTAATAAGTTAAAAAATACTTTTCTAATTATCAGAGAATACTTTCTGACTATATTTTGGAAAGCCAAAATAAGCATTAGAAGACATCGTGTTATTCAAGAGAGTAAAAAAGAAGCTCATTCTTTAAAAAAAAAAAATCCTCTTTTTATTATAAATTCCGATGGGGGAAACCAGCTGGCATTAAGACAGTAAGTTTTTATTTATAGGAGAAAGAATGACAACTCAGTTCACTTTACAGAGAAGTCATACCAAAAGCTCATAAGAAAAGATTATGTCCTTTGCAAATATTCATATTGCTCACCGAATCTTTTTTGTAATTGTGATAACCAGATCACCTAGTATATAGAGATATACTTGCTTTTCTTCACAGCATGTACACAACAATGTTAGGGATTGGGCGTCAGTAGGCTCAAATGAGATCTTAGATTCTTATTCTCTTTTTTTAAGATTTTATTTATTCATTTGAGAGAGAGAGAGAGAACGAGCAAGAGAGCACAAGCAGGTGGAGGGGCAGAGGAAGAGGGAGAAGCAGACTCCCACTGAGCGGGGAGCCCGATGTCGGGCTCAATCCCAGGACCTGGAGATCATGACGTGAGCGGAAGGCAGATGCTTAACTGAATGAGCCACCCGGGCACCCCCTTAGATTCCTATTCTTAAAAGATTTCTGTATAGTAGTAGGGAGATAGAGGAATGCAGAAAAGTCGTTGTAGTATTTTTTAAGAACAAAACCATACCATTAATTGAAACTGTGTGTCTTTGCTGCTTCTTACTTTGAAGACCCTGATTTTAATCTGAGCTAGCAGCGTGCTCTGAAACATGTCTGTATATTTGACGTCATTTGGAAAGCTCCTGAGGCATGCATTAGTTCCCATTTCCCCTTTGGAGAGAAAGTGCTGTTGCTGAATGAAGCAATGTTTGGAATATGCAGTAGCAAATTCCAGCACATACAAGTGGAAAGTTTTACTCCGTGGGCATACAGGAGAATTGTAAACGCATCACAAAACATAATTGGCTCTGTTATAATTGGACCCTGGGGGAAAACTGTCCTCTACAGCTCAAGGATTTTCTCCTGGGAATAGGAAAACCATAGCTCCTTTCTTGCCAGTTTCATTCCTGTGCGTCCTGAGCATCAATTAAACTGCAGAGTTGATGGTACTAAAATATTTATTAGGGAAAAAAGTTAACTTCATGGAAGTAGTACCTTCATAAATCTGATCCTACATCATGAAGTTGTGTATTTTTTGGCAAACTTTATGTTCATTGTATTGAGCATTTCAGACTATGTTTATATTATGTATATTTTAAAGACAATTTTAAGCCAATTGGAGGAGAAATTGATTTCCAATTATAAAGCATTAATCTGAGATTATTTATAGAACTGGGCAAGTTAAAGTGGAAGCATGGGATTGAAGAAATCTCCATTTTTCCTGGAGGATTTGGTGCTGTCTTTGCGTGGGGAATGTTTCCAGTTTTATTACTAAAGTGAGATGTTAAGAAAATAGTTTTAAATATGCTCCTATTCATTTTAGGTATAATAAACAAGCTCGTGTCATAGTTTTGTTCTGAATAATCTTTGCTGACAAACTTAGCCTCTTTTGAATTGCTCTTTCTTCTCAATTCCCCAGATTCCCTTCTTCCTCAGCCTAACACCAGCATTACACTTGTGTGCTTATCTATTTTGTGCATGTGGCATTTTTCTCACTCTTGTAAGATTCCCAGTAACAGATATCATATTTTATCAGTTTTTTTGTTGTTGTTGTTCCAACGCTTAGATTGGTACTTGCTAAGGGCTAGATAGTTGTTGCATTTACTACTGAGTTATCTAGATTTTTTTTAATAAACTGGTTCTCTTTCATCCTTTTCTCTTTCCTTTAAATTCATAGAAGAGTCTAAAAATACAAAGCGAATATTGCTCTTTGACCAAGCTGCTGAAAAGTAAGAAAGAAATGAAATAATGAGTAAGTTGTTATAAATAAGTCAAACTAGATTTTGACACCTCTGAGCCATGATGAAGACTTTTAATGTCTACAAAAGGAAATTTTATTCTTCAGAAGGTAGCTTATAAACAACAAATTATCCTTGCAAAGCAGTTTAAACACAAAATGGCTAAATATTCTAGGTAAATGTATTTATGTTTGCAAATTAGATTATTAAGTTTTTCAGTAATCATAAGATGTCTGAAGTCAGCAGACCACACCATGTCCTCATGAACACATTGAATATTTTCTTAATTCTATTATTTTCATTACTTGTCTCTTTATTCTCACTTTCTTTAAATTTTCTGTGAGGCCACTTCCATAAGGAACGCAATTTCTGAGACATAGCCATTTGAAACTAATAATTATCAGATCATGACTACAGAAAATAATTCTTTAACCAATTTCTTATTTTAAAACCAGCTGAACATCAGTTGGCTTACACTTCCTCCTACTTTCCTCCACCTTCCTCTCTTTGTCCATAATCTTTGGTTTCTGTTAAAGAGCCTATTCTTACACTGTTTGAACCTTGTCTTTCACCCACATACATCCTGCTACTTTGCAGGTAACCATGACGATACTTCCCGGTACTGAGGTTATGTGCCATATAAAATGCAGCCATGCTGTCTTAAATTTATTAGCAAACACACCTTTCCCAAAATACACACACTCACACAAAGATCATATTAAAACTGCATAACATTTAGGGAGTCTTAAAAGACCAAGTGTACAATCAAATGATTTAATGTGTAGGAAGAGATCGGGATTCTTTTGTTAGGAACAAATACAAGCATATGAATCCTTGCTAATACAGAAGTAACAACTTAATGTTTTCTAAATCATTACTCCAGATACTTTCATTCCTCGGTGTCTGCTGCAAGATTTACATTTGGTAATTAACAATCACAGCAAGGTTGGAGGTAGATCTATTTTCTGGTAAATTATTATTACTAATTCTTAGTTTAGGGGTGCCTGGGTGGCTCAGTCCATTAAGCATCTGCCTTCAGCTCAGGTCATGATCCGAGAGTCCTGGGATTGAGTCCCGCGTCGGGTCCTCTGCTCATTGGGGAGTCTCCTTCTCCCTCTCCCTCTGCCCGTCTGGCTGCTTGTGCTTTCCCTCACTCTCTCTCAAATAAATAAATAAAATCTTCAAAATAATAATAATAGCAATAATAATAATTACAATAATTAGTTTAATATTTCTAAAGACACTAATCAAGAAATGAGAAGATGGAGATTCAAATTCTGGGCAACCGTAGAAATCACTGGATCAACTATTCACAGCTTTTCACTGTATAGCCTATAGCCTAAGATTTTGTTGACCCACAGTTAAAGATTCAGTCATCACCTTTTTAAGGTATTCAAATATCTCCCATTCTGACTTCTCCACAGAGCTCTAGTTCATTATTGAGTTGGAATAATATCGTAAAATCCACCAAAAATAAATATTTTTTGAGTTTAAGTGCAAACACTGACCTAAATACTGAGAATAAAAGAAATATGTTAGATGTTAACCTAGCGCTTGGAGGACTTACAATTAAATTAGAGATATAAGCCATGTCTTACTGAGTCTTTTTAATAAATGGCTTCTTTCCTTAATAAACTAGTATATATTCAGTAACCAGTACTGAGACACACTCTCTTAGATGCGCCCAAGAAAGGTAGACACAATGTCAACCTTCAGGAAACTCCCATCCCTACATTTCTTTCTCATTCCACTGTGCTTCATGATCTTCTCTCAGTACCGGAGTTAGTATCCTTTTCCTGAGCTTTTCCTGCTCTCAGTTATGTGCCAGATTAAACTCTTGAAAACAGTTTCCAGCATATCACCAACTGTAAAAGTTTCCAACAGAATGAAGTTTGTCATTGCTAGGCCTCCAAAACCTGGTACTCAGTCGATCTTGTGTTACTCCATTCTTATATTTTTGCCAACATTTTCCCTTCTATCTGACACTTCCCCTTGTTTACTGCTTATCAATATTTTAAGACCGATCCATGCTACAACTGGTCTTTGAAGCCTTCTCAGACATTCGGAATGATATCATTAATAATAAATAATAACAGATCGTACCAACAATAATAATGCTATTTAGTACTGGGAGATTCAGTCTGTGTTCCAGCTGTGGACCTGGACCAGTGCCTTCCACCTATCATCTCACTGAATCTCTGTGTTACCGTCTTATTCCTACTGTAACAAATGACCACAAATTTGCCAGCTTAAAATAGTTCACATTTCTTATTGACAGTTCTGTAGGTTAGACTACTACTGTAGTCTAATGGGTATTGGTGACTAAATCAAGGTGTGGCCAGGGCTGTGTTTCTGTTTTATAAGCTCTAGAGGGAATCTGTTGTCTTGCCTTTCCCAGCACCCAGAGGAGCCATTGTGTCCCCCCGCTGGCTTAGAGTATATGGGATGGAAGGGACCAGTGGTTAAATACAGCAGCTCTGACTCAGAAAGCCTGAGTTTGAATCCTTAATATTTCTATTAACTCTGACCTTGAGAAGTTGCCTTTAATAATTCTGTGCCCTAGTTTCCTTTTCTTTGGAACTGGGATCATAATGGTCCATAACTCATGAGGCACTTATGAGGATTAAATGAATTAATCCACATAAGGACTTGCAACAGCTACTGGAAAGTAGAAGTACTCAAGAAATGACAGCATTTGTTGTTCCTGTTAGGATCATTAGACGAGCCTCTAGACACACTGAGGCTGTCGCTTCCAAAGGGAGAGGGAGCAGTACGACCCTGGAGTGAGTTAAAGTGCAATGTAATAAAAATAATAATTTCAATAAGAAAAAGCACAAGATGGGGCACCTGGGTGGCTCACTCTGTTAAGCTTCTGACTCTTGATTTCACCTCAGGTCATGATCTCGAGGGTCGTGAGATTGAGCCCTGTGTTGGGCTCCAAGCTGGGCATGGAGCCTGCTTAGGATTCTTTCTCTCTGCCTCTTCTCCTCCCCCATGCTCTCACCCCCCCCCAAAAAAAAACACTGTCTAAAATAAATAATTTTTTTTAAAAAAAGAAAAAGACATTTTTAGTAACATGCAAGACTGTGGTTAGTTGAAGGGTAGAAATAACATCCATTAAATATTTCTTAGGATGTTTCTAGGTGCTTAATGTCATAAACACTTAATCTGGGGCTTGGAAAAGAAAATTCTTCAATGATGTTCACTTGTCTTTAAGGCTACTGAGAGTTGTTTTTGTATCTCCTTTTGTCTTAAGTTAGGTTACCTGGAAGTTGATCTTGAGATTAGGATTTTGGTTCAAGTGATTTCTTAGGAAAAGGGAAGTGATGGGACCAGGATAGAGCGGGACTGTGGTCTCCGTGTTAGACTAGTTTCAGTCTGAGACCCCGAGGAGGCTCTGAGCAAAGTTTAGACCCACAAGTTATTTCCATGTTGAGCAAGGGGAGCAGCCATTGTGTGTTCCCATGCCAATCTGACCAGGTGTGTGTGAGGGACACCCTTCGAGGTGAGATAACTACAGTTCAGCAATTTTTCCATGCAGGGGACAGCTGTGAGTTGCTCTCAGCTAACCCACACAGCAGCTGGTGAATGGGGGGCACTGGCCAGTACAGGGGATCTGAGAAAGATACCACTGCTGTCCAGTACATACTTGACAACTTCTCTGTGTATTAGGATCTTCTCATTCATATTCCTCTCTACTCCTCTAGACCAGTCATGAACCAAAAAAAGAAAAAGACTTCTGCTATATTTGGTTACACATACACACATACCCGTTTATATATGTATAAGTGTGGTAGGCTAACATTATTGAACCCTTACTAAACACAAGACACTTATTATCACTTTACATGGATAATTTCATTTATTCCTCAGAACCCAGTAAGGTAATCGATTTCATTACATCATGATCTAGTTGGGGAAATGAAAAAAATCAAAAAGAGAATTGGTTAAGATCAAAAAGCTAGAAAGTATAAAAGCTGAGGTCAAATTTAAGGACTGTCTCAGAAACCATGTTCTAAATGGAACTAAAATAAATATACTACCGCTTTTCTTTCCTAGCCCTTTCTTTCTTTTGGCTCATGTGTGAATTCTAGAGAGTAGAGGGCAATCTATACGGAATAATTCTACTCACTACATGCCAGTCCAAAACATGGTCTTTGAACCAAGTTCTCTCATGGTTCAAAGTCAATTTCATTCCAATTTAGGTTTCACCTAAGTTTTAAAGTTGACTCCTATTCTTAGATGACTTAAGCGTCTTAAACCCACAAGCCTGCAGTCAGCCTCAAAGAATCAGAAGCCCTCTAACAAATAGACCTTTCTGTGGCTACCTTACCAGTTCTTCAAACTTAACGTTTCCCAACTTCCTTGTTTCCCGTATCCCTGCTGTATCTACTGTGTCTCATAATCATTTTTTTTACATGGAATATTGTTTCAGTCATTATTTCAAAGATATGCGCTAAGGGTCTGCCTGTACAACAGTGATCCAGTAAGGCAGGGTGGAGCTAACAGGAGGAATGAAGAGCAATGAGATGCCTAAATAATAGGGACGAATCTGAATAAACATTGACTTGATAAAGGAGTAACAACAGTATCTTATGGAGGTTAAAATAATTCTAATAATAGTACGTAAAGCAAGAATAGCATAAATCCAGTCAATATGTTCCAGTATCTTTGCATTGTCTAGGAAATGACGAGTATTAGCTTATCTTAGACTTTAATAAGTCAGTGATGTAATCACGAGAGTAACCACTAACAGAATATGTAATTATAAGTCTAAGAAAGCAGATAATATAGTAAAAAGAAAATAAGTCAGGGAATGGGGGAAAAGGCACACGAAAGAGACAAATAGAACGCAGAGAGCAAGATGATAGATTTGAATTCAAATACGGAGGTAGAGTAAATGTTAATAGGTTAAATACTCTAACAAGTATTATCAAACTGAACTTTTTAAAAATTAAAAAACTATGTTGCTTACAAAAAAAGACATTCTTGATATAAATATAAAGACCAGAAGTAAAAGAATTTTTGAAAACCTGCTAACACTTTTTAAAAAGCTGATATAGCTCTACTTACATATGGCAAGAAGCATTAGCATCAGTAAAGAGATATTTCATAAGTAAAGTTTCAATTTGTTACAAAGATAGAACAGTCCTAGACCTTTACATACCTAATAACACTGCTTCAAGATATATATCACAAAACCGTATAAAACTAATAAATCCACATTCAGAGTTGGAGATTTTAACACAGATCCCTTTGAAACTAATAGAACAAATAAAACTCAATAAAGATATAGAAGATTTGAACAACGGGACTATCAAAGTTGACTTAATTACCATATTAATAAATATTACATCTGCACAAGATACAATTCACGTTCAAGTTCACACAGAACATTTAACAAAATTGATTATTTGGTGGTCCAAGCAAATCTCAACACTCTTCAAAGTACTAAAATAACACAAAGTGTTTTCTCCAATCACAGACCAATGGAGCTAGAAATTAAAAGCAAAAAAACAAAAACAAAAAACAATACCCCCACCCTACCAAAATCCTCACAGGTTTGAAAATTAAACAGTAATCTTCTAAATGACTTCATCACAATACTTAGAAAATCTAGAAAATTTTTAAATGAAATGACAGTAAAATACTTCATATCAAAACATGGGGTGCTGTGAAAGCCACACTTAGAAAAGTAGAGAGAAAGAAAAAAAGCCTGAGAAATCAATAACGTAGCATCCATCTCAAGAAGGAATGAGTGAGTATAACACTGAGGTCTGGGTTTCTGTATTTCATTCCTCTTTAAAAGAAACCAGAGTGCTCGCTTTGGCAGCACATACCCTAGAAGAAGGCAGAGATTCCTGTCCACGTAGAAATGCTTGATGACAGTTCAGGAGCAGGAAATGTACGAGGTAAACCTGGGATAGATCTCCTATTATGCCTGAAGGAAGGAAATTCTCTGAGACGAATGGGATTCAAAAGGACATAGTATTTGGTTTGAAGAGACTTGTGGATTTTTATACATTAAGAATTCCCTAAGTAACATTATTGAGAGAAGGTGGGGGAGAGAGGAGGGATAGGGGAAAATGGGAAAGATTGGATTTACAGAAAAATGCCTCTATTTTAGTAAATGTAGAAGAACTCATAACATAAGACAACCATCTTGCATCAATTGATCACGAGTGGTGAAACCATTTGGTGAAAAGTTGCTGGGAAACAGGATTATTTGCAATTCTCAAAATACTAGTCTGTGGATGACTTATCAACTACCAATGCATAGCTTTATACAATGAAGAAATTAGTCCTCATCTCAACCAAGTGATCAAATTTAGTGTCACCCCAAGTAGGACAACATGACATGATGTTTCTGAAGTTTTCAGGCAGTAAAAAAAAAGTATATGTCATTGCCTGTGAAGTGTCTTTGCCAAGAATTTATCTGACTTGAATCTAATTATGTGGAAATCACTCAAACTCCAAATAAGGGACATTCTACAAGACAACTGGGCTGGACTCTTCAATACATCAGTGTCATGATAAGCAAAGGCAAGTGTACTGTTCTAAATTAAAAGAGACTAAAGAGACAGAACAACCAATGTCGCATGTAAACTTTCACTGGATCCTGGATCTGAAGAAAAAATAGCGATAAGATATTTTGGAGACAATTAGAGAAAAATATAATGTGGACTGTATATTGATGATCTGAAATCATAGTCCATTCTCTTACAGATGGAAATAGTTACAAATTTTTTTTATAGCTGCTGTTACAAATTGCCCAAAACTTGGTTTAAAATAACAAATGTATTAAAGCTTTATTAGCTAGAAGTCCCACACTGGTCTGAAAATCAAAGTACTGACGGAGTTGCATTCCCTTCTGGAGGCCCTAAGGGAGAATTTCTTTCCTTGCGCCTCTCAGCCTTTAGAGGCCACCGGCAACGGTAGCTCCGGTGCCCTCTTTCTTCATCTTCTAAGTTAGCAACATGCCGTCTCTGTAAGCTGTCTTCCCTCTCACACCTCCCTCTGACCAAGCAGGGGAGGATTTCCTACTTTTAAGGATTCATGTGATTAGATTGGTCCCACTCACATCCTCCATAATTTCCCCATCTCAAGGTCCTTATTTTATTTTAGTTTAGTTTAGTTTATTATTTTATTTTTTTTAAAGATTTTATTTATTTATGTGACAGACAGCCAGCGAGAGAGGGAACACAAGCAGGGGGAGTGGGAGAGGAAGAAGCAGGCTCCCAGCAGAGGAGCCCGATGTGGGACTCGATCCCAGAACGCCGGGATCACACCCTGAGCCGAAGGCAGACACTTAACAACTGCGCTACCCAGGCGCCCCTAAAGGTCCTTATTTTAATCACACCAGCAAAGGTTAACTATTCACAGGTTCCCCATGTTGGGGGTGGATTTGTTGTGAGAGAGGAAGGGGTGGGAGGTAGGGCATCACTCTGCCTAACCAGGGGTATTGTGGTCATTTAGGAAATTATTTTTATTCTTCCGAGAAGCATGTTACCTATTGAGGAATAAGTCTGCAACTTACGTACGTGTGTGTGTGTGTGTGTGTGTGTGTGTGTGTGTGTGTGTGTGTGTGTGTTGTGTAACCGAATGTAGCAAAATGTTAAGAACAGTTGAATCTAGATGGAATCTTTATGGTTGTTTTTTGTTCTGTTTCCATTCGTCTGTAGGTTTAAAATTTTTCAAAAGAAAGGTGTTATTGAGCTTCTTCAGTCCCCAGATAATGCAGGACATTTCTGATTTAAGAATGATTTCAAAAAAGAAAAATGGGGACAATGTTAAGACTGGGTATCTCATTCAATATATGTAAATGTAAATACAGAGAGAGCCAACTAGATTGAAGATAAAGTTGTAATTCGTTTTTTTTTTTTTTAGGTGTCACTCATATTTGCTGGAAAAGTATTTAGTAGTTTGTAGGAGACACAATGACTTTGTTTTTGTCTGTTTAAATAAAATTATGAGTGGATTTGTTTTGTCTCAGAGTGCACTTGTCTGATGTTGATGTCCTCTGAAAATGTTTTTCAATGAAACAACGTCATGCCTTAGCTGTGGGTGACAGGCCAGCTTCTAACAACACTGAGTCCTAGCTGTCAAGGTCAGACCAGTTTTTAAAAGTCTAGGGCTGCTCCTTCCTACCTTCCTATCTTTTTATCTTCCTACCTTCCTTCCTGTTCTTCTTGGTTCCTTTCTTCTTCCCTTGTGGTTTACTGGCTTTCTTGAGTGTTCCGCTTGGATTCCTTTCTCTTTATTTTTTGTGTCTATATTATAGATTTTTGATTTGTTACCATTAGGTTCATATATAACATCTTATGCCTATAGCAGCCTGTACAAAGTTCATGGTAGCTTCAGTTAGAACCCATTCCAAAAGCACTGAATTTTAACTACCCCCCATGTTTAAGTGTATGATGTCATACTTTGCATCCTTTTATTTTGTGAATCCCTTGAATAATTTTTATAGATATAATTGATTTTACTGCTTCTGTGCTTTTACATCCATATGACTTCTATAATTTCCTTATGCCTGATTATTGCCTTTTCTTTCCACTCAAAGAATTTCCTTTAACATGTATCATAAGGCTGGTTTAGTGATGATGAACTCCTTTAACTTTTGATTGTCCGGGAAACTCTCTATCTTCTCTTCTGAATGATATAGCCTTGCTAGATAGAGTATTCTTGGTTGAAGGTTTTTTCCTTTTAGTACTTTGAATATATCCTGCCACTCCCTTCTGGCCTTCAAAGTTTTTGTGATGTTTTGTTTTCTGTTAAATGAATGCTCAAAACATAGCCACAAGTGAGTTAATTTTAACTCCACAAGTGAGTTAATTTTAACTCCAGTGATAAATTTGCAGAATATTGTCCTTAAAAAAGATAAATAACGTAGGATAAACATTTCAAGGAGAAAAAATATTCACACTCATGCCTTCATTCAACAAATATTTAAAAAGTCTAGTAGGTGGAGAGTACTCTGAGTAACTCAAAGAGAAATATGAAGATGGGTAGGGGACAGTGGTTTTTTTAAAAACAAACGAACAAACAAACAAAAAAACCCTATCCTTTGATCATATATGTGACAGGTATTTGTGACTTAGGCCATTTATTGTAAATACGGGAAAACTGTCAGGATATTTATTAACTAACTCTTTGTATAAAGCCAAATTGTAATTATTCACATATGGCAACTTAATGTTAAGAATATTGTCAGGAAGCTTTGTAGAATTATTTAGCTTGGCACATACATATTGAGAAATTCACTTATTCTCTCCCAAGGACTCATATCAAGGCTGTTATATACTGAGTTGTCAGTAGAAATAAATTAATGGCTGAGCTTAACCAAAGAAATCAGTGTTAAATAATATATCACTAATAGCTGCTCCCCATGAGGATTACCCAGCCATATAGTAATATATGTTCTCCGTTCACATTGATACATGAATGATACGAAACCAGAATTGTGCTACCTGCAGTCTTGGACGTTCATGTTTAAAATATTTCTTAGTAAAGTTTTTTTCCATTAAATCATAGCAAAATCTGATGGTGGGAATCACTCTTATTACTGCTAGCGTCATCAGCCTTTTATAGTCAGTAAAAGCAATCCTCTGAAAGGAAATCATTCTCAGTGGAAAACACACCATTTAAATGTGGTATTAACAAAAGTAACTGATCTGTTGCAAGACCGCCCTCTAAGTCACTCCTAGGCTTTTCATTATTAGTTGCTCCCTGCAGGTGCATTTGACTGACTACATTTGTATGAGTTTAAAAAATTCCCAAGTTACCCAGAAAGAATGAAAAAGATCGTCTTTTTGGTTAATGGTCACTCTGACTTCCAACAGGATCGGGACATTAAACTTTCTGAAATTCACTTTAATGTAGCTTTCATGCCTTTTGTTCATTTTCTGATTGTTTAGTTACTTACTATTGAGATTTGAGAGTTCCTTGTTGTTTTCGATTCTACTTTTAAGTCATTAGGCCTTAATACTTCTTCAGTCTTGCCCTCTCTCCTCTTTCCTTTCAGGACTTCCAGAATGACAGTAGTGGTAGATCTTGTGTTACTGTCCTGCAAGGTCCTGTTTTGCTTTGCTTTGTTTTGGGGTGGGGGGTGGACAGAGGGAGAGAGAGAATATTAAGTGGGCTCCACCCCAGCATGGAGCCAATGCGGGGCTGGATCTCACTATCCTGAGATCATGACCCGAATCAAAGTCAAGAGTCGGACGCTTAACCGACTGAGCCACCCCGTCACCCCTGTTATTTATTGGTTTGTTTATTGTCTGTTTTCCCTTTCTCGTTCCATTGGGTGGTTTCTGTTGTTCTGTTTTACACTTGACTTATCTTTCCTGCATGTTCTTCATTCCGGTGTTGAGTCTATCCACTGAGTTTTTAATCGCAGTTATTGCATACTTCAGTTCTATAGTTTCTATTTGGTTCTTCTTTTTCCTTCTTTGCTGAGAATATGTCTTTTCTGAAACTCTCCTTTTTTTCTTTTTTTTGTTTCAAGCATGCTTGTAATGTTCATTGAATCCTTTTTAAATTTTGTGCTTTAAAATCTTTGTCGATATTTCTGTGTCATCACAGTGTTTGTATTTATTGTCTTTTTAAATTCAAACTGTGCTCTTTGTATGCTGTAATATTTTGGGTATGGAATTATGAGACTGGATTGCATAGAAACCTTTTTGAGTTGGATTTCTCTGACACTGCTGCCGCTGAAAGTGCAAGAAAGTGAGGGGCACTTTTTTTTTAAAGATTGATTGATTGATTGATTGATTGATTGATTTGATAGAGAGAGCACAAGCAGAGGCAGTGGGAGAGGGAGAAGCAGGCTCTCCCCTGAGCCGGGAGCATGATGCAGGGGCTTGATCCCGGGACCCTGAGATCATGACCCGAGCTGAAGGCAGACGCTTAACCGATTAAACCACCCAGGTGCCCTGGAAGTGAGGGGCAGTTTATTACCACCAGGTAGGGTTAGAAGTCCAGCTTCCCACTCGGCCTCCATTGAGACCAGGGAAGGTCTTGTTTTGCTGGGCTGGGTAGAGTTCCAGCTCTGCTCTAGGCCTCTGAGGATACCACTCTGGCTGGGAAAGTTAGGTATGCTTCCTTTCTACTGAGTGGGGGCTGGAGTTCTGGCCCCAGGGACGTCAGGGCAAAAAGAGTGACCTCATTATCACTGGATGTTGGAAAAGTCCTTATTCTAGCCCTCGTCTCCCATCACCTGGGTGGAGAGGGGAAGAGGTGTTCATTCGCTGTAGCTGGTGGTGGAAGACCGTGCTCCCCATGTGGTCTCCGCTGACAGTGTGGAAAGGGGCCAGTCCTTACCACCCACTGGGCATGAAGTCCTAGCTCCCAGCCTGGCCTTCTCTGGCACCACCAAGGAGGTGGGTTGGGGAACCTTGTCACAACCTGGAGATAACCTTGCCTCAACCTTTGCTGATGAGGGAGGCAGAACTGGAGCCACAGTTTCCTCTCTGGTGTTTGGCTGGAGTAGAGCAGTTATTTATTGCTTAACATGTTTCTCTCTGCCTGAGCTGCCCATTTCCTAGTCATTTGGCTAGAGAGAGCAGGCTTTTGTTGGAGTTATTTTTATCTGCCCCATTTGTATTTCCAGGTTGCCACTTTTCCAGCATCCAGTCGGGGATATATGAGGCAAAAAGAAAACCCACTCTTTAACATCATGCTTTATATTCTGGTCCCAAGATCTCAAGCTGGCCTGCCTTCTCCTCTCTGCCTTTGAGTTTTGTTATTTTTGTTTTATATATAATATCTAGGATTTTTAGTTGTAATTAGTGGGAGGACTATAAAAAAAACCCAAAAAACAAAAATGTCTATTCCATCTTCCTGGAAGTGGAAATCTGAAAATAAATTTATATTTTCAAATTAGTAACTTTTATTTATCACAAATTTTTCAGGAGGACAGTGAGACTATTTGATGAAAGTCTCATATGACCTTCAGCATCCACATGATTTGGGTAGTTTTTTATTTCATTTTACTTTTTTTGGTTTTGGTTTTGTTTTTCTTTTCTTTTTTTTTTTTTTTAGCTTTGAATTGAGAATATTCTGCTCAACACAAATGATCAGTTACCATAATATCCTTTTTATTTCACCTGTGACTCACAGGCCACCTATCACCCACTGCCTGTTTTGGTAAGCAAGGTGGGCCTACATCACAGTCACATCCACTTATTAACATGTTTTGTATGGATACTCTGCAGTACAATGGGAGAGTTGAGTAGTTGTGACAGAAACTTTATGGTGCACAACACTGAAAATAATTACTATCTATGCCTTTGAAGAAAAAGCTTGTCAATTCCTGTTTACAGTGTCCCACTTTACCTTCTCAGGACACTAGTATATTAATCCAGTCCAGAAATTGACATGAGAAAGAGTGGACTATCCTTATTTCAAAGTTGAAGTAGTAACTATATTCAATAATTGATTATTTTAGTCAATAAATGAGCTCTCAGTCATTTAAACATTTAATAATTGATGAAAAATATTTTTAGATTGCTTTTCCTTAATCTGACACATACAGTATTGTCAATTAAAAAAATAATGTCTTGGTTTTAAAGTCAGAATTTCCTGTTAAATTATGTTGAGTCTACAATTGTAAACTTGTATTAAGTGCTTATACCTTATAATCTTTGTTGAAGATTGTAGGATTCAGACTCTGGATTACCCAGTGGAATTTTCCTGAGCAACATGCAAATAAGTGCAGTTATGCCCCAGGTGAGAAATAGGCCAAAGATGTAGCAAGGGAGAAAGACATGAGCATAACTGTAAAATTCTCTTCTATGTTCAGTAGATTTGTGGAGTCGCTAGGAAACTGTCATGGCTACCAAAGAATAAAGGAAGACGAGATTGACAGTTGAGTTCAGATAGGTGGGTGGCTGTGGACCAGGTCATACAGGATTCATTTGCCATGGTAAAACCTTTGTACTCTGAGTGAATGGAGCAGCCACTGGGAGGTGTGTTGGGCAGAGAGAGGAATTACATGATTCAGCCAAAGTTTTGAAAGGAACACTTTAGCTGATGTGTGGAGAATGGGCTGTAAGAAAGTAAAAGGATAAGAGGAATACCAGTGAGGGGACTGTTGCAATAGTCCAGGCAAGAGAGAACAGTGATTTGGGATAAGGTGGTGTATAGTAAGAATTTGATTGACCTTGGTCCCTGGTTCCCGGGAGGTAGCCTCAAATCCTTGGAATTTCCTGGGTGATAGAAATGTTTTGTTTCATGGCGGACTCTGATAATTGATGTTAACCAGGTGACTCATGGTGAGATGACTCAGAATGGTGGCTATTCAGGCCAGAGAGACCAACCTTATGGTTAGAGGACTGTGGCTTTGAGCCACATATCAATCACTCTGACCCCTAGGGAAGAGAGGGCTCTGAAGACTGAGTTCATTCATTTGGGCGATGATTCAGTCAGTCAAACCTATAACAAAACCTCAATAAAGAAGCTGGACACCAAAGCTCAGATACAGAGTTGTGTCCATAGAGATTTTAGGAAAGGAGACCAAATGTCACTAGGGCACACTTTGGGTGGGTTAGTAAGGATGCTGCCATGTTTGGAGAGTCATATTTATTTTTGATATTATGCATTTTCCCCTAGAAGCAAGACATTATATTTGACAAGTTGTTGATCATGAAAATAAAAAGAGTTTATAACACTTATGTGGATGTGGGAACGTTCTTCAATATGACATATTGATATTTACATTTAATAAATGTAATTTATTACATTTATTACATGTAATTACAGTGTGACCATCGCCACATTTCTGCACATTATGGTGCCTCGGACATTTATAGCATATATGTTTATTTTTATAGGAGATTAAATGAACACTATGCTTTCCAGTAACTACGTTGCCACTTAAATTTAGAGAATTGGATGCACTTCTGACCTGACAGTGCCACAGCTTTAAACAGTTTCATGTGTATGTGTCACATCACAAAGAACCACACTCATGTGAAGTGATTGGTCAGACTGCATGTTCAAATAAGCACATACGGCTTCAAAGAATCTGTAGATCTTAATTTGGACAGAAAAATTATAGAGTTCAAAACTCCAGCTGAAAAATTCATGCAGGTAGGAGAACAGCATTGGATAAACAAACACGAGTAGCTAGTGGTAAAAACATTACAGATTTTCAATGTCATTTTAAAGTTACTACTGTAAAAGTTGAGAATCGCCAACTAAGAGCACAGGACAATTTGTGACCTCTACTTATCCATCTATCATCTATCTATTTAAAAAGCCAGATTAATTAAATCTTTGAGCTATGTGTGTATATGTAGAATAAAATAGATTTTAGGGCACCAGGCAACTCCATTACACGTGATAGAAAGGAATCTGTAATCACCAATTACAGTACCACTTTTTAGTAAAAAATTCTAGCATTTGAAGATACCATGACTATAGTTATGTGAGTAAACTTTAGGCAGCAATAGATGTTTTCAATAAGAGAATTGTATGTTGCTTTTGGATTTTTTCCAAGCTCTTTCAAAGATTTATATAAAACCAGCCAAATGCTTGATGACTTGTCAGCAACTCTATATTGCAGAAAATTTAGGAGCAGTATACAGAGCTTATCTAATATAAAGGAATGAAAGGAAAATGTTCTTTTGCGTTATGTTTAACGCAAACATTGAAATTAATTGAATGATTCAAATGCATGGAATTACAGGACTTGTCATTTTTAAAATTATCAGTCTGGTTTTCAGGTCATAAAAGGACGTTGAATTACATCAACTGGAGTCATGCAGGAGGAGTGCCCTCATTCTGAATCTGTAAACAGATATGAGCTCATTGGCCTAACTGGCTAAGATCCCAATGTTATTTAAAAGATATGGAGACTTTCTCAAACTTATTAAAGGTGGTAGGAGAGTAATTTTGAATATATATATATTTAAAAAGCAGAGAGCATAGCAGATATTTTGGTTTATCTGTAGATGTTGATTGTCGCTACTTGAAACCTCATTTGGTATTCAATCAACAAATGTCAAGGCACACTGCTGTGGATATAAAAAATGATGAGAAATGGGGTTCCTGGGTGGCTCAGTTGGTTAAGCATCTGCCTCCAGCTCAGGTCATGATCTCAGGGTCCTGCATCAGGCTCCTTGCTCAGCAGGGAGCCTGTTTCTCCCTCTGCCTGCTGCTCCCCCTGCTTGTGTGTGTGCTCTCTCTCTCTCTCTCTCTCTTTCTCTTTCTTTCTGACAAATGCATAAGTAAAATCTTTAAAAAATGATGAGAAATAAATTTCTGGCCCTTAAGAAATGCGTGCTGTTGTGAAAAGTAAAGGACATATTCACATGAAAAATAATTTGTGCAAGACCCTGCAGTTGCCAGGCAGAGTTCTAAGATAACTCTCTTTGACCTGAGATAGTAAGATGCAGTTGTTTCCGGTAAGGAGAAGTTGAGCTGGCCCTTGAAGGATGCATCACAGCTGGATATGCTAAGGAGACCCAGCCAGGCAAAGGATCAAGCAAATGCTATGCATGTTTGGAAGTGGCAAAGAGATTTATTTCCCAGGATATTGAATGTGTGTGGTAGAGCAGTGAAAATAAGATTGGGCTTGGTTGCGGAGGATATTAAATGCCAGATTGAGAGGTATGGATCCCAAACATTGTATTAATATTTTCATTTAGTTCCTGAGTCACTCCATCTGTAAATCAAAATGTAAACCTAAGATCTGGATCAATTAAAAAGCAATGAACTTGCTTACCTGAAAACACCAGTTGTTTATTACAGGCCTGTTTTCTTTGACCTGAGAGATTTTGCAAAAGTAAACTGATGTCGACAAAAACCATTGGTTTAAAGAAAAAAAAAAAAAGGATGATATAAATATCTTTTATCAGTCTTAAGTATGAATTCCAGTTCTAAAAGAGGATTTCTCAATAAATAAATAGATAAATAAAATACGTAAATAAAAAGGATTTCTCACTGTTGAAACATCCTCTGAGCTGATTTCTTCATACCACCCTACAATAGTACATGGTGGCCATCTGAGTTTTGCCTGCCCAACATTCTTTCCTTTTATTCACGCCACCGTTGCTTTCCCCATTGTAGCTGATTTGGCAGAACGGCAAGTGAAAGGGCCCAGATCTTCCCTAGCCTTGGGAGGGGCGTTTGACCAAAGATGAATCTCATTCCCTGATCTTGAAACCGAAATCTTAGCAGAATGCTGCAAACCATGAAACTGAGGCAAACTATCCCAGTTTGTGGCACCCTAGCAAGATTTATTAATTTCTGTGACTTAGCCTCCAGAAGTTGTTCTCTGTCCTGTGCGCTGGGACAGAGGCTCTATAGTTTCCTCTTCATATCCTCCAAGAAATTCCTTTTTGTTTTTTTCCTTAAGTTTTCTACAGAGAGTTTTTATGGCTTGCAATTGATGATACTGACGAATACCAGGCAACTTGGAATAATGGTTGGGAGGTTTTAGTCTGACACGCTGTTGTTGGTGGGTTCTATCTTGGACCTAGTGTTTCATAGCTAAAGTGACAATATAATTCATTATCTTAAACTGGGGCACTTTTGAGAGTAAAAATGAGCATCATTAAAAATTAATCTGTAGCAACAGATGTAAAGCCAAACCGGGGCATAAGTCTTACCTTCGTGACAGTGTATCTTGTGTCAAAAACTTCAGGTAACAAGCTCTGGTTTGCATTTTGGCTCGTCTGAAAATGTCAGGGATTCTGTTAAATGATAAATAGTGGAATTCTGAATTCCCTAATAAAATTATTGGAGAAAAAGAGTCCTTTGCAAAATAAAAAATCCCTGCAGCCTGACTTTCTCCTTACTGGGTCTTAATGAAAAGTTATTTGGATGGTTGTTTGTAAGTAATCGCTTCAGATGTGTTCTCAATGCCATTGTTGGGAATCCATGTAATTCTAGTAAGACTGTTTTACATTCGCTTACTTCACATTCTGGTAAAAACAAAACCAAAATCAGTATCAATTAACATAAATTATTGGGCTTAAAAACAACAAAATTGGATTTTTTTTCACTCTTTAGCCATTTCATGGAAAACTGAAATATATTTCAAACTTCCAGATAAGATTAGTAAAATGTGTAAATTTATCCTTCTTTTGTCAAGCTTATAATATTTTACCACTTTCTTATGATTTTAAAATTGCCTTAAAGGTGAACATTCAAGAGTACAGGGCTGGCTCAGTCTGTTAGAGCGTGCGGATCTTGATTTTGGAGTTGAGAGTTCGAGCCCCACTTTGGGTGTAGAGATTATTCAGCAATATAATCTTTTAAAAAAAGTAAAAATAAACACTCAGAAGAATGTAAATTACTTTTTCCCTCCATGAGGATCTTGAAAGCGTATTTTGGAGGTATGAAACCCTCAACAAAAATGCTCAATTGGAAAATAAGTGGGTGTCACAACTCACAACTTGAGTCCTTAACATGTTAATATCATTAAGACAATAAAGTAAATCCAGTTTCTTTCTCTGACTGAAAAACTGCTCTACATGAATTTGGAGATGTGTCTCAATCACCGAACCTTGTTCTGTGAAGCAATTGTTAACCAGAGGAGAGGCTCTGGTGCCCCGACTGAAAGGGATAATGCAGTGTTGATTTAAGGCCACTAGAGGGTGAGTTGGAAAACACAGCCACAGTTCCCGGCACGAAAGTATTTCTGCAAAACAACACTTCATTTAATCAATATGTGACAATTTATACTTAAAAGTGTTATTTATCTTCATAGAATTTCATTATAGGAAGTCATACTTATACTTTGAGATAATTTATAAACACAGTGATTTGATGACTTGATTTGAGCCAACTAACAAGAAATTGAGCCCTCCTGTCTTTCCTGTGACATATTGCTACTTATTTTTAAAGTGATTTATTTGAAAACAAACTAAAAGCTAACACTCATTACTTTTATGTTTAATTTTATGTTTTCAGATTTTTAAAAAGATTTTATTTATTCTTTTGAGAGAGAGAGAGAGAAAGAGCACAAGCAGGAGGGAGAGGCAGAGGGAGAAGCAGACTCCCCGCTGGGCAGGGAGCCTGATGCAGGGATTGATCCCAGGACCCTGGTATCGTGACCTGAGCCGAAGGCAGATGCTTAACCATCTGAGCCACCCAGGCACCCCTTAGTTAGAATTTTTTATCATTTAGATAACTTTGATAGATTTAACTTACAAAAATAAACCAACACTTAGGTTAAACATGCGAAGTCTGTTATTCAAGCATAATCACTCTGTGATAGAACAGAAATCTGGCAGTACATTTAGGAAGAATGTTTAGAATGATTACAATTCCTGATAAGTCCCAAATTCACTTTTTCAGTATCGCAAAGGCTCACTAGCCTCTTCAGAGTGTCTCCATTTTAGTCATACGTTAGATTTATTTAAATCAACTTGATAAACATTTCCAGCTAGACCTTGTTTAGTTCTTTTATTTTTTTAACCCAAAACTGCTGTTGGAAAATGTATCGTCTTTGGGTATATGTTTCTTTTTCAAATTTTACAAGTATTAATTTCATAGGCTCCTTATTACTATTTTCAATTATGAACATGATGATGACGTTAAAGGCCGACATTACTGAACCAGGCACTGTTCAGAGTACACAATGATCTTATGTACCAAAAACTATTTTGAGTGTGTAATACAAATTAACTCATCCAGTCCTCAAAACAAGCCTATGAGCTTGGTGCTCTCATTATCTTGATTCTGTAGATAAGGAAACTGAGCAACAGAGATTTAGTAACTTGCTTCATATCTCAGGCCAGTAGAGAGTAGAGCCAGGATTCCCACCCAGGCAGTTTAGCCCCGATACATTGATAGATTTTCGACTTCAGTTTTTTAGAAGTAACTAAGTTCTGCTACTTGGAAACAAGAGATTGTTAAAAGTCATCAAGTTCTCATCTATTAACCATGCAGTCTTGCAGTTGACACCCATTTTTGGTTATTTATTATTTGTTTCTAGGTCTTAAATTCCCATGATCTTAAATTTTGGTGATGATATGACATACCTAAAAATTCTGTTTTCTGAATGATCAAACATAATCTCTTTTCAGTTTCATGTCATGTCTGAATGGTGTATAAAATGTTGCCCCCAGTATCAAAAGAACTGACATTTTTGAATCTCAGTTTTCATATTTGCTTTTGCTTTTCTGTAAAAACTATATTAGTATATACTTAATTATATAATTATTATTTAATCATATTTAGTTATATTTAATCACTATCATTCTGTTTTGATTCCTTGCCTGTCTTCCTTTTCCTGTAATAATAATGTTGATGATACTGAACAATGTTTATATGCTAACACGTTACAGAGGCAGCTTGCAACTGTGGACAAAAAAACCAAACCCATTTGATTAACATCAAAAGTAAGGATTCTGTTTCTGACACTGTCACTGAAGTTATATCAAGCAAAGGACAACTTTCTGAGATTCAGTTTCCTCACTTGAAAACTGAAGATAATTCCAAGTGAGGTAACCCCACACAGTTTTCAGAAAATAAAAAATGTGCTAGACAATGTCCTGTGAATTGGAAACCATGCAGTGGTGTGTTCGTTATCAGTGCTGTGCTTAGTGTTACTTCAGTCAGAAATCAAAAAAATATCAAGAGATGGGGCGCCTGGGTGGTGCAGTCGTTAAGCATCTGCCTTCGGCTCAGGGCGTGATCCCGGCGTTCTGGGATCGAGTTCCGCATCAGGCTCCTCTGCTGGGAGCCTGCTTCTTCCTCTCTCACTCCCCCTGCCTGTGTTCCCTCTCTGGCTGGCTGTCTCTTTGTCAAATAAATAAATAAAATCTTAAAAAAAATATATCAAGAGATGAAAAAGGAACATGTGACAGCTTATAAGAAGTATATAGCATTGGGGTGCCTGGGTGGCTCAGTTGGTTAAGCGTCCGACTCTTGATCTCAGCTCAGGTTTTGATCTCAGGGTTGAGGACTCACCCTATGTTGGGTCCTCGTTGGGTGCCTGTCAGGCCCAAACGGGGCATGGAGCCTACTTTAAAAATAATGTGTCTATAGCACAAGGACTTTAAAAGTACTTGTTTAAGTAAGGTAAATTCTAATTAAGATACTTGAAAGTAGTTTTGATGAAAAAAAAAAAAAAACCCACTAAATAGCTTACAGTTTAGTTCTGTAATCTCTTGGATTCCGTGAAAGAATGTAAAAGGGGTAAGATTTGAAAAAAAAGTTACGTTCAAATTGTGGATGGTTTTAGTGTCCAGAACATTTGGCCTTCGTCTAAGAGAAAATTGGACTCGCTGAATGTTTTCCAATAGAATAATGATACAAGACCTATAATTGAAGGACATTAATTTTACAGCAGCATTGGGGGGACAGCCTGTTAGGTAAGAATTGAGAAGTCAATTATAACAGAGTAAGTAATTGAATAAGAATGCCTGCAAATATTTGCAAAGTATCCACTACAACTTTTAATAATTTGCTTCAAACTTGAAAAAAAATTAGTGTTGGTAGGTAAACGTAAATAAAAGAGGGAAATCTGAATTGAATATGTATTTTAGTTTATTGCAAATAATTTAAGCTCATTTTAAAAGCTAGCTGTCTAGAGCAGTTAAATGCTCTGTTAAAGATCCTACTAAATTGTAAATAGGTTTGCTGAGTTAATTTCCTAACTCCCATTTTAGTGAATTCCTTTGATCATTTAATTTGGAAAAAAAGCGCTTACATAAATTTCCATAAGTGAATAATAATGTTTTGACTAAATGCAATGTATTATACACTTATCAATAGTTTAGAAATTTAATTAACTGTAATTTAACAATGCAATGGAGATTAACTCTTTTTGGCTTCAGTCTAACAATGGCGCATAATATCAAAGTTTAAAAGATGAATATGAACACACACAACAGTCCCTTGGAGGTAACACTGTAGACAGTTTTGTTTATTGATACTACAGTGACATAAAACCAATGAGTGAATCGCAGCAGTGGTGAGGGGAGTAAGGATCTAAAAACAGAAGAAGTGGGCCAAGATTTTCCTAGAAAAGGCCAGAAGAACACACTTAAAGTATTTCCACTTATATTTGGTAATGAAGAAATGATAGGCTGGCAAGAGTGAGGCATCAAAATGCAATCAAGAAAGTGAGAGACATCCCAAGATCAACACGACAGAATGAGCACGTCTTTGAATTAAGTGCAGAATGATGGCAAGAGCGCTGTGCTGTTGTCAGAGCTTTGCAGTTGCAAGGATGATGCCTGGTGAGCATACAAGACTCACGTTAACTTGGCTAACCCTTCATGAGAAATTCATTTTGGTTTGTTTGTCTCTTCATGAGTAATGAAGCTGCATCTAAATTTAGCTGTGCTGTGAAATTGAATCCCCTTTATTAAATAATAAGTGGCATCTATTGGCAAATTTAGGAATAAGCGTGTTAATACACTCACTCTCTGTTAGATGGAACATGACAATCCTGCATATTTTCTTAAAAGATCAGCTGTTTATATGGATCAGGATGAGTTCAAGTATATGTTGGTTTAAATAACAAATTTTTCTCTCTAGTACTGGTTTCTTAACTGTAACACTCAAGTACATTTAAAAGTCTTATAAACCTAGGAAACACCAGAAGTGGTCTTAACAAGCAATGGGAAATAATGCTGATGCAAATTTAAAGGAAAAAATGGCTCTGTTGTAACACCTGTTAACTGCTGTGCTCAGACTCTCCACACTGTTGCTTCTCATTTAAACATAGAAATGACTGATGTCAGTAAAAATAGTTCTCACTGGTTAGCTGGCAGTGGATAAACTTCCTAGTTTCTAGCCAAATATCAAGAACTTGATAGATAATATTATTTCTGTTGCTAATAAGATAGTATAGCTTTATAGTTCTGAAGCCAGAGTAAAATCAGAAGCTCAGTGGAGTTGATTTAGAACAAACTTCTCGTGGTTGGCTAGAGATAGAAATCAATCATTCTTAAAGTCAAGCTGACTCCACAGTCCTAAACAAGAGTACACATAACAGGAAAAAATGGTTTGGAAGTTTCTCTGCGTACTTTTTAGTGGATTCAAAAGAGGGATTATGATCAACTTTAGAACTCCAAATAAACCAGAGATTGTTACTGTGCTTAAGGATAAATATGAAATTGAAATGTGTACCTCATCTGCAGGAACAATTACATACAGACCAACGGCACAATCCAAATTGAGTCATAGTCTAGTAAAAAGTCTTGTGGTGTCTCCAGCGGCAGAAGAATTCTTACTTCATGTTTCTCTCTATGTGCCTAGAGACTAGTTGTATAAGAAAAATTTGGGTGGGGGATGCATTTATATCAAGCCCCAACCTTTTATGCGAAATAGTCATAAATTTGGTTTATTCTCTCATTTGACCAGTCCAGGGAAATAATGAGAGGAATAAGTGGATGTGGTGATGGTGGCAACCTATCTGTTGATGACTTGCTCGTAGCAATTTCTCTGAATTCATAGCCAATAGGGTTTTTTTTTAAGTGAGCAAAATTATACGGTTCCAGTTTGGGTCCTTTGTTTTTCAGTACACTCTGCTGGTACTAGCCTGCTGTAGGAGACTGGGGAACCTTGGCTATGAACTTCACCTTCACTCTTTCCCTTGCCTGACATGTTATTCCCCCTCTTCAGTCTACATTGTTTTTCAAAACATTCCTCCTTCTTGGCACTAAGGAATTAACAGGGAACCGAGGAGAGAGGCAACAAGTATATAAAGCATTGTGGAAGAAAAAATTACCTGACAATCAGCAGTCTAAGTTCAGTTCTGGTATTATAACTAACAGAAGCAATTTCCTTAGCCTGTCTGAGTCTTTGTTTCTTCATCTGCAAAAGTAGGAGCTAGAAATCATGCTCTCCTAGCTCTGTGATTTATTCTATTGAGTGTGTGAGAAAGGCTGAAATAAATCATCATATATTACCAAAGCGATATTGGTTACAACAGGATGGCAGTCTTTTTGTTTTTGCTTCACAGAAACTAATGTGTCCTTTTCAAAACATCATAATTTTCTATTTCCAATTCGGGGGAAAAAAGTAGAACATAAACTCCAAAGTCTGATGGAAACCTCAGAGAACTTTAGAAATCCTGTTCTAATACACACTCTCTGGCTAAGATACCTCATTTAACTAAATGTTTGCAAGTAACACCTCTTTTTCTAGTAGAAATAGCAGTCAAAATCATTCTGTTAAGGCTTGAAGTGCATAGTTTTTATACGTTGTCATAGATCAAAAACATTCTGTACCTGGAGACTTCCTGTGAGCTAAATATTAAACTCTGGAAAGAAATCGTTGTTTAAAATCGTTGTTTAAAATCACTGAGGTACATATCAAGCATTGGAGAGGGTTGGAAATTTTATCACACTTGCAGACTAACAAGTTCGCTTGCCACACTTGTGTCGTTGCTGACAAAGAGTCTTCTGGGTCAAAGAAAAATACCTTATTTCTCATTGTATCAGCTGATAACAAAGCATTAGCATTTAAGCTTGTACCCCACTCTACACAGGAGAATTTGAAGAGGAACAAATGTTACCCATTACTGGAGTGGGTTACATTATTGGAGAGGAATTCTGAGTGTAGGGAATAAATCCTTTATAATGGGCAGTAAGTCTGACCAACCTTTGCCCCTGAAGAAGACATTATGTTTATATATGCACAACAGTAAGCCAACTTTTTGCTCCAGAGGGAGACACTATTTTCATCATAAAAAAAATTGTTCCTTACACAAATGTCCTCAGGAAAATAGTCCAGAACAAAAGTTGTTGAGTTCCTCTACTAGCAAATTACACAGAAATCTAAGAGACCTAGGGAGACTCACTCCCAACAGTACGTTAAATCAAGCTGTTTAAGAATGCCTAATCAGTGAGGCCGCGTTAAAGTTAAAACTATTAAAATAAAACTGTTTACACTTTAGACATCAGTCACAGTTGGAGTTTGAGAAGACAGTGAGATAGAAAATTCGGCAAGCCAGAATATTATTTTAACACAATAATTCTTTTTTTAAAGTTCATTTATTTTTTCAACATGATAAGCATACTCTTTAATCCCCATCACCCATTTCACCCATACCTCCACCCACCTCCCCTCAGGTAACCATTGGTTTGTTCTCTATACTTAAGCAGTCTGTTTCTTAGTTTGTCTCTTTCTTTTTTTCCCCCCTTCATTCGATTGTTTTGTTTCTTAAATTCCACATGAGTTATGTCATGTGTTTCTGTGACTGACTTACTTTACTTAGCATTATACTCTAGTTCTATCTATGTGATTGCAAATGGCAAGATTTCATTCTTTTTTATGGCTGAATAATATTCCATTGTATATATATATGCCATTTCTTTATTCATCTTTTGATGGACATTTGGGCTATTTCCATGTCTTGGCCATTGTAAATGCTGCAATAAATAGAGGGTGCATGTATCCCTTCGAATTAGTGTTTTTGTATTTGGGGAGTAAAAACCTAGTAGTGTGATTACTGGATTGTAGGGTAGTTCTCTTCTTAATTTTTTGAGGAATCTCCATAGTGTTTTCCAGAGTGGCTGCACCAGTTTGCATTCCCCACCAACAGTGTGCAGGGATTCCTTTTTCTCCACATCCTCACCAACACTTATTGTTTCTTGTGTTTTGGATTTTAGCCATTCTGACAGGTGCAAGTTGATATCTCATTATAGTTTTGATTTGCGTTTCCCTAATGAGGAGTGATGTTGAGTATCTTTTCATGTGTCTGTTGGCCATCTGGATGTCTTTGAAAAAATGTCTATTTGTCTCTTTTGCCCATTTTTTCATTGGATTATTTATTTTTTGGGTGTTGAGTTATATCAGTTCTTTATATATTTTGAATACTAGCCCTTTCTCATATATGTCATTTGCAAGTATCTTCTCCCATTCAGTAGGTAGCCTTTTAGTTTTGTTGGTTTGTATTCTTTGCTGTGCAGAAGCTTTTAATTTGATGTAGGCCCAACAGTTTATTTTTGCTTTGATTTCCTTTGGCCCAGGAGACATATCTAGAAAAATGTTGCTATGGCCAACATCTGAGAAACTACTATCTTTGCTCTCTTCAAGCATTTTTATGGTTTCAGGTCTCACATGTAGATCTTCAGTCCATTTTGAGTTTATTTGTGTATGGTAAAAGAAAGTGGTCCGGTTTCATTTTTTTGCCTATGGCTGTCTAGTTTTACCAACACCATTTGTTGAAGACACTGTCTTTTTCCCATTGCATATTCATTTCTCCTTTATGAAAGATTAATTGACCATATAATTGTGGGCTTATTTCTGGGTTTTCCGTTCTGTTCCATCGATCTATGTGTCTGGTTATGCCCATACCATACTGTTTTAATTACTACCACTTTGTAATGTAAGTTGAAATCTGAAATTGTGATATCTCCGGTTTTGTTTTTATTTTTCAGGATTGCTCTGGCTATTTTTGGATTGTTTGTTTTAGTTCTGTGAAAAATGCTGTTGGTATTTCGATAAGAATTGCATTAAATCTGTAGGTTGCTTTGAAGAGTATAGACATGTTAACAATATTTGTTCTTCCAACCCATGAGCGTGGAATGCCTTTCCTTTTCTTTGCATTGTCTTGAATTTCTTTCATCACTGTTTTATAGTTTTCAGAGTACAAATCTTTGACTTCTTTAGTTAAGTTTATTCCTAGATATTTTATTGATTTTGGTGCAATTGTAACTGGACTGTTGTCTTAATTTCACTTTCTGCTGCTTCATTATTAGTGTATAGAAATGCAACAGATTTCTGTACACTGATTTAGTTTCCTACCCATCATTTCTTTATTTAGAATTCACTGTGTTAAAGGTTATTATCAAGGTCATCAATAATCTCCATTTTCCCAAAGTCATTGGTCAATCCTACAGCCTTCTTTCCACCACCCTGCAGCACTGACAAAGTTGACTACTTCTCAGGTCCTGAAGCATTTCCTTCTATTATTTTCGAGATGCCACAGTATCTTAGAGTTTTTTTTCTTCCCATATTCATAACTCTTCTCTAGGCTACTTTGCTAAACTTTGCTCATATCACACAACTGTACATTTTAGTGTACCCTTGGATAAACTTTCAGCCCTCTTCTCCATCAAACTTTTCCTAGGCGATCTCATCCAGGCCCCCAAATTAAAATCTAATTGATATTCTAATTACCCAAATTATGTCTCCAGCTGAAAACTCTGTCCATATATCCAGGCTCATATATTCAACTCTCAATTCATCTTTCTCCTAGCATGGAATTGGCATATCTAACTCAACATGTACAAAAAAGAACTCCAGATTTCTCCCAGCCCAACAAGATCAGTTTCTCCTTGAGAGTTCCCCTCACATATCAACTTGTTTGCTCAGGCCTCAGGTTCCAAAGTTGTGCTTGATTTCTCTCTTTTCCATATTCTTGACAAGCAGTCCATTCATGGGTCATGTCAGCATGACACCTACATACACCTGACATCTGACTCCTTCTCACTATCCCTAGTACATGACTGTTGTCCAGCCTATTGCCTTTTCTTGCCTGTTGGACTACATTCACTTCAAAAATGCTTTTATTCTTCAGTGTAGTTCATTCTTATATGGTAGCCAGAATGACCATTGTAAGATGACTTAAAATGTTCCCAGGCTTAAACTCTTACAAAGATTTTCACTTCTGAATAGAAATGAAACCACCTCTTACAGGGGCCTCCAAGACCCTGCAACTTTCATTAGCATTCCCTTGTTGGCCCTGTCCTCGAACCACTGTCCCAGGTATTCTCTGAACTTCACTAACACTGCCTTTCTTATGTGCCTCAGGCACATCTAACCTCTCCCCATCTTGGGTGTCTTTCACTTGCTCTTCACTTCGCCTGGAATACTCTTCCCCCAGATTTCTGCATGGTTGTATCTTTGTCATCAGTCACATCTTAGTTCAATTTTATCTCAGAGCTCCCACTCCTTCTAAACCAGTCACTCACTGTAGCAGACACTTTCTAGCTGCTTATTTTACAGCCATTTTTCTTTGATAACAGAGCTTTGATTTTATTCACATCTCCGAGAAGAACAGAGTTTTCAAGGGAGACCAGACCTCTCTCAGCCCTAAGATATTACTTTTGGTTATTTTAAGGCAAGAATGGTCATCTCAGACTATTACAAATTGATCAGTTAGGCATAAATCTGTCATACAGTTCAGAGGATGCTTTGGATAGGCAGCAAACCATGGCAGTTCTACAAAAATGTATCTCTTAAAAAGAATGCTCCCTTTATTACCCGAGGATATCTGACATCTGAGACTGTCAGCTCTTTTAGAATTCCTGAGGATATTCAGGCAAAGAGGACTGGCCAAGATACAGAAAAATGTCAAAGAAGGAAGAATTTCTGTAAATGGTGAGATGGCTGAGCTCTTGAATTGATCATCCAGGAACTTTTCTAGCTCTGCCTTCATGTTATGTGAGATAATCAATGTCCTTCCCAAAATTTTATTTTGTTTTTCCTATAACTTCAGATGGGAAGCATCTACTCTGCTACATTAAATATCTGATTATCCTCTTTTTTTCTTCCTAGCACTTTCCATAATGAGGCCAGAGACCTCATCTTTCTTGTTCATCCTTATTTATTAAGCACCAGGGTAGTGCCTTGACCACAGTAGGTATTCAGCAAATATTTTTAAATTAGTGAATAAATTAGTGAAACAAAACCGATGTCCAGTGGAGCTCATAATGTATCGAAAGGAATAAAGAAATGGTCACACACCTTCACACATGTAATAGGTATGATAATTCTTTAAGATATGTAAATGTGCTTTTCTCTCTCATGTGTCTATGCTATGTAATCTTCCACCAGTCAGCGACTGTGTGAATGTGTAATGGGGCAGAATTAGAGCTGTCAAAGAAAAAGAAATAGCTCTTCAGCTTTGAAGATTAAAAGTTGGATTTTGGGGGGCGCCTGGGTGGCGCAGTCGTTAAAGCGTCTGCCTTCGGCTCAGGGCGTGATCCTGGCGTACCGGGATCGAGTCCCACATCAGGCTCCTCCGCTGGGAGCCTGCTTCTTCCTCTCCCACTCCCCCTGCTGTGTTCCCTCTCTCACTGGCTGTCTCTCTGTCACATAAATAAATAAAATCTAAAAAAAAAAAAAAAAGTTGGATTTTGGGGGGGTGTCTTGAAAACAGTTGTCTAAACACCAGGTGAATTTGAAAAAAAAAAAAAAGATTTTCTAAATTCTTCAAATTTCTATTAGCATGTGAAGATTTCAGCCCTCCCACCCGAAGTACTCAGATACATCTAAGGTGAGGTAGAGAAACATCTAGAAAATGAGTCTTGGCACTTGTGGAAGAAGATGGTTAGAGAGGTTTCTGGAGTAGAGAAAAGGGAGAAAGTGTAAGGAAAGGGAAAAATATCTTTCCCTTCCCCGTGAGATGTGTGAGTTTGAAGAACATTGTAGAAGTATTAAAACTGTATCAGAGGAAACTAAAAATATTTGAAGTTAGTAGCTCACTTTCCTGGATAGATCATGGAAGAGGTTGAAACATGGAGAATTCTTTGTGATCCTACCCAAGCCCTGAAGGCAGGAGATGTCTAGATGGAGGAGCACCAGGACAATGGAAGACAATAGAGACTCAGAAGTCTTTCACCTGAAAGTACAAATGCCTGGAATGAAGAGCTTCAGGGAGTGTCTGTAGGATGCCTGAAACAGTCAGAGCCATGTCAGGAAACGATGAGAGCAACCACAAAACAGTGGAAACCAATAAGGATCTAGTGGACAGTGTATAAATCTGGATATACGTGGGCTCCATCTTTGTCACAAATGTGTATTTCCAGTCCAAACCTCACCTTTGAATTCTTTTTTTTTTTTTTTAAGATTTATTTATTTCTTGGGGGGGGAGGGGCAGAAGGAGAGAGAGAATCCCAAGCAGACTCCCCACTGAGCACAGAGCTGAGGCAGGCTCCATCTCAGGACCCTGAGATCCTGACCTGGGCCAAAACCAAGAGTCAGATGCTTAGCCAACTGAGCCACCCAGGCACCCCCTCACCTTTGAATTCTAACAAATATACCCATTTGCCTGCTCAAGATTTCCACTTGTGTGACAAATTAAAATCTTAAAATTATTATACTCCCTCAAAATTAGCATACCTAAAACAGAAATCTTATGTTTCTTACCCCAGATCTGCTCTTCCTTTTGCATTTTCTATCTTGATAAATGTTCACCTTACCCAGTTGTTGAGTTTAAATCTTGAACATCAGTCTTGACCTCGCTCTGAAACTAATACTCAATTGCAAATCCATCAGCAGGTTTGATGGTGTCTGAGTTCAAAATACAATCAGAATCTGGTTACTTTTCATCCATCTCCACTACTGCCTCTTTGATTGAAGCCACTGTCATTTCTTGCATGGACTTTTGTGATCGTTTTTTAACTGCTCTCCCTTACACTAGTTTTGCCAACTTTGTCTGTTTTGCTCACACACACCTGTCAGTATGATACTTTTAAGATGAAAGTCCGAGTATGTCTCTCTGTTACTTAAATCCTACAGATGGTTTTACGCAGCCCTAACAATAATATCCACATCTCTCCCTGTGGCCTAGGAGGCTCCAGGTCATCTGGTCGCTAGGTACCTTCCTGATGCATTCACCAGCTACTGCTATCTTCTACAGCCACCCTGGCCTCATGATCAGGCCTCTGCCAAGACAAGGAGCACCTGCACCAAGTCCTGTGGAACCTTTCCCCCTCAGTGGTCCAATAGCTTGCTCCTTCTCTTCATTCAGGTCTTTGATCCAGTGTTTACACATCAGCAAGCTTCTTTATGACCACTGTCGAAGGAGAGTAAACATAGACTGCTACTGTTCTAAAGCCAAAACATTTTCTTTACTATTCTTTCCACTGCCAATCATACTGTAGTATTTTAATTCCAAATTGCAAATCCTGTTAAAGAAAATGTAAGAGAAAATTTGGACAGTGAAAGTATATTATTTAAATACACTAGTACATCAACATAGAGTTCAAATGAAAGAGGCATCATTTCCAATGGATGAAACAAAAAATCTTTATTAAGTAGGTGGCATTTAAGGTAGTCCTTGAAGAATACATATGGTTTCTTAGGACCCGATCAGAACCTGAAAGCCAATTAGATCCAAGAAATGGATTGCACATAATCATAAGAAGTTACCATGTGTCCAGCTCGTAGGATACTGGATTCCATTATCAAAAGACAGGCTTATACTGCAATTGCAAAATGAGGAAAGGCAAAGTGAGAGAGCAAAAGTCCTAGAAGTTCTAAGTTACCAAGGCAAAAATATGGGTATCCAGAAGCAAGCCTTTTCTTGGTTTGTAGGACTCTGGTGCCTAGAATGTGACAGCCGAGTTTATGGCTTTATGCAGAAAAAGAACAGATTTGAGGCTGGTTTTAGGCTGCTGTGCTCAGTTTTTAGGCTTTTCCAAATATTACCCCTGCCAAGTAGCAAGATGGTTTCCAGGACCCAAGGAGTCTGGACCTAGAGACTGGAGCTAGGTGTCTTGTTCTGGTTAGGCTGTGCTATGGACTGAATTGTGTCTTCCCATGTGGCTCAATTGGAAATAGAATCTTTAAGGAGGTGATTAAGGTTAAATGAATTCGTAACGGTGGAGCCCTAATCCAATAGGACTGGTGTCTTGATATGAAGAGACAGACACCAGCTGTCTCTCTTCTCCATGTGGGGAAACAGGGAGAAGGTGGCCATCTATTAGCTGGGAGGAGAGTTCTTACCAGAAGTCCAACATGCTGGCTCCCTGTTCCTAGATTTTCCAGCCTCCAGAAATATAACAAAGTAAATTTCTGTTGCTTAAGCCCCCCAGTCTATGGTATTTTCTTATGGCACCCCAAACAGACTAACACATGAAAACAGCAACTCTATAGTTTCATGATTACCTCTTGGCAAAATGACCAGACAAGAGTCAAATAAGAATTTCAGTGTGACTACATAAAAAAAAATTACTCAGATAATAGAAATAAGGCAGTTGGAGAGTTGTGGACCTCCCACGTGGCACTTCTGTCTGCAGTCTTCCTGCCCTCTGACAGTGCCTCTTGATTGCAGAGGGATGGTTCTACCGTGCCAACCTCATCCTGATCATGGCATTGACTTGCTTTTCAATAATAGCTCATCATCTATGTCATAAATTTCCTATCTATCCTGGCAATTGAGGCCCTTCATGATCTGGTCCTGGTGCTGTACTTTTGATTCGTATCCTGCCATTAACACTAACACCTTAATTTTTGGCCTAAGGGAACTATGTCAAATTTCACGTGTTCACATGCTGTTTTCACAGCTTTAAGCTTTACACTCTGCCTGGGAAGCCTTCTCTCCTTCCCAGTCCTCCTCCTCCATTTTTAAAACAACTATCCATTCTTCAAGTCCTGGCTACAATCTTGCCTTCTTTCTTGACCCCAGAATTATTCTGTTCTACATAATTCCATTGCAACTTGAACGTTCATCTATTATATAAACTCAACTGCCATATCTTTTGCCTATGCTTCCCTGTAGTGGACTTATTTCAGAGCCTCAACTCATCACATGGTATGCACTTGGCCTGGAAAACTGTCTCCCTCCCTTCTTGTGCTTCTCTGTTTTGCAAGTATAATTCCTGTTCATCATCAGTCCTTGATGATGAATTTCCAAGAAGAAATTCTTCTGGAAAACCTTTCCAGTTTCTTAAAATTAGCTGGTCTCCCTAAATACCCCTTTTCACTCTCATTACCCCTTGATTGCATTATATTTATTTATTTGCTGTTTTCCTCACTCTGGAATGATGAATGAATGCCTTCCGTCTACTAGAACTCTGCTGTCCAGTACAGCAGCCACTAGCCACAGGTAACTCATGAACCGTTGAAATGTGGCTAGTCCCCATTGAGTTGCGCTGTAATTGTAAAATATTTACCAGATTTTGAAAATGGGACCAAAAAAATAACATAAAATATCACAATAAAATTTTGTATGTGGATTACATGTTGAAATAACATCTTGGACATATTGAGCTAAAAATTGTTAAAATTTACTGTTTTGTTTTTACTCCTTCTAACCTGACCACTAGAAAATTAAAAATTTTCATATGTGCCATACATTATATTTCTACTAGATAGCACTACCCTAGACCATAGACTTCAAACATAGAGAAAACATATTTTATTGATATTTCTTCAGATATTTGTATGGCTCAAAACTGTGTATTGAATGAATAAATCAATAAATGGCAAATAATCAGTGGAAAAAATAGCAATATCACTTAATTTGGAGCAAGCAAAGACGTTTACACAGGTTGTATGTGGCTAATCCAAATGATTTTAGATCCAACATAAAAATGCTCTCTTCATTGTATCATTATAATATAGAAGAAATCAGGGAAAAAGAGACCAGCTTGAAAACCTTGTGACGGTCAAGTTCTGACTCTAAAATGTACATCCTGACTTTAATATATACTTTCAGTTTTTCATTTGAATCTGTATTTGGGGGGCAATTCCGAATGTGCCTGTCATAGGCAGATGCTTCTGTTCTCTAAGACTAGAGACATAGGAATCAGTAGGTGGTGGTGCAGATGGCAGAGAGAGGGCGGGGTGACATTTCAAACTGTGGGCGGGACTAATGCAAATTTGGCAGCCCAAATGGAATTTTTGTAGGCCCGATAATTTTTGCAAGACTTCTTGCTTCCCAAGCAGTCTTTGTCTGCCCCCCAACCCCCCCACCATGTATATATACACACTCACATACACTTATCTTAACTCTCTCCATTGGAAATCTTTTATATGCAATTCTCAAAGACCAAAAGAGCCCTTCTCAAAATTGTGCTTATGAGACCAAACTTTATACTTCTAGTATTGGAAACCACAGGAATTTCTATTAAAAGGGATCTTAAATATAGATAAATAAATTTGTTTTCCATTATGCATTTAATTATTAGAAACATTATGCATACTCTATAGTTTTAATATTTAATAATAGCAAATTATTTCATCTGATTTTTTTTTTAGCTATCGTCATTGGAATTGCAGAGCTGGAGAATGCACACTTCCTAAGATAAGTCAGCCTCCACACTGAGCTTGGCTGGCATGACTCAATGCCATTTCCAAAAGCACAAGGTGGAGGAATTTAATCTCTGTATCCTGATCCCTAGCCTTTCTGTAGAGAATGCCCTTCAGCTTGTCAACATGTTCATATAGCAATGACATGTTTTCAACTGTCTAGCCATTCTAGCCCACTGAGTTATATTCCTTTTTTTTTATGTGCTTGAACATGGGAGGGCCAATTATGTTACTGAAAATTTAAATTTCTGTAAATTACTCTTACCAATATTCTCATCTGCCAAATTTGTAAAAATATTGGAAGTTTCGAAGATGAAATTATTCATTACCTATGATAAAATGATGCCTGTCTTTTGGCCCCACAAAATGCTATAAACCCTTATATTCCAAATTCCAGGTCAATCACCCTCTAAGTTTTTGCTTTAGCAGAGAGAGAGAGAAAAAAAAGGGGTTACTGTCAAGTGTTACCCTATATTCTTTACATTGTTAGTTGGGATGGTAGTTACTATGAAAAACAATTTGGCATTATGTAGTAAAATTATGCATACCCCACTACCCAAGAACTCATTCTTAGAGTCTTGTCCTAAAGAAATACTCAAACACATGAACCAAGAAATAGGTAAAAGAATGTTCTCAGGAGCACTGTAGGTGATAGAGAATTAGGAATTACACAAAGGTCTATAAACAATAAAATGGTTCAAATAGTTGTGATGAATTTATACAACGGAATGCTAGACAGCAAGAAAAATGAATGATCTGTAGCTAAAATGAACGTGAATGTACCTTGGAGTCATGAGGTTGGGGAAAAATAAGACATGAAGGACTACATACCATAAAATCCCATTATTTAAAGTCTTGATATATGCAACATCAAGCAATACATTGATTAGAAATACAGACATAGGAGATAGAAATGTTTATACATAAAAAAAAAGTCATGACAAAGTTCAAGATTCTGGTGAATTCATGGTGAACAAGGGGTGGGGAATGTTGGAAGCAGGGCAGGGCAAGCAAGGGCTTCAGGGTATCCTGGAAATGCTCTATTTTCTCACATGAGTGGTGTGTACAGGAGTGTTTAACATATTATATTTTATATAAAGTAAAGTTATTAAGTTTCATTAAAACTTATAATTTGTTATGAATATTTTGTGTATATCAAATAGTTAATGTAAAAGATTTAAAACATAGAGTTACAAAGGAAAGGGAGGGAGGGAGAAAGAAAAACATGAAAAAATAAAGGGGGGAAAATAATGACAAAGAAAGAGAGAATAAAATAGTTGCCCAGTCTCTGAGCAAAATGGAAATCCCAAAGGGAAAGTTGCAAAGAACAGAGAAATGTTGGTTATGATGATATTTTAACAGTAAGATTGAAATAATCATAATGATGATGTGGTATCTAATGTTTATGCAGTATTTTCCAGACAGTATTCTCAGTTTCTATATTCACTGATTTGACCATTAGAATAACTTCAGGGGAGACATTCTACCACCGTTTTCATTTTTCACATTATTAAACTGAAGGAAATAAAATTTCAGTAAACTTTGAAAAAGTCACGTATTTGACAAGCAGCAGAGTGGGGATATTAATCCCATTACAGACAGGCTGCTTGCTTAAGGTTCCAAGAATCATGGTGCCCAGTAAGTAAGTCTCTCTGGCAAAGCCTCCATAAACTTCCCTCAGTTTTTTCTAGAATACAGCTAAGTCATTTCTGGGAATGTTGCTCAGTCTCATGGAAATCAGGCAAATCAGATCCTCTTTCAGGATCTATAACATTAAAGTCTGCGTTTCTACCTTTACCTTTTAAGATATTCTACAGTTTCCTGCCTCTTCTCAAGACTGGTCATCCTGCATGAGATACTGAGTTTGGAATCTAGCAGAGGCAGTAGGTCACTTTTATTAAATGCATTTTCATGCATTACTGTATCTTCCTCCATTTCAATCCTTCATCTTCTTCTAAGAGAAATAGTAAGTCTTATATAATGCATAAGATTTTTCATCTAGTACATAGTCTTAAAGAATAAAATTGGATAATATATGCCGTATTTTCAGCCTAGTCTTAAGTGAAAACCCACTGAGGGCAGTGCCAGGTATAGAGTTTTATACCCAAAAACCATCATAAATGGTTACAGACAAGGAAAAATGGTAAGATTCTATATATTTTTCCAAAATGTTAGCCTATGTTGTAACCATTTCTTAATTTCTTACATCATTGTGAAGACCTTATTCTGTGGAATGATATGTGCTTATTAATATTTTATCATTGTAGTTAGAAGTCATCATAAAACAAAATTACATATGACTCATCAAGTTGGGGAAAAAAGCTCAGAATAATCATCAAAAATGAGTCACCTTCCCTTAATTCCCCAACCCTGTGGTTCTATAACCTGAGACAGCAGTGATCCTTCTCAGCCCAACTTTCTATGGAACCTAAATCCACCCTCCACCTTAGTCCTTACTGTAAGTGTGATGAGAATGTGAAGAAAATCTAAAGAGTTTTCCAGATCAGGATACAGCAAGAACACCACAGTCTTCAGAGTCCGTGAAGCCTGGCAGTGTGCCTTCCTAAAAAAGTTTCATAATCTGTTTTCACTCTCAACAAATCCTTAAATTTAGCCTCAATTTGTATAAGGGGAGTTAGACCTCCTTCACATGGTGGTTGTGAAAATTTGGTGAGCTGATATATATAAAACATACAACAGCGTCTGATGCTAGTAAGTGCTTAACAATTTTTAGTTTCCTGAACTTCCATTAACCCAAGTAGATTTTTATACCCATTATGACTGTATGTAGCCTCAGCATCTCTAAAATCATATGGATAAAATCAAAATAATGTATAAAATACCTTTTCAGGACATATGAGCCGTATCACATTCCTTAGGTCCTCTCCCAGCTGCCTTCAGGAACCCCCCGCTTTCATTGTTGATCATTGGAGTGTTTCCAGTAACTTCAGCCTTGCCAGTATCCCTGGTTGGAGGCATTTTTAGAAGATCTCACTCAGTGCTTAGAGACCTAAGATCAAGTAATCCTTGCTGGTAGTTGTTCTCTTAACTTATGCCTCAGTTGTTTCAAATATGCCTCATCTTATTTTAATAACTTTTGCTCCTAGTTCTGGTAACCACATTCTGATCTCCCCCATTTATCACTCCCCTTCCCCCAATCCATTCTCCTCAGATTTGGAAAGATAAACTTTTAATTCTGCATACCTAATCATGTCATGCCCCAATTAAATCCTTCAATGACTTTTCATAACCCTAAGAAGAAATCTAAAGTTGTTAACGTGGTCTTGAAGATTCTGTATAATTTTGACTCTTTCTTCCCTTTCTAGTCTCCTATGGAATCACTCCTCTTTTTTGTATGTTTTTGTTTTTTGTTTAGCTAAAGACCAACAACATTGGCTTTTAAAATTTCTTTCTTGAATGTGACAAACTCTTTTCTGCCTCTGGCCCTATTGTTTCATCAGACTTCTTTCAAAATTTCCTCATTGTTTCTGATTTTTAGTGGCTTGACTATTGTATGCTTAAATGTGATGTTCTTTTTGTATTACTGATTGAATTTCACAGTGCTTCCTAAATTTCTGAGCTGACATTTTTGGTCAGTTTTAGAAATTCTCAACCATTCTCTCTGCTTCTGCCCTATTCTCCCTCCTTTCCTTGAAAGACTCCAATTACTTGTGTGTTAGACCTTTACCCTCTGTCCCATATGTCTATATACGATTTTCTGTATTCTCTCTTTTTTTCCTCTTTAGTCTGGATAGTTTGCATAAATTTGTGTTCTAATTCCCTAATCTTCTTCATGTCCAGTATGCTGTTAAACACAGTTATTTTTCAGTTCTAAGATTTCCATTGTGTTCTTTTTTTATATAGTTTTTAATTCTCTGACAAAATTTTCCCTCATTTCATTTATTTCTCCATATTTTGCTCTCTTTTCTTGAGCACTCTAATCATAATTATTTGAATGTCCTTGTCTGCTGTCTCCACTGTTTGGATCCCTGTAAGTCTATCTTTATTTTTCTTAAGTTTTCTAAATGTTTAATCCTGTGGTTCAGTCTTTTAGCATCTCTACAATATCTGACTAAATTCTGGGCATTAAGCATAAAAACAAAACAAAACATGGAGATTCCAAATTATGTTATTCTTCCCTTTCTTCTTGTAGGAAAATATATTGAGACTGATCTCCTTAATATATTCAGTATATTCTGGGTTGAGGTTTTAGTAATGTTTTGTCTGCTTCTGGATTTGTCCTGCTTCTAGGCCCTTCCCCTCTAGGGATTTTGAGAAACATCTGAGCCTTTTTTTCTGGAATTTCAGAATTCTAATTCTTCCCTCCCCTGCTTCCCTCATCCCCCAGCACAGTGCAACTACTGAAAATTTTGCTATGCTTTTCAAGAGCTTACTTCTTGGCTTATTAAACTGGCCATGTGTCAGGAATAATTCTCCAAACCCCTCTTCTCATGAGGATCTTGGCCCCCAGGCCTCCTTTATCTCTCTCTCTCTCTCTTTTCAACCCTACGAGACTGCTAAAATCTGTTCTGATTTCCCTCCATAGGTGATCTTTTGCTCAGACAGAGTCCACATCTCAGGCATTTGCTGAGAAGTATTCACTCACCTTTCTACAGTCTCCCTTTCTCCAGACTTCTGGCCCCTTTACTCTGGTTGATTTAGGAGTTCCTTGATGCTCTTTCACATTTTGTGTGACTTTTCTAATTATTCTCTAAAGAAACTTTGGTCTGCTACCAGCTACCCCATTCTGTCAGAACAAGAAATGTGCCTCAACTTTTTCACATGATTTTCCTCTCTTTGGGATTTTTTTTACCGCACTTTTTACCTGTCATTCTTTTGCTATATATCTTTCTCTGAGAAACTATTTCCTAACTATTTACTAACTCATCAATTGGTATTACGTTTTGCTGTTGAAATTTATTATAGTATCTTATACTTTTCACCTTTTGTGATTAAATATTATTTGCTTACACCCTTTCCCTGAAAAAAATTTAAGGTCCAAAAGTATAGGGACCATTGTGTTTTCTTCTTCTTTTCCTCCTTCACTTTCTGCTTCCTCTCCTCTTCCTGCTCCCCTTTCCCCCCGTATTTCTCCTCCTTTCTCTCCCTCTCCCCCCCTCCTCTTTCTCAGAGCCTTTTATGGGTTTTTGTACATTCCTGATGTGTATCTCGGTGAGCTATTCACTCACTCAGTTCAACTAATCAGCATTTTTGTGGTTGCTGTTCCTTCTCCTGAGATGTGGCATCGTACTGCTAAAGCAGTGGTTTTCTATCCTGGCTGAGGACATAGTCCTAGTTAGCAAAACCTTTATAAGAAAAATTTTAAAATACTGTTTTGAGTATGATGAATATGTATTAGTAGCAAAGAAATCTAACTGTCTAACGAATGTGTAGCCCTTCTCCCGTAGTATAACATTGACTTTGGCAAGTCCATGCTTGGAAGAAAGATGGTTTCCCAACCCCTATGCTCCTAGACAGGACCATGTAATTAGTTCTGCCCATTGAAATGTGAGCAGGAATACTGTGAGTTGCTTTTTTATCATATCTTTAAAAAAGAAAGCCTTCATTCTTCTGTCTCCTTTTGCAGGCGACAGTGAGTTTGAGGGAGCTGGGCACCACAAGACTAATGGAACCTTTTTTGCTAATAACATCTGGATGAATCTCCATGTTTAACTGTTACTAGAATAAGAAGGAAATGCTGATTTTGTTGAGTTACTGAAACATATGGGTTTATTTGTAACAACAGTTAACATTCCTAAACTGATACCAAAATTGATTCTTTTTGTTCTGGATACTAGAACAAAACCCTAAATTATGTGGCTTTGGTTCCGTGGTCAGGAGGTGATCAGCAAAGGAGTTGATCTAACAGACTAGGAAAATAGGGACTCATGATTTGCAGTGTCAAAACATTTCATCAAATTGTACCATTAGAACTTTATAAAGATACTACATACCACCAAAACTATAGCTCTGTCTTAAAAAAAAAAAAAAAGAGAGAGAGAGACAGAGAGAGAGAGAGAAAGAACGAAAGACAGGGAGGAAGGTGAAAATGAAAGGCAAGGCAAGGCCTTAAATAATGGAGATAGGGTATGTTGGATGTTTGTTGCCTGACTTCATGGAATTTTACAAGAAAGAAAAGGGCTCATGTAAGAACACAATGAAAAGTTCAGCACTATGGCAGAGATTGGTTTAAGAGTCTCTTATTCCAAAGAAGTTTATGATTTCATATGGCGCTAAGGAAACTGATGTTAGAGCGACAGAAACAGACCAAGAGAGGGAGGGAGAGGAAAATAAGAACTAAAGCAGATTTGGGTATTCAGTCTAGGAATAGGAAAGAACTAGGAAAGAGTGTGATTATTATAACTTGGTACTAATGGAAGTGATTAGACCAGAAGCCTCCATCGTTTTAGAGAATTCTTTTGTTAAAAACCAAACCAAACCAAAACATGACCATGGCCTAAAAGAAAAAGCCTACAACTGTTTAAAAAAACGTCTCTGTCCCCTCAAATTTATAACAGGAAATGTGATCCAAAATCTTTTGCTGCTGTTACAAATTACCACAAATGCAGTGGCTTTAAACAACACAAATTTATGATCTTATAGTTCTGGAGGTCAGAAATTCAAAATGTGCACTGGACTTGAATAAAAATGTCATTTGGGGGGCGCCTGGGTGGCTCAGTCGTTAAGCGTCTGCCTTTGGCTCAGGGCGTGATCCCAGGGTCCTGAGATCGAGCCCCACATCAAGCTCCCTGCTCTACTGGGGAGCTTGCTTCTCCCTCTCCCATCCCCTGCTTGTGTTCCCACTCTCGCTGGCTGTCTCTCTCTCTGTCAAATAAATGAATAAAATCTTTAAAAAAAAAATGTCATTTGGTGCTGTGTTTCTTCTTCCATGACATTTTTTTTTTTTCCTTTCCCAGCATCTAGGGACCATTGCATTCCTTAGCTCATGTCCTCCTCTATCTTAAAAGCCAGCACTGGCTGGTTAAGTCTTTCTCATGTCTTGTTATTCTTACTTTGACTTTCCTGCCTCCCTTATTAATGTATGAAGAGGCTTGTGATGGTATTGGGCCCACCCAGATGACCCAGGATAATCTCCCCATCTTAAGGTTAGGTAACAACCTTAATTCCATCTGCACCCTTAATTCTCCCCTGTCATGTAATATAGCATATTCACGGGTTCTGAGGATTAAAATGTAAACTGTTTTGGGGGCACATGGTTCTTCTTATCACAGTGGGTATACTCCCTACTGTTCATTTCAGAAACAGTCATGGAGGATAATGGACAAGGCTGCAAGCAGCAGCCTTTGAAAAGAATAGATAAGGAAGTACATCTCTGAGTCAGAATTCAGGGCCTTATCATGGAACTTCTTTAAGAATATGTGTTCTTTACCATGTCTACTCAGCAGGATTTTGTCATTGCTGAGGAACAGTATTGTGTGTATACCATTCTTCATTTTGCAAATGGGGATTTTTTTTGGTAACAGTAATCTTTGCACTGACCAACCTCTATGTTGTTGGCATGTGGTAAGGGGAGGAGCCAGAAATTTGTTCTTCAGATGTTGCTGTGTCATGGGGAGCCATATCTGAATGAGTTAGAATTGTGCACTGTGTAGAATTCCTTGACGTGGGGCTGAATTAAGGGAAGGGACAGGAACTTAGCTTAGAAGAGAAGGGAAGGTTCTATATGTGGGAAGAAGGAAGCATAGACACGTTATGGTCAGAGAATAGCCTGTTCCAGAGACCACTAACTTGCTACGAAAATTTGTGCTCTTGCTTCTATAGTATTTATGAAAAGTTGCTGCCCGGAGAAGGACCTCATTTGTCAACCTCCAGTTGCATCTAGGTGGGGCCATTTGGCTAGTTTACAACAAGGGAATGAGGGTGATATGAGGTGATACGTTCCAAGCCATCTCAAAAGTGGAGATTTCTGAGGCGGCTGGCTGGCTCAGTTGGTTAAGCATAGGCCTTTGGCTCAGGTCATGATCCCGGGGTCTTGGGATTGAGCACTGCATCAGGCTCCCTGCTTGGTGGAGAGCCTGCTTCTCTTTCTTTCTCTACCTGTCCCCTGCTTATGTTCGCTCTCTCTCTCTCAAATAATTAAATACAATCTTAACAAAAAACAAAAAAGAAGTGGAGATTTCTTGTTCAGTGTCTCTTTCTCCTTTTGTTTGGGTTCAAGACTCCAGGGTCTTGGGAGACAGAAGGAAAGAACCATACTCCTTCAGTTACCACTAGGAGAAATCTGCTTGGTGACCGTCTAGCCTGCGCTAGATTACTAAATAAGCAAAAAATGCATTTCTTCCATGTTAAATCCTTAAAATGTAAGGTATTATTTGTCACATAAATCACAATTTCCCTAATACAGAATTACCTATATAGTTAGGGGGAAAAAAAAGAACCTTAATCCTATGAAACAAAAAATTAGGGACACCTGGGTGGCTCAGTCAGTTAAAAGTCTGCCTTCGGCTCAGGTTGTGATCCCAGGGTCCTGTTATGGAGTCCAGCGTCCGTCGGGCTCCCTGCTGACTGCTGCTCCCCCTGCTTGTGCTAGTTCATGCTCTCTCTCTACCTCTGTCTCTCTGACAAATAAATAAAATCTTTAAAACAAACAAACAAAAAATTAACTTTAAAGTAGTTCATCTTTCCCCTATTAAAACAAAATTTATGAAAATCACAGCTCGAGTGCATAAATAATTCTGTGACTATTTTAATCAGTGCTAAAATTTATGACTATTTAGGTACAAAAATGCTTAAAATAACAAAAAATGTTCTGTTGAATATTCCTTTAAAAGTAAGAAGATAAAAATATGTTGTTTGATATAATTTAGCATGATCCTCAACTTTCATTTTTATGGGTCCTGGTTCTGTTTATATGAATATAATCTTGTCACATCAGCTTTAAGGTTGGAACAATTTTTTGTAGTAAAGAGAAAAAATATATATGACTATTAACTACCATTATTTTATGTAAAAGGGGTATAAATAGAATCAAATTTTATAGGTAATAATACCTGCAAAGGTTGAGTTATCATGACAAGAATTAACCTATTTAGTTTTGTAAATTATTGCAAACTTAGACATAACATTTCAGGACTTTGACCCCCTTAATGGTATCAAGTGAGTATAGTAATGTTATTTATGTTTTAATTTAAACTCAGGAATTAGCTTGCTCCATCACATAACCTGATACTGAATGGAATAGTGAATGATCAAATAGTTACATTTACAATGCAATATTTCTTATAAATTAAACATTACACACACACACACACACACACAAATTACATGGCTTTGGAAATGGTTTTCAAAAGTCAATATGCTTACAAAATTCTAATTTAAACTCCTAAACCTACAGTAACCCAGTCCATGTGCCCACCAGGGCTAATCTCTGTACTAATGCTGTTTATTCATACTGAAATAGTAGAAATAAAGAACAAAGTATCTGTCTCCAGATGATACAGATTTCTTTGGAAAACTCAGGTAATTGAAAGAAGAGGAAGGCTGATTACGGTTCTATACTTTCTCTATTGAATTATTTTTATCTCCATAACCATACTTTCATAGTAGTACCTATATTACTTTTCTGCCCAGGGCAGTGAGACCAGCTTCTATTTTTTTAACCTATAAAGAGTTTTGTTTATTTTTTTGCTTCTGTTCTCTGAAAGGAATCTGTGACCGATATGAGGCTTAAGTCTTAGAGAGTAAAAATACATAAAAGTATCCTTTAGTGTCACACAAAGTGTATTCGAGAAACATCTGAGACTATGTTTGAAGTATTCTTTGTTAATAATGCTTTCATGTTGATGATGATTATTTTTTTTATTTTTATTTTTTACCAAAACCAAAATAACTTACCGTGCTTGGAAATCTCCTCTCAAGGTGTAGCTAGTTCGCTTGATAGACTGATTTTTGATAATGACGGATATTTATGTGTCCGTGGAAGAGGTGCTTTCACCCTGATGGCTTATGCATATGAATGCACTTCTTAACTAACCTAATGCAGTTAAGTTGAATAATGGAGTTTTAAACCAAGTAGGGGAGGCAGCTGGCCTTGAATGGTACATGCTTTGGGAAGAATGAGGTCTCTGACACGTCCTGCCTCTCCTACTGAAGATCAGGCTTCCAACTTGGCCTCACACGTTGTTAGAGCTGTTTTCAGGCGTGCCAGTATCAGGGAATTTGATACATGAAAGGCAGCAGGAGATCTGACAGGCAATTTCACCCAGGAATTGGTGTTAACGGTAACACCTGATAATAAAACCCACAGCACCGAATCCCCATTCTTACCATGTACCAACTTAATCCAGCAGTGTTGGAAGCTTTGCTCTAAGCTATTGATTTATAAAATTTGTATTCAGTGCGTCATTTTTTAAAGTCTTCCTCTACTTTTCCTTAGCCCACCGCCCATCATCTCCAACGTATAAATATTCACTTTAGAAAGAACCAGAACTCCCCTGGCCAGCAGAATCAGTCTCCTTTGCAAGTTTTTAGACATGCAAATCTGGATCTACTGAATCAGAAACTCGGGTCTGGGACCAGTAATCTGGGGTTCGGTAGGCTTTCCAGGTGTTGATGATGCAATGCTCAAATTTGAGAAGCTCTCATGTGTGTGGATGATACTGTAGCTTAAAGTTAGGGCTGTAGCTTTTTCCTGTCATTAGGGTTTTCTATCAGCAGTGGCTAGGTCCTGCCTCTGTCTCAGTTCCCTGGTGCTGAATGTGTTCTTTGAAACTGCTTAATGGGGAGGACAAACACTCATGTCTACGGATTCAGCCCTCACATGAATTTCTCTTGGCTCTTAGGAGGATGATTAGAACAGTTATACTGGGTTTACTTGAAACAAATACAGCCATCAAATTTCGATTAATTTTTCTGCATGTAGTGCTTTTGGCTTGTTTACCTACCTGCTTTGTTTCTTTCATAATATATTTATAAGGTGTGTACTACTGGCCCAAGTACTTGATTAAAAGCAGTAGTGTATATAAAATTTGCAGTCAAGTAAATTGCACTAGACAGTACTGTATATAGCAGAGATGTAATTTAGATATAGTTGATATGTCATGTAATGTGATGATTCAAGGGATTTTAGTATATTTACAAAGTTGGGGAACCATCACAACTTAGGGCATTTCATGACACCAAAAAGAAACCCCATACCCATTAGCAGTCACTCCCCATTCCGCGCCCCCTGCCCCTTAAAATCCAGCCTAGTTCTAGGCAATCCACTAAGATACTTTCCATCTCTATGGATTTGCCTCTTCCAGACATATCATATAAATAAATAATATAATAGGTGGTCTTTACTGACCAGCTCCTTTCACCAAGCATGTTTCCAAGGTTCATCCATGTTGTAGCATGTGTCAGCACTTCATTAACTTTTATTGCCAAATAATATTTCATTGAATGGTTATACCACATTGTATTTATATATTTATCAGTTGGTGGACATTTGGCTTTTTACTTTTTGGCTATTATGAAGATTGCTTTTATGGACATTTCATGTACAAGTCTTTGTGTAGCTAAGTTTTAATCTGTCTTCAGTAAATACCTAGGAGTGGAATTGCTGGGTCATCCAAAGCAGGTGTCCTGTTTTACAGTCCCACAGTGTAGTTTCTGAGTTTTTGACTTGGCATTCTGGATAGAAGTTGCAAGTTTTAAAACTTTTTTTGGGGGGATGCCTGGGTGGCTCAGTTGGTTAAGCATCTGCCTTCTGCTCAGTTCATGATCCCAGGGTCCTAAGATGAAGTTCTGCATCGGGCTCCTTGCTCAGCCAGGAACCTGCTTCTCTCTCTGCCTGTTGCACCCTGCTTGTGTGTGTGTCTCTCTCACAAATAAATAAATAAAATCTTAAAAAACAAAACCCCCTTTTTTTTTTTTTAATACCAAAGGGCATCTTGCATCCCAAGATTAGAAAAAAGAAGTAGATATCTCATATAAACATTTATATATAACAGACAAACACACATTTCATCCACTTTTGGGGTGGCAAATAGAAACATTTAAATTCATGAAGCACACACCTATTATCAGAATGTTAAGCTCTTCAGAGGTTCTTAATAACAAGTAAATAGATGACTGACTGAAATTGTAATTATATGAATGAATGAATGAATGAATGAATGAAGACATCTAAATTTCTAGTTTGCATCTAAACATATGGTAAGTTCTTTAGATTTCCATTGTGCACTCACACATAGTTGCTTCATGTGTGAAAGGCAAAACTTGGGTTTTTTTTTTTTAATATAATAAATTATTCTTCATGCTGTTAATGAGATTAAGTGATGACCATCAACCTACATTAATCAATTGATATTTCCAGGGTTATTAACTTAAAAGTTATTTGAAATCTGTTAGACTTTATGATTAGAAATGGTGATTATAACCCCAGCAATTGAAGCTAAGCGAAAATTCGAATGCATGCTCAGGTTGCTGACCAAAATTGACATGTTCTTTCTATGAGAAAATATAAGCCTGTGTTTCAAAACAATGATATAAAAATCATTGTTTGGAGCATGTTTGTAAGTTGAGAATTGCCTATATTTTTGGATTGCCATTACTATTACAGTGTTTAGGAGATATTTTTACTTAAATTTAAAAAAATACTGCAGTGAGAAAGCATTAAATTCAGTTGGTTGCCTTAATATTTCATTGACAATTAAAATGACAAATTCTTTATCTGCAGATCAAATAGAAGTTATCAAAATGAAATGCATTTATAGATTTTATTGATCTAATTTCTGGTTTCATATTCACTTTTTAAAGCTTCTCATTTACTTGATCAGGGTGAGGATGTTTTATTTCTATAAAATGTTTCTTCCTCATCTCCATTGAAAGGGAAAAAAATCAGTACTCCGAAGGTGTCCTACTGAGGTATTGCTATGTATGGAAGAACAGTACATGAAGTAGTAAATAGCTCTAGCCAGTGATTAAATGTAGAAGCAGAGTTGATGTATCTGATAAATGCAAATGTCATTTATAGTCTCACATACTTCAATATCATAAATACTCTTCTCATTGTATAAGTACAAGATGACAACACAAAATAAACTCCATAACATATGCCTAAGTGATACAAATAAAGTAGTAGGTACATGTGCCAATCTAAATTATAATTGTAGTGTATTTATATATGATATACACATATATACACGTACATATGTATGTATATGTATGTATGAGATATACGATAACAGTGTGCCCAAATGATTACCTTTTTTATATAAGTTTAAATAACTTTTTATGGTGATTAATTTCTTGAAGTAAACTATGTACAGGATATAGGCTAAAGTTATATAATTGAAAAAATACCCTAGCCATCAGAAATTTGTATAATTTAGGTATCAAGGTCATCAAAATTTGTCTAACATTAGTGTTAAGTTGAATTAATATTTGTTACATATCTTCATAGTTAATACTTGCAGGTCTCACCAAACACTATCCCTGTTTAAATATGTAATAATTGATCTTTTTAAATATAAATAATACTGAAAATCTTTCTATAATACTAAAAACCATTAGAATGTACACTTTAAATGGGTGAACTGAATGGTATGTGAATTATATACCAATAAAACTGTTAAAAAACAATTGGAAAAAACCCCATGTCATTATTTCCAATAACTATTTTTTCCAGTTAAATTCGCCTACATAGAGTGAGCCTTGAAAGGGTTTATTTGTTCTCATTTTTTGTTATTACACACAAGAGCAATAGAATCTACCTTTATTGATCATTAGTGTACTGACATGTACATTTTAAAGAGTGCACACAGATTACAAAACAATGAGAAAAATAGTGGTACTTCCTTAGAGCCTGTGTCTACCATAAAGTTCACTAAATGTGTATTACATGCCGGTTAGTTGTCCTTACAGGTTATTGTTTAGTTTTCTCAAAAATAATTTGTTATGAATAGATTTATCAAGTCTTAAGTCAGTAGAAAGGGAGACATTTTTCACGTTGCATGGCTAAATGCTTTATCTGTTGTCCCACAACATCACTCATTGGGGGGTGGGGGGGTGGTTACGAATTAATGAGAAAGTGGAATGAATGAATGAATGAAACTCTGTATCATTTAATCCTCACAGGATTATTCTCAACTTTAAAAATGTAAAACTGAGGCTCAGGAAGACTAAGTCATTTGGCCTACATCTCTGAACTCCTACACGACGGAGATGGCTTTGTAGTTTGGTTGGTCTGCTTTATTTCTAGCACCCCACTGCATGCGGCATACTTCTCCATAGCTGAGAGTTTTGAATGATTTCAAGACTCAACATAATATCTGGAGTCAAGAATTTGAGTGTTTAATGGAGGTTTTAGAGATGAACGAGTTCAGGTTTTCTCATTAAGAACAAATTAATACAAGACATGGACATAGCCTGGGACATATAATACTTAATTCACTTCAGGATTGAGAACATTTTCTGAATGTGAACAAATTTTCAGGTGAGAACAAAGTCATTGAAGCGACTAAGTCACTTTTGCCCTTTCCACCTAATCCCATTTACACCTTCTGATTGTTGATGAATTTTTCCTGAGTAAAGGTATTAGGAGAAATAAGAGGTTCTGAAGGTTGTACGTGGAAAGAAAGTAGGTTCATTAAATTTTAAGAGTGCTTTACTATAAAAACGTTTGTTACATACAAATCAGTATTTTATATGATGTGGCTTATGATGTTTTCCCTAGAGTTGATATAAAAATCCTGCATGATAAATGATCAGATTGCTGCCTATGGGGATATATCAAATGGAAAGGGAATTTGCAAACTTTCGTTACAGTAGATGTACCTTATATAACACTTTCCTATCATTATTTTAAATTTTAAAAAGCGGTTAAATATTCACATTATATAACCTCTTCCACTTTCAGAGAAACTTAGGTTATTAATACTTTAAGTAGGGAAATATTGAAGATTATGTATTTTATTGAGCAATAAACATTTTGGTTGATTGAATACTGAAGTAAGCTTGTTGTCCTGCTCTTTTGTCTCATTTATGGTAGTGGTTTCTTGTGTAGGCAGCTTTGGCCTTCACATTTGTTGTTGTTTCTGTTTTACCTCTTTCTTCTTTGCATTGTGTTTATCTGTGTTGTATGAACAAACTCATTTTTCCCTGCACATTGTTGCTCCTTTATATTTCCATTTTTCTTTTCTTTGGCTAATTTCTCTTTGCATTTCAAAATTTTTCTACTTCCTTTTCTCCTTACTACCTAAAAAAAAATCTCTTTTTTGGTCATGTGTTAAAGACACTCAACTATTGTTTGTGGGGCGAGAAAAAAATCAAAAGAAGGGGTGGAGAAGGGGCGGAGTGGGGTTGGCTAGTTAACTTGGGGAAGAAAGGGGGAAAAAAACAGCAGAACTGGGTTCTGTCCCTGAACACTGATGAATCATGGACATTTGTTAAGGCTTGAATTGAAGCTTTTGTCACCGTGGTGTAAGTAAGTTTATGATGACAGTTCTTCTGTGATAAGTATTGTTTAAAGGGAGAAGTTGTACATAGTTTGAGAAATAGAAATTAAGTTTAAAAGAATTGCATAATCAATCCAATTTATAGGAAATCTCGTAACACTCTGCTGTTGACAAGAACAGGTCTTGAATACAAGGAATTTCAGGTACTATTAAAGAAAGACACAGAGATGACTAAGACTGCACAGCCCTCCCAACCAATGTTTTCATGCACGTTCTTACAGATAATGACTATGAATCCTAATTAATCCATAATTAAAGAAAGTTAAAATCATTATTAATGGAAGCAGGATTAGTAAATGTTAGGATATTAGAAAAACAAAAACTTTCATTTTGAAGTTCTCCAGTTCTCCAGTTGATATTTTAGAGTTATGCATTTGCTTTAAATTTACTAACATTTACTCTGCCAGCGTCCTGCCAGTATAAATTGTATCCACAAAAATGAATGACATCTTGGCAAAAATAGATTGATCTGTGGGTAGCAGAAAGATGTGCAGTAACATCCACGTAATAAATAGACTTAGCTTGAAACTCAAGACTCAGTTTGCTGTTCTACTTTGGGCTATCTTCACCCAGGTTGGCAAACTGATGAAATCAACTCTTTTCTTCTAGCCGGCTATGGACATTCTGACAGAATTATATTCTTAAAGAGTGGGTCACCTTAGAGTAAAATTGAAGGAATTGTGATTAAGAAAAAGAAAATGTGTATAAATTTCCAGTTGTAGATGGTGCAAGCTATTTTTAGAATTGTTTAGATCTTTATTCTTAGTTTTAAATGTATGAAATGTTGATGTATTATTATTATTGTATGTATTATTATATCTAATAGGGCATTAGATAGCATATAACAATATCCTTCAGATCATTAGGCATCACAGTATCTTTTCCCCCCAAATGTCAGAAACCCTTAGAACCCCACCACCTTTAAAGATGTTATGACTGTATAAAAATATTTGCACTGTCTTGATTTTCAGATGTTTCCAAATCTCAAACTTACAAATTTGTCTCCCATCTGTGATAGGTGAGTAAAATAGAGATCATATTGTCATTTCTCAATCGAATGTAGTATTGTAACTCTGTGTTTACTGGTATGTCTGGGTAGTCATGTTTTCTTTGCAATAAGAGCAGAAATTTTAATCATATAAATCTAAAATCTGTGCTCATAAAAATAAGATGACTGCTCTCTTATTTTCTCTCCATTACTCATTACTGCAGACGGGGACGTTAGCGGCAACATCCTTTATGGTGCTTCTATGGACACTCATCTAATAGATGAATTCTTTCTTATCTGTACGGGTGGTGAATTTGATCCATAACATACCTACAGTCTTAGAGAAATGTGCTAGGTTACAGTGGTGGTTTATTGTGTTTAAAGTATATTAAAAAACTAGTATCAGAATAATATCAATCAACCATCTTCCTTCTTTTTCATCAGAGGCTGTAGCCATAAAATCTAAAAAAAAAAAAAAAAAAAAAACTGGAAAGAGTGCCAACGGTTGTTAGTTTTGGTCATTTCATATGTTACCCTCTATCTCTTACTAACCATGTTCCATTGTACTTTTGCCGCTACTGAATACTTGGATAAATAACTGAATTCTTCCCTTTGTGTAGGCCTGAGTAAATGGATTCCCTATACTTTGAGGTTTAACTTACAATTCAGAAAGAAAGAAAGAAAGTTAAAAAACCCCCAAAGCTCCAACTCTATGGAGTGAAGAAAGATCTTACAATGAAATCTAGATTTTCAAGTTTAATAGGTTTTTTTGTTTTTTGTTTTTTGTTTTTTTTTTAATGGGAAGTCATGCTGTAGGTACTGGTTTATTCTGAGACAAAAAAGGAATGAAGAAATCTTATCATTAGCAGAAATTTAAAAATACAGTAGCATGAAAGCCATTGCTTGGTTGAGGATTTGATAGCATGTAATATAACTGGTTATATTTCTAAATACTTAAATCAGCAGAAGTTTGCCTGTACAGGATTCTTTTTTTTTTTTTTTAAAGATTTTATTTATTTATTTGACAGAGATAGAGACAGCCAGCGAGAGAGGGAATACAAGCAGGGGGAGTGGGAGAGGAAGAAGCAGGCTCATAGCAGAGGAGCCTGATGTGGGGCTCGATCCCATAATGCTGGGATCACGCCCTGAGCTGAAGGCAGACGCTTAACCGCTGTGCCACCCAGGCACCCCTACCTTTATAGGATTCTGATGGGTAAACAATAAACTTCCAGTTAGTGCTTGCTCAGTGTTACTTTGTGTTCAGTTAGTACTACCCATTAGCAACTGTTGAATGTTCCTTTGCGTCCATTCTTCCCTTAAAAGTTTAATGTCTTGTCAGTAACTGTATTACTTGGGCCACAAATGTCCTTTAAATATTTGTCTTGTTTGTAGGAGTATTTGAGCATCTTTCTTCATCTATGGTAGTGTCTTTTCCACGGTGCTTTCTATAATGGCCTCTTTGTGCTGTGTTAGTTTAAAAATACTGAATGTGAACTCTGACGTAAAAACCCTCACACACGCCCTTAACCATTCTCCTGGGAATTGATAGTTCTGAGTTGCTTTCTTTTCTTATTCCCGTCTCCTGAAAATATTCCCCAAGGACAGAGATAGTTGAAGCTTTCTGTCCATTTGTTTTTAACTTTCGTTGTCTCTGGCACACATCTGTATGTGCATAGAAGCATAGTGCCTCAAATCACAAGTATTTCTGATTCTGACTTTCATACTATATATCTCAGAGACAGGTCCTATCCTCCTATTGGCATGTAAATAAGTAAGGCCTGTTGTCACTGTTTTTTTAGTTTCTTAATGGATACTAAAAAAACGTAGAAAATTGGTCATCGCCTTTAAATTTTTTTTTGCCAAGGAGAATTATTTTTCTTTCTAGAGTCTGTGTGTGTGTTTGTACATATGAGAAAAACGAAACACAACATTTTAGTTACATTGTCTTACTCATAAAGCAAAAGTGTTGAAGAAATTAGATTTGATTTACTGAAAATTTTCTTTACAAGACTGCTTATACATACATAGAAAAATACGCTCACAGAAAAATGCAACAAAACTTGAATTTTGTATTACCAATATGCACAGTATAACCTAAAACCAAAAAGGAGTGAGAGGGAACATTTCATGGCTATTAGGTTCATATTGTTCTTTGTCCATTTTGAATAAAAATAAAACGTATATGAACAAATTGAACATTTACTTATAGCAACAATTGAGAGTTAGCCAAAAGTTAGAGATCATAAATTGGTCATGAGTAAAAGTGCTTTGAGTGAACTAAATAGTTTGGATTCAACTTTCTTCTAGAAATGCTTAATACAGACATCAGATCTTCATTATTCTTCCTTATTAGATTATTTTCTCTTAAATGAATAGTAGATACTGATTTCTGACTTCTTGCTTACGGATGGCCCATAATACAAATTTTATAATCAATCCTTATGATTTATAAATACCTTATCTGGAATAGCAAATTTTAGTGAATAAGCAAAAATTTTATTATAATTAATGGGATATGATCTGGTTTTTATGGTGTTTTTCAAAATAACTGAACTGCGCTGAAACAATGCATTGTAGAAAGCTATGACTAATCCAGTAGACACATAATGCTATGTTGTAAAAATGATCCTGTTTTAGTTATCATACATAAGAAATCAAAGCCACATTTTGAATATCCTCATTAGAAAGGTTTAGGTTGATAAAGCATTTAATAGCTAACCTCACAACAGAGTATTAAGCAATGATTAAGGCTTACAGTTGATAACCAGCACTTTCAGAAAGAATTGTAGAAGCAATATCTTTCTTCAACAACTTCAGATATTAGAGAACACGGTGCTTCATCAGAGGGATCCAAAGAAATTGAGGTTTGGCTCAAAGGCCAACAAATAATGAAGGCTGACTTACCTTCTCTAGAAGTTTATTACATTCCTTTTGCTCTTTAAGCTCTTTCTCTTAAAGATATAAATTGGAAATGGTGTACTTCCTTAGTAGGAAGTCTGAAGTCATTACTGAAATAATTGACAGAATATAATACAATATTTTTATGTAGGGAGGCTATTATGATAGCAACATATCACATAGACAGTAATGGGCATCTAATTCTGCTATTCGTAATCCCCATGCTGAGAAAGAAAATCTGCTTTTGAATCATTAAAAATTGAAGCAAAAAATGATGGGCTTGCCTATTTGGTTATCTAAATTTGGACTGGAAGGCCATCTTCAGTTACATAAAATAACCTTCCCAAGCTCTAGTTCTCAATCCCATTACATCCCACTTCATTTCTCATTTGCCAGCTCCTGTGGCCGCACTCTTCACGCTTAGCAAAAAAACAAACTAAGTTAAGTCACGGTGGGGTGCCTTTTGTGAGGCCATTCAGAATAGGAAGAAAGAAGCAAAGTGCAAGCTAGAGATGTAGAGAATATAAAGAAAACAAGGCACAAGAAAGGAGGAAGAAGAATATATCACGGGGTCAAGAATCATAAAATCACATACACTTTAACATTTTTTTGCTAGTAAGTAAGTACTATGGGTCTTCTCCGTTTGGGGAGGCTGCCCTCAGAAAGCTGGAAAATCAATTCTGAATTAATAAGGGTCTTTTTCCTTTCACCAGCTCCTGGTGAAACTAAAAAAAGAGCTAATTAAAAATCTTACAGCCACCCCATAATTACAGCTTTTAGGCATATGCAGGATGGTCATTTTTTTCCATCAGGAATGGTATTCTTTTCACTTCCTGCCAAAAGTGCTCCAATACATTACTATAGGGAGTTTAAGAATTTAAGATATTCAGGGAAACCTTTCCACCACTGGCACACCACTTCCTTCCTGAAGGAGGCCTGTGCCCGAGGGAGAGGCCTAATCTGAGACCCTTCTGCTCTTTCTAGAAGGGCTAAACTCGCCCCGCCACTGCTTCTCCTGGGGGGTTGGAGGTGAAAGTGGTCTGAAATGGCTTCTCCCTAGCTCTTACCCCCCTCTCCCCCGTCCTTTCATTTCTCCTCCACATTTCAAGTGCATTTCGCAAATTGCCACCTGTTCCTGCTGCTTACCCTTTCCCTGCTTTCACATTGACAAAGTGAACTCACCCCTACAGCAACCCTGTCAAGGCAAAGCAGCCCAGTGGCCAAAGCAGGGCGTTTTGGAGGTCTCTCACTAGGATGTTAAAAAGCCCTTCGCAGCATTGTCCTCCCGGGAAGGAGAATTCGTCCCTCCAGCACTCCGTCCTGCTTAACGGCAGGTCCGGAAAGATTTTACAACGTCAGGTCCTTCTCTGACAGTCCTCAGCCCGGGCCCTGAGGCTCGGTTCTCGCCAGGTGAGCCCTACTTGGGCGTGGGGCCGCTGGCACAACTGTCATTCTGCCACGCCAGAGGCTCTAGCCTCTGGCACTTCACGGCAAATAAATAGTGCCACCTGGTAAAGTAAAAAGTGGTGCTTTAAAATGCAAATACAACCCCTCCTACATTTGTTGTCAAATCACTTCTCCACGATTCCTAGGCAGGCAGTGGATTCTGCGCCTGGGAGAAGGGCTGGGGGAACGTGCCTGCCTGCGCAAAAATAACCCTCGAAGACTCAAGCCAAGTACTCGGCTGGAGCTCTGAAGCCTGTAGATGCCCGCTGGGCGGCTGGCTGTCCCCCGGGAGCCCCGCGGGGCTGGGTCCGCTCCCCCGCCTCACGCCGGGCGGCGGGAGCAAGCCGACGCCGACTTTGGGAGTTCCTTTCTGCCTTGTATGGAGGGCTGCTCCGGGCCCGTCTCCGCCCGACTGCTCTGACGCCCAGCCCTCCCGCTGCCCACCCCCAGCCACCTCCCTCTGACTTGCCCGGAGAAGCCAGACGGAGCCTCTCCCTGCCACAAGTCTCTCCGCCTGCCATTCCCCCATTCCAGCATCCACCCCCACCCCCTCCCCAGCGCCGTCACCCCTCCTCCGCCCCCGCCTCCGCCTCCTCCTTCTCCCCAGGCAATCAAGGGAATAAATCAGGGAGGAAACCAAGAGGCACAGAGATAGCGAGGACGCACGAGCGCCGGCGGACTCGCCCAGGTCTGTTTCCAAAGTCGCCCTTGATGGCGGCGGAGGCGCGGCAGCCGCGGCGCGGAGCAGCCGACGCGCGCTAGTGGGTCCGCCTGCCGCCGCCCCTTCCCTCGCGCCGGGTTTCGCCCCTGCCGCCCCCCGCGCCAGTCCGCGCTTCGGCCCCCGGCGCGCCAGTTCTCCAGACGTCCACGGTACGGGCGGAGTGTGCTCCTTCTCCTCCCGCGGTTTCCAGCGGCGTGCCTTTCCCCCAGCTGGGGAGGGAGGCGGGATTGATCTTCGATCGCGAAGATGGCTGCTGGCTGCCTGCTGGCCTTGACTCTGACACTTTTCCAATCTTGGCTGATCGGCCCCTCGTCGGAGGAGCCGTTCCCTTCGGCCGTCACGTAAGTCGCCGAACGGGGAGGGCTGGGAGTGCGGGCCGAGGGGTGCCGCGGGAGCTGGGCGCGGGGACAGTTCCCGACTAGCGGGGCTTTTCTGCCCGTGGGGGTGGGGAGCGATCCGGGCTCGGATCTGGAGAGGCCGAGCGGGAGGTGCGCGCGGCTCGCCGCCGGAATGCGCGCCGAACCGGCGTCTCGGGCGTCTCGGTGGGGCCGGGCTGTCCCGGGAAACGTCCGCTTACTACTCTCGGCGCCTCAGCCTGTCTCTGAAAGGATTCCTTAGACTTAAAGAGTTCAGCTGTACTTGGGTGGGGGGGGGGGGGAAGTTTCCAGCCAGATATCCGCTGTCCTCAAACCCAGTCCGGGGGTGGGGGGGAGTTGTGTGTGTTTGGGTGTTTTACAAATAGGTAATTTTGCTCTTGCCAGGGTAGCATGGACTTCTCCCGCCCTTGGCCTGGGGGATGCTCTCTAATTGCTGTAGTGGCCAAACTCATTTAGAGCCCAAATTACTGGGCGCACTTGACAGTCTCTCTCATCGGAAGAGTGCTCGACGCAGCTTAGAGTGCTGTCCACTCAAGGGGCTCGCAGGTACTGGGACCACACTATCCAACCTCCTCATCCTTCATTCGAAGCATCTAAGTGCCGGCAGACACACTGTTTCTGTTCTTAGAATGAATAGAACCTGTTCTTTGAGGGAGGGATGAACGTTTCCAGAGTCGCCTGCAGTTTTCTCTTATTTTTAACATTTCTAAAATAACTTAAAAAATTCGCTGCCGTTCTGGAAATAGAGTATTTAAAGGTAACTCTACAGTCACACGGCAGGAAGGGAATGAAAATAATAATTCTCTTTTCTCGTAGGCTGGAAAAGAAGAAGCAAAGTCAATAGCTCATAAAAATATATACACATTTTTAAATGCGCTGAAGAGCCTATCGGGCATTTTGGGAAAGCATTTATTTTGGTTCTTAAAGCTACTTTAAAGCTTCTAAGAGTAGGTGATCTTAAATGGATGAGTCACTTTAATGCATTTTACATAACAAAAACAAAGCCCAAGGTAGCCTTCCCGGTATTTCTGCTGTTGGGAATTATTTGCTGTCCTTTGTTGGCTGAGTGCTGAATACTGGAGTTTTTGGTCGATGGTAATAGTGAACCTTTACCAGTTGAAACCCTGCAGTGATTATTTAAGATGCAGCTTAAAGTATTTATTACATTAGGTGTCAGTGCAAGAATCGGAAGGATGCACATTCTAACCCGGAGAAGGGGAGTGTCGAATATTTTTTGTCATTGATTTACAGTCATGCTCTTTTTTAGATAATCTTCCATAAAAATGATTGCAGATCCTTTTTGTTATGAAGCAAAAGGGTAAATGCCATCTGTAGATCTTTCTTTAATTGGCAGTATGTTCCAAGCGGATATTTTGAAATATATAGAGTAAGAATTACTCTAAAGATGCTTCAAAATTATTCACTCTTATTAGGAAATTACACTTTTGTTGATTGAATTCATTATTCTTTTTGTAGCTTGGCCTATAAAGCAAGAACTCAAGTGATTCGCTTTCATTTGTGTCAAATAAAGAAGTGTCTCTTTAAAAAGGAGTCGGTGTGTGCAGTTCACATCTTTTTAACGTGTTATTTTTAACTGACAATTTATCAATATTTCTTTCATTTGGAGGGAATGCATCATTCACCCCACTGGGGGAAACTGTAACTTTTTAAAGATACAACAAAATACCACCTTTTATTCCAGAACGTACCATTGTAAAATATTAATGTACAAATTCTTATTGTGAGAAGGACATCTGCAAAAAATGCTTTCCTAAAATTAAAATAACTTAGTGTTTATGGTCAGAAATTCACTGGAGACAGTAAAGAAAATAAATAGTGAAGAAAAGTAGGAATTAGGAAACCACAATTTCTTTCCTTTGAAAAGATTTGAAATTTATTGTTTAACAATGGAAACTTAAGATATTTTCAAATAATATGGAACATTAGTTATTTTGTAGAGTGAAAGCTTAATAAAAGACCTTGTAGAGCTAAGTCAGTCTCTGATAGGTAACCTTAATGCTGTTTGTGTAAGTCTTGTGCGTCTTCAGTAATTTATTTCAAAAGTTAAAATCCCATCTTCTGAGGAGAAATGATAGTTGACATTTGTACTTCTTGTTAGGTTCTGAATAAACTTTATGAAATTTAAAAAAGTGCAGTGTTAATTTTGGAAAGGTGTGCTATTTGCTTTTCTTGCAAGAAAATTCATATGTAGTGTTTATCATGATATATCTCAAATCTTTGGGAAACATTTCAAGCTTATAAAAACTCAGTACAAAGCTTATAGTATCATTAAAAGCAAACTATTACGCTCCTATATATAAATTTCTCAGGAAATCATTAATTCTTTTGTTTTTTTTTTCTTACAATTTTATTTTTCCCGGGAAAAGTAGTATCAGTAGTTTTAGAGGAAGAACATGCCATTAACACAGTATGAAATTAATTGTGCACTCACTAGTGGGACCTGAATTACAATTACTAGTACAAAAATTTAATTTTTTTTAAGTATTGTTAACAATAATATTAAAGGTTTAAGTTTTATTTTAATAAAACAATGCATCATTTTAAATTTCGTTTTAAATTTTTCCTGGTTTAGCATATATTCTCATAGCATATTCTTCTGGATTTAAGTATAGTTAAACTGTTCTAAGACCTAACACTAAAATAACAAGGTTCCCCTCCCCCCACCAAGAAAGGAATTTTGATGCAATTCTTTTGCTAGGTTAGGCTTTACTTTTGGAAATGATTGTCTCAATAAAGTGTGAATCATAAATATGCCATATGGTATCAACCATCTAATGCATATTGGTGTATATGTAAATGGGATTCACATCATTTTCATGTTATAGTATGCACATGTTATATTGGTAGTTTAAGATAGAGTTTTCAAATAGGGAGTTCTTGCTTGTTCTAGAAATAATTTCTTAGCACATAAATGAAAACACTTCTGTTTTAAAATTCAGAATAATGTTTGTTAGCCAGTATTGTAATGTTAATTTAAATCTGTTGCTTTTTTATTTTAGAATCTATTTACAAATCCAGATTTTAAAAAAAAATCACTGTAGTTATAACTACTGTTAGTGTTAAATTTTTATCTCAAAATACCAATCAGTCAAGAATAATTGGCTGAGAGCCCATTGGTATATGGGGATTTTAATACAAACAGTGTAATAGGATACATATATTAATAAGAATTATAGGTATCTACAGGAGATAGATATATCTCATGAAAGAGTAGTAGTTTGGGGTTTAAATACTTAAGATATAATTTTTTTTCTGTTATTAGAGAAATTTATACTTAAAGGCTATAGAAAATAAGTTTATGTCATAACATTGGGATGGATGTCTTTTTCATGTGTTAGAAGTGACATAATTATTTTCATTTGGGCTTAACAATTTCTGTTCACATACTACATGTATAAGGAAATGTGCCTTAAGATAAAATAAGAGGTAAAATATTGATTGTAAATTAAAACCTAAAAACAATGACTGCTAATAAATCCCTTTCTCAGATCTTTAATTTGTTCTCAGAAGCTTAACCATAAGACAACATTTATTATTCCACAGGTGTATGTTTAAAATATGCAACAGTAGATATATTTTTCAGGTAAGTAGTAACATGATGTTAAATATCTTAATATTTATACATGGGTATGTGTGTAGCTGTTTGGATTGGCATTTGAATGAGCATTAGGCAGAGTGTAATGGATATGATCTAAAAAATATTTTGTAAGGTACAAGAATCTAAGCTTATTATGGCTTATAAAAAGGAATAGAATGTACCTTTATTGTTTTGTATGGCTTTCACTAGTTCAATTTTAATTTAATAAGTGCATATAAAATTAAAATCTGTAGTAAATTGTTCATTTTGAAAATAGAAACTTTACCACTCTTTTTCTTCAAAGAAACCTGGCTGCGAGGACACTTTTCTATTATTTCTGCAACACTGATTAAAAAAAAATAGTCAAATACATTTTCATTCTCAGGTTTATACGTTGTAAGGTTTTGCAAAAATATAAATAACGCATGCAAATTGTGTATTCACATTTACTGTGTAGATTCATAAGTTTATATAAGAACAGTGCATTTAGGAATTTTTAAAATGACTTAAAAATCGTACCCATAACAAAGTATTATTTAATTGATATGTTTTCTGGAGTATCATTATATAAAACACACAGAAGTTTCTGTTCTTTTCCCTTTTTTTTTTAAATATGGATATGGATTTCCAAGAAAATAATCTGTTCTTCTCAATTCACATCTGGTTTTCTAAATAAATGTCTTTGAACTGTTTATAACCATAAACTGGAGACTTAACTGATTAAAATAAAATAAAGTATATTTTAGGGAAATCATCTGATTTGTTGATTTCCTTCAGTCTCTTATATGTACGGACATGATCAGTTCCAACATAAACATACTTAGATAGGAGTTTCAAAAAAAACCCAGAATTTGTTTCAGTATTTCTAAAAAAGTCACATTTTGTTATTACTGAAGTGTCAGCATTCCATCATTTGTAATAGTATTGTTGTAATATTTCAGAAAAGAGTGTAAGCTGCTCGCCATGGGGAATGAGCTCTGTTCTATCCCATCCAGTCCTCATTTACTTAAGGCTTATAGTGTGTGCATCAGACACTGTGTCCCTACGGTGTCAGCCACTTTTTCTTTTCATGGACTGTTTATGTCTAGTACTGCAAACGTCCCTAAGCCTTTCATAGGATTGCTTTCCAGTAAACTTTGAACTGTATCAAGATGGTCAACCGTGTAGCTTACGCATGATTTATTGTCTGTGTGTGTATGCCCCAAATCATGAAACTGGTTGTATCCTATTGTTTACAGATGTGAAAGAAAAAGGCGATTGACTTCAGTGTTAATTGCAATAAGAATAGTAGTACTTTGTGAAAATTATTGTATTTACCTTTTCCTTCAGGGTCTAAAATATCAGCATTGCATAATTAGATAATTTGTTTATATTATAGTATTTTATTTATTAGATTATATTTATCTATCTTTATAGGTGCCTGTTATCTATCTGTCTATCTTTTGGTGCATGCTCACACACATATTTCTCTTTAACCTTCTTCGAGTGGTTTGCTAGGGTAGAAAAACCTCACGTGAGGTAAATTTATTAACAATCATGTATGCTTGAAGATTCCTGCCAATCCACAACTGTTTTTAGTGGCTGAATCTCTTTCAAAATATTTTTATAACAGTAGCATTTCAGAATAATTTGTAAGGAAAATCAAATGAGATAATTGTATACAAAAGCATTGAAATGCTCAGGTCCTATACAGATGTTATTAACATAATTGATGAGTAACAAGTATGATTTTGCCATCTTTTTAGCAAAACAGGTCTATTGAAAGAAACTACTGCATTTGACATGTTGGGCACTTATTAAAAGGCCTTTGCTACTAAGCAGTTTTTATTTTGGACATTTAGATGTGGGATATTTAGAAATTTTTAATATTGAACATATTTTATTTAGGAATAAAGGATAAATGTAAACAGTTTTAAATATTTTATTTGTAAAATATAAACTGTTAGGTTTTCCTTATAGGTTTATATAATTTGTATAATTCAGTATTATTGCTCCGTTAAAATCGCCATTTATACAGATTTTAGCGAGATAATAAACAAGGAAAAGATTGACATTGTGGCCTCAACGAACTGGCACACTTTTACAGTTAATTTCAATAATGCAGGATCAGGTTGTTACATATGAAGCAATATTTAAAGTTCTCTTTGAATATGAATGCGGGATATTTCTGGCTAAATGTTATTTTAACATTTGCTTCTGCTGATTTTTTTTTTTTAACCATATGCTTCTGCTGGATTAAAAAAATAGGATACATTTTAAATTCTGTATCATAAATGGAAGAACAATTTAAAGTACAAATGATGGCAGTGGATAATAATGGTGTTGCCCATTTTAAAGGCTTCAGATTTGGGGATAATCTTACTGTCAATTTGAAAATTTTTTTTCCTGAGTCATTAAAAATTTATTATAGTTGTCTCTGGGCAAACTGAAAAAATAACTCCTGTATTCTTTTATTCAGACAATTGCTACTTCTGTCTCTCTTTCATACACTTACACATTTATTGTTAATCGTGATTCATTATTATTTGCATATTACATCAAATCAAATGGGGAGTTTTTGCTTTGTTTTCTCCCAAGTGACCTGTGACCAGACCTCAGGACCTTCTCCCTTGAATCATCTCTGACTGTTTCAGGGGCCTCTCTCTTACCCTTGGACACTTCTCTCTATAGGGAAATTGTTGAGGGATTTTGATGCTCAGATAAATCTGTAATACATGATCAACACTTCTACCAAAATTGTCAAACAGTCTAGACAATTGTTTCTTTTGACATTTTTCCGCCTACTGTGGGGGATAATTAGGGGAAAGAGGAGAAAGAGGTAATAAAATTGTTCTCTGTCTAAGGTGCCTACTGTCAGGCTATAGAAAGGGATGGTTAGACATTAATGATGTCTTATTTTGAGGGTTAAAGGAAGAATGGCTCAGTAAAATAACTGGGCTTAGGCACACTGAGGAAATCTGATTTAGAAAAGCGATCAAGAGTTGTTGTGGTGAAAATGCCATGAGAAATAATGCATGGTACGTGGGGCAGACAAGGGAGCCTTCCGATTTACTTGGTGCGAATTTACATTAAAGGGTGCTACAGGGGCAACTGGTTATTTTTTAATTTTCTCCCCCCCCCCCCACTTCCCAAGTGAATGTGGCTCTTCTGGACATTATGTTTCCTGGCATCATATTCATTTATAGAAACTTGAATATTTATAATATGGACATTCACCTTAGAAACCAAAGACAATACAGTTGTCAAGATCTCAAAAGATAGAAGCAATTAAACATTTTTTTTAAAGAAAACCTTGGGATAATGGCTAATTAGGTAAGAAATATTAGTATAACACTTTATTACAAGGTTAAGTGCTGATCATCACACAAGAAATTCTCTAAGTAATTTCTTCAGTTAGATGACAAGGAATGAAATAACTTGCAGGTAGGTAGTCTTCTAGGTAGTACATTTAAGACTTTGGACCTCTGAGTATGCAGTACATGTTATGTTTTAATTTACGCTGTCTTTTTTTTTAATGTCTCCTTCAAATATTTTTAACATCAAATGTAATTTAACTATTAATGCAGGTCTTGTTATTCATTGTAAATTATGTAGTGCACTGAACTTACATTTGGAGTGTCCAAAGTGAGGAAGAGAGTCCCCAAGGGAGTCATTTACATCTCCAAGGCCACTATGAAGCAGCTGGATCGGGCGGCGCATGACTGAGGAACAGCACATAGCATGTTGAAGAAACACTGTCTATTTTGTATTAGGCATGGGCTTCTGGGTGGGAAGAGATGTTGCTGGGACCAGGCCATTGGTTTAGTCTAGGTTATAAAATGTTTGCACCAGGGCTGTATTTTTATAAGACCTGAAGTGGGGGATGGGCAGTGTTCGCAACAATGCGGACGTTTGTGGTAGCCCAGCTCTGCATATTCAAGATATTTATTTATTTATTTATTTATTTATTTATTTATTTATTTATTTATTTATTTGACAGAGATAGAGACAGCCAGCGAGAGAGGGAACACAAGCAGGGGGAGTGGGAGAGGAAGAAGCAGGCTCATAGCGGAGGAGCCTGATGTGGGGCTCGATCCCATAACACCGGGATCACGCCCTGAGCCGAAGGCAGACGCCCAACCGCTGTGCCACCCAGGCACCCCCCCTTTTTTTTTTTAAGATTTTTTTTTTTTTTTTTTATTCGACAGAGATAGAGACAGCCAGCGAGACAGGGAACAGCTCTGCATATTCAGACAATGTTGGCCTTCATCCTAGGGTTTTTTAAAATTGAAAAGGAAAAGTAATATGTGTCGAATCACAGTACTTAGATGATAGATTCCAGAGAGCCAATAACTGAAGCGGAGACAGTGAGAGCAGTTAGTAAACCATTGCAGCGTTCCCAGAGTGAGAGATGCCTAAGGTCCAAAAAAGAATGGTGGCGAGGTGAGAGCAGAGCAGATGGGAAATGTAAGGCGAAAGTGAAATTTCAGGTGCTGTTGGTTATGGGATTTGGGGATGTAGGAAGAGATAAGAGTCAGAGATGATTCTAGGAGCTCCGTCAGGTAAACCATGCTACATTAAACTTTGGAGAACAGGAGGAACGGTGGGGGTGAAAGTAATAGTTTAACTGTCGGACATCTGGAGTTTGCAGGGTCTCTGTGGATGACTACTGGGCCATTAGAAATAGGTACCTGAGGGGGATTTGGATAAAATAAGAGAACAGTTCTGGTAGAGTGTTGCAGAAAGAAGCGTAGTTTCAGTGCCTTGAAGAGTTGGTAGCAGGTGGGAATATACCAGCAAGCTCAGGTGGTTCTTTCAAGGAATTTGGCAATAAGTGAGGAGAGATACAGAGAGTTCAGAAAAGGGGGTTTAAGGGATTTGGCATTCTTTTGTTTACAGAATTAAGAGTTATCTCAGGCAGTTTGGAATTCTATGTGGTGGAAACCCATAGGACTATCTTAAACCAAAAGGGGAAGTATTTTTCACTAGTAGTGGCTGGATGATCAGTCATGGGAGTTAAGGTCAAAGATGTGCCAACAACTGCAAAAAGGGGTGGGACTGCTCTCAGGATCATCTCTCATTCCAGTCTTTGGTTTTCTTTGTCTAAGTCTTTATTCTTCTCTGTCCCTGTAAATTGGCTTTCTCTGCTTCCCAGTGTTTGTTGAATTGCTGGGAGGGCTTACATTTTCTCCACTGAAGCTTTGAACCAGTTTGAGACTAGAATCCTAGTCCGAAACATAGCCTCCTAAACAAGGTATGTTGACATTCTGAATATGGGCCAGATGGCCACCTATAGCCCATTCAGTTGTGATCAGGAGATGGGGTTTGGAAAAAAGACTCTGGTTGCCTGAGCTTAGGTCACTCCTGAACACGTTGGTACTATTTCACTGGAGGTCCTACACTGCAGCAGGCCCCTTGCTATTACCATGACTAGAGCAAGAGGCATTTCTTAGCAAAAGGCTCCAGGAGGGTGGGGAAGGTTGTAGAGACAAGTAAGTGTTACCAGACGGGGAGATTGGGGCTTATCAGAGGGAGAAGGCCAAATGGCAGAGATGAAAGAGATGAGAGAGGCCTTGATTGATGGGAGAATGTTCTGAGAGAGGCAGGTGAGGAAGGGATCAAGAGGAAAAACAATGTCTTACAAAGTAACTTCTGAAGTATGAAACAGCCTTGAGAATTAAAGTAGATGGGTGAAATATAGGATAGACACACTTTTAATTTGCTGGAGAGGTTTTTGGAGGAATGCTCCAAATTACAGATTCCATTCTTAAGAAGGAATGACATGATTCAGAAATATAATACATACACATTAGCAATGTTCAAATTTTGAGATTGACCAAGTATAGTCTTTCTTTACTTAATAGTAAAACTTCAGTTCACCACTATATTCCCTTTGGGCACAGCAACATTTGGCTCCCTTTTGTCTTTTTCTTTTACCTTTTTTATTTTTTGGAGAGATTACCTTGAAGGTCTGTGTAGTTTTGCAGGTTTTAATATGTGCATATATTTATGGTAGGAAGATGTTGCAGACATATCAGTGAAAAGGAAAAAAAAAAAAAGAGCAAATAGTTATTTTTTTTGCCAGTCTAGCGTACTTTATTTGTTATTTGGCAGATTGGGGTAGTTTCCTGCCCCACCTTGTAGGTGCTTCCACCCCACCCCATATCCAGTCTTTAGCACAGGGCAGAAATTTGAATTGCAACAGATCGTGTCAAGAAAACAAAATAATAAATTTGATAAGATAACAAACCCCCCGACAGATAGAATATTCCTTCAAAACCTGTCCCTTCTTGCCCCTTACAAAGGCATCTCAGGTCTCCTGAAGATCTGGAAATTACTGGCAGCTGCCATCACAGCAGTTCCCTGAGTTTCCAAGATGACTGAATGAGTGGCTTGGATCGCAAATGCCAGTGGATTTAAGAATCAATCTTGATCTCATTGGTCCCAGCTCAGTTTGGAAAAACTACTCTTGTGGTTTGTAACAAGAGATGAGAAGAGTTAGATGGGAAGAGTGGGCTATTTATTTCCCTTTTGTGATTCTGCTCTTTTTTTCTCTCCTGTAGGTATTCACATTGTACTTAAGTTTATTTTGATGTCTCTTCCTGCAGAATGTCTGGACACTAATAGTTACTAACAACTGTCTTCCAATGATTATAATATTGCTTTCTGATCACTTTGAGCTCCCGGTGTGTGCCAAGCACTGAGAATTAACACTGTTTTTTAAGTCATCCAACCTTTAGGCCAGTACCCTAAGAGAAGTATTATTATCTTTCCTGTTTTGTAGATGAGGGAAGTTAACTTGAGAGTATGAAGAACTTTTTGGAATTTTCCTAGGAGCTAAAAATTTGACCCCAAGCAGCTTGATTCAGAATCCGACGCTTACCGGCTGTCCTTCACTGCCCTGTTGTGGCCGGAGCTGGTGTCTTAGTAGCCGCGCTCTCACCGGGTCCAGTGGTGGATGGCTGCATATTCCAGCAGTGAGGTCGAGTGGAAAGAGGAGTCTTGTAAAGCAGAGCAAAACCAACTCTCAGTTTCAGTTTCTCCATCTGCAGAACAAGGATAATATTAACTTCACCCTGAATCACAGTGTTGTATTATGAGGATCAAAGGAGAGGGTGCATGGGGAACTTTGAAGGACTGTTTAACAGGCAGGCTTTATTATTTGTACCACTTGTGATTTGTCTGCCTTCTAGAGATCATGAATTGATGACTGAGGTTTAGCGAGCTAGATTGTTGTGCTAATAGATCACTTAGGCCATTAGAAAAGCCTGAAATGAATGAGCAAAGGAACGCTTAGCAGGCCTGAGAAATGTCTCTTCCTAAAACTTGTGTAGCCTTTAATCCTAAAGCGGAAATGAAAGGACTAGAGTGAGTGAAGTGTTCTGTCTCTGGGTTAGGGACACAACCCAGATCCTAAAAGGGACCACGAAGACAGCAGAACCACAAAGGATTTGATGTGTTTTATCTTGACATTTCAGCCAACACCTGTTGTCTGAGAACTGTGCCACAGGAGGTTGAATCTATTTTTAAAAGCCATGTCTTTGCTGATAACCTCTCATTTTCAAACACAGATGTGAGTTTTCAGCTTCAAGACAGACTATTGGGAAGTTAATAAAGCAATGTGTCCATGATGTTTATAGAAATGATTTCAGACAACCCTACAAACTGGGTGAGCACAGAGGAGTAAAATCGAGGCCAGTTGCATTTTTATCAAACAACACAGAAGTCGTTAGAAACCTGCCAAGAGCCTACTGAAAAAGGCCATTTTCATTTGACTCATCCAGCTGGTGATGAGTGACACTCATTTAACCCCACCCCTTAACTTTATTGTATAAATGGAGGTCAGCCTGCCACAGACTCTCATCTTTTGTTGGTAGAAATAGAACACCTAAATGAAATTACTACTGCACATATCTAATCGATTCCTGGAGGAAAGCGATGTTTTAGATAAAACTGTGCATTAATAACATGACTCATGAGTACAACTTGGTGATACCATTGAAGCTGCTTGTTTTCAAGTGCCAAGGACCGGCCTTTTTATGGCAGTCAGCTTGACATTTGCCACAGAAAGGAGTGTGCAAAATTCTTATGATGTTTGTCACGTTAAAAATACCAAACCCTTCATTGCCTTGACATTATATTAGAATTGACTTAAATTTGCATCTGCAGAAATGTTAGGAGAGACAAACGGGCCATGTGAAGCCTCAGGAGGATGGGCACAATGGAGGGTGGGCAGATTGCTCTAAATTAGACATGCAGAATGCTTGGTTGTCTCTCCAAACACCTGATTTTCCTGTCGATATAAATGTAGAAATCAGAATTAATTTTCATGGGGTAGAATTTTATTGTGCATGGGTAGCTCAGTTCCCAGGGGATTGATACATGGTGTTAAGGTCTGCTGGTGAGTAATTGTTTAAAATTTATATTAATACTCTATGGTAATAAATAAACATAGGGGAATGGTAACTCATCACAGAGCAAACCATGTATGATAATTAGATGAGGTCATTCATCTCCTTAAATTATCAGATGTGACACAACCTGTCTGTGTGGTGTCTACAAGCCAGCTGAGTCCCTGTGTGTAAATGACTGTGACAGAGGGGTGGTTTGAGGGTTGCAAGCCTTGGATTTGGTCCCTCCCTTTCTGGGTTTTTCTACATGTGAAGTCAATTGGCCCCTGGGATTCTGTTTTTATAATATGCACAGGGATCTAAAACCTGAGATCAACAGGCTGCTCAGAATCTGTTTTTTTTTTTTTTTTCCTGTTTTCTGTTTTCCCTGCATCCCTACCTTAACTAATGGCAGGGAATCATATTTATATAGTGCATATAAATATGGTGTTTATAAACATATTTGATGTTTATATTTACTATATATGTAATATAACAATATATTAGGATAATAAGTGTTACATATATTAGACATGTAAACATAAATCTGTAATGTTAATACATGTAAATATTGTATATAATATAAACATAATTTATATGGAATAAAAATAACAAAACATTAGTAAAGTATGCATATAGATTCAGATGTGTTACGTATATGTAGAATATATATTTAGAAGACATTATAAAACCTGAAAATGGTTTCTAATACCCAGAAATGCTGTCATACATATGAAGGATTGCAAATTTCATTAGGACTAATTGAAACATCAAAATGGTTGGAATAGGATATGTGCTTGCTGATTATAATTTTAATTTTTTGTTGGCTTTGAGTCCTGTGGATCCCACTCTTTCACATCTTCCAAACCCCACAGTGATTCCATATTGCCCCACTTGCCTCCAAAAGTTGCTAGGAAGCGTGTTCATAGACATTTAAGCAAAGCCAGAACCAGACTGGTTTGTCTTCTGGCAGTCCCAAGGACTCAAGGTAGGCATTCTGGTGTGGTCGAAAGAATCAGAGTTTTGAGTCAGGTGATGTGAAGGTTAAACCCTGGCTCTGATAATAGTCTGTGTGGTCATGGGAAGTTAACTTCCCTGAGTTTCAGTTTCATGCTCTGTAAGACAGGAATCATACTCCATACCTCTTAGGGGAAATTCTGAGGCTTAAATGAGAGGCTGTCAAGTCCTGGTGTGTGTATATTCCACTGAATTTATTGAGCAAAGGGTGAAAACTGTTAGTTTCTTTCATCCTATTTACTGGGAAACCAGTAGAACTGGAGGTTTTCCTTCCAGTTTTAATCCACTCCTAGGACTGTCTATGGGCATTATTAGGGATTACTTGATTTTTCTAAATAATCTCTTACTCTGTTCATGTTAAACAAATCAGAGCATTGGGAGGAAGTCTTCCCTGGAATGGGCATGGGAACGGGAGGAGTAAGTCAAAAATAAAACACACCAGACCTTGTCCAGTGTCCTCAGGTTGGGGGTAAGGTTCCCCATGCTTTGTGTCATGGTGGTTGTCTGATGTTGGGTCATACCTCACTGGGAGAGATGACAAGCTGCATCAGCTGCTGTTGAGACCACATCCTCTCAGTTTACCAAATTAGAACAGATTCCTCCCAAAACATGTAGGTCTCTTATTTTAAATGGATTTGGATGTTGGATTCATGCTAAGTATCATTAAAGCTTCATTCTTATACCTGACTACCTAGTACTTACGGTTCTAAAATGTGCTCATCTACGGGGTGGTTGCAGCCTTTCTAACCAGGCTTCTTCATCTGAACCACAGAACATAGATAATGGTTTGAAAGATTCTCTTTCAGTTCTCTCAGAAACGGTTCATAACTAGTATTCTCGAAGCATAGACTAATTCTTAAAGATTGGATGCTGTGGAACATTACGTTTTCATTCTTTCATGGAACTTTCCTGGTTAGGTAAAAGTGTGGATTCAAAGCTCAGCTCTCCGATTATTGACTGGCTAACTTGAATGGTTGGTAAACCTCCTAAAGTTTGGAGGATGAAGAATGTTAATTCATGTAAAGCAGTGGCACATAGAAAGTACTGCATCAATATAATTTGATGAGAAGCAGGAGAATTTCGTGGAGTCAGGTGACTTGGGTTCCTGTTGGTGTCCACCACTAATGATGTGGGACCTGAGGAAGAATTTCTGGTTTTAGCACCGGACTATTTCCTAACGACGTGATATTCTAGTGTGTCTGTTGAACATAAACTAGATCTTTCTTGGTACTCCAGTACTCTGGTGCCTGTGGGTATGCTTTGGAAAAGATCCCACCTCCCACCCCTGTATTTAAGGTTTCTCTCTTCTGATCTTTCTGAAAGCAAAAATGGTGAGGTTTGATGTTTTCTGTGCTTTTTAATACTCTCTGTTACCCCTAAATTGCACGAAAGCATAGTATAGTACCAGGCTTCTTTCTATATCTGATTGAAGGGCGTATTAAGAAATATGTAATGAAGTGAGTGATGTAACATTCTTTTTTTTTTTTTTTTTAAGATTTTATTTATTAATTTGATAGAGAGACAGCCAGCGAGAGAGGGAACACAAGCAGGGGTAGTGGGAGAGGAAGAAGCAGGCTCCCAGAGGAGGAGCCTGATGCGGGGCTCGATCCCAGAGCACTGGGATCACACCCTGAGCCGAAGGTAGATGCTTAACGACTGCGCTACCCAGGTGCCCTGTGATGTAGCATTCTTGTGTACAGAAAAATAATGTTAGTGGCCCGTTGCCACCTCATGATTTTGTTTTGTAAAAGACGTCCTATAGATGTTCTCTCTTGATAATATATTTCTAGTAATTGTTGCAAACTGTCTGAAGCTGGTAACTCTAAAACCATGTCAGCAATAATTGTGATACTATGTATAACATAGAGTGGTGCCCCTCTCCTCCTTTTAAGACTAGAGATAAATATATGGTATTTTACCTTGAGGGATAAATTAATATTATGAACTTTTTTTTTTTTTTTTTTGATTCATTCATTTATTTTAGAAAGGGAGAGAGAACGCACTTGCATGGAGTACGGGAGGGGCAGAGGGAGAGAGAGAATCCCAAGCAGACCCCATACCAAGTGTGGAGCCTGACATGGGGCTTGACCCCATGACCCTGAGACCATGACCCCAGCGGAAACCAAGGGTCGGCCGCCCAACCGACTGAGCCAGCCAGGTGCCCCTATTATGAAGTGTTTTTAAAAAACAGTATAGGGGCGCCTGAGTGGCACAGTCATTAAGTGTCTGCCTTCGGCTCAGGGTGTGATCCCAGTGTTCTGGGATCGAGCCCCACATCAGGCTCCTCCGCTAGGAGCCTGCTTCTTCCTCTCCCACTCCCCCTGCTTGTGTTCCCTCTCTCACTGGCTGTCTCTCTGTGTCAAATAAATAAATAAAATCTTAAAAAAAAAAGTAAATCAATTATACTGTTAAAAATATCAATTCTAATTTTTCAAAAAGAATTTATATTAGAGCTCATCACGCGTTTTAAAGTTCAGAGGTGTGTGTGTAGAATCACATACTGAGTGGCTTATCCTTGTGCCTAGTTGACTAGATTTCCTACTAGTTGTAATTGTGGGACTAAATGAGAGAAGTCAGGAACCTGTTAAATTCTCAACACGTATGCCAAGAAGATTGGAATCAAATTATATAGAAGAGATTGAATACTGGGGCGCCTGGGTGGCACAGCGGTTGAGCGTCTGCCTTCGGCTCAGGGCGTGATCCCGGAGTTATGGGATCGAGCCCCACATCAGGCTCCTCTGCTATGAGCCTGCTTCTTCCTCTCCCACTCCCCCTGCTTGTGTTCCCTCTCTCGCTGGCTGTCTCTATCTCTGTCAAATAAATAAATAAAATCTTAAAAAAAAAAAGAGATTGAATACTGACCACTGATTTAAATGAAAGCAAACCAGACAGAATCTTCATAAAGGCATTTTACATGAAGATGGATAGATAACATGAATCTCTTGTTTAGAATTTATACTAGTTCTAGATTCATTTATTTATTTTGGTTTGGTATTTTTAATACCGTGTAATATATTACCACAAACTTAGTGGTTTCAAGCAGCGTGTGTTTTCTCACCGTTTTCTTGGTGAGGAGTCTGGCTGTGGCTTAGCTGGATCCTCTGCCTGGGGCCTCTCAAGGTTGCAGTGGGTGGTGACTGGCCTGCTCTCCCTTTTGGGTTACTCTCTTTTCCTCTTTTAAGCTTATGTGGTTGTTCACACTTCTTTGTGGTTGTAGGAATACCTCTTCCCTCCTTCCATTTGTTCTCAGCATCTAGAGGCCACTCAGTTCTTCTCCTCTTACACAGAGTGGTTCACTTCTTCAAGGCCAGGAGGAAAATCTCTCCATTCAGAAGGGGGCCCCGTCCCTCCTAAGAACTTTCAATTAATGGACTAGAACACCCAAGGGGCGCCGGGATGGCTCCACTGGTTGAGTGTCTGCCTTTGGCTCAGGTCAGATCTCCAGGTCCTGGGATGGAGCCCTGCATCAGGGTCCCTGCTCAGCGGGGAGTCTGCATGTCTCTCTCTCCCTCTGCCCCTCCTCCCTGCTCTTCCTCTCTCTCTCAAACAAAAAATCTTAATAAAAAATAGATAGAACGCCCAAGATAATCTCTTTTGATTAACTCAGAATCAAGCAGTTTGAGTCTTACATCTACAGAATCCCTTCACTTTTGCCCCGGTAACAGCCTCACTGTGGCAGTGATGTCCCTTCATAATCACATGTATGACACCCCACTGTAGAGAGTAGAGGATACATGGGGACCAACTTAGAATCCTTCCTTCCACAGGTTTTACTATAAGACAATCATAAAAACACCAAAAACTAGAAAATAGGATGCGCATTCCTTTCCCTCTTTAGATGTTCACAAACTTCAGAAATGCTCTGAAATAGATGACCTATCATCTTCTTGCCTCCAGGCAAACAGTGCTTTGCCACATTGGTTCTGATCCGTCCTGTAAGGAAAGTGAATGACAATAGCTCATTAACAACTCATTCCTAGCATTAGCTGAACTTTTCACCCTCTGCAAAGAAAAGAATTCTCTATGCTATGGTTTTAAGCCAATTTACACAATTATTGTCAATAAATGTGTGGAGAATTGTAGGACAGTTCTTTTGAAATGCAAAGGATTAAGTTACTTCCAAGTTAAGGTTTATACTTTATGAAATCTTAGGTCTCGTGAAATTATGTGCATTTCCCTGCCTGTATAAACTAGGTGATCTTCTAAAACCCTAATCAGCATTTTTGTTATACGTCTCTATATAGAATGGTAATGTTTCTAATGCCCCATTTATAAAGTATCAATGCAGAAATGTTTGTAACTGAAAACATCCATATGTAATTTCTCCTATTCATTGAATAGATTTAGTTGAATAGCTGTGACTTCTGCTTTTCAAAGAGGAAGATAATCATGAAATGCTTCTCCACAATACCTAAGTACTGGGTACCCAGTAAGTTTACCATAAAAAGGGGGCCCCACTATCCTGCATACAAATACTCCCTTGCTCATTTCATTTTGGAAGTACTGCTGATTGCCTGATTTGTTCAGTATTTCTCTTGTTATTACGTCTAGCACTAATGAATTTGGTAACACCAGGGGATTCCAGCCAAAGTAATTGTCTAATGCAGTGCTTTTTGCACTAACTGCGCTAAAGGAATAGAGTTTATTCATTTTTGGGGTAAATTTCCTATCCGTTGCAGATGTTTATTTTTGTAGAATACAAGGAAAATCAATGAATGGGAAAATAGAATTTAAAAAAATATGAACTTCGTTTTTAAATAATTAGATTATATAATCATAACATTACTTTTTTAAACTATTACAAACGTGTCTAAACACTCTCCGTTTCTGTGCTTTTCCTTGAGCCATATCTGCAGAGCACAATCTGAGTAACACTGGTTTAATTGGTTTGGGTGTTTAAGATAACTAAATGGCTGTTTTCAGCTTAAAAATGGCATTTAAAAAATAGATTTTCACATTTAAATCATTTCTTAAAGTGACATAACCTACTTTTTTATTTTGGCTACTGAATAGCTATGGACTTTTTCCTCAAAATAAGCATAATATTTTGGTTTAAAAGGAGGTGCCTATTTGAGATTGCTACATGCTATATAGTTCCTTAGAATTTTATGTTACTTACAAGCAAATTTGACTTTTAGTGTATTCTCTTTAGAACATTTACTATTCCGAATGAGCCGAAACACTTGCTTTGGCAGAACAAATATTTTGGTATTGCAATAAAGGGGAAGACTGCATATTCTTTATCTGATTACTTCTGTAAGTCAGAGCTAATAGGAAGGTAGCTAATCCCTTTTGATGGATTCTTGGATATATTCAAGAAACAGATGGGTCTAAAATTGTTACTACACAAATATCTTCGGTCCTAGAATCAAGATGCAAACATTTTAATACATACCTGAGGCAGGTTGATTTTTTTTTTTTTTTTTGATCTGTATAAAGTGTACTTGTCCTATGAGGCTGAGGGTATATAAAAATCTCCATAGATCCCTCACATCTCAGAGTGTCTGCCCAGGTATAAAAGTACAAACATTCTCACTCTATTGAAACACATGCATATCAAACAATGTGATTCTCTTTAAGGCATTTAAGTTTTCAAAGAATGGCTCAAATGTTCACTTAGTAAGTAGTGAGAATTGCAGAATCTTTTCATTTTTTTAGACCTCGATTTCTCCTTAGGCATTTGTGCACATTGAAATGATAATGTATGAAAAGAAATTTTCAATTTTTGACAAAGGTTTTGTTTTTTTCTCCTGGTTGAGCTAGAGATTTTTCTGACAAGCTTTTGCTAAAAATGTTCTCAATTGCAGGCTTTTACCTAACAAAACCAAAACGTATGAAGTTCTAGCCATACACTGGTAAAACAAGATGATCTGCACTCTATTTTATGCCATTCTGTGCAGTCTCTTCTGAGTTCTATCACTATACACTCATTCCTGAAAGTCTCAAGGACTTTCAGCGTTTTTCCTCATTATTGAGATAAACTAGTTTCCTGAAAAACCAGAATTATATATTTTAAGAGTCTCTCGAAGGGTCCTTACTCAATTCTTTAGTGGGTCACTTAAAACTAATCAAATTTAACAACTCTTGTTATAAAGATGTTGCATCTCTCAGCTAGTATGTAGGATGTCAAGCCAAGAACAGTGTCAATATTGACAGTGCTAGACAAACTCCGGCTAACCCTCCCAGAGCAGCTGGCCCTTCTAAGTGATTTTCAGGATAAGCTCACAAAAAAATACCTTATTGATAAGTTGCCTTATAACATAATTTCTTGGGTCTTACATACTAAGAGTTATGGCTATTTCTATGTAGTTTGAATATCCCCTTCAAGAAAGAATGGTGATTTAGAACATTACAAAGACCATGATTTTGAGAAATCTCCTGAAATTTTAGGAAATTGTCCAACACCTAGGTAACTGTTATAGTTAATTATTACAATAAATTATTAACTATTAATAATTAATCTTATGTGCACATCATTTAAAACATCTTGGCAAGATGACCCTCAAACATGAGTGTCTTAATTTAATTTAATGCATTTGCAAGTTGGCCGGAAATGTGGGCGAGAATTTAGAACCAGATGTCATTGTCTTATAAACTTTACATCTAAAAATAAAGTGTTATTGGGGCACCTGGGTGGCTCAGTCAGTTACGAGTCTGCCTTGGGCTCGCTCAGGTCATGATCCCGGGGTCCTGGGATTGAGCCCTGTATCGGGCTCCACCTTCAGCGGGGGCCTCTCTCTCCCTCTGCCCTACCCCTGCTCATGCTTTCTCTCTCAAAAGATAATAAAAATAAAGTATTACCTTTGTAAACAGGTTTGGTTAGGGTTTGGTGAGGCCTTTTTCTTGGAACTATATAGAGCAACAGGAAGGGAAAATATGTTTAAAGTTATATATGGATGAGGCATCAGAACCTTTGTTGCATCATGTAATTTTTATGAGGCCAAGGTGTTATCTCCAAATTATCGATGAGATTATTCCATTGACCTTTGATGATTTTGAAATGAAAGTCTTTGGGTTATTCTTTCTCTTTCCCCGCCATCTTTAATTACGTTATGAATTAAGGCACATTTATGCATACCTGATCCGATTAATTCTGAGCTAAACCTACCTCCGGGTGAGCACCGCGGAAGTGACATGGCCATTATGTGTAGTAGTGTAGGAGGCAGTCACCAGCTGTGTTAAATGTGGTTTTGTGTCCTTATACCTTTCTTTATACTTCTGCCACAATATTTACTCTTTTCCTAATGGATCAAGTGCCCACAAGCTCTTCCTTGGTTGATCAGATTCCTGCTTCTATGTTCCATCCATGATTTGAGACCTCCCACTCTCTTAAAACAACAACAAACGAACAAACCTTAAAGGAACTCTTCTTTCCCAAACCACTGAATAAACAGAATCTTTCTAGAGATACCGTTTGAAAGAGAGTTCACACAGATAAATCTCTGATGTGTAGACCGTATCAGTGCAGACCATATTTTTAAAGAGGGGATTTTTCTGTTCTGTAGTTCTCTTCTGCCTTGTAACTGCAACTATGCAATCTTAGGGTTTTCTGTCTAACTTCAGATTCTACCCTTTAAATATTGGACATTATTATAAAAAAGTCATCATTTTTGATAGCTATCAGTGGCACTGGGAGTGGTAATAGGCTAAGTGTGGCAGTCAAGATATGTGGATATGTGTGGTATTTTATAACAGTTAAACAAGAGTGCTATTTTATAAAATTACAGGTACTAGAATAGCAGTGTAGGAGATTAAGAAGGGCAGACCATTAGGATAAGAGGGACAAAGATGTTTTCAGGGTCGTGCACTTAAAGAATTGTAGAGAATAATTGGGTTATATACTTAAAGAACTACATGATACAACCAACATGAGAGGAAAGTGTGGTTTGATTTCTCTTTGTGCTCTGATTTTTCTATTTTGTGTCATTCTGCCTTGAAGGTTGAAAATTGACTCCACATAAAATGTAATACAAATTTATCAAAGGCAAGTACTCTGCAAAATTGTTGTTGTTTAGAATAAGGAAACAAGGACCTCAAAACACTTAAAGCAATTATTCCTTGTAGTGTTTTTCAAAGAAGATAGGCTAGCGTTTTTTAAGAGGCAGAACTGGGATTCCAGTTAGGTGCATTTCTGAATACTTTTCTCATGCCTTTATCTGACAATGAGAGTGGTTCTGTTTCTGGCCTCCAAGATGTGGTAGGTTAAAAGCAATGTTTTATCTTGTAAAGAAAACAAAATCACAAGTTGATAATGGGACGAAAACTGGAAAGAGGTTTTTGGAATCTTTAATTAATATTACATGCAATTCAGTTTTGACTCATGTATATTTCTTACCAATCTTACCAATCTCCTAAATTCAGATACAGCGTGATAAAGGCTAAACTATTGTAGTTTAATTTTATAATAATTGGTTATATTTTATAACATATAGTGTTTGGTAACAATTTATTATTTTGACAAGTTAGATCAAATCAGAGAAATTTGACTGAAAATAACTGTTAAGATTTATTAAAATGCACCTAGGAGAGATAGTGTTACCATGTGGAATTTATACCAAGCTGCTAATTTTTCCACCCAGTTTAAGGATGGGTTTTTTTTTAACTCAGGATTACTGACATTTTGGACCAGACCATTCTTTGTTTTAATTTAAAAAATTTTTTTAAATTTAAATTCAGTTTAGTTAACATAGTGTATCATTAGTTTCAGGGATAGAAATCAGTTGCATATGACACCCAGTTCTCATTACATCAAGTGCCCTCCTTAATCTCCATCACCAATTACCCCATCCCTCTACAGACCTCCCCTCCAGCTACCCTCTGTCTGTTTCCTATAGTTAAGAGTCTTTTATTTCTTGCTGCCCTGTTTTTATCTTATTTTACTTTTCCTTCCCTTCCCTAATGTTCATCTGTTTTGTTACTTAAATTCCACATATGAGTGAAATCATATGGTATTTGTCTTTGTCCGACAGACCATTCTTTGTAAGGAAGGCTTGTCCTGTGCACTGTAGGATATCTAGTAGCATCCTTGGTTTCTATCTCTTAGAAGCCTGTAGCAACCCATCCCCAAGTCATGACAATAAAAAATGTCTTCAGACATTGTGAAATGTCTCCTGAGGTGCAAAATCACCCCCGGTTGAGAACCACGGATCTAAGTGAAATCTGCACAATGAATTGGCCCATGATATGTGTTCCTGTTGCCAATGCTGTCTGTTTCTGGCTCAGTTTGCATTTCGGTAACGTTTTTGTCACATCAGTGAGTTTTGTTCATTAATCCCTCATAATAAGTATGCTATTAAAAATAGGTAAATTGGCTAGTTCAAAATATTTCCTAAATTAAGGTGTTAAATTTAGTGCTTTGTGAAACAGGAAGTGTAATTATTTAAAATAGAGTCAAATGTACGGGGGTACAATTCCCCTGTTCCTGGAGATCTGTGAATTTCCTGAAGGAAAATTTTGCAGTGAAACATGTCTTTAACAGAAGCGTCCTGGTGTCTGCTCCTTCCTGCTGGGTCTGGAGCGGAAATGAGACAATCCATCCTGTCCTTGTGCGCACTGCATGAAATGCTTTGTAGATAGAGAAATGCTGGACACTTGCCAGGATGGCCTGTGGGCAAACTGTAATTAACATGGACACACACACTCTTGCTAGGGGTGTTTGTTTCACCTGGGAAAGATGCATGGAAAACTAATGAAGTTTTTCTTGGCTAAAAGTGCTCCACTTTTTCAGAGGGAAACAATTAACAGAGACCCCAAAACAATAAGAACATTATTGGGACAAACTCACTGTACTACTAAGGTGCATTTGTAGGTGTATTGTGTAGTGTTCTGTCTTATATGTGGCTTTGAAATTTTATACGGCTGGCCTGAACTGATCACATACCAAAAATATCTTGGTGAGTATGAAAAGAATACCAGGTGTTCCTGCTCATCGACTTTTTTGTAAATGGAGAACAGCTGCATGCTGGCTTGTTGTCTTTTAGGACAGTGCACTTACAAGAATGACAACACAAAGTGGCGTAGCATCGAAACAGTAATCCCAGGGAGCGCTGTCTACCTTGCTTAGGAGCGAATGCTATTTACGGGAGGGAGAGTGGAAACAGAATGGTTCACGATAATCTTTTTCCTTTATTTGATCAAAAAGTAATTTCTCTGCTTCTTTTTCTTCTGGCTGCAAAGAAATAATACAATATTTGACCTCTTCAGTTGATTGGCTAAAGTGGGGCTCTTGAAGTATTTCAGATGCATTCTACTGATTGACTTAGGAGAGGCCAAAAAGATGCGCTTTTATGTGATCAGTGTCTCCTTTTTATATTGTCCTCTCTATGATACCTCTCTTGTACATATTATTTTATTAACAAAAGTAAACATATACAGGGGCGCCTGGATGGCTCATTCGGTTGAGTGTCTGACTCTTGGTTTCAGCTCAGGTTATGATCTCAGGGTTATGAGATTGAGCCCCACGTTGGGCTCCGCGCTCTGTGCAGAGTCCGCTTGTCCTTCTCCCTCTTTCTCTTGTTCTCTCTCTCAAATAAATAAATAAAATCTTTAAAAAAAAATATACTGCACTGTTACTACATGGAAAATCTAGTGCATGTCCACATATTTTTCTCCCTTTCTTTGGGGTGCTCATTATTCATAAATGAACAAAATAATCACTGCCTTTCCTTTGCTGTACTACAGACAAACATGGTGAAATCTATTCTATACCTACCTCATTTTATTTCAGCTCAGCTCTTCCTTTTGTTTACTTTCACGTTGGGTTTAATTTGGACCATTTTGATTTCTGCCTGTTGTCCAGCCTAATTATTAATTATTATTACTAATTATTATTAATTAATAATGTCCTTTTACTCTCAAAAGTGTCCAGGTTCAGATAACAAACTATGTGAATACCTGTGCTCAGGTTATTTCACCAGTAGGTCTTTGTGTGTAATCCAATTTATGGTGACATCATTAGGGAATTTATATTATTTATTATTATTGTATAATGTGATATATAGTAGAAATATTTGAGTATATATAAACTTCTAAACATATGTCTGAATTGTAGATCTATTCTAAAAAAAAGCACAGTGATCAAGAAATTCTTGGTGTGCATTATCAACAATAGCTAAGCTATGGAAGCAGCCCAACTGACCATTGACTGCTGAATGGATAAAGAAGATATGGTGTGTGTATACATACAGTGGAATATTAGTCAACCATCAAAGAGAGTGAGATCTTGCCATTTGCAATGATGTGGCTGGAGCTAGAGTGTATTATGCTAAGCGAAATAAGTCAGTCAGAGAAAGACAAATACCATATGATTTCACTCATATGTGGAAAATGGAAACAAAGCAGATGAACATATGGGGGGGGAAGAGGAGAGAGCAGAGAAACAAACCATAAGAGACTCTTAAAATAGAGAACAAACTGAAGGTTGGTGGAGGGAGGTGGGGGGAAATGGGTTAAATGGGTGATGGGCATTAAGGAGGGCACTTGTGATGAGCACTGGGTGTTATATGTAAGTGATGAATGACTAAATTTACTCCTTAAACCAATATTACACTATATGTTAACTAACTAGAATTTAAATAAAAATTTGGAAAAAAAGAGAAACACTTGGTATAGCTTATTCATATCCTAGATATACTCTTTCCTTTCAATGCATTAAGAAATGGGATATTTACTATATATTCTACAGTAGCAGTTTAAAGTTTTTAAACAGCTATGAGTTACTAAGTTATGCAAACCATTAACATAAGGAACAATCCTAATTTATTCATTAGCTGTGAGACTGCTTTTAAATTCCTGCATGGGACACTGTCTTTGGTTGACTTACGTTTGCCTAGAATATATGTGTTGAATTTCGAGCCCCCCATAATCTCAGAATGTGACCTTATTTGGATATAGCATCTTTGAAGATGTAATTGGTTAGGATTAGGTCATGCTGGATAGTCTGTATCCATATAAACAGAAAATTTGGACCCCAGCACACACACAGGGACAACGCCACATGGAGATTGGAGTTTTGCGACCACAGGCCAAGGAACTACCAGAAGCTAGGAGAGAGGCATGGAACATATCCTTCCCTACCACCTTCAAGGAGAGTATGGCCCTGCTGACATCTTGATTTGGGACTTCTAGCCCCCAAACTGTGAGACAATATATTTCCGTTATTCTAAACCACCCAGTGTCATGGTACTTTATTATGGCAGCTGCCATACACTAATGCAGACCCCATCACCTTGTCTGAGCAGCTCTGTAGGGATGGATGTTCGTGACATTGCATTCAATTATTTAAGGCCTGGTGCCTCATATTTGTCATCATATATCACAATTGCTGCTGTAGTTTCATTTTAAATAGGGCATCATTAAAAATAATTCCTTTAGAACATTGAGTTATAAATGCTTTCTATATTTATACTTCCGGACAAATGATCTTTTACTGGGTATGTGTTCCATTCCCTGCCTATACTCACCTGCCCATCTAACTTTTCTTCTGGATATTTTTTCTCTTATAAGAAAATATAGATTTATAAGCCCAGTATTCCCAAAGATAAGGTGCAGTGCATTTAAGCTAAAAGAAAAAATTTGAAGTCTTATGAAGAATAGGTCTCCAGAACCTGGAGTGGTGGGTAAGACTCATGCATATCCTACCTGACTAGAATGAAGGTAGGTGCAACGTAGCTTGTCTCTTAGGTCTTAAAGGCAAACATTCCAGGTAATTTCACGCAGCTCTGACACTTCATGTCTAGGGAGTTTTTCTAGTATTCTCTTACAAAGACAGACTTTTGTCTGATGTTTTGTCCTGTGCTCCTCTCTGGCATAACACCAATGGATCTGCTCTAGGTTTGGAAAAATGTGTGATGGGTAAATAGGATGATTCTTGCCAGATAGACTTTTCAAGAAATAAAGAAAACCCTTAGGCTTTAAAGATCTGTTTAATGAAAAAAAGGAGGACAATTTTGCGCTTTTTTTCCCCTTCTTCTAAAATAAGGTAATATGATAATAGTACCTTCTACTTTGGGACATTTTAAGTTAAAATAGTATGAATTGGTTAACATGTACATTTTAAGAATGCTAATGATGTGATTATAAATATAAATGGGTAGCTATAACCAGTGCATTAAATACAGAGTTTCACAGAGGCATACACTCTTCTAGAATCAGAGGTCAGGCTCACATTGAGGTATTAGTGCTAGTACTGTGTTCACCTTCCTGAAGAGAAAATTTTTACAGTAAACATTCCAGACACATACACCTCCCTAGAATGGATAACAATCACTTGTAGGCGGAATCAGTACCGTGTGTATTCTCTCTCAGGACATGACACTGTTTTCACCCTGGCCTCCCTGGCTAGAATGCTTGATATGTGCTTGTAACACTAATGGCTACTCTTGCTTCCCACAAATTAGTACTCAGTATTTCATTGTCTGGAGTTCTGGGTAGTAGGTCGTCTCACTATGTATTTTTCTTGCTTTCACCAGGGTGTAGGATCTTCTCTGATTTTGGCTTTTGTGCCACTGAGTATAGTGTGTAATGTCTCGTTCACCATTTCCTGGACAGTAAAGTGCTTTCACATGCTCTTTCGTAGTGAGCTCACTGTGTTGTTGTGACATTCAGATGAGTTATGTGTATGGGAATACTTTGAGAACTGTGAGGCGCAGTATTGGTAAGTGATGTTAGGCTATTCATTTTCCTCACTAAGTCAGTTTATTGGATTTGTAGAACATTAAATTCACCACTGAGATTGGTGGTTGGGCTCTATTTTCGCTATCTAGCTTTTTCTGAGCTCACCTTATGTTAGAAATGCAGTTTAGACAGCACTATTTATATGCTGTGATTTTAAAATTGTAACCATGTTATAATTATAACTTGGTTTATCGTTCTAGTATTTTACTGGTTAAAATTCTGGCAAATGGATTAGGGGAAAGTAAGTTATAAATGTTATTCATGATAATATATCCTTGTTAATAAAATAATTTGATGTGTATTATCATTCCATGTATATATATCTATATAGTATACATGTATATACTATGTATACATAATGTATTTACTCATTAATACAACTAATGAAATAATTTAATAAACATTGCCAGGCAGTATATTAGTCCCTGAAGAAACAAAGCCAATAGAACAAGACCATACCTTAGATAATTTACAGGATAGTTGTAACAATATTTAATATTTACTAAGTATTTTCATCTGCTTTCCTTTTTTTTTTTTTTTTTTTTAGATTTAATTTATTTTTTGAGAGAGAGAGAGAAATTGAGAGCAGAAGCAGGGGAAGCGGCAGAGAGAGAGGGAGAAGCAGGCTCCCCGCTGAACAAGGAGCCCAATGCGGGGCTCAGTCCCAAGACCCTGAGATCATGACCTGAGCCGAAGGCAGACACTTAACGGACTGAGCCCCCCAGGCACCCCTTTCATCTGCTGTCTTAAAGCTTTATTTTTATTAACATTTTCTTCTAAATTATTTTAGGTTTACAAGTATTTTGATTGTAATTAAAAAATACTCAAAGTTTTCCCATTAAGTATAAATAATAGAACAAGCTCCATTTCTTTTCCTAAGAAATAATTGAGGCTTTAGAACCAAACCAATGTCAGCCATTGTCCTGGAGTCCCTTTAGAAAGCTGTTGGTCATAAGTATGAGACCTGTGTGGCCAGGCAGAGATGAGAAGACCTCTGAAGAGCCAGTTCTCTGCCCAGGCCTGAAAATGCAGACACATCACCTCTCTGGCTGAGAAATCAGGGCATGAATAGAAATAAACTTGCTGATGACCCATTTTTCTTCGGGTAAATGTTAGATGTTACGGAGGAAAAATTAAGTAAGTTAATACAAAACTCCTTTTGCCCAGGTACGGAAGTGGTTCTCCAGTCAAGTTATAAAAGATAAAAAGTGGTTAAGAAATGCCCAATTAAGAATTGCTCAGAAAAGTTATCCAAGAAACACTAAAGGATATCTGTTTAGTTTGTGTAATAGATACAGATAGATATGCAGACAAATTCAAATAATATCTCTTTAATTTTTAAGATAAAGTGATTATGGTTAAAATAATTTAGTGAATGAAATACCTCCTTTTAGCAAACTGTTAATACTTATTTAAGTGGTTTATAAGCATTTTGGAGCTTTTTGTCTCATTTTACATCTTTGAAACAACTTGCAAAATGTTTCAGTTAATTCTGAATTTAAGAGTGTTTTGAAAATCTCAGGGGAGATGTGTAATGTTTACTCAAAATAGACCCTTTGAATTTCAGGTATTCTTTTTAGCACAGGTTCTGCATAATTTTCCACATTTATACCAGAAATTGATGACTTCTGGTCTAAAGAGTAAGGCAAGGAGCAATTCAGTGTATATTTCAAAAATAAAAATAGCACTTACCAGGAGATTAACAATTGCTTTCTCTCTCTGTTTTGAGAACCAAATCAGAGGAAATTGTTGAAACAGTTACCTGCACAGATGACTTCAAACGCAAATATGGACATGTAATTGAAGTCGTGTGCCCTCTCTGGGGAGGCTGATCAGGGCCCAGAGGCAGTGCCTGTGAAATGAGGCCAGTGTTTTGATCAAAGTTTACTTTTTAAAATTACTTCTCCTCTGTTCAGTGACACGTAGGTGGGTGCTAACTCAATTACCTTGTTTGAGATTTAGGTAAAGAGGTAATTAACCATGACCTAGGATTTTGGGGAGATTTTCAAATACAGATTGTGTGTGTGTGTGTGTGAGAGAGAGAGAGAGAGAGAGGGAGAATGAATGAGAGAATGTTTTGGCCTGAGGTGAGGAGTTTAACATCTTGAGCAGCTCTCAATTTCTATGCAATTTTTCAAATTTTTGTCAAATTTAGACATCTCTAAATTAGACATGCCCGTTGTGAGAAATGTACGAAAATGCAGAAGTTCCTCCAGTGAGGTTTACAATTTAGGAAAAAAAAAATTTCCCCAAGATAATTTCTACCCCTATTAGCTCCTCTGAATTATATGCCAGAAAAATTGGTAAAGGCAAGGTGTCCATATACCTATATGAAAAAAAAAAAAAAAGACTCTAAGATTTTGGATTCTTGGATATAAATATTATGTGCCTATTTAAGATCAGCATTTTAAATTGTTTTGCCTCTTGTTTTTTGCCTCTTGATGTTTCGATCAATCAGCTTCTTAGTGAGAAATAATTTATTAATAACCATAATTGGTAGCATTTATTAAGTGCTAGGTGCCAGGCAGTATGCCAGTGTTTTACTTATATTACCTTATTTAATCCTGACCTCAACCTTATAAAATAGGGGTGGACATTATATTCTTTGATGAATGAAGAAGAAACTGAGGTCTTCAGCCATCGAATGTCCTTTTCCAGACCGCATAGTTATAGTGGGACAGGGATACACCTCTGATCTGTCTGATTCCACACTGGCTCTCAGCCGCAACATTATATTGCCTTCTTAGGCAGAACAGCTCGCGCACCAAGCATTTAAAATAGTATTTAAAGGGCACCTGGGTGTCTCCACTGATGAAGCATCCTACTCTTGATTTCAGCTCAGGTCATGAGATTGAGCCCCGTGGAGCCTGCTTGATTCTCTCTCTCCCTCTCCCTCTGCTCTTCCCCTTGCTCTCTCTCTTAAAAAAAAAAAAAAAAGCATTTAGAATAAGGATGACCTTGTTTGGGTCATTACATATTATTAATATCTTAACATATTCTATATTAATAATATATAATTATATATAGTTGCTATAATATTAATATATAACTTAAATATAATTATATATTAATATTATGTAGTGTTATTAATATTATTGGGAAGTCCATAGTTTTTCTTTCTCTAAACCAGTGATTTTTTAAATGGAGGACATTTAAACTGCTATTTCTCTGGATAAATTAATGACTCTTGTTCTTCTTAGCTGTGAGTCCCCAAAAGAATACATAAAGTATTAATGGAATAAACATTTTTCCAGAATAATACGTGTGAAAGAAATCTTCAAAGTAAAATAGGCAAATGAATATCGAAGAAGCTGCTTTCAGAATATAATGCTACGAGAGCAGTCTTGAAAGATTAGAAGAGTCTGTGATTATGAATTGGAAACAGCTGGAATGAATTCAGTCATGATCAGCATAACTGAGGATCGTTTCTGAGAGTGAGGGATATAGAAAGTTAAAAGAGTCATCGCTCGGTACTGAGGTCACCTGCTTCGTAGCAGACTAAAATAGAAGAGAACAAGTGTTAAGAATTCGTTCTGCCTTCCCCATGCTTTTGTAGCTTTATTTTTAGAGCTCTGCCAACGGCAGTCTGGAGCATTGTTTGCCCTGAGGTGCCTGCCTGCTCAGGCGGGCTCGCCCTCTCTCGCGAGTCTTCGCCTCCCGTGACAGGTGTGAGGGACTTCCTGATTGTCACAGGCCAGTCACCTGGGTCAGCCACCCCGCTGTAGCTTGCTTCTTCAGCCCACTGAGCTCCTAAGAGAGGTAATTTTTCTACTGCCTCTTCACATGTATGAGTTATTTCTTAAGGCGAAGGCAATCAGAATGAAAGGGGGTTGGACAGATAGTGGTGCAGGAGTGATTAAAAAATACCGAACAAAGAATGGATTAAACTGTTGTGATGGATTGATTCATAAGGAGAGGATGAAAAAGAATATTTCGGGGTCTCCCTTACACAGCTAAACTCTCATAAATGTCCCAAACCACACAAACATACCTTTTTTTTTTTTTGTAAAAGCAGAACACTTTTTTTTCTTATTAAAATTGTGCATGTATGTAATCATAGGAACTCTTATTTAGAGATTTATCCAGAGTATGCTATTTACTCAAGTAGAAGTAGCAATTTAAAAGATATTGTTAAGAGCCACAGTTTCAAATACTTAAAAATTTAAAGCCCGGAAAACAATAGTGAGCAGAAGACAGCTTAGCCAACAACTTTCTCAGGAACTGTCAGCAGGCATGCTGTTCATTGGAATTAGAGAGATCTAGCGGTTTTATAGCACAGATACACATTTGAATCACTTGGGAAGTTTTCAGAAATTACCAGCGGTTAGGTCCTACCCTAGAGACTCTGATAATTGGCTTGGCATTGGTATTTTTAAAAAATCTCCCCAGGTGATTTTATTGTGTAGCCATGGCTGAAAACCACAGACTTAGAGAACTCAATAGCAATTAGTTCTGCTTTTGTCGATAGGTGTATTATCTGGAGTTCCCCATTCCACTTCTTTATATGTCCTTTCTTGTATTAGGAGCTATTAGAAGAGATAACATCTTATAAAGACTGGAGAGCTCTGTGAGGTGCGTTCAGAAGTATGTACATCCAGTTAGATATGGTTTGCATAACTTGCAGAAAATAACATTTTAAAGTATACTAGCATTAATTAAAAAAGTCACAAGGCTTTCATTGCCAAATGAGGTATGCAAAGAGTCACTCAAAAATTTGTTTAATATCTACTATGAGACTGATGGAGAGACTAAGGGATTTGGCATTTTATTTGTTCTCAAGGAATTTATTTGTGATTAGGGGGAGCTAATAGGTAGAATTTAAGAAATAATTAGCCTTCCAAAGCTATGTGTGCGTCTCGGCAACGGACAACAGTGCTGTTGTGAATGCAGAAAGAGTACCGACTGGGCTCATATGGTCATAGAGAGTTCACAGGAGGTGGTGTAACTTGTAAAGTTTACCAGATGGTCGGTTTGCAGTCCTCACCATTACAGCTTTTCTTTTAAAATTTCAGTCCCTTTGAAGTTTTGTTGGTACCTTTAAAGTACTGAGCTCGTATCACCAACTCAGACTTGTTTATTAGTCTTTCCCCTGTAGGTAAATTTTGTTCATTGAATCACATTGTCTTGGGACCATCCTTAATTAGCTGATTACTCCTTGTGTTTGCAACCACTAGGTCCTTGAGTGATGTTTGTCTCAGAACAGGGCAGCTTTTGAGATGGCCTTCATAGAATGAGCGGAACGTAGGTACAAGTATCGTACGTTGAATTTTCCCACTTCAGGTTAGCAAAAGGTAAAGAGAGTATACCTGACTGAAAAAGGAAAGTTATTGCAGTAGTGATAGAGTTCATACAATTCATCTTCTGTGTGCCCTGATGCTAAGTGCATTTTTGGTGTTATCTTATATTTATAGCTTCTGTCACGTATTAGTTACTTTTGTTTAGTAAAAAAAAAAAAAAAAAAGACCCAAAGAGTTTATAATGTTATACATTAGTAAGTCATCAAGTCAAAATTCAAACACAGTCCAGAAGCCATTCTGATACCAAAAGCAGTGTTCTCTACATTCTGCCATGCTTCCTGGTATAAAGGAATCATGGGAAGAGACAAAAGGAAAGTATAAGGAACAGGCTGGGTTGAATACTGGTCCAAAGAATGGATTTCATCCTGATGGAAGTGGAGAGCCATTGAGGATTTTTGAAGGGGGAATATATTTTTGGTATTTTGGAACATTATTATGGCAGAGATATATAGATTATATTGGTTCAGTAAAAATGCTTATTCATTAAAAAACGATTTATTAGGGGTGCCTGGGTGGTTCAGTGTTAAGCATCTGCCTTTGGCTCATGTCATGATCCCGGGGTCCTGGGATCGAGCCCCTCATCGGGCTCCCTGCTCAGTGGGAAGCCTGCTTCTCCCTCTCCCACTCCTCTGGCTTGTGTTCCCTCTCTCACTGTCTCTCTCTCTCTGTCAAATAAATAAAATCTTAAAAAAAAATAATTTATTGAATACCTACTGTATTCTACACAGTAGCTAGCCCCTCGAAGCAGAGTTGTGTTGATAAGCGCTTTTAATCTAGAACTCTCACAGTTTGGAGATAGAATTAAGATACAACATCTGCCCTTTCCATATCTTGTTGTTGAACCAGCCTATTGGGTAATTGTGTTACCGGACTCAGGTTCTTGGACCCAGCAACAGTAGAAACGAGACTGGACCCAAAATGTAGGAACATAGGCAAGGCTTTACTGGGGCACAGCTAGAGCTGAAGGGAGACACAGTCATGGGTGGAGTGTCAGACTAGCTCTCTGAACAGTGGCCAGGGAATGTTTTGAAGGGGCTGAGGCAGGAAACGAGTGATGTTTTAAGCATGCTGGGGCACGGGAATACAGGAAGTTGGGTGCACAGGTGAAGTTGATGGAACATGAGTTCCATACATTCTATACATTGCATGTTTCATTTGCATGTTAAATCTTTACCCCGGGTGTGATTCTTAGTATAAAGGGGGAAAAAGTTAAAGTTCAGCACTGGGGTCCATCTTGGACACAGACTGGTTTGGTGTGGTCTTCCCCAGTCTTTGTAGTAAAACATCGCCCTCTCGGGAAGCATCCTCCTTCTGCATTGCTGCAAGATATGCAACTCAGGAGGCATGGAGTTTTAGCTTTTTTCTTTTCTTTTCTTTCCTTTTTTTTTTTTTAACGGAGGCCACCAAAGAATGCTGGATTTTGTAGTCTGTGTTGAGTGGACCCAAGTGCAGTCCCTGCTCTGTCTCCATTGAGTCCTTGTTGGTGTTTGTTTTTTGTACACCCAGCTGTGACAGTGATGGGCTCTAGGGGAAGAAAGCTAGCTAGGAATCACAGAGCCTTTTGTAGTGGTCTAGATGATCTCACCTTAAGGGTATGAAGAAATGGAAGTGAAGGATAGAGAGAGGAAATAATAGAAAGAGTGGGCAGAATTTGGTTACATGAAATAATGAGAAAAGCCGGAACAGTCAGAGATAGTATCAGAAGTATTGCTCTAAGTGACATTTTTTAATTTCCTATATATTCACATAAAGCTGAAAACATGGAAAAGGAATAAGCATTTACAGTATTTTTCTGCTATCTACTTTTTGTCTGTGTTCTGTGAACCTTTGTTTGTCTTTACACAAAAATTTTTTTTTTAAAGATTTTATTTATTTATTTGACAGAGAGAGACAGCCAGCTAGAGAGGGAACACAAGCAGGGGGAGTGGGAGAGGAAGAAGCAGGCTCCTAGTGGAGGAGCCCGATATGGGGCTCAATCCCAGAGCACTGGGATCACGCCCTGAGCCGAAGGCAGACGCTTAACGACTGCGCCACCCAGGCGCCCCTTTACATAAACTTTTTAAAAATGGTTCTGTCACCATTTTTGACATGTAGCATGCTGTGACATCCTAATGTTCCAAATGTTAATTTTTACTTAAGTGTGGAAGTACGTTCATCTCATTGTACACATCATTCTTTTTATGAAATGTTTGGTATAGGGGACTGTGAAAGATACCACTGTTGGCATGTTTCTTTGTAGCTGTAAGAGAATTCACATTTGAGAGGTTATGAAAGAGGGAATATTTAAAGCAAGGGAAAAGCAGTTTATGCATTAAAATGATATCCTTTGTGGCAAAGAGCTAATGAGTCACTAAATTTGACGAACATGTTTTTTGAGCTGTTTTTCTTTTTAAAGATTTTATCTATTTGTTTGTTTGTTTGTTTATTTTAGAGAGCTCGTGTGCAGGCACAGGATGAGGGGCAGAAGGGGAGAGAGAGGGAGAGGGGGAGGTTCTCAAGCAGACTCCACACTGAGCATGGAGCCTGTCGTGGGTCTCAGTCTCACAACCCTGAGATCATGACCTGAGCTGAAACCAAGAGTTGGATGGTTAACCAGCTGAGCCACCCAGGTGGCTCTGAATTGTCTTTCTTGATGGCTGACACTCTTTAAAGAAAAATGCCTACCATTAAGTGTCAATATTATGGCCAGAACACAGAGTAAAACCGACCTCATCAAGCATTACACCCTCTTCCTGGGCTTTCTTACTACCATGCTCTTTCCCAGTCTGTGTGTCCTCGAGCTCTGACGGAGCATTAGAGAGGGCCATAAAATTATTTTTTAGGAATCCTCAAAGCCTTATGGGCACCAAACATTATGGCCTAGACGTGGAAACTGTCTTCTTCATAATAATTTTTGCTGTTCCTCAGTTCTATATCAGTGCTGTTATTATTAAATATATTTGGACATATGCACTTCATTTATTTTTTATTACAAGAAATCCTTATTCAAAAATTTTAGCCACCTGTGGCAACATGGATGGACTGTGAGGATATTATGATAAGTGAAATGTCAGGCAGAGAAAGACAAATACCATAGGATCTTACTGAGGTGTGGGATCTACAAAACAAAGGGAGAAACAAAACAACTCATGCATATGGAGAACAGAGTGGCGGTTGTGGGGGGGGTGAACTACCTGTAGGGTTCAGGAGGTATAGACTTCCTGTTATGAAATGAATAGGTCATGGGAATGTGGTGTGCTGCAGTATTGAGACTATAGTCAATGGGATTGTGGTGTATATTTCACAGGTTGCTGGAAGAGTGAATCTTGAAAGTTCTCATGGCAGGGGAAAAAAATTCTTTCTATTACTTTTTATGGTGACAGATGATGACTAGATTTATTGTGATGATCATTTTGCAGTGTATACAAGTGTGGAATCACTACGTTGTATACCCGAAGCTATCAATGTTATATATCTCAAACACATCTTAGTTGGCCTTGCGCTTAGTCATTTTTGTGGCCAGCGTACAGATAATTACAAAAATTCAGTTAAGTGAATTAAAATAATAGTAATCTTTCATTATTTGGGGGATAGACGATGTATACATCTTACAGAGGTACAGAAATATTCTGAGCCATTTTGTGCACACTTATTTTACTTACCTCTGTCCAAAATAAAGGTACTCAAATATGGATGTCACACTCATTTCCCATTGCCTTTTTGAATTTCAAATATATTCTCATAGCTCTGGCAATGTGAGCTCGCACACCTAGTGAGTGTGCTCTCTTGTGGTAACACTACCCGGTTGCAGGCAGAGCCCTCAGAAAACACTGTAACAAAGAGTTGAAGACAACTGTCAGTCAGCTGTTAAATTGTGCTGGAGTTCTGTGTCTGCGCCAGTCCCTTTCTCCAGTTGGGCGGAGGACATTTACCACCAACAGATTTGCCTTATTGGCCTCTTGATAATTTTTTTTAGAGGGCTAATAAGCATATTTGATTATTGCAATTCGTTTTTTTGTATATAGGCCTATCATTTGAAATTAGTTAAATGTAATTGTTGATGCATAATAATTATTGGATTTAAAAAATAATAATAATTACCTGGATGAAGTTGAAAAGAAATTAAAATATAAAAATAACCAAAGAGTGAGACCAAAAAAAAAAAAAAAAAGAAAAAGAAATCTTCCAAGGTTCAAATAGATAAGGATTTAAAGAAAAAAGCAGGGCATTGAATCCCAAAACTATGATTTCTGAGCTAGGTCTTCTCCAAAGTAAGAAAAAAAAATTAAAGACTTTATTTTTTAGAGTAGTTTTCGCAGAAAACTGGAAGGAAAGGTAGTACCTAGATTTCCCACATATCCTGTGTCTCCGCACATGCATGGACTCCCCCATTAGTGACCTCTTTTTCCTTCTACATATAGCATGAGAATCTAAACCGTGAGCCCAGATGTGAAAAGAGTTGAGAATATGATATTTTTTGATGATAGGTTGGGGAATGTCTTCCAACAAACACCATTCAAACTATAATCCCCATATTTGAAACATAGTTCCAATTGTACAGATGTGATCATTTGCGTTATATAAATAACCAAAGTACATACTGAGCCATGTCCCTTGGAATCCCCTTCTGAATTCCATAGCGAACATTGCTACTATTGCTACTGGACATTCAGCCAAAGTATGAATTCCTAGACTTTGTCCTTCATTTTCCTACTGACCACCTCCTGTATTATATTTTTGTTTTGGCCAGGGATGTCACAATGCCTTTACTTAGAAATGAAGTAATTTTGCCAGCTTTAGAAATAAGATTCTTTTTGCATAAATTTAACTTATTTGTATATCCAAATTTGTATATTAATTTTAAGCCTTAATCATATGTCTTTTTTAGACAATTCTGCTAAATTTTAGTATATTTAATAAATACATTTAAAGAGGTGTTAATGGTCTGTTATTTTCATGTAATGATCTTAATTAGATATGCAGCTTCACTTTTAAATTGAGAACACTTGTTGCCTTTGAACATCATGAAACATATGCCTTTGACCATATTTTATGTTCAGAACCCTTAAGAACGGTGATATGAAATGACTAATAATTTAAAATGTGAAAGACAATTTTAAAATGTGAAAGAGAGTATCAATATTTTTTGGTAACCCTCCCATTTTACCTCAAGAAAAATTATTATAATACCAAGTGAATCTTATTTAACCAGTTTTGAAACACTCTAGCTCAGTGAGAATAATTCGCAAAATCAGCTAACACAGGAAAGGAAAGTATCTTGGATGGTTTGAATTCTTCTATTTAAATCTCCACTCACTGCCCCTAGTAAAAATAGATTTAGCACTTGAGTGACAGCAACAAATGCTGAAACCTAATCCTGAATTCTCAGTGCTCTGATGGGTCATATTTGGCAAATCACTGCTGTCTCTGGACTTCACTGATCCAGCAAATATCTTTTCTGTTGACCACAGAGGGAAACTACATGAGACATTAGGCATAGTCTCATGGTGTTCTTTCTGCAGTGTCAAGTTAGTAGTGACTGAGGGTGTGAAAAGTGAGTTAGTGCGAAAAGTTATGTAATGGTGCCAAGTGTGGAATTAAAGAATTTGGCCTTAATTATTTTATAATGCATACAAAAGCATGCGAGAAATATAACTATGTTTATTCCTCTATAATTAAATTTTAAATCTGAGCCTGAAGAATGATAGTAGAAAATGTAAGCTAGTTACTTACAACTAACCTTAGTCGATTTAAGGATTGTTCACTAATCCGTTTGTACCAGGGATAGTAATTACGTTTCTAGGCTTTGGAAGGGAAGGGTTCATCTAGTATCCTTTGATAATCTAATCTAACGGCTAATCTGTTCTGAGCGTTGTCTCTACATATAGATCCTTAGATATGCATGTTCCTGCACATGTCACTCTGTGTCCTCTTCATTGCAACTGTGAGCTTCCTTCAGGTCACTGGCCTCTGTCAGCCACTTCCATGTCTCTTTCTTGGCCAGAGTTTCAAGAACTTTTTTAGAACTCCCATCCAAGGATCTGACTCTTTGGTCTGTGTACTTTGACTACTGACTCAGTATAAGGATTAGGGGTGGGGGTCAGAGAAATGGAGAAGAAAGTAAATTCTCAGTTAATAGCATTGGATGTTATTCCTTTACATGAAAACTATTGAGTACTTACATTACTAATATAGTTTGTTATATAACTTGAATATTTCCATTGCCACTACATCTGGGAAGGGAGTGTGGTTGGGTTTGGGTGATATTGGAAGCTCAAACAATCTTAAAAAGTCTAAAAATCTTAGAAAAATACTGTTTTTTTTCAGTTGTGATTAAAAAAAAAAATCCTTCAAGGTAATGGAGTAATAAACCACTGTCAGCTTTGGAAGGGAATTCAGGGGACATTGGGATCGCTTCCCCAGCATTCCATTCCACTTTCCGCCTACCATGTAGTATCCAGGCTAATCAGCGCAATCTCATCCTTCTTGACGATGGTGGGGATGACACCCAATTTGATTTAGAAGGATGTCTGAGACTGTTTTCAATAGGTAGGGAAAAGGATATTTATCTTCCAGATTTCACAGGATACGTGTAAAGTTGGGGATTGTTCCATGATTTTGCTCCCCAAGGTGAAACCATCGTGATATGATACAGGGAAGAAGGCAGTGTGAAAATAACTGCAGAGAAAGAGAATTAAGAGTTCTAATTAAACCACACTTGAAGTCCATGGTACCTTTAGAGATTTTTAAGGAGAACGGTAAAAATAATTCTATTCAATGAGCCAAGAATTTGAGTTTTCTGTCTCTTGTTACCAAAAACACTCTTGCGAATACAAAGATATGTTTGTTGGCAGTTCTTAAATATGTTGCCTTTAGGACCTTCCTGCAGTCAGAGCTGGCCATCATCTGGCTCTCCTGACTTGAGTATCACCAAGTTCAAAACTAGAGCACTTTCCACCCCACCCTTCTTATCCCAAACTTCTTCTCTTTCTTTTCTCTTGGCTAATGGCATCACCCTTTAAGTGTTCTAAGTTAGGAAACTTAGAATCATCTCAGGACCTCCCTTCCTGATGCTCTTCTGTCCCCCTCGCACCCAGAATCAATTGGCTATCACATCTTTTTTCTTCCTCCATTTTCTGTTCCCTTTGATAATGGCTTAGAGCAAGTCTTTTCCACCTCTTATGGCATTTTCTTATTAAAAATAGTAATCTGTTAACATTCTGGTCCCTTAACCACAACATCCTGTCCTTCACATTGCAGTCTAATAGCTTAAAAAAACAAGCACACAAAGACAAACATCTGAAGACGCCCCTTCTTTATTTAAAAAATTTCAGTGGATTGCATTGCTTATAGGATAAAGTTCAACTCTTTGGCCTCAACCTACTTTTTAAGATGGAAAGGTCTTTATTCTGCTCTCACTTCATCATTTAAAAGATTGGAATAATATTAATAAAGTCATAAATATATTGTGAGGGTTAATATAGATAATGTGTGAGTGTCTAGGACATGGGAAGTTCTAGATTAAGTAGTGATTGCTCTTACACACTGAAAAGTAGTAGTTACTGCTGAAATCTGGCTCTGTGACTTTGCATATGCTCTTGCCTGTCCTGCCCAGCCCTTCTGTGCAAGTCTTCTTGTCTTTTATAATCCAGCTGATTCTTTCCCTCTGTGAAGCTGTCATAGCTCCCTCTGTTATAAGGGGTGCATTTTGTTAAGAACTTTCATGGCATTTATCACATTATATTACCACATATTTTTTTACAAGTTAGGGGCATCTGGGTGGCTCAGTCCATTAAGTGTCCGACTCTTGATTTCGGCTCAGGTCACGATCTCAGGGTTGTGAGATCGAGCCCTGAATCTGCTGAGCGTGGAGCCTGCTTAAGATTTTTTCTCTCTCTCTCCCCCTCTGCCCCTGCCCCCAAGGTGCTCTCTCTCTTGAAAAAGTAAAAAAATAAAAGTAAAAAAAATTAGAAAAAAATAACCCTTTTTTTCCCCTGAGTTTTTTGAGAACAGAAATTAACCCTTTTCCACCTTCTAAAGTTACATCGCTACTCTGACACTTTCTATCCCCTTTCCAACTTGTATTTTTTTCTAGTGCTTATATTTAGGTAATACCGTTATCTAAATAATATTTTTTCTCACATTTTTTATCTTTCTCACTAAAATGTATGTTCCATTAGAATAGAGGTTTTTGCCTTTTTATTCACTGCTGCATCCCTAGTCCCTAAGAGAGGACAACATATCGAGGGGATGAATGAATGTCTCATTTATCTTTTATTTCTCATGCCTAACATAGTATCTGCCATATATTAGGTGCTGAAGAAACATAGCTGAATAAGTGAGTTATGCTATAAATCTGGAAAATTGGAAGAATGTGTATTGGTGACTTAAATGTAGAAGATTCTCAATTAGGGCTTAGGTACATTTAATAGGGAGAAGATAGGCATGAATTGTAGTGATATTGCCCAAGTGCCCCCTTTGGGATTAAAAAAATATATATATTTTTTAATGGAGGGTATAAAATGAAAAGGAAGGTGAGAAGGGATATGGAGTCTCTTAGTTTTTATTCATTTACACAGAGAGTGAATTACAACTGTCACATGGAAGTGTCACCAATTTCCCTGTCTGCCAGTTTATAAAATGGAAATGTAAACTTAAACTTGTTTTGTTAAGAACATTTTTTTAAAGATTGTATTTATTTATTTAGAGAGAGAGAGAGAGGGAAATGTTGAGAAAGGAGGGTCAGAGGGAGAGGGAGAGAGTCTCCAGCGGTCTCCCCCTGAGCATGGAGCTGGACGTGGGGCTCGATCTCATGACTCTGAGATTGTGACTTGAGTGGAAACCAAGAGTCAGACACTAAATTCACTGAGCAATCCAGGTACCTCAAGAACATTTTTTTTTCTAAACTCTTTTCTGTCTTGTGAGAATAGTTCAATTCTAAAACGCACAGTTTTTGTTAAATCACAACAAAGGTAAACAGAATTGAGTGGAAACACGAGTGCCTTTTCTTGCTGATTGTGGCTTTTGAGAGACTGAAAACTTCATGATAATCGAAATCTGGCCAGAGATTGACGATTGTACTGGTCAGGTTTGAATTGGTGGCTTAAATGTGGAAGGTTCTCTGTTCCAATATCAAAATCACTCTCAGTTTATAATTAAAGAATGAAAGAACAAAAGAAAGAACAAAAGGATGAAAGGAAAGAAGGAAGAGGGAAAGAGGAAGGGAGAGAGGATGGAAGCAAGGAAGGAAAGAGAGACGCAGTGATTTTGTGGTGAGACTTGCTCAGACTTGAGTAAAGCAGTTCTCTAAATGGCGTTTATTTTACTGTGTCCCAACAGCAGCGTTTAGCTTCTCTGGATGTATTAGTGTGGATATACAGGTACATCTACACGTATATACACACATATATTTATGTAATAATAAGTAGTTCAACACATAATAAATGATAAAGAATTTAAAAACCCCACAAAGTTGTTTTCTGATTTGAAAACTATATTATCAATAAGCTTTTCTGAACAGAATGATGTTTGTCCTTAACTGTGGCAAAGACAGCCAGTTATGGAAGTGGTAAATTAGCTGATTTGCTGCAATAAAAATCATGAAGCAGTCATCCTTCTCTCGCAGCTGCAGTCATCCTTCTCTCGCAGCTAAGCGTGCTCCCCTCCTCTGTCAGTCTCTCTCCTCTCTTTTAGGAAGGGGCTGTTAGGAATGAGGCTCCAAGGCCATCGAGTCCTTCCTTGTACTTCAGTGGTTCTGCTCTGATCTCAGCCTCCTACTGTCCTGATGTGTAGGGATTAACTTCATTTCTAGGTATTTAGGGGAAAAAGCAGTTGGACACAGCCTCCCCCAGAGGCTTTGCCCTTGGTCTCTCTGTCCACCTTCTAATCCTATCCAACTGGGTGGTCTCCCTGGTCCCTTCCCCTACTCATGACTCTCGGCTGTTGGTCATTTCATTCCCACCACCTGGCTTGCCCTTTGCCCCTTTTATCATCTAGTAAAAAACATTTCATCTTTTAAGACCCAGTTTCAAGTCTTATCTAGTAAGTGAGATGAATCTTGACTCCCCTGCTGTGTTACTTTGGTAAGTTATTTAACCTCTGTGTGTCTCATTTATATAACGGTGCCTATCACAAAACACGGCACTGATGATTAACTGAGATCTTCTGTGCTTAGCACAGTCTTTTATATGACAATATATGCTCAAGAAATTAGGTGGTCAGAAAAAGATAAATGCCACCTTCTGTGCTAATGATGCTCTTTCTTTGAATAAATGCCTCATTAATGTATTTTATTAATGTAATCACTAATGTGCCTTTGTTTCTCTACTAGTTTGTGGGCCTTATTGGCACAGACTTTTGCATTTTTCAAATGCTCAATTTTAGGCAGAATGAATGTTATTAAGATTAACCACAATCTGGGGCACCTGGATAGCTCAGTCGGTTAAGCAGCTACGTTTGGCTCAGGTCATGATCTTGGATTCCTGTGATCAAGCCCCGCATTGGGCTCTCTGCTCAGTGGGGAATCTGCTGCTTCCTTTCCTTCTGCCCCTTCCTCTCCCTCTGCCACTCCCCACCTTGCTCATGTGTGCGCTCTCTCTCTCAAAAAAAAAAAAAAATCTTAAAGATAATCACAATCTAAAAATGTTGTCGTAAATACAAATACATAAAGTGTATAACTATTCATAAAAGGAGGAAATAGAGGATCAAAAGAATGCCAAAAGAAGAAAGAAAGAACTATGAGTACTAAACTACGAGCATATTAAATACAAGCATAGTCAAATTAAAATACATTGTTATATCAGTATAACATCATTCACCTCTATTAAAAGTTTAAGAATATAATGATATAGGTAATCCATGTGGGAGCAGGGAGCTTGTTAGTTGGAAAGACCAAATGCTAACGATAAACAAACAAAAACAAAAACAAAGAAAATTGAGGGGAAAATGGTTTGGTCAATGAATGCCTCTTCTGTCTGGTTTCTGGTTCCAAAATCAAATGACTTTGGTTGGCAACCCATTGTGGAATGAGTGGGGAGAGGAGGATCATGCAGCTTTTATGAAAAATCTGGAAACTGATGAAAAATACAAAGAACTCAACACAAGACTTGAAAAGCATTTAAGTTCACAGCATCAGAAATTAGTTAGAAATATATGGGTGGTTTGGGATGTTGTTAAGACTGTTTTTAGTTAAGGAATATAAATAAAAAGGAAATCTTATTTCATAGCATTTATTATGGAATATCAAACTCCATTTATTATGGAGTATCTTTACTCCCTAAAGACATTTTTTTCATGTCTTCTGTATTGCCAATATGTGGACCCATATTTTAGTATTTTGCGTAATAGTTTAGAGCTTGGTTTTATCATATATTTCCTTCATTAATTGGATACCGGAAGTAGCAAGACCACTGCCAAGAAAACCAATTTAGTGAGTTTCACATAAAAAGGTGTAGATAATGGATAGACATGAAGGGGAATATTACAAATTGAGGAATAGTTGTTTAGAAGTAAGGGAGCAGTGAGTGCAAGGAATCCCCAGGGAAGAAATACATTGTGAAGTCACTGAGTAACGAATCAACTGTGAGAAAGGCTAATGTTAATATTAAGGAAACGTTAGCTAACTTAAGACCATCCACGTATTCATCTTCATCTTTAAAGCCCCAGATTATGAGACCTGTACAATGATACCTGGAACTCTGCAGTGCTTGAAAATTACACAGAACTTAAAAGTTGGAAAGAAAAAGCTTGGAGAGTAAAGGGCCAATATAGCAGTTGAGAAGGTAATTTCAACTGAGAAAAAATGGTTCCTAAAACTTGAGGTTGGGTTAACGGGTGAAGGGCAGAGTGTTTTATTTGAGTTATGCATAGAAAACTTTTAACTAATAATTGCGAAAAATAATAAAATGTATTAGAAAGTCCAAATCTATTTGGAATAAAGAAGTTTTGAGTTGCCTGCCTGACTTTAATTGTCATGTTTTCTGCTACAAAATATTTTTATAGGCTGAGAAAATATGCACTTATTAGTAAACGTTGACCAAAGTCTGAAATGTCGTATTGTAAGTACAGATAGACAGGCATGTTATTCTAACTTCCTTTAGACTGTTAATTGTACTCAAATAAACTATTAATTGTAACCAACAGTTCATATCAATGAACAACATAACATTCAGTTTATTTCCTTTTTAAAATAAACATTTTTGCCTTTCATACTTAATATGAGTTTTCTGCTTAGAGGATTATTTTTTTAACTATAAACTAATTACACTGAATTACTTCTAATATAATATTAAGTGGAAAAATCTGCTTTTCAAAGCAGAATGCCAGGCATGAGCCCTGGCAAGTATGATTTTACTTCCATAGCAATAAAGCACGTGGTACAAAGGACTGGGTCCTGGGATCAGATTGCTCGACATTGCCCTTGTCACTTAACTTGGTATGCAGTGTCAGGCAAGTATCTTTTTAAGTTTTCCGTAGCTCAGTTTACTCTTCCAGATTGTACAGTCTATCAGAGTTGTGGTTTTTGTCTTCTTTTGTTCAAAATAGTATTCTAAATATCTAGAATAATGGCCTACCTATGTAGTAGGCGTTCAGTAATCCATCTCAAACTGAAAGCCTGTATTACCTACCAATAGGGTGCTTTAAATGTGGACCATTTCCCATAATTCCTGACAAATAGGAAACGCTAGTTGTTGCTATCGCTTATTCTTATAATTGTTAGTTTCTATTGTGGGTGAGGATGAAAGAGGTTTAAAAGTAAACCATTCCAAGGAAGAGGGCTGATGTTTTGCAGAAGGGCTCTCCATTCTGGTGAAGTATGTTAGTATCTGATGATTAGTTCTATTTAGTCAAACACAGGGAGAGGAGAGGATGGGTTTATGTGCTCCTCACTAATAAAGGTTTGAAGTGGCCTTGAACCTCTTCGATTCCTTGCCTGTTACACTTACCCTTTTTTGGTCTCCTCTAACAGAAAAATAGCTTTTGATTCTTTTGCTTCTAATGTTTGGGTTTATTCTGAATTTGAGGCTAGTAACTTAAGCCATTGGTGTTATGACTCAGGTTTTCTTGTCCTTATTATTTCTCTACCTCTTCATGTTTTATATGCAGTAACTCTAGCTAATTAAATGTAATGGCTAATCTCTAATTTTTCTACCCCAAGTATGAAACTGATTTGGAAGTTCACAGGTCCAGTATAATATTATCAGGGCTTAGGAACTTTGTAATATACTCAATGTTGCCAGAATATACTCAATGTTTGCCAGAAATGTTTGCCAGAAATGTTTGTCATTTTTTTAGAAATCTTTTTTTAAATAGAAAGGATTCTAGGAAGGCAAACAAACCAGCAAGACTCAGAAAACAACAAATAGCGCCTCCACCCCCAAAAAACCAAGCACCTAAAAACTCCCCTAAATCTTGTACATGTTGCTCCTTTGGAAATGGTCCCTTACTCTTTGTTCTGTATGCAAGATACACTGCTCTCACAAAAACGTCTGTGAATCAGACTAACTGGCAAATGATCTTGGATGTTGATTACAACATCTCTCTTTCTCTTACTTTCTCTCTCTCCCCACCTGCTACCTACCTACCTACCTACCTACCTACCTACCTGCCTGCCTGCCTGCCTACCTACCTACCTACCTACCTACCTACCTACTCTGTCTGTCCATCCATCCATCCATCCATCCATCCATCCATCCATCCATCCATCATCTGTCTACATATGATAGATTTTATCTATGGTAGATTCTAATACAGATAATTTTGTTTTTTCTCCCCTTTCTTCCTTCCTTCTTCCCTTCCAATTTTCTGCTTCCTCTTTCCCTTCCTCTTTCCCTCTTTGTCTCTTTCCTTTTTTCCTTCTTCCTTCCCTTTTCTCTTTTTTTCTGTGTCATTTTTCTTGTAAGCTGTTTAAAATTTATAAAGAGGAGCAAAGGTACTATGTAAAATCTCTGAATTCTGATTTGAAATGCAGGTAGACATGTTCAGAACTCTGTCCACCTGAAGCCTTCCTTGACTCTGCTCATTTTCCCCTTGCGCCCAGAGTTAATCAAACCCTCCTTTGGGTCCCATTCTGCCTTATACTTGTCTCTATTGATGTGTTAACTTTTAATTAAATTTTATTAAATTTTTCTTCTGTATTATTTGAGAATACATTGAGAATTGCATCTCTTTTATTCCTTGCATTGCATACTTGGCACATACCAAAGGTCCAGTAAGTTTATTTTTTCACCCTTGACCTTTGGCAGTTTCTTTCAATTCTTTTCACTTGAAATTTCTGTTCTCCTCCAGTTCTTATTTCAATAAAGGCTTGTTTCTGCTGTTTTCTCATTGATGTTTCATTAGGGATCTATAAGATATCTACCTACAAACAAGAAATTGTATATAAATTATATATATGTACCTATATAAGTAACTCAAATGCTTATTTACTTTGCAAGTGCGTTTGATTTTACATTCCTGAATATCAAGAATAAGTATTTCTTTACTATTATTATTAAGTCTTACTCTGTATTGTGAAAACACAAATGAAAGCTTTAGTATACATACAACGTGGCATTTAGTAGTTATGTCCAAGAGACTGCAGTCACAGGCAGATATTCTTACAAATGGATTTTATATGTTGGAGAACTTTTTTCAAGTCTTAGTTTTGATTACATTAAAATAATTCAAGAATGTTCAGAAAGTACATCTTTTTTGTTTGCTATTACATTAGAATAAAATATCCAAGGTATTAAATATTATTTTTAATCTCACTCACTAATTTAAATGTGTATTTTATTAGCTCTTCTTTTTATTTGTCTATTTTTGTTAATATGGATACAGTACTATTATTTGAGCCATTGTCTAACTTGAACATGTCTGTTTAGCCTTTAGCACAGATTATACATTCTTTATATTCAAGAACATACTTAGCATTTGTTCTTTGTGTAAGAATTCAGCATTTCCCTTTTGCAAGATGACCTTCATTTCCATTACTTCATTAAAATAGTACGTGTCTGTATATAGGTAAAAATTTTACATGCAGATGCTGTTTCAAGGTAATTCAAGTGATATTACCTTTTCTTTCTTTCTTTCTTTCTTTCTTTCTTTCTTTCTTTCTTTCTTTCTTTCTTTCTGTGTGTAGGTGTGACATTTTATCATATTGAATCTTTTAGGAATGAGCTGGAAGACTGATTACTTATAACCTCACTTTTATAAAACTCATGGTGTTGATAATAAGATCAAATTGCTATCACTCCCAGAATATTAATAAGAAAGGAGGAATATTATCTTCAAGGTAAAGGGCTAATATATTTTTTGTATTGTCTTTGCTGTTTTCTAATGACTTACAGAGGCACTTGAATATTTCAAAGACGAAACATTTATAATTAGAATTTTTTCATTGACATGAGACGGGATGCAATATTACCTTTTTTTCCTGAAGTGGTTATTGTTCATGTATTGTTTTATCTATTCTTTTAATCATAATAATACATTCATTCATTCTAAACTGATAGTGATTTAACATGGCAGACCTCACAAGGGTATTTTAAAATAAAACAACATTTCAGGAAAGAAAAAGTTTATATAAAACAAGGGATGACTATTGCAGGTGGGAAAGGAAGTTAATTTTTCCAGCCCCCTTTAAATTCCACCATATAGGACCCTCAACTTTATCTCTGCAAACAACTCCTGCTTTCTGTTTGGTTTGTATCTATGCAAAGAAGCAAAACTTAAGGAAAAATAGTCTATTATGTGACAACAGTTATGGCATGTAAAGGTCAAATATAATATTTTTGTACTGTATGCTCTCTTGGCTTGATGTAATGTTGGTTTTTCTTTTTGGTGTTGATGATTAAAATTTCACTGTGTTTTGAATTTGAGCAGGTTAATCTGGATAGTCTGAGGCTTCAGAATTGGATGAGTGGGTAAAAAGTCAGGTGAGTCAGAGGGAGAAGGAGAGATTGCACTGCATAATTTGCCGGTCCTGTTCAATCCACTGTTAGATATTATGAGGAATTTCCTCCTGACACAGAAAGCATGCACACTACCTAATCATCTAATTATATCCTTGCGTGGTGAATGTGTTGTCACATTCTAAAACCATCTTTGAATTAGCTTTTTTTTTTTTTTAACCTTGGTACTCTGTGCTTTCCGAGATTTTATATGGTCGTATGAACTGTGAGTGATGCTCAATATTGACAAGTACAGTGCAAACAGCAGATGGTAAGATACTGATGGAGACATTTGTTAATGGGCCAGTTGTCTTGCTTAGAAGCACAGCTTTTTGGCAGTTTTTGGCTCCCCCCCCCCTGCTTTTCTACACTATGTACCTTGGAAGGAGGTTCTTTTATGTTTCCAAAGGTTCTTTTATGTTTTGTTCATGGGGAAAAAAATCGTGAATGTCAGGACAGCATCCAACTTAAATGAAACCACCCTTGGTAAATGGAGTTACTGCATCATGTAAAAGAATACTTCTTTCAAAATCATATAATTTCTGTGATAAACATTAGAATTTATTTTAGTTTTATAAACCTGTTACCATATTCAATAACTAACATTTTCTACATTGGATACATAGTTTTGTATTTATTTATGTGTGTATGTGGGAGGTGCTGTCCCATAACCGATGGTAAGCACCTCAAGGGAAAAAAAAGATGTCTTTCACGTCCTTTCCCAAATCTCTGGAACTGTGCACCTTCACAGCAATTGCTGTATAAATCCTTATTTTTTATTTTATTTTATTTTATTTTATTTTATTTTTTTATTTTTTTTTTAGAAGTAGCATTTTGTGTCTTTGCTATTCATTTCTTTGCTAACTGGCTATTTCTTATTGATGATGTAGTCCTTAAGCCCTGATTTAAGGCATCCTAAAGATCTGTCAGGGGCGCCTGGGTGGCTCAGTCGTTAAGCATCTGCCTTCGGCTCAGGGCGTGATCCCAGAGTCCTGGGATCGAGCCCTGCATCGGGCTCCTCTGCTGGGAGCCCGCTTCTTCCTCTCCCACTGCCCCTGCTTGTGTTCCCTCTCTCAGGCTGTCTCTCTCTTTGTCAAATAAATAAATAAAATCTTAAAAAAAGAGTCTGTCAGGCTTCCACTGTATTTCTACTCTAGGTTTGCACAAATGCTTGAAAGCAGGGAGAATGAATATTCAACTTTCCCAACAGGCTTTTCTTTTCCTCCAAGAGAATCTGAAGGTTAGCACATAGTTAAGGGCCAATGACCCCGCTTTCTGTAAAAGGCAGGTCAAGACCTAAGAGAAGAATTGGTCTCTCGAGTCTTTCTCCTACAGATTCTTTGACTGTTTGAGTAAGTTAGAATGTTCTATGGATTGTCATTCAGATGAGACACAACCGCATTGCCCTTTCTCTAAACCTTTGCAGATTTCTAGGATGCTAGTTCATCTTGATTTTACTTATTCTATCCTGACCTCTTAAGATCGTACAGAAATTCCTGCTACCCCTGTCTTCTCCTCTGAGATCCTGATGCATGTACATCTTTTTAAACTTAAATAACAATACAGAATAACATGTGAGATATATTTAACTTATCTTCTTGCTTATTTTTACGTACGCTAGTTTATGCAATTCTCCTAACAACCCAATAGGTTAGGTATTGCTACCTGTATTTTAAAGCTGGGTAACCAAGGTTGAGAATTTCTGTGGTCACTTCAAGTAAGAATGAGGCATTAAACTCAACTATCAGCAAAGTGGGCCAACTGCATGATTAGAAGGCTGTGGGGCATGGGCACCTGGGGGGGTCAGTCGTTTAAGCATCAGACTCTTGATTTTGGCCCAGGTCATGATCTTAGGGTCCTGGGATCACGCTCCATGAGGGGCTCCACACTCAGCATGGAGCCTGCTCAAGATACTCTCTCTCCCTCTCCCTCTGCCCTTCCCCCTGTTTGTGCGTGCTTGCGTGCTCTCTCTCTCAAATAAATAAATCTTAAAAAAAAAAAAAAAGGTTGTGGGGGGTTGTAGGGTAGGGAGACTAGATTTTTCTAGTAAAAATAATACCTTATGTTGTGCACATAAATGCTTTATTTTTTTTATTTTTAAATTTTTTTTAAAAGATTTTATTTATTTATTTGACAGAGAGAGAGAGACAGTCCGTGAAAGAGGGAACACAACCAGGGGGAGTGGGAGAGGAAGAAGCAGGCTCTCAGTGGAGCAGGGAGCCCAATGTGGGGCTCGATCCCAGAATGCTGGGATCATGCCCTGAGCCAAAGGCAGATGCTTAACAACTGAGCCACCCAGGTGCCCCTAAATGCAGTTTTATTAATAGACTACATACTTAAAAATGGAGGTGAAGTAAAGGACCAGGAAATCTTTAAAAAAAAAAAAATCAGAGCATATGTAATACATAAATAAAATTTGGAATTCATGTGTTTGTCAGATATACCCATTGTGAGTATTCAGATCTCTAGTGTGCATTAAAATGTTTGAGGGTACAAACGACAGCCAAAATGAGAGCTGTCTGTAGAGGAAAATAGTCTAGAGATTTAAAAATAATCTTCCATCCTTATTGTCTGATTTATCTTAAAATTTTTTTTTTCAGTTGTGTAACTTCTTTTAACTTTTTCTGGAAAAGTTTAGATTGTCAATTTTCTTGAGGTGAGATCGTGAACATATTACCTTTAGAGTAAATTTACGTATTCTCATCTTGTCTGTGAAAGGTGAAACTAGAGCCTCACACTAATTTCAAGCAAATCTTTCTTTCCTTTTTCTTTTCCTGAGAAGAAAATGCCACCCTGGAGAAGCAAGTAAGTCTCAAGTTTGGTGTTCTTTGATGCCTCAGAATTTTGCTGACTGTTCTTAGTTTCCTGGTCTACATCCTGCTGCTGTTCTCTTGTGTCCCCTAGAGCTGCTCTGACCTTCGTGGATCGTATATGTCATGGAAAATGCTCTCAAAAATGAACAACCAACTTGACTATATTCTTGCAGTTTTGTGCATTTTGTTCTCAGCACAGTGAACTGGTGGTTAGAACATCTGGAATTTATTTTCTTGTATGTTCTCTAGTCAGTCACTCCTTCATTTTGCCATTAGTAAAGGAAGCCAACATAAAACAAAACCATAGCCTCGTCTTTTGATTATCAAGTATAATGAAATTTGTAGAATATTTGCTAATTCATGGAAGAAAAATGAATTTATAAGTAGAAAATCAGTACTTCTTCCCTGTTTTCATAGACTTCTTTCTCTGCCAGTGGAAAGTCAGACCTAGAGATTAGCTCTGATTTAATTTGAACTGAGGAACCTTCACTTTGAACATGAACAGTTTATGCTATTCTAATGTATTTTAGTTTTCTTTGCTACTTCATGTTTGCAAATAGGTAATGAAGTAACAGAACTATTACTGCTTAGGTCTAAGATATTTTGAAATAGGGAATGTCTGAAATCCTGTAGGAAAGGTAGTTTTTCATTAGTTATTCCTCCTGGTCATCTGAGTACCTCAGAGAATTAAGGGGTCATTTGGGAAAGTGAAACCTGATATTTTCATGTAACTTTCATTGTTGGATCATCATATCAATATATTATAAATTCATAAATAAAATTTGTCACGCTTGGCACTTTCAAGCATGATAAAACATTTGTGAATTTAAAGAAACATTAAATTTGGTAGTACAAAACAAGCTAACAATATTGCTTAAGAATGCATGTTTTTGACTGAGATCTGAGCCTCACTGATCCAGCAGTGATCTTCACTTTCACATAGAGAATAACAATAAAGAAAATGCCCTTTTTAACATGGGGTGGAGGGGAGCAGGGATTGGAATAGCAACAAAGAATGCTTTAAATTTTGCAGGGTAAGAATACTACAGTTATTTCTAAACTGTTTCACAAATATGTATGTCTTCATTAGTATTATTTCTAATGGTTGTTTATAAAAATACTGAACCTGAGAAGGGGTAACAATATGGATTACTTCACTTGCCATCATAGTAAAGGCATTTAATGATTTATAAAGGACATATGGCTATTGGAGATGGGTTTTTTTCCAAACAGCTATCTTAAGTGCAATAATTAATAATTAAACTGTCACAGCTATTCTTTAACCACATGATATATATTTAAATTGTCACTGTTTTATACCGTATACATTAACTGTGTGTGTGTATGTATGTATGTAGAGGCTACTAATCTAATTGCTTGAGATATAACAATTTTTAATTATCACAGTGTATTTTTACAATGAAACAATTAACAATGGATTAGGTACTTTTGTATCTAGAGTCTTTAAATGGTGTGGGACTATATTTTACCTTGCTCTTCATACTTGCATTGGGTATTTCTGCTCTTTCTCCCTTGGCTTCGAAAGGTTATGATTATGTTAAAATGTAATTTGAAACAGGAGCTAATTTCTTCCCTCAGTCTCATGTGCAAATGTATCTCTAACGTATTGTATATTTTGCACTTTCTAATGATGTACAATTGCATTTGATATAAAAGTTTCCCAGGAGAATGCAGTACAAAATAAGAATTGGGAATCTGGTTGATTAAAATGGAAGGGTATTCAATACTCCCGTTTCTTTTTTTTCTTTTTTTCCTTGCTGAGTGTGCTTTATTGCAGTGGTTATTGCTGTTTGAACAGGCAGAGACTGCCACTTAATGATAGCTGGTGGTCCCTAGGGGACTTTGCAAAAGATTCCACAGAGACATAGTGATTCCATGAACCAAAAGTATTTTGAAATTCCCTGGAAAAATTCTAGCTCAGGTGTTTCTAGATGTATTTACAACTCTAAATCTAAATATTAATGCCAGGATTAATTAATGTTGTATAGTTAAAAAACAGACAAGGGGTGCCTTTGGTGGCTCAGTTGGTTAAATGGTTAAACATCTGACTGTTGCTCAGGTCAGGATCCCAGGGTCCTGAGATGGAGCCCCTGCAATCCTGTGAGCCCTGTGAGCCCTGTGTGCCCTGTGTCAGGCTTCCTGCTCAGCGGGCAGCCTGCTTCTCCCTCGCCTTCTGCCCCTCCCCCCAGTTTGTGCTCTCTTGCTCTGCTCTCTCTCTGTCTCTCAAATAAATAAATAAAATCTTTAAAAAACCAAATAAAATGTCAAGAAGTATATCCAACATAGGTGGTATTTTGCTGTAGTGTTCTGTAAGTATATTTGCAAGTGAATTCTTTGGAAAACAAATGATGTATTTTATCATTAAAGAAAACAACAGATTCCCAGGTCATTTTGTAAAGCCCATTTAACCCACATCTACCAGATAAATTAAAATAGAACTATTTCAAACTCTTTTCAGCCACCAGGCTTTCATGCTCATTTATTCATCGTGGGCATCAATGAGAGACATTTGTAGACATGAGGGGTGGAGGATAGAGGTGTGGGGGCAGAAGAAATATTTATAAAGAAGTCGCCTTCTCTAAAGATCTAATAATTCCTTCCATAGTAAGTTGTAATCCTTTTCCAATTTGGGATTCTGAAGTCTCTTTCTTATTTCAGCAATGGGACTGAAGGCTCTCCAGCCTCTTTGTGTAGCCAGTAGTAGGGCTGGAAAGAGAAGGATAAGCAAAGCACAAGCTGAACAAAATGTGATCCTGTTTCTCAGGGAGCTTGGCATCCAGAGGGAAGGCAGAAAATCCTTAGGTTCATTGTATTGTGAAATGGTGAAGTTTCTTAGGAGATGTTGCAACGAGGAGATGGGAACTACTAATGTAGACCGAGGAGAAAGATTTGCATTGGGCCCAGGATTTCAGCAGGGGCTAACGGGATGGGAGGGTTTCAGTACATTAATGTGATTTATGCTCCGTCTACGTGCATTAATTGATTCTTACATCATGCCCCATTTTCCCTTGTGTCTTGCATCAACACTCAGTTAAAAACAACTCCATCTTTGCTATTTTCAGCAGTGAAATACACTTTCTGTTGATTTCTGCCCTACCTTCTACTGACTTCAAATTATATGAAAAATAGCTCTTCCTCAACCAGTTATTTTTGTTATTTATGTACAAGGCAAACAAGTATGCTTTACATTCTTTTATCTTTAGCCTCTTAATGCAATGTTCATTTTGTACTATAAAACATAAATTCTTTTTAGAGTATTCTTTTTCTATTTTTTTTAACTCATTTTACTATCAGTAATCTATTTTATTTTAATTTGAAAATATTTCACAATGAATTGTATTAGTCTGCTTGGGCTTCTGTAACAAAACATGGTAATAGATGGCGTGTTTTAAATAGTAGATATTTATTTTTCATAGTTGTAGAGGCTGAGGAGTTCAAGATTAAGGTGCCTGGTGATTTGGTTCCTGGTGAGAATCCTCTTCCCGGTTTGTGGGATGCCACCTTTTTACTGCGTCCTCACCTGCTGGAGAGAGAACATCTGTCCTTCGTTTTATAAAGCCCCTAATTCCATCATGAAGGCCCCACCCTGATGCCCTCATATGACTTTAGTTATCTCCCTATGGCTCTATCTCCTGATAAGTCACATCAGGGAGAAGGGTTTTGACATACTGATTTTGGGGGGCACACAATTCAATCCATAGCATTGAAATTAAGTAAAAATGATAAAACACCCTGGAGTTTTTTCAATTGCTGTATTAATTCTCTAGTGTTTTTGTCACGTGAACCTTGATAAATGAGAGTTTTAAGTGTATGCCTGACAAGGAGCTGATTTTTCTGTGGTATTTCACCGTTTCATGTTTTCAGCGCTCATTTGGCTATATGTAGTGGATACACTTCATATAGACTTGCAGATTTTTCCAGAAGCTGCTTTTGACTTGTTTAGTTTAAAAAAAAAAAGCATTTGACTTTTCAAATATGTAAAATTTTGGTCATCTACATGCCTTCGTGTAAAGAGGTACTGTATAAGTATTTACTGTCAGAAAATTTAATTTGTGTGAAAAGAACTTTGAATAAGATAGGAATCTAGCATGTGTATATTAGTCAATAAGCATTAATATCAAATAGAGCTAATTCAAAATAGATGGATTTAGGCCGAGTGATAAAGTTCCTGTGGAGATAGGTCCAGGGAGAGCAGAGCTCAGGTATAGTAGACACAACACTATAGAAATACGTACCATGCTTGTCCCTCCTCCGAGAGCCTCAGCTTGTCTTGCATTGCACTGAACTTTTCAGACATGTTTGCTACTAATTTATTTTGTGTCTATGAAGACCGAGGAGGCTGTCCATTTTTATCAGAATTTCTGAGTACATTGTCTCTATCCCCTCTTCAGATATCATCATTCTTCTGTGATGCCCCTTTCCGTCATAACTATTAAAAATCCTCTTTCTTCTCAGTCTACATATTTGCTGCTCTATTTCTCCTGAGTGCTTTCTCTTCCAGACAATGGCTGCTTATGAATAATTGAATGGTGAATGGTTTTCGGTGCAGAGTGGCAGTGGGACAGCTGGCAGTCTTGCCTATAAACATCCTTGGGATGGAAGAGTGTAGCTAAGGGCCAATTTTTCTCTTTTGGAATAGATCAGTGGCCCAAAAATCTTGGTAGAAGATGTTCAAATACAAGTTCTGTCAACTCGTCTAGTGGAGAGAAATACCCAGCACGAATGATGATGTTTTCTGATCAAGGCTGCATTTGAAACGGCAAATGTGTAAATATCCCTAGTGGTTGATTTTCCAACTTCTGTTGACTTTTAGGTTCCTACATAAAATATCAGTATAAGTGCTTCTTCTGTAGAATGGACGGTTTAGAAGAATCACAGCGCTATTTCAATAGAAGCAATTGAACAATTAAATCCCAAACCATAGAATCCCAATCAGTAGGAACAATTGAACCATTGAATCGCAAACCAAACTTAAGTTGTCTGCACATCTCTTGCCACCATTGTATGTTTTCATGCAGAAATGTCTCCAAATATATTAATGCTTTGTTTTTAGAACAAAGAGTAAATATTTATGGATGCCAGTCATATAATAGATTTTATACTCTTTCTGTATATCTAAACATGTCACTTGATTAGTCTTAAATAGCAATAATTCATCCAGTCTTTTCAGAAGCACCATTTTAGGCCGTGTAACATTTACGGTATCACAAAGGGTATTATGGAGGAGGTGGTCCCCTTACACTTACTTAGACAACCAATGACAAATAGAAGGTCATTTTCTGATTTAAGAGGTCACTTTCCTTTCTTCTCTGGAGGGCCTCCATCCCGCCCACTGCCCCTCCCCTGACAGTTCTCTGAATAGTTTCTGTGAATGGGCCAGCACGCCTCTGTTTAGGCCTTCGCCACTCTTGGTGCAACACTTGAAAAGAGCAGGTGTGGGTCAGAAGTGAATGGAAGAGCCCAGGATCACTGCTGGGAAACATGTTCAAGCAAGTCACAAACTAATCTGGAAATGACTTTAGACAAAGAAGACAAAAGAACACTTTAGGGTCTAAATCACCCACTTGACAGAGGACAGCTCCAGGATGAGAAGCCATGTAAGGACTAGTTGCTTCTGTTTTCCTTTCACTTTAATTCTACTGAATTTTTGAAGTGAAGGACCAAACTCGGGCTCTCAGAAAATCAGGAAATTTCCTTAAATGCTAATGAATTGCTGTGTACAGTTATTTTTCACTTACGTCTGTATTCTCACTAGGACTCTGTATGCATAGAACCCAGCTTCAATTTGAACTTTATTACTTTGGAGTTCAAACTGTCTTTATTGAGGATTCATTCTTCAAGTTAGGATGCTTTATTTATCTCCTTGATGTATGGTTTTTAAAATTAGTTTCATCTATAATATGGGCAAAATAAGTCTATTAGGAAAAACTGTACTTCTATGAGTACTTTTGTATTTAGACACTTATAAGGACATAATACGGTAGCATATAAAAATAATACAGAGTTAAAGACAGGAAAAGGATAAATGCAAATGAGAGACTAGTGTAGTTTAAATTCAAATATATAAACCACAGAATTTTACAAAGTTTAAAAAAAATTGACCTGCAGATTTCATTCTTGAGTTTCCTAGAGACTAAAGTAAGAAGGGAAACAAATCTGTTATAAAATTTATATACAGAAGTAGTGTACTAATTCTACAGGGGCTCTCATATTCCTTTTCTGGTACTTAGGTCTGAAAGAAATTTTGTCCATGGGTTTTTCACATGTGAGTTGTTGAAGGATTAATAACTGTAAGACTGGAGTCTGTAAACTTCTCTACATTATAGCTGAGGGTTTAATAGCAAAATCAAACTTAGGCAAAGTAATTTTATGGGGTTTTAAGATGATGTGATCCAAGAACAACATAGTTTTGATCAACAAGTAAGATCTAGACTCCAGAGGAATGTTTTTAAACAGTCTTCCATAAATATTGTTTCAAATCATCAGACTAATGATAAAAGCAGTCACAAATAATTTGAGAATATATTCTCGTAGGACCCTGGAATCTAGATGGTTTTTGTTGCTTCTTGGAGACATAGTTATATACTACATTGACAGTGAAAGAGTAGTTAGTAGGTTAGAAAGTTTGGTGAAAATTCAGTTTATCTGATCAAAATGCTTATTAAATGGATACTCCCCCCCCCCCCCCCCGCCACCTTGCTGTCTATAAAAATCTGTTCTAAGAGAGTGTCTAGAGTTACAGTGAGCTTTTCGTTATGTAATAGTTCTGGATTACTCCAAAACAATCAAATGATCAATTCTCCAAACTTATCCTCAAAACAACCATAATCTTAAGAGATTTTCTCTGTTTATGGACGTTGATATAAAGGAAGTATTGACACAAAGCTGATGTCATGAATTATCTGAAAGCACAAGCTGGAGCTTTTGTAGACTTATTTGACTTTTTTATACCTTTCCAATCAGTCATAACACCAATTTTTCTATTTAAATTTTATCATCTTTGGAGGTGAGAAGAATGTGAGATTTGTAATGAACCATGCTTTAATGCCAAATAGAAACTTTCTGCTTCTTGGATAATGCAATGGAAGACAATTACAGTTAGAACAAAGTGTAATTGTAATAAACGTTGACGATTTAAAAGTAATGCTGTAATGGGAGGAAGCTGGGTTATGAGGAGGGAAAGTTGTAAAGGGATGCGGCAAGGCATTATTTTTTTTTTACTTTTTATGCTTAATGAGTAAGAAATATTGCCTGAAGCCTATGGATAGTCCAATAGGGGCTTAAGATACTATCTTATTTTAAGGATGAAAATAATAGAAAATTTAAAAAAATTATAACTGAGAAAAGTTGGAAGAAGGGAGAAAGACAGCTGGGGATATGGGGGTAGTTAGGGAAGTAGTACATGTGAGTTAATTTCCATAGATTTCATAGGAGTGAGTAGGCCCTTTTTACATCTGAAGAATCAGGAAGTGGAGGTGAAAACAGGTTATTTGAAGAATGAACATGGCCAAAACAGGAAATGTAATGAAAAACTGAAAAAATTGGCTGTACCTTCATGGAATAGAACCAGGCATGGAATGAGAGGAAACTTTTACTTTTCATTTCAAAACTTTCCATACCATGTATTATTTTTATTTTTATATTTTTAAACAGGTAATGAGTGATTCACTGGGTATATTAAGTTTGAAATTTTAAGAAATTTTCTGAGTAGTCAATAATATTTGAACGTGTTTGAGGACAGTACGAATATTTACATACACACGCACGCTTTCCTAAAATCTTTTTTTTTTTTTTTTAAGAGATCATGGCCTGAGTTGAGATCAAGAGTTAGACCATTAACCAACTGAGCCACCCAGGCGCCCCCCCATAAATGCTATTTTCAAAGCATTTTAGATAGATTTAAATAAATTAGATTTACATGATTGTTTTTATAAGTGCATACCGTTGTTATATGGGTAATCACGAAAGAGTGTTTGTATTTGTTAAAGTCCTTTTCCAATTTTTAAATGGTTAAAAATAGTAGTGCTTCTATTATTTATGAAGGTTGTCTTTGAAATATTTTCCTAGGGAGAAGTAAATGTTTAATAGCTTTATGAGGAAAAAAAAAGTCTTATGAATTATGTTTCCATGAATTCTTTTGACCCATGTTCTGAAATTCATTATTCAGAGGAAAAGGGGCCAGATCAGCAAATGTGTAATTTTAAAAAGCATTTAATTTATTATGCAAGTGGCTGGGGAAAGACATTGAGAAACTTTGAATAAAATGTAACTGGTACAGGTCACACACACACACACACACACACACACACAAAGTACCACTTCCTTTTCCAGTCCCCTCCCTCATCCCGATTTTAAGAAAAATACAGTTTAACAGGAAAAATATAAATTCTTTAAGTTTCAGTTTACAGTCTGTAGTACAAAGTTGAAAACAGGCTTGGACACAGCTCCTGTGTGTAGCGTAGACACAGATACAGAGACACGCACACGCCCGCATGCGCGCACACACACACCCTCAGCAGCAGTAGCAAGCAAACACTCCATCCCTACTGGACCTAGAACTCTCCCCTGGTCAGATGACAACTTGAATGTTGACTTCAGGTCTCAGAGTCAAAATTTTATGTAATAAGTTTATTGATAAATGAGATTACTTCCAAGGAGACTAACTAGGATGATAAAATAGCAAGGAATCATATTTTAGGAAGAATAATAATTTGGTATTTTTAGCAATCCCAAAGAATTCTTGACTGAAGTAGACATGAAAGCATCAGAAATTTAGGGCTATGAGTGAAAATCATAGGGAAAGCAGAGTAGGGCTCACCTGAAAGATGTTTCTTCTATCAATTAAAAAAATGAAAATAAAATGGAACTCTCAAGAAACTGAGCTTGTCATGACTCAAAATGTTTAATCCAGTTATAATCATTGCTATTCATTGGGCGCTTGTCTACTAAATGCTCAAGTCCTTTTAATCTGTTATTTAATTCTCACAATATTTGAAAGGGAAGGGGACTTCTAAATAGCTTCAACCTACAGGTGAGAACATAAAGATTCAGGGAGACCGATTGTCCTGCCTAGGATCTTACAGGCTGTATGTGACAGGAAATCCCAATTCTTCAGACTCTGAACCTTGAACTTCCAAGTAAGAAGATTACTTCTAAATGTAATATATTTAGATTATACATATTTGGAAGAGAGTCTGAGTTAAATGTGCTGAGGGCCTTTTTTTGTTTTGTGTTTAATGTCAACTACATGTGTTAATGATTTTCTTTGATCTTACATGAATCCAACTTGACATGACTTTCTAGTAGTTATGGTTGTAATATTTAATGGCGTAGGGTAAGAAGGCCAATCCTATTTCCCATCAGGTGGATATCAGGGCTGATCTTTCTGGAGATTATAAGAAAGCGTTTTGGTGTAATTTGGTGTTATTAAAAGAAAGATCTAGAAATGCATGAATTCCTGCCAAACACTGCTCTTGTTTTTGGATTTTTTTCAGAGGAGTTGTATATACAGATAGATAATTCAGGGAATGAAATACTATCATAGATGCTTCCCAAGTGATCGATAGCCTAATGCAGTGTTTTGGAGCTGATGGCTTAGCTGTAAATAATGTCTTGAGAATCTAAAATTTGGGCCCAGAATGCTCCTGTATTTGTGGAAACGAGGAGGGCTAAAGCAAGACCAAAAGAGAAAGAGAACCTAGGTCCACAAAGGGAATTTGTCTTTTTTTCTCCATCCAAATTCTCAGAACCAGAAGAAGTTGGAGAACATGAATAATACAGTCTGAGTTCTGATAATCCTGTGGCAAAAAACAAAGTGCGAAAGGCGGGGGGGAGCAGCTCTTTTCTCTTAAAGTATCCTTGTCCTTTGTGCCACAGTGACTCCTGTACAGGCCAATCAGTATTTCAGGTACAAACCAGTGAAGTTATGAAATCCTTCCTTTAGGTAGGGAAAGGTAAAGAGGTGTGCTTCTATCTGGGAGGAAGGAGACAAGGGTTTCATGTTATGGACAAAAAGCAGAGCTGTTCCTCTATTACAGTCTTTATTGGATTTTTCAGCCTCCATTCTTGACGGTTTTCCCAAACCTCCTAAGAGCCTTACCATACCAACTCTGTAGGTAAATTACAGGCTGAGACAAGCTGATGGGAAGAGCTGAATCCAACAGACGGTCACAGTTGTATTGATCTAATAGAAGAATCCCAGTCTAAATGGAAAAGAGAATCTAATACCTTCCAGAGCAACTCTGAAGCTTTAATCAATAGCTGGAATGTTAGATTTTGGCAAAGGAAGAGGTGTTAGATTTTTAAAGCTGACTATGTGACCCCGATAAAACAGAATCAATTTTTATTAGGAATGGAACCTAATAATTTGGCATGATATATCCAGAATTTCCTTGACAAAATTTGAGTAATGGATTAGCTCCACTGGAAATTAGGTAATTTCTTGTGACTTTAACATAATGCACTAGAAGCTTCAATCAATAATTCTTGCACTGGAGAACAGTTTTGAAGTAGGCAAACAGCACGTATAATAGTGTCGTGTGTATATAATTATCTCAGCGTGCCAAAGGGTGGAAAACAATCTTCAAGTGTCAGAGGATTAATAACCCTCCATTTCATTGTTTAGCATTCTATTCTAAACTTGTGTTGGTTTTGTTTCTGTTTTCCCCATTGCCTAAGAGATTTTCTTATAAGTATAAACTTGACATTGCTCAATACAACTTACTTTCATGAACAGTGAGCTGAAATGCTGTTGAAAGCCAAATATTTTACTTGTCAGTGTCTGAGAAGGCTACTTGCTAGGAAAGATTTAATTGGGCTAGGTACTATATGGAAATTCCATGCATATATAGAATCCAGAGTGTAACCCACATGAATTCTTCTAAATTAGATACAGAGGTATATATTTGGAAAAGAAGTGTGGAACTGTTCTTTTCAGATGAGAAGAATTTAACCATTGCTGACACTACTGATTTAATAAGATACCTGCTGTTTTGGATTATTGTTTACTTAACTATGAAAAGAATATACAGTGCGTAGTCAAAGGTTATGTGTTACGCCTTGGTTGTTTCTCTTTGAAGAGAACGTTAGTCTTGTGACAGGGAAGGGAACCCAGGACAGAGCTACTGAAAATCATGAGTGTTATGCTGGCATTGTCAAGTTCCCAGCTGTTTTCTACATATGTTAGCAATAGAGCAAACCGTAAGCGTGGTATCACGTGCATTAAAGTTTTTTTTCTCGTGTGTGAATGACAGTATTTATTGAGCTGCTTAAGACATGTAGCAAGATGGAAAAAAAAAACATTAAAAGTTCCTAGTCATTTAAAAATATATGTCAAACAACTTAAAACTAAATTTGCTGATGTTTGGGATCCAACCACATTTTTAATTTATTTTTTTTAATGCCCTCCTAGGCTGGCGAATTGCACAAAACCAGCCAGACATTCTTTTTTGAGGGAAAAAAAAAAACCCACACAGATTTCTTGTATTTCTTAAGGGGTAGAGTGCCCAATGCCCTAAAGATCCTTTTCGTGACACCTATTTTCTGTACCCCCAGCTGTAGCTGACAGAATCGCAGTGACACGTGGTCTGTTCCACCAACGGGCAACCAATGTGTTTTCAGTCATTAGGACTGCTCGTGGAGCCGGGAGAGCCTGAGGCAATCACCAGTAACTGATTTGCACCCCAGGGACCTCATAGACACACTGTTTGGGGCTGTAGGCAATTAAGACAGTCTACAAGGAAATCAATAATATTTGGGGGGCATAGTGTATATTTGCTAACCACCGTGCTAAACACACTTACGTGTGTGTCCTGCCACCAAACTCTGCATGTTTCTGGAGGAGAACCTACACATGGGAAGCTTGTTAACCTCTATGACATGAGTAACACACACAGAATTGTAAGAAGGGTCGGAAGTGCTACCTGATAAAGTAAGTGGTGTAGATAATATGTGGTCTGAAGAGGAGGGGGGGAGCCATGGAACTGGGGCCACTGGAAACATTTGCCCAGGAAGAGGCTTGAGCGGGGCACACCCTCTCACCCCTCCCTGCCTCCATGCTCCTGCAATAGACAGAGCTGGGACTTTTATCTAGGCCCTTGCCGTTTTAATAGGAGAAATTTTATGATTTGTTAGGAAAATCTCTGTGTCACTGAAAATGCCCAGGAACGACGCTTGACAGCATCACCTCTAGCTTCTGAAATACAAGCAGCCACCCGTGTCTTCGTGTTCTCTAGTGGCCTGAAATATGACTTAGGGTGATAGGTGATCCGGCAGGGGCGTTTCTCTATAACTGCAGACCCTGTGGATGATGGGGTGGGGCATATAGAACAGTGGCAAACCTAAATGTCCTGTGTGTGTGTGTGCACGTGCACACCTGTATGTGTATTAGGAGCATTCACTTTGAAAGTTGTGTTCCTCTATCTTTTCTGCTGCTCATTTTTTTCTCTTTATATATCTCTGATCCCAGTAGGGAGTGCCAGGTTTTCATTTGCGGCATCTGCAGAAATTCAGATCCAATATAATATTTTTTGAAATAAATCTGTTATATTCCATCAGTTTCGTGCCTTTAGTTTGTTGATGGTTAGAAAACTAGAATGTGACTTCTAAACTGTAAATTGTACAATTCAGCTACATCCTTAGCCTTTTACAGAAATGCTGTATTTCCTACTTTCCAAATGCTTTTGTTGAGAGAGATTTTCATAAGGGTAAACTGAGTCACATCAGTCCTCAGATACTATATACATACCCCCGAGGGTGGTTAACCAAAGGGACGGAAGAACAAAATTGTGTTAACTTCCTGGGTTCTCTGCCTTGCGCAATGAAGTGAGGAGAATCACTTGGCACATTTCAGGATTTCTCAGCTCCCCTTAATGATGGCTATAGGCCAGTTTAGTCAACAAACCGTGCAACTGCAGTAATTGAGAATCACGTCCTTGTGACAAACAAATGTTGCACAGTAAATTGCTGGAAGATACAATTCCCTATTCCGTGTGTGGTTTTTTGTTTTGTTTTTGCTTTTTTTAGTTGTTTTTGTTTGTTTACTGTTCTCTGTTTCTACTAAAAAAATTTTTTAAGCAACTGTTTTATGGAAAGCATTGCCATATAGGACATCTTTATGAAGCTGTTGCTAAATCTGGATTCTGTTCCCCTTCATTTAGTTTTATTTATTTTTCCATCTATTTATTTGATCTTCTGGTACTGATTGCAGCCACCATAAATTCTCATTTGCAAAGATGGATGGAACAATGACAAAAGCATGGATCAAAGCTTAGAAGGAGCACCTGTGTTTGCTGTGGGGTGTGCGTGCGTGCATGTGACTGTGCGTGTTAGATGTCTCGATCCATTTGTACATTTCTCTGGGGAATTTTCAGGCAATTAAGTCAACCCTATTGCAAATAGAGCCCTCTCCATACATTCTGATTTGATAGGAGAATGGGTAATTCCTGTTAATGACTAGTACATCTGTTCAATTATATTGTTTTGTATTGCTGGTTAATTACGTGTCAGGTTGGAGGAGGGGGAGACCGTGAAAGCATGATTCCCTTTTAAATGTCAGAGACTCTTCCTAAATTACCTGTCTTTTTAACATACATGGAACACTTTGACAGGCATTGTGTTCTTCTGACCTTAAAACATTTCCCCTGTCTTGGAGAAGAAGTGGATGTTCCCTGGGAAGTGAGCTATATTGGAACTGGTTTGCCTTGAATGTCACTCATGTCCAGTTTCGTGTGGAGTGACCCTTGTCAACCTTTTGCTGGCAACAGAAGGAGGGCTTCCCATGGGTAATATGATTTTTGTTAAATAGCCTTTTCTTGAGGAGGGTTTTCTTTAGAAAATATGGCTCTGAATGAAATTGAGGCTATATTGTTTAAAACTGTAACTTGCTTTTTCCTAGATGTATCTAGATGTTAGCAAATGAAACACCATTTGTGTATTTTCATTTCTAAATGGTATGATCACACTGAACCTATTTGTAGATTATAGACTAATGGATAGACTTGTTCAGTGAAGAATGGTATTTATAAAACCAACCCTTGAAAACAGAACAGGAAAAGATTTGTAATAGAGAGGAGAGTGGCTAAGGAGCTAAGTATTCTTTCCATTAGCTAGGGAGTTATGAATGCCACAGTATAAAAGCTTTCTTAGCCAGTTCGTATGGGTATTTCATTTTTTATTGGTGTCGGTGGGTTGAGGCCAAAGATTATTACATTTTACTTGACAACTCATGCTATGTCACAAGGCAGTATGATGTGTTTTCATAAAATTATGCATTATGTATGAGATCCTGTAACAATTAAAAAGGGGGAATTGACAGCACAGAAAATTAAGTTCTTAAAAATGAATCATAATGGTGGAGGCTTGCTTGAGTAGAGGACTGATCTTGTTTAATCACCTTGTCTATAAGCGTTTGAAGTGTTTTTGTGGACTGTGTGGTTTTCCTTAACAAAAGAGAAGGATATTAATATTACATTCAAAAAAGCAATAAAGAGTTGTTGATTGTAGTGACTTCAGTCAGATGCCTCTTTCCCAAAGAAAAGGACTTATGTGACTTACGACAGTATGGTAACAACCTGGCAATTTCTCAATTCGGTATTGCTCTTGTTCATGTTAGTAATCTTTCTTTTTTTCTGGCTATACCCTAAGATAGTAAAATATAAAAATATATAAAGGAAACCGTAAGCCATTCTCTTTATTGTAGACACAGTGATACTTAATTATCCGTTGTTATAGGTTCCTTGCAAGACCTCCCCTTCCCAATTTTATCAATATGTAAGATTTTATAAATACTTGTCAAGAGTCTTCTCTGCAAACTATTCTAAATGTGAATAAAATTATTTTCTTTTATGTTTTAGGGGAGATTAGAAGATGAAAATCTATTTCTAACATGTATTGCTATAATTTAGTACAGAATGAGATTTTGCCCTTTTAAATTTTTTTTAAAAGATTTTATTTATTTGAGAGAGAGAGCATGCATGTGAGTGGAGGGGAGGGGCAGAGAGAGAGGGAGAAGCAGACTCCCCGCTGAGCAGGGAGCCCAATGTAGGGCTCGATCCCAGGACCCTGAGATCATGACCTGAGCTGAAGGCAGACATTTAACCGAATGTACCACGCAGGCATCCCGTATTAAAATTATTTCTATTCATTGTACTAATCAGTTCTGTAAGTTATTTCTCAGGGAACTAATTCATGTGTATCTTAAATGCAGTGAGGAATCTCACATTAATTTCCAGAGGATTGACAAATTTTTTTGAGGAGCGATGATGCTAAAACTACCCAATAATTTCGGAAGTACTACAATGACGTTACCCAGTATCTTAAAGTTTATGGTTTATTTTTGTGTTACTATTTATTTGCTGTATTTTTATTTTTGACAATATTATCTTAGAAGTTATATATATGTACATTAATGCTGTAATTAAACACACTTTTTTATCTTACACAAAAATTTATATTAAATATAATATACAAGCAAAATAACTATGGTTTTTAAGCTTCTGATCTTATTAATTTGTTTAATATATAAAATTGAAGGTCAGTTCATTTTATTTTATTTTTCTAATAATAGAAAGTATACCAAATATAGAAACATACAGAGGAGAGAAAAAGAAAAATTAGGGGAATTTTAGTAAAAGCATGAAAATGACAAACAGTTGTACAGCATTTCAGGCCTACCGTCTCGCAATGAAATGCACATTAAGCATCTCATAGAATTTCATTACAGTGAAAATTATTTTTAAAATCTTACCTGAAACAAGTGAGTTTTCAGTCAAGTTTTACATCAATGGGACAATTATTCCAGTGTAAATAAATGTTTCCTCTGGAAAAAGCTAAGGATATAGATGAGTAATACATTTGTTTCTCAACCTTAAGTTTCTGGTTCTAATGTTGTAGACTTTGTAGAGCGGCCACAGTAACTTAGTGAAGACTTACTATGTTGCAGATATTGTTCTGAGCACTTCATGGGTAAGATCTTTTTCAGTCCTCACAAGAGCCCTATGAGTTACATACCATTACTAGCCTAATTTTTAAAACGATAGAGCAACTCTCCTGCACCATCTAGTAAACAGACGAACGAGGATTAAAACCCAAGAAGTCTGACTGGGAGCCCAAGACTTTAACACAATTACCGAGATATTGCTGACTGGGAAGGAATTGCTCCAAGTCTTCCTAATTGTTGATAGACCATATCTGTATAAGGAGGGTTATAAATTAGCCTTTAAAAATTCTATAATTATTACCTTATGATGCATTATGCTGTAAGAGATTTAAACAGATAATATTTAATATTAATACTATTTAAACTACGGAGGCCACTTCTTAGGACTCATCTCCCTGCTCCCATTACCTCTTCCACGGGTACCAGTTTGGTCTCTCTCTTTCCAATAATGTCCACTGTTCATGTAACTTCCTGTATGAATGCTTATGGAGTAAAATATTTATCTACATATACATATGGATAAGTTCACACTCTATGCATTATTATGACTTGCTTTTCCACTGAAGATCTTGAAATCTTTCCATTCATTATCTTGTCATTCCTTCATTTTTCCGTTCAGTCTTCCAGCTGCTACATATTCCATGGAATCGATGTATCTCTCTTCAACTTCTGAAGGAGTCCTTGTATGTTTAGGTTGATTTTCTTGATTTCCTGTTACTAAAAATGTCCTAATGTTGAAACATCTGTTTCTTCCTGAATAAATGTTCTATGGTCATGGTGCATTATTATTATTTTTTAAGATTTTCTCTTTGATTTGGTTAATCAGTCTCTTATAGAGGTTTTTTGCTTATGTTCGTAGGTGAGATCAGTTTATAGTCTTTTTTTGGGGGACCTTGTTTTAATTGTGGGATGCCTTTTTGCTGTTTCTCAAAATTTAGTTAATGTATACATATTAATTTATAATCAGAAAAACCATAATGTTATTTCAAAAGATCATTTATATTTGCTCTGAAACAATAATTGTGGAAGTATTGGAGGCAAAGAAAGATAGAATCAGATTGTTCAGTTAGCAGGCCACTCACGCAATAGCCCATGCACTAGATGAATAAGTCCTTCTAAGTAGTAATCGTGAGAATGGAAAGGAAGAGTTGACAAGAGTTTTGCATGTAACAGAGTTAGTATTAACTTACTCAATGGTTAGTGAATTCCTCCTGTATGTCAAATCCTAGTCACCCTCATTGTTACCATGTAGCTAAAAGTTGAATGGAGAGCTTGACAAACAAATAATTACTATGAAATACAACACCCTTTTGATATTGTAAGTAAATTGTACAGGATCCTGGAGAGATTTACTGAGAAGTAAATATTTGAGTTTAGCTTTAAAGAATGAATGGACATTTTCTTTCTTTTTTTTTTTTTTAAGATTTTATTTATTTATTTGACAGAGAGAGAGGCAGTGAGAGAGGGAACACAAGCAGGGGGAGTGAGAGGGAGAAGCAGGCTTCCCGCTGAGCATGGAGCCCAAGAGCCCCGCTTTGGGGCTATATTCAAATTGTTTCAGGTTTCTGAATTTTTATGCAAAATGATCTTAAGATGAATTCATATAATTTTGGAGTAAGACTGATACAAGGATCCTTGTTATGTTCGGCAAAAGAACTGAAAATATCAATAGAAGATTGGAAATATAGGAAGTGCTAGTTCTTGGAACCTCCTTGTGAAATATTAAAATGTGACTGACTGTGATATACCTGGAAATTTCTGAACAGGGAATGAACAGGAAAATTCTGAACAGGGAGTTAAATGATAGGATCTGGCTATTATGAGTAATAGCTAGGTCTTTACTTTTTGTTCTTTTCTTATTATTGTTTAATAATAGAGGGAATGCAGTCCCTTAACAGCTATCTAGAAAATTGAGACTCGATTAAATCATGTAAAATATGTAAAATTACATATTTCTTGAAATTAATATTCTCTAACAACTTAAAGTAAAATGGTCCATTGATTTGCTTACAGTCTAAAAATACAGAAATAGAGATATTCTATTTGCACTTTAATTTCAGAATCTCCTTTTGACTTTGAATGAGAAATCAGCTATGGAATCATTTTTTTTCCTGCTTCATAGAACTTAATGAGCTTTAAAAAGTAATTTTAACAATTGGCAAAGCCATACAGTGTTAAGTGGTAACCTCTGTATATTTCCACATAATTCGTGTAGCTGCTTTTCTCTGAAGAATCTAAATATTTACCTTAGTATGCCAATACTTTAGCTTCATAGGGAAATAGCTGCAATCCCTTGAGTCGAAGTTTCAAGTGATGTAGTGCGTTCCCGTAATCACAGCAAATGCTGGCAGTTGAAGTCTGGGTAGCTGAGCAAATTGCTAGTGGTTTGTATCCTTGGATCAAAGCTGGTAGAGGTGGACAGTGCCCAGAAGTTGTTACTCTCTGATTTATCAGCAGTTGCTGATGCATTGTCTTCATCCCTGTTGCATTTTCTAATTTTTGTTATATAGGGAAACAATGTTTCTTTTATTTTTCTCATTCCAAAAGGACCCGAAACAATTTAATGGACATTTTGTATGAGAATTCAGAATTTGAAATTAAGTTTTGGGGCGCCTGTGTGGCACAGCGGTTAAGCGTCTGCCTTCGGCTCAGGGCGTGATCCCGGCGATCTGGGATCGAGCCCCACATCAGGCTCTTCTGCTATGAGCCTGCTTCTTCCTCTCCCACTCCCCCTGCTTGTGTTCCCTCTCTCGCTGCCTGTCTCTATCTCTGTCGAATAAATAAATAAAATCTTAAAAAAAAAAAAAAAAGAAATGTAAGTTTTTTTGCACATAACTTTAATAGAAACTTTGTGGTCTCTGTGTCAGCCAAGAATATCTTTATCCATTCTTTTCCATTCCATTAAAAAAAACCCAAAAGCTCAGTTGTTGGATTTAAGACCATGCTTCTTCAATGGAAACCTTGTTTACTATGCCTCACATATAAATGCAGATATCTCAATTTGACTGTTCTCTGTGCTTTTCCCTGAAGAGTTGTACATTTATTTATTTAATTAGTGTTTTATTGGGCAAGTATTTTATCCCAGCAAAGGTAGGTGCTTTTGATTTCAGATAAGAAATACCTCCTCTTAGATTGTTTACATTCTATTAGAGGAAAGAGACTGAAAACAAGTAAATATAATCATTGTAAGGCTGTGAAGAAACCCTAAATGAAGAAGCCCAATGTGAAGGACGGGGGGTAGGACAAAGTGATGGATTTAGCTAGTGTGGCTAGGAGTGTGTCTGTGAGGTGGTGACATTTGTCATGGGGCTTAGAGGGGTGAGAAGAAATGAGAAGACTTGGAGGACAAACATGGTAGTCTAGAAGAAACAGCAGGCAAGAACATGCTCTTCAGTGATGGTGTCAAATTCTACATAGAGTGGCAAGATCAAGATCTTAATTTCTGTGCTGTGACAATGAGTGGTCTATGAGGATGGCTGGCTCAGGAGTTATTTCTCATTTGGGTGTATGTTCCCTCCATTGAGTCTGAGTGCTAAAGTTTTTTCTGGTTCATTAGCTGAAATATTAAGGAGTAAAGAAACCCCCAGTTAGGATTATAGAGAACAACCAAAGACTCCTCCCCATAGTGGCTTGATTACTCAATTCTTGTGTCATCCACTGTGTTCCACAGAAAATAGGGTTAGGCAAATCATATCATTTCCGCCCTTCCTCAAACCTCTCCTTATTAACCACATAGAACTCAGGAAGAGAATGTGAGAAATGGCTGCCCACGATTTAGAAATAGCATAATCTATAGCTCTTCAGTATTTGCTGCAGTGAAATAATTAAAATTGGGTCTTTTATGGAAATGTTTAAATAAAAGAGTGGCTAAAATTTAGAGATGCCCAAATGTGAACTCCATTGCAGGGAGCCAACCTAAGGACTGCTCTAAACAAATCACCATTGATCTGTGTAGTGAAAATCAATATTATTCAGATCCCTCATCCACACTGAAAAGATGTATACTTGAACTATAAAGATCAGTGAACATTACATTTCTTAACAATAAATTAAATTTAAACAAAAAGTACTCTCACAAATAAAAAAAGTCTTAGATTTGTCTTCCCAGTTCTGTGTGAAATAGAGCAAAGCAGCCGTATGGTCCATCATAATTGAATTAAAGGCTATATATCATTTTTGTCTCTACGACTGCTAATTGCCTATCTGAAAAGTTGCAGTGATTATTTGAACAATAACATATAGTGCATTGTCTAAAGTTTTTGGTGATGAGACAATTTTTTTCAAATGCCCTAAAGTAAATTTTCATCTTTTTAGAAGAAATTTCACATTCATTTTTTAAAATGTGCTTTTACTTCTGGTCTCCTTTATTTTTCTGCTCTCCTCCCCACTCCTCCCAACTCCATGTGTCCCTCTTCCTCATTCCTTCTCTTGATTTCTGTCTTTTCCTTTGAAAAGGAAAAGAAAAGTGTCCATTGAATCTCTTTCAATTTCTTCAGTTTCATTTTCCTTCATTTAATCTTATCTGCTACCAGGTGGCTGAGTTACAGATTCAGGGAGAGTTGGTTAATCAGGAGCATGTTATTTCCCCTGGGCTTCCTAGCTCTGTTTCCTCCTCTGGATTTCTCTAATGAAAAGGAAAGATACTGTGATGGTCACCATGGAGTCTCTTCCTTTAATTTTCTTGTCTGCCCATTCATTTCACAAACTGCCCCTTCTGTTAAATCAGAAGAGTAAACCTAGAGAATACGACCCCCTTGGATGGAAATTAGAGCACCTTTACCACAATCCTGACAGAGGTGTTTTCTTCTTCAGATGGAGAGTATGTACCCTGTTCTTGAATTTATCCAAAATGAATTCCATGAACTTTCTGAAAAAGCTAGCAGGAGCAGTCTGATTGAGAGATTCAGGAATAAGTTTCTAATTTTTCTCCCCAGTTTTGTTGGGAGATAATTGACCTATATCACTAAGAGTTTAAGGCATACTGCATGATGATTTGATATATATATATATATATAATGATTACCGCAGTGAGTTCAGCTAACATCCATCCTGTCATATAGATTCAAAAAAAAAAGAAAGAAAAAGAGGGAAAAATTTTTTTCTCTTTATGGTGAGAACTCTTAGGATTTACTCTCTTAAAAACTTTCCTATATATCCTACCAGTGTTAGCTGTAGTCATCATGGTGTATGTTACAGTCCTTGTACTTACTCATCTTCTGACTGAAAGTGTGTACCTTTTGGCCACCTTTCTCCAATTCCCCCTCCCTTCGTCCACTTCCCCCTCCCTCCAGCCTTTGCCTCTAGTACCCACAAGTCTGATCTCTTTCTCTATGATTTTGGTTTTTTTGTTGTTGTTTTTATATTCCACATATAAGTGAGATCATACAGTATCTGTCTTTCTCTGTCCGAACTTATTTTATATACCATAATGTCTTCAAGGTCCAGCCATGTTGTTGCAAATGACAGAATTTTCTGTCTCTCTTTTTTTTTTTAATGGCTGGGTGATATTCCACTTTATATACAACAACTTCTTTATCCATTCATTCATTGATGGACAATTTGGTTGTTTTCATAATGTAATTTGAACCCCAGTGTTAACATAAAGAAAATTAATTTATTTACTTCTTTAACTTCAGTTATCTTAAAGAAATAGGAAAACCAAATTAATTTCACATTGTAGTAGAATTTTGATGACATGCTTTGGGATTTCAGAGTAAGAAATGATATATAGAGAGTGGAGGCCTTTAAACAAAACTTCATAACCACTTCTGTTAACCAGTTTGGGCTTTTACTAGCTCCTTTTATAACCAGAGGTAGACAGGAAAGCAGGGACTCTGTTGATAGGTCCTCAATCACTTTATGAAATTCTTGGGATAGTATTTTGATCCGTAATTCTGAAGTTACTTACTCTCTTTTTGGAATTTGCTGTGTATTTGTCTCCAGTTGCTGTTTTGTTCCCAGAGCTCTGCATTCTTTCTGCCCAGCCCCCTTGAACCATTATGCCTGTGGGCTATTTCTCTGATTGTTGGCTCCAGCTTGGCTTCTGGACACTAGCTCCTGGATCTTCCTTACATACCTAGTCCAAAGAACCTGGGTGGACGGCAGACCCAATCCACTCCTAAACCTCAAACCCAGGTCCTATAGCTTACCACTTGGTCAAAAAGATGTTTCTATTAAACTTACATGGATGTTTATTAAGCATTATTACTTATTTGCCCTTTGTTGCTGATGGTTTCTTTTCTCTTAATATAACAGGGAGAAGATATAAATTCTCATATTGCTATGATATCCATATGTTTTTATTCACCCCTTTCATTCTGTTTAAATCTAAGTATAAAGGCAAATAAAAATGGCAGTTGTATGGCCACTATTAAGTCCATTGTATCCATTTTCCTTTGGCTAGGCATTAGGAATTGGATGTCTAAAGACACCTTTAATTTTTTTCTGAAATTTTTATAATTTTAGTTGTAAATTCCAAATCAGTAATCATTAAACTATATAGAATCATCAAACCATATAGAATATATATAAAAACTAAATCTTATTTAGATCATTACCTAATAGTTTATAAGATATACCACAGTTTCTTTTGCCCCCAGAAGAACATTCTGATAGTTTTGCCCCCAAACAACAAGGTGATAAATGCCTATCACAGAAAGTATTGGGGAGAATTGGCATGATCGTTTTTCATGGGTAATGTATACGGGCATCTTCCATTAGGAAGGAAACTGGACAGCAAGACCAAGCTGTTTTCTTCTTCTGCACTTACTAGAACTGGAAATAATGTTTGTTACCCACAGTCTTTGGATAAATAACTTCGGTTAGAGATTAGTTGCAAGGTGTTCCAAAGCGATATAAACTCCCATGAGGCTACCATCTCCCTGATGTGATCAAGAGATAGGCAAGGATGGTCTGGACCCTGGGGAAATACACCAGGGATAGTGGAAAAGACAGCGTGCCAGACAGCAAGAGATGTGCCAGTAGACTTTTTTCCTTCTATTACTACAGGTGACCTAAAACAGGTGGTGTGAATTCTAAGGGATTGCTTACGCTCAAACCCTTTTGTTTTTTCTGAATAGCAGTAAGAGGAGTCCATTCAGCCTCTCTTATGCAGAAGGAGCATTTGGAGAGAGACACTATGGGCTGTCAAACCTGTGGGAGGCTGCTGAGTCACATATGATTCACACATCTGGCTTTAGAAATCTTTAGATTTCCACGTTATAGTACGGGGTGGTCCATTTTAAAACTGCTTGTTGAAATTCGCATTGGGATATGCTCTGAACGGAGCACCAGAAACAGTGACAGAATGGCTGTTAAAAAAAAATTAGAATTCTGCAACAATTCATTCTGAATGTTGATGTTTAATTCATGTAACTGGCTGCTCCATGATTCCTTCATATTTCATAAATATGATGGGTTTTACACGGGTGTGCTATCTTGCCAAAGCGGTGTCCTCTCTTCACTAGGGCTTGTGACATGCTTGCTACTGTTGCTTAGATGACTGAGTGAGATCCGTGTTTAAGTCTTTCCTTCTAATTGCAGACGAATTGTTTCCAATGTGGAGGATATACAGAACAACACTAGACTTTCTATAAGGAGATTGACCATTGTATTATGAAGTATTTATTTCATATTTTATATGAATAATTTAAATACCAGAAATCATCATGTTATTTGCTTCTTGAAAGGGAAAACATTACCCAAGGCTGATTTTTTTATTGCCCCCCCTTTTTTGATTAGTAATAGCAAATCATCTGTTAATAAGATTTATTTTAACTAGAAAAGTCACGTTTTAAGTATGGATTTAAAATGGCCTTCTAAGTAGTTTTATGTATGCGAATCATGCTTCACAGCATTTTTTTTTTTTTTTTTTGATTACTGGCTATGACATAGAAATTTCAGTTGGATTTAGCTCCATAAAGTGCTTTTTCTCCTTGTTAATATTTTTCTGTTTAATTCCCTCGACTTTCAGGTTTTTTTTCACATACAATACATAAAGGGCCATAATTTTATAATATTATAACTTAAACATCACCAAGTATTACATCTATTACCTAATTTAAAAAACTTAATTCAAATAAAAGATGTTTGAAATTGTGACCAAGAAACTAGAAATAATTTCTTTTCCTGTATTCTTCTGATATTTATGTAGGCCTTATATAGGTTCATATTCTTTGTAAGGAGTTATTTGATAGTGCTAAAAATTGTTAACTTTTTCACCATTTGCTAAGCATAAATTCATGTTTAGAAAGCACAATTCTCATAGTTAATTTCACAGTGTTAATGGAGAAAAACAATTTGATTAAAACAACTAGTTTAGCTGTGTGTTTATACTGAGCAGGGCAGGAAGGAGAGCTGGCTCCAATACCTCCCCAAGCAGCAGTCTCGTGCTTGGCATGTTCAGTGTGCTCAGGCCGTCAGAGAGGAGCGCAAGGGCAAAGAATGTGTTGCTCAGATAAAGAGGGTCCAAAGAGAACCTGGGTCTGTGGGGACAAAAAGGTTGAGAGCAATTAAATTGTAATGTATTTTCTGAGCCGAAAAGGTATTTACCACTTCAAGTTTGAAGGTTTCGTTCCAATTTTTCTAGAATTTCTGCACCTAATGGTAAAGGAATAAAAAAGTTGGGGATAGGCTACCCTTACAATATTCCTTTCTGGTGGTCCTCAGAAGGAGAGTTCTTGTTTTTTGCATTTGCAAGTTAATAAATTTGCATTGACAGCTTTTTTGATTGTTAACTAAACTCTGTCCTGGAACAGCTGGCAGACAAATTATACTATGGGCTGTCTTTAAAAGGAGTGCAGCACGAGTCAGTCTGGGCCTAGGCTTTTTTTAAAAAATATATATTATTTATTTATTTGGCAGAGAGAGCGAGCACAAGCAGGCAGAGCGGCAGGGAGAGGGAGAGGGGGACGCAGGCTCCCTGTGGAGCTTAGAGTCTGACTCGGGACTCTGATCCCAGGACCCTGAGATCATGAGCTGAGCTGAAGGCAGATGCTTAGCTGACCGAACCACCCAGGCGCCCCTGCTTTGTTGGCTTCTTAGGGCAGATTGCTCCGCACTTTGCCATTTACTAACTCTTTGATCTTGGGCAAGTGACTTAACCTCTCTATGCCTCAGTTTCCTTATCTGTAAAGTAGGATGCTATACTGCTTCAATAGATTTTTGTTAAGAATGAAAGGATGTTCACATGACATGTTTAGAACAGCTCCTCACACTTAGGTGCTCAGTCGATATTATCTACTATCCATCGAGTGTCTACTGTATGCGTAGAACTGTGTTAGATATTCTCAGAATACAGAACTACATGCTGTGGCCTATCCACTCCCTGAAATTAAGTATTGCTGGAGAAAAATAATACTAACATAAGACCTATAGCAGTACATGTGACATTCTGTAGGACAGGCTATATAAATCTTAGAAACATACGGAGAAGAAAAATTTCTGAGGGTTTGAAGACTTGGATTGCCCAGAAGTAGGATCTAAGCACAGACATAAAGGATGAGTTTTGAGAGCCGAGGGGACTTAGGTAATTTCAGGTGAGCAGGAAATGCGATTACCTAATGTGACAAAACTGCCGCGTTTGTGAGGCAGCTAAACTGGCTTGACTGCAGACAGTGATCCATATGGAGAAGTGGATTGGCCATTTAGAACCCAAATATTTAAAATAAGCACTTGAGTATTCGGTGGTATTTAATATATTATGAATGCACAGTTCAAAATTCAGAGAAAAAAGGAAATGAGGACATTTTTATCAGGACATTATATAATATTCACATGCTTGAATGAGGCTAAAATAAATTTTGGGAACAATCTGCAATGACCGAAAAAAATACAGATAATGCAAGGGAAGATCATCAATAAAATGAATGGAGGTTTTGTCATAAGCAAATCATTTTGTTTATAGAAACACCTGCAGCAGAATTTTGTACCCTTGTGGGACACCTCCATTGGCACCAGGCTAGAGGGATGCGACTGGAGGTTCTAACTCACCGGGATGGGGAAGGATAAAAGACAAAACTCTCAGGGCCCTCAAGGGAGCAAATCCCTCATAGGAAAACCCTTTCCCCTTCTAGCGAACCGTGGAACTGCATTCGTATCAGCCCTAAAGTGTATTGCTCATTTGTTGTCTTGGAAGCTGGAAGCAAATTGCTGGAGCTGAGGTAAAAAATATTCACCAAGGAAACAATGAAAAAATTCTTGGGTAAAACAAAAATAAATCCAAGATGGTATAAAACGTAGGTATTAACAATCTTTGATCTTTGAGAATTAGGAGTGTGTTTATTTATGACACAGATTAAACACACAGACATGGACACAGACACACACACACACAGACACACGCAGACACACACACAGGAGCAGCAAAAGGCCGACAGAAAATGAAGGCAGAGGAACATGAACTCAGCTTAAAATCTGATTTTAGTGATAACCCCCTTTTTTTCCTACTCTCAAGGACTTTTACCTTTCCACTGTGATTAGCACTTCACATCCCTTTCTGCATTTCTTACAGGGTTGATTCTAGATAAAAATGGAATACTAAAGCATTTCACAAGTCTAAACAGCTTTCTAAAAACAGAGCAGCAGTGTTATTGAAAATGGTTTCAATTGAGAATAATTTCAGGAACTAACATTCCTGGCATAACACCCATCTCACAAACAATCCTAGATTTAATGCAGATATCAAGCACTCCTTTTACACTAAGGGAAAAAAAAGTATTTAATGATATAGTTATCTACATTATAAGAAATGCCTATTTAGCAAAAAAGTGTGTCTGGGCCGTCTACATCTTTGGCTTACTTATGTTATATTTATCCAACTACAGGAACACTGTGGGTGGTTTATTACGTAACAAAAGGAAGTGTGGCATTGGTGGGATATTTATAGCAAGTAGAACACTTTTGAAATATATGATCTTATTACTTCAAATTTATGAATAAGCTCTTTATATGTATCAGCACAACTGAAGTGGTCAGATTGTCAGATCTTGTGATATCCTAATTTTTTCCCAGGCCCACAGGGTATAATTATGCCTCTTATTAACTTGGGTTAAAAATAAAATTATTTCTTAAGAGTAGTGGCATAGGCAGAGAATGCCTAGGACAAGGACTTTAAAGGGTGCAGCCTTCTCACTCTCACGCTCCTCCTTACTGTAACAGCCTCCTCCCTTCCCCTGTCTACCTCCTGTTCCTCTTTTGCTTTAGTCACTATGATAATGGCTGGTTGGATAATTCAAAGAGAGTGTGGAAGAAAGATGTCTGTTTTGCTACTTTCTCCTTGCAAATAGCAGTGGGTTCATACACCACCTTCTCTTTTCTAGAGGACTTAACCACATCACATATAGCACAGGACAGTTAGTCTTGGTAGGACCTATTATAACAATTCTTAGCTATCACTTTGGCCTCATTGTTCCAACCAGTAAAAAGGCAAATTCTCTCTGTAGCATTTAAAACAATTAAATAGATAACTATGTAGACTTGACACTTTGTACTCAACCATTACACTTTACAATAGATTAAACAGGGTGTAATTTGTGCTGTTCTGAATTTGATGTTCCTCAAATGCATGCAAAATGAAATGGATTACCATATTTTTTTTTCTTAAATGAAGAGTTTCCTGAACTATGCACTACCCTTTTGAAAGCTGTGTAACAGGCAAATCCAATATCAAAAGGAACAGTATTAATTGCATGGCAAGTATTTTTCTTTCAAATTTAGTGAAAACTCGAATATCTTATATATTGGCTTTTAAAATTTGGGCTCTTTCTGTACCATAAAATGAAGTCCAGGATATAAGAGACTATCATAATTATTCAACAAAATCTTTGTCTCAGTATTTAGATCTCGTAGTGAATTCTCCAATTTACCCTGAGTCTGCAGACATTGTCAGTTGGAAACATATACTGGCTAGTTGACTATTTGTTATTGTAGGGGCAGAGAAAGATTACAAGACCTTTTTTTCCCCCTATGACATTCATTATAATTGAAAGATTTGGGATGATAAGGTGTTCCCTTTAGAGATTCAATAATCCCCTTATAATAGCAAGTCATATTTTGAATATTTGCTACTTATTGAAAAGTGGGTGCTTCTTATAGATGCATGGGTACAGCAGTTTATTTTTTCTGGTGTGGGTTGCGAAGAGAAGAAATTTGTTAAACCAGTCACTTTCTCTACTTAAATAAAGATAATTGTGCTTCTTAAAAACACAGTAATGTAATTATATTTCATTCTGATACTTTTTTAATGTATTCAATAAATACCTGTGTGCTTACTAGATACAAGACACTGTAATAAAAAGATTGAGGATTCAGTGATGAATGAGAATGAAATATATCCATCTCATCTGGAAACTGTACAGGAGAATAAGCACAAAGCACAATTAAAAGGCTTTTGGAGTTTAGTGGACAGAGGAGAAAATCTTTAGTGTGGGAGGTTGTCAAAGGTGCTATTCCAGTACTTGTGGAATTTATTCCATCACAATGGAGGTGGAGGGTTCATTTCAGGGAGAGGTTATAGAGCAAACACAGAACCTGGAAAAGGACAGTCAGCCCACATGGACATGTGTGAGGTTGGTTGGTGATTAGAAAATATGCCTTGTTTATAAATACAATACTGTAACATTTTAATGAGATTTTTGGTTGTCTTCATTATTTAGAATTCATAGAGAGATTCTGAAATTTTCAGGCCCTTGAAATTACTTTTCCTTATCCTTCTTTCCTACATGCTGGTATCTGCCCCATATTCATCTGAATGCCTTTTTCTCTCATCTTTCCCTCATCTTTCCCTCTCCAGTCCTGAGATGGTGAAGACATTCACACATTTATGCTGATTAGTACCAGAAAAAATGGTGACCTCCGGTCTAGGGCACATCTTTAAATACACTCCGGCTAATGCTCTTTTTAAACCTCCAGCTTTCTTTCCAACTATCCTACCTTAATACCTGCTGCTTGTCTCTGAACAGATGACTGTCTCTTTTATTACAAAAGAAATAGACACCAGTAAGTAGAACTGTCTCAGCTTTCTGATCAGGTTGCTCTGGTTATTTCCATTTACCCAAAAGCTTTTACATTTTCCCTGAAATCTCTACAGAAAAGGTATCCTCCCTTCTAGCCATGGATTAGGCTTCTCCTGGATTATGCCTATTTCTTCACTCATTCTCCATTCTCATGTTTGGAATACAGGGGGTGAGCAAGAAAAAGCCTAATGTAGAGCTTCTGAAGGACCTTACTTGGTCAATAAATTACATATTCTCTCCTGAATCTTGTCTGATTCCTTTCTACTTGCTCTTCTCCTTGTACATGGAAACATGCCTACATCTCTCCTACTAAAAAAGAAAAATAGGGGTGCGTGGATGGCTCAGTCCGTGAAGCATCTGACTTGGGTTAAGTCATGATCTTGGGGTCCTGGGATAGAGTCCTGTTCAGGCTCCCTGCTCAGGGGGAATCTGCTTGTCCCTCTGCTCCTCCCACTGCTGGTGCTTTCTCTCTCTCTCTCTCTCTCTCTCTCTCTCTCAAGTAAATAAATAAGTAGATAAATAAATAAATATGTAAATAAAAATCTTAAAAGAAAAAGAAAAATAAGGACTCTTTGTTCTTCATTCTTTCCTAGATTCCACACCGTTTCTCTCATTCTCCTTACACATATGGTTTGGATAAATTTCTTCCACCTTATTTGATGACTCTATAACTACATCCTCTCTCTGGAAATTTTCCCCTTGTTTGGGTTTTGTGATACCATTGTTCTTGGATTCCCTTCTCTTTTACCATTACTCAAATAGTAGGTCTCTTCTTTAAATGTTATTTTCCAGAGTTCTAGTGCTGGGTATTTCCTTCCTCCTCCTGTATACTGTCCTTTGGGAGTCATACATTGATTTACCCAAGTCCTTTATATACATTGTAAACACTAGATCTTTATATTCTTATTGAAACTTCTGAGGACTCCAAACCCAGGTATATTAGCTAAGCATCTGCGTTTGGCTCAGGTCATGATCTCTGGGTCCTGGGATAGAGTCCCGCTTTGGGCTCCCTACTCAGCAGGGAGTCTGCTTCTCTGTTTCTCATTGCCCCTTCCCCCCCTCGATCGCACCCTCTCTTTCTCAAATAAATACATAAAATCTTTTTAAAAATGGTGTCAGTGCTCTTTGCTCCTGCCGACTCCCTGCTGTAATTTATTGTTTTGAATGTAAAAATGGAGCACAATTCTATTTATCTAATAAAAGTAGTAAGAATATTAGTTCGTATTTATAGTATTTTGCAAATGGATTATCAGGGAAGAAGGATTTACTCTATTCAAGCTCCTTCTGGCTGGATTAAGAATCACATTGACTTGAGACAGATTAACTGGAGAAAATCAAATTTAATAGCATACCTGTGAGGAATCCACACAAACATGGAAATTCCAAAGGCATTTAGGCACCACAAGGCTTATATGAGCTAAGGAGAGGAGTGGCGTCTGAGGATACAAAGGGGAGAAAGACCATTAGCAAGAAGGTGAGAGGAGATGGCTGTAAAACAGAGGTTCCCTATTAGGGAGGTAAGTTTCTTAGGTAAAGAAGAATCTCTGTTCATAGCTGTCTTCCTTATGTAAGTAGGCAGTTGAGGGGGAGGTAAAGAGCTTTTCCTGAATATACTGGTTTTTGATTGCCTTTGACTCAAAATAATGTTCATGCCAAAGTGGCCCATCTTGGGCCCATCATGGTGGCCTTCCTTTGGCCCCTACAATATGCACCAGCTTATAAACAGCAGAAAGTATAATATTAAATAATGTGGTTTACAGCCATCATTTAATGGTTCTATACATTTCTTTCCACACCCTTCTCCCGTGTATTTTTTTATTTCTTGGTATTTTTTTTACCTTTTAAGATCATATTCGTACAACATGGTTCAATAAATATTCTTCCTTATTTTCATTTGTGTGAAAGTATCCCCAGCTTTTATGTGTTTCATTTTTTAACTAGTTGGCTTCATGTTTGAATCAAGCCACTGTGTTTTTCTTTTAAGTATTCCGCCCTTTTTTTGTCACTTTCATTTTTCCTTGTTCCTCTTTAAGTTTATCAGCTAGTTATTTTTTGTATGTTCACCTGCACCTCATTTAAATCCCTTTTTTACATTATGCTTTTCCCCTACATTTTAATTCTGTTACATTTAAATATATCTGACAAAAAGTTAGTAACATTGTAGATCTACTGAAATTCTTATCTATTCCAGGAAAAGAAAGACAAACATGTTTAAATCTCATGATGGAACACTTACAAAATACACAGTTAATTTTCAAAACAGCTCTTTTCTAAACCACTCTTAGATGTGGTCTCTTAAAGGTGGGAGAACACTTGGTACTAATAAAATTTGAAGAAGCAGGATAATAAACAACGGATAGATACACATGTCATATATATGTAGAAAGTTCAAATTCAAATATAAGTCATTTCCTATAATTCTTACTAGTGTTTTCTTGTATTTGCATGTGCAGAAAAGAATACACATTGTATGTCTTTTTACAAATAAGGATGAATAAATGCAATAGATGAAGGAATTACCAGCTATATTGATTTGAATAGGGAATATTGTGTGCTGTTCGGTAATGTCTCTAATGCCAGGAAGAAGTAAGACCATTGATTTAAGCTTTGCTAAAATGTCCTGACATCCGTAACTTATATTTTAAGATCTCCATTTCATTAATCAGAAATATATACATGAAAAGGATTTGAACTAAAATCTTTCAATCATAATTTTAATGCTTAAAACCATTCCTTTAAAATGTCAGCTTTGATTCAAGAATTCCAAATCTAAGAATCTAGCTAAGGAAATGAAATACTTTTAAGCCTTATGCACTAAGGTATTTGTTGCTGTGTAATTTGTGGTGGTTAAAGCTGATGATACTCTCTCTTAATAAAAAAGGATGGTCAAATATATTATGGGATGTAGAGATAATGGAATATTAAGTGGCCATTAAAATACAATGTTTATAAAATATTTGTAATGACATGGGAGAGTATTTATCATATGACCTAAACAAACAGAGATGTGAATTTTACATAGTATGCTTTCAGCCACGTGGAAGAATTTTAAAAGACTAGAAGGGAATACATCAAAATATTAACAGGGGTTATCCCTGGGTGATGGAATTATGAGAAATTTAAAATTATTTCTATTTTCTTTTTTTCAAATATTCTATATGTAGCACACCCTTGATATTAAGAAGACTTGTAAGCTAAATGGTAAAGTTTAATTTAGAATACTCTAATTAGTAACTAGTTATTAATAGAATTCTCATAAAAATTAAGTTAACATGTACCCTTATATTGGAAAAGAGATCTCTGTCGTTTTTTCTTTTTGTTTTGTGGGATGTCAGCATCCTGAGAAGTTGACCACTGAAGATTCATTGGTTTTGTAATTTGAAAGTGGGTTGCGAGGGTGGACATAGTAGGAACTTGGAGGGGGAAGAAAGATACAAGGCAATTTAATGCATTAACTACAGCACAAGTATATGTGTGGCTTCAGTTTGCCAGAGATTGATAGAATGTTCTCTTCTGATTTCTGCAGCATCAAGTCATGGGTGGATAAGATGCAAGAAGACCTTGTCACACTGGCGAAAACAGCAAGCGGAGTCAATCAGCTTGTTGACGTGAGTAACATCCCAAGAAGTTTGTTAATCTTTTCCTTGATTTGAATGCAGTACTATCTTCTCGGAAACTGCATTTCTATACTATGAATAGGACATGTTTTTTCATGTGAATCGGGTAGTGAAATTCGGAGAAGGAGCCTTGGTACTTCTAGTACTGCTAGTTATTATTATTTTTTTAAGGATTTTGTTCATTTGTGATAGCAAGAGAGCGAGAGAGAGAGAGAGAAGCGAGAGCGAGCGCATGAGCTGGAAGCAGGGGCAGAGGGAGAGGGAGAAACAAGCTCCCCATGGAGCAGGGAACCTGATGTGGGGCTTGATCCCAGGACTCTGGGATCGTGACCTGAGTCAAAGGCAGATTCTTGATCGACTGAGCCACCCAGGCGCCCTGAGACTGCTAGTTATTGTGAACAAAAAATGCCATTCTGAACAATTAATGTAGCGTTTTCACCACACCCTACTGTTTACATGCAGCCTTACCTTAGATGAGTTCATGTGATGTGTAGAATCCCCTAGAATTCATCTTGGGGTTTTTATGTTCCCGTTCTTCAGAGTATATTTTAGAATCTCTCACACAGTGGTGACTTGAAGTCCTGTGATGGATTCTTTTGAATATCCTCAGTGGGAACACATGTTCTTTCTTTGAGGGTAGATTTTATTTTTAAAAATGGTTGGAAAGTGTTTATAGCCATGTCTAGAGACTAGAGTGAGTCATTGAGATGGGTAATAAAGATTTTTGTGCAAGAAAAGAAGACATTCTAAAATATGGTTTTTCTTACGATTTATGAAATGGCTATGAAAGTCACTCCAACATGATTCTTGAAAATGATAGCAACATATAAATATTTGTGTAGCATCTTAAATAGATTATTTTCCTTGGGTAAGAGTGTTTACATGTGTAGGTTCCATAAGATTTATTAAAAATTAGATGTCATTTCTTTAGAGTCTCACTACTTCCATTCCAATGTAAGTAACAGTTTGAAAGTGCTTTTATCTTGTGTTCTTAGTGATGCAATGAGACCTTTTGTTTTCCACAAATGTGATGAGTCACAGAGGTGAGATATGGTATAAAAGCAAGTTCATGTATGATACATGAACATTCATCATAGGGATATATATATATGTGGGTATTCCTTCCAGGGAGACACTGAAGTGTATGGTTACCTTGTGTATTGATCAAACTTCATAAAGAAACATACTGAAGTATGTTGAAGAAACTTAAGTATCTGTGACATGAGCTAAGGAATGTATTGGGAAATGAAAAGTGTTCTTTGTGAATAACAGTGATTGAATTTAATTCTAACCAACACTTATTAAGCACAGAGTATGTCTCAGGCTGTGTCCAGGCTGTCAAAGGTTGACAGAGATGCATTTCCTCTCTTCAGAGGACTGACACTGTATGACTCAAAAATCCTTCCTTTGAGGGTGCAACGGTTCCTGTAAGCTGATGCTTGGGGTCCGCAGTGATTCCTCATAGGAAAAATGTGTTAAAATGTCAAATTGTGCAGGATAATAAGGTGAGCCTCTGTGAAAGTGATGGAGTTTGTGGCATGAGGAAAAAAGAAATGAGAATTGACAGATTCTGGTTAGAAGTGATATGACTGTCTTTATTGACAGTTTGAGATTAAAAATAAACTGCTCTTGGGAGCTCTTCTTCCCTCCTCTCCACTGTTTCCCTAGCCTCAAAAACCACTTTCTTGGCTGACCTCACTTTTCCTTTTGGTGTTAATGTGTGAACCCTTTCACTGAACCTGCTTTTTGCAATGAATCACTTAAAAAAAACACATACACACACACACACACACACACACACACAAAAACCTCACCTGATTTCCATTATGCTTTATCAAGTATAGATTATTAAGAACAATGCAAATCTTGATGAATGAATAGATGGCCTAGTCTGAATTAGGATAAAAAAATAGAATGGGCAGGATGAAAGAAAATCCCCACAATGTTCTGTTTAGGAGACATATACCTAATTATGTGACAGAAAACTGTACAACTAGAAGAATTATATAGTATGTAACAAGGCGGGGGGAGAGAGAGAGAGAGCAAGAGCAGAATCTATTATTGGAAAAAGAATTTAAATATTGGGGGCACATGAAGAGTGTTATTTTACATAGAAAAATGATTCCATATGCCCCTTTCCTTTGGTCTAGAGAGCAAAGGTCCATGATGGGGGCCAGAGGGTTGCATTTCTTTTTGGCCATGGGAACGTAAAGCGCAGAGTAGCTGAAGGACACCGGTGTTAAGAGTGAACTTTATGCTGAGTTTCGGGTTATTGGATGCATGGTGAGGATTAGAAGTTGAATAGAGGAATTTAGCAGATTCCTGGGTTGATATTTAATATTGTGGAAATGATAGTTCTTCCCAAATTATTTAATGGAATTGTTTTTACTGGCATCGCAGGGCACAGCTGGCTTTTTGCTTGAAGGCTCAGAAAGAAGCAGCTGCAATGAGGCACCATAGCTAAAATCAGACATCTTTCCAATATTATAAAAACGGCTTTCTGGTTTCCTAAAACACTAGCCCGGGGAGAGGGGTTGATAATGATTAACGCATTGTGTTAATTTAAGGCGGACATTGTGTTACTTTGATGCATTTATGTATTGCAGTGTGGTTGTAATGATATCCGTCACATTACATACCTATAATACATTATTATTGTCTGTTTTTAACAAACTGTACACAGACTTTCGGATTGTTTCTTCTAATTCTTGAAAAATGCCTTTTATCTTTTGATGGGGGTTCCATTGAATCTCCAGATGGCTTTGAGTGGTATGGCTGTTTTAACAATATTAATTCTTCCAATCCATGAGCACAGGATGTCTTTTTATTTGTTTGTATCTTCTTTGAAATCTTTCAGCAAAGGGAAGACATTTTATTACTTTTATTTATTTATTTTTTCTTAAAGATTTTTTAATTTATTTGACAGAGACAGCCAGAGAGAGAGGGAACACAAGCAGGGGGAGTGGGAGAGGAAGAAGCAGGCTCATAGCGGAGGAGCCTGATGTGGGGCTCGATCCCATAACGACGAGATCACGCCCTGAGCCGAAGGCAGACGCTTAACCTCCGTGCCACCCAGGCGCCCCACATTTTATTACTTTTAAACACACACACACACACACACACACGTAGACACACGAATCCCTGTAGCTGGCAGATGGAGAGGCTGATCATCATAACGAAGAGGTAACATTTAAAAAATTAAGGTGGTCTTAACCTTGGAAACAAAGATTTTTTTTTTTTTTAAAGATTTATTTATTTGTCAGAGAGAGCGAGAGAGCTTGAGCACAAGCAGGGGGAGAGGGAAGGGCAGAGGCAGAGGGAGAAGCAGACTCTACACTGAACAGGGATCCTGATGTGGCACTCGATCCCAGGACCCGGGATCATGACCTGAGCAGACGCTTAACTGACTGAGTCACCCACGTGTCCCGGAAACCAAGTTTTTAAGTTTATAAAACATTTATTAGCAACCATTTTGTCATGTAATATGTTGATAAAATATTTCATGTAAAAGATATAAATTAAATTATATTTTTATTAAATTTCAACTAATATCTAAATTATCAGGTATTCTGAATGAATAGGTTCTATAATAATGAATTTGTTTTATGAAAAAGGTTTTTTTTTTTTTTTCCAAGAGAGAGCATGCACATGTGTGGGGGAGGGAAGGGCCGAGGAAGGGGGAGAGAGAGTTTTTTAAAAAAGATTTTTATTTATTTATTTATTTGAAAGGGGGGGGGTAGAGAGCACAGGGAGGAGCAGAGGGAGAAGGACAAACAGACTCTGTGCTGAGTGCAGAGTCCGATGCAGGGCTTGATCCCAGGACCCTGAGATCATGACCTGAGCTGAAATCAAGAATCCAACGCTTAACCAACTAAGCCACCCACGTGTCCCTGAGAGATAGAATCTTAAGTGGCTCCAAGCCCAGCTTGAGTCACATGTGTGATCTCACAAGCCTGAGATCAAGACCTGAGCCGAAATCAAGAGGGGGTCGATGAACTGTCTGAGCCACCAGATGCCCCATGAAAAAGTCTTTTTTTAAATAGATTGATAAATACAAACTTCTGTTTGTTTTTCTATAAAATACACTTCTGAATCTACAAAAAGTGATAGTCGAAGAGAACAGAACTCTGCAAGTAGGTCAGAGATCCTCGGTCGCCCCACCTGACTGACCCTGTTCCGGGGAAAGCAAATCATGACACTGTAAGCAAGTCACAAGCCTCCGGGAGATTTGTTGTGTCTTTTGTTCTGTTTCTTTGTACCTCCCCCTTTCCCTTTAGGAGCACAAGACTTTCTCACAGCCTCCTCTTAATTACCAAAAAACCCAAAAACAAAAAGGGACTGATGGTTATCATTCACATTAAGTCTGTAGTAACTCTTTCATCTCTAAGCAGAACATATTTGATATTAGGAAGCAGGTGTGAAGACTATATTTTGAAAGAGGGTAGAGTTTTTCCAAATAGGTCCTTTTCCTGGTAGGGGTCAGGTGGGGTGGGGGGACCCACTGAATCTGGACTGAGGTGAGGCACAGGTTCAGAGGATGCAGAATTGAAGGAGGCTGGTGTGGAGTATCGTAAACTCACGCCACTCTCAGAATGAGTGAGTAGCTCCTGAAATTTTGTGCGCTGGGTCCTCACTTGCCTCACCGGATGCCTCACCCTGGGGCCCAGGGACAGTCAAGGCCTGATTCGCTCTATATCTTCTGCTCCCTGTGGCTGGAGGCATAGACATTTGCAGCCTTCTGGACATCACACTAATCCCAAGCCTCTCTCTGCTGCATTTTCTTCCCTGTTCCTTTCCCATCCTACATACGATACCAGGTCTCTCTTCCAGTTTTCTTTCTTTCTTTTTTTTTTTTTTCTTTTTTGATGCTTTTTAAGCTTCCCAGACTCATCTTGTGTTTATGTAGGGCGCAGTGACTATTCCTATAGTTATTCCCAACAATATGTGTATTTTGAAATCTTCGCCCACATCATCTGACACTGCTCTATACTCTCCTTCTATTTCAGTTCTAATGTTGTGTTGTATCTTCTGACAATGAAGGATGGTATGGGAATCCAAATTTTTTCTTAATGGAGATTATCGTATCCTTTTAGCTTTCTAAGAGAGTGGAAATTATGCCTGTCACCTTGTTTCAAGGCTTTCTTCTTAGATGCAAATTCTGTCTGGGTCTCTAGCATGTTAGCCTAGAATATGCAAGCATACTTAAGAAAATTTGTGGATTATTTCCATCCTGCCCCCGGAAGTGTATTTTTGAAGGTAATACCATTCTGCAATGGCATCATCTTAGAACTTTCTGGTTTTTGATTCATTGTTGTGAATTCATGAGTTCAAGTTATGTGAAAATCAATACCTTCATATTTCAGTATGCTCTCAAACCTGTCAATATGAAACGTGTCTAAATATTGAGCATTCAGTAATCTTTAATTAAGTTAGTATTTACATAAGTGTTTTAAGTGAATAATTTCTTTTCATTAGTAACTCATGGTATTAACAGACTGATGCTTTTACGTTGACATTGTGGTCACGTCACTTATGTAAATAGAATATTAATTTTCTAGGTGGTGGAGAGTTTAATAAATTAATCTGTTTACAAAAGAAGATACTCCAGAGCAGAACATAATTAATCATTGGTGATTCCAACTAGGGAATCAGCAAGATGCAGAGGCAACAAGGGCTGGGATCTTCTTTTCTCCTCTGGGGAGTGCTGCTAAGTACCTGGATGGTGTTGGATTTCCTGGTACCTGCCTGTCAAGTGAGACAGATCCTAACACCCTCTCTTCCTTACAGAAATGTTACAGGGGTAAAAGGGAGTATGAAATGAAACACGAAAGCAATAGAAGATGCTATGAAAAAGTTAAATGCTTACTACATGTTAATATGTAGTTTTATATTCATATTCCTTTATAAAAGTAACACAATTACTTTAAAAAGTAATAGAACTACTTTGTAAGAATAGTAGAATCACTTTTCAAATATAACTATTTATTGTTATTTCATATTCTGGTTTTATTTAGAATTGCCTATTCTCTCAATGATGAAATGTAACCAAATGAGTTACCATAATTACATAGGCAACTTGAGCTTGTAGTTATTTTAGGGGGAAAAAACACTTTTTTTCTCTAAGTAGACAGAAATCTATTTTGACTGCAGATACTACTATCAGTAGAGAATATGGATTCCCTTTACCCTCGTACTGGAGATCTTAAAGTAAGAAGCTAATTTTTTTTTTTTTTAAACAGTGGTTAATTACTTTCATTTTCAAAGGTATGGAATAAACTCTAGGGGATTTCTAATCTGATGGCGACTTTCAGTATTATATTAACAGGTTTTTAAGTGTGTTCACAAACAGTAATAGTGAAAGACTATTAAAATGTTTTCTTTTTTTTACCTTATCAATCTGTTCCAATATCAATCACTAATTAACACTTAAGTTATACTAGTACTTGAGGGATAACTGATTATTCATTGTTTTTCCAAATAGCAATCTAATGGTTTGGTAATACTAATTGCAGAGAGAGTGATAGAATGCTGCCTGTGCTCTTTTCTTGTCTCCGAGCCATACAACGAAGATGGAAGCTAAGAACCCCTAAAAGATATAACCAAGCCGTAGCTCCTCTACGATGAAGATGAATGGCATAAAAGACCAACGTTTGCTACTGCCCGCTCTCAGTATACAACATACAGCTTCTGATTATTTATTTTCCCTGAAGACATTTGTTGTCTTTATACCTAGAGCTGTGGTTCTAAGCCAGGGGCAGTTTTGTCCCCCAGGGGACATTTGTCAGTGCTTGGAAACATTTGTGATTGTCACAAGCGGGGGAGGGGAGGTACTCCTGGCACCTAGTACGCAGAGGCCCAGGATGTTGCTAAACCGCCCGCGATGCACAGGACATCTCACAACTAAGAGTTACCTGGTAAAAATGTCTGTGGTGCTTAGCTTGAAAAACTGCTCTAGAAGGACTGAAACGTTTGAGGCAAGGCCAAATGTGTGGAATTCTTTAAATGAACATAAATGTGTAAAGTTGTCTATCAGCATTGGTAGGTAGCACTTTTGCTTTAGAAAAGCCATTTGTTAATAAGGTATAATGGTTAAGAACAAATTAAACAGTGCCGCTTTTTAAAATTCTTTTGTTGGCAGTAAAATGAATTTGGGTCGTTTGGGGTTAGGGACATTAAGCAAGCAACTCACTCAGCCTATGGTTAATTATTTTTTAATTTAGTTTTAATGGAATCTAGTATGATCTCTTCCCTTTTAATTGCGTATGAGTTTGCTGCTCAAAATGCATATACAATTCATATATAGCTCCGGATATGTGAAGGGAAAGAGGCTAGATTAAAATGTCATCTCTGGAATTAATAGACAAAAAAAAAAAAAAACCCAAGTAGGTGGCTTCTTATTTTATGCTTCTTAATGCTTTTCTTGTTTTAATCATTAGTATTCCTTTTTTTTTTTTTTTAATTCTGAGTGTTTATTTTTCTTAAGGATTTTGTTTATTTGAGAAGGGGAGGGGCAGAGGGGGATGGAGAGGGAGAAGCAAACTCTGCGCTGAGCATGCAGCCTGATGCGGGGCTCAATCTCTGGACCCTGAGTCGGGTGCTTGACCGACTGTGCCATCTAAGCACCCCTAATTCTGAGTGAGTTTCCTTCCTTCCTTCCTTCCTTCCTTCCTTCCTTCCTTCCTTCCTTCCTTCCTTCCTTCCCTCCCTCCCTCCCTCTTTTCATTTCTTTCTTTCTTTTCTTTTTCTTTCTTTTCTTTCTTTCTTTCTTTCTTTCTTTCTTTCTTTCTTTCTTTCTTTCTTTCTTTTCTTTCTTTCTTTCTTTTCTTTTTAAAGATTTTTATTTGAGAGAGAGAGACAGAGAGAGCGTGAGTGGGGGAGGGGGCAGAGGGAGAGGGAAAAGCATACTCCCCACTAAGCAGGGAGCCTGATGAGATGCGGGGCTCCATCCCAGGACCCCGAGATCATGACCTGAGCTGAAGGCAGACACTTAACCGACTGAGCCACCCAGGTGCCCCTGATTCTGAGTATTCTTAAAGATAAACTCACTCTTTACCTTATGTGTGAAATGTCTCCAAGCTAAAAACTGAGGATTTCTTGCTATGAATCTTTTTTTGCCCAACTTAGTCTTTGTTATAGTTTAGTTACTGTGATCCAGGAATGAGCCCTTACATTTCACTGGCATTTGTGTTTAAATATTAGCATCTGTTCCTCCGTGTAGTATGGAGAAAGCATAGGCATATTTATGGTTGGTGCTTGTTCTGGTCCTTCTACCATCCTTTTTTTTTTTTTTATTTCCTTTTTTACTTACCTTCTACCATCTTTAATGCAAGCTTGAAAGCATCACCATCAAATTGTTAATAAGAACTAGAATGAGTAGCAATATATGCCATGGAAGGTTCTCCAATTCTGACTTCATTCTTCTTAAATATTCTTCTTAAAGATAATGTCTCATTTGAAATGTGATACTGTCTCAGCTAAAAAGGTGTATCATATCAAGTAGAAAGAGTGGAAAGAGTAGGGAAACATTGAACTCTTGTGTTTGATTTTTGAATGCCAGTTTGCCTTATATATCATCAGAAATATAAGCACTATAAATTTGAGAACATGATCAATTATATATGTGTATGCATGTGTATATGTGTATATCTGTATATGTATATAATTACATGGGTGTGTATACATACATTCAAATGATGTTCGTAGTAAGCCAGTGTTATATCTTGAATTCTTTCTAAGGTGCTGATTTTCCTAGAAGTTCTGAATAAGATAGCTTGGGGTTGACCATATTGTAAGGTATAAACCATTACCCTAAATTTTTTCCCCACTTTCAGTATTCTTATTTATTGTTTACAGACAATTTACGTATCTCCTACCCTTTCCTTTAAGTTAGTGTGACAATTTTCCATAATAAACAAAGAGCAGCTTTGGTCAAGAATGGAATGAAATAGCAAAAACAAAAAGCAAAAAAACCCAAATCACTGCTGCTTTTAAAAAACCAACACTGTCACCAGTTATATTCAAACAAAAACACACAAACAATGTTTTCGCGAAACATGTCTTCAGCATTCCTTGCGACTGGCTGTCCTCACCCCCACGCACACGGCAGGGCTGCGTCAGCCCGTTTGTCAGTTTGTCAGTCTGTCAGTTTGTCATGCTGGCTCTGGGAGGCTCAATCAGCTTCACATTATCCGGAGGCCCTGGATGGAAGATGGAGGTCTTGAAATCCCAAATGCTCATGGCTCCCATCGATGCCAGTAGTGCAGACTTTGTGACAGTCTTGCTTGTCCACCTCATAGACACTGAGTGATGCCGTTCTGGTGCAGTGTCTCCAAGGCTGGGTTGCGGTCCCCAGTCGTGGCTCTCGTCCGTGGTGCGAAAGCATTCCATGGCAGACATGTTGCGCCGGATGCTCTGGTTCGGAATGTCTAGTTTGGACATGAAGGATGAGCAGCCACGGTCATCCCAGTTAAAGAGCCGGGGCAGCAGTCATGGCCCGCAGCTGCAGTGCTCTTCTCCGAGACAAGTGACACACTCAGGAGGGGCAGGAACTCTGTTTCCAGAGTTGAGACCTGCGCGCTTTTTGACATATTGGCAACGGCTACGATGCTGTCATGGCTGACCCAGGCCAGGCTGTTCCCACGGGCAGAGAAGCTGACCCCACGCACCCAGCCACCAGTGCCGCTGCCACCGAACTCTGACATGGGCTGACCAAAAGCCATCTCGCTGCCCCAGGGCATGCTGGTTGGCTTTTCATCCACTGCTTGAATGTAGGCAGAAAACACTCTGCATTTGGAATCAATGATCCTGCTGCCAGCCAAACATGGTTGGAATGCCAGTCCAAGCTGAGGAAATACCCTGAATTTTATAGCTGTCCATGACAGTGTCTCACTTTGCCTTTCAATCGATATTTTCCAATAATTCATTGTATCACACACATTCTGATTTATTTCCTCCCTTATTAATACATATATCCTGCAAAGTGTGGCTGCAATCCCATCTTTTTGTCTATCGTAACCCATGTGGTTTTACTTTCCTCTGAATTCTGACAACACAATTTTCTGTACCTCTTCAGTGAAACACTTATTTTCTTCATATTGATCATTACCTTATTTTACGTATTTACTCTATTTTTGGGATCTAATTATCATTGTGGTGTTGTATTTATATTCCATTAGTTAATCGCATAGCACCTTACATAACTTTATTGTTTTTTTAGGTTCAAAATAAATACTAATTTTAAAATACAAGGAGGAACTTGTTGTAAGTCAGCATTTACATTCCTAGCAAAGCTTAGGTGCAGTAACTAGTATCTACTGGTTACTAGTTACCAGTGTTACTAGTAACTAGTACCCTTGTAGGCTCTGTATTACATGTTGGGCTGTACCAGTGAACAGAACAGGCAAAAATGTCCTCTCAAAATTTACATTCTGGTTAAAGGAAATAGGAAATATATAACAAACGAGATACTTAGTAAATTGTTAGATTATGATGTTTGCATTTGCTTAAAGGTAGCTGAATAGAAATCTCAAGCCATGAAAAATTCAAAGGTATTATCCTATTTCAGAAAGCTGGGTTATAGGGGAAAGGAAAGAAAAGGCTATAATTTAAAGTGATTTTTACCAATTGTGTTAAATGCAACTGACAGTGTATTAGAGAGTATTAAATGGGGGGGGATTTTCAAAACTTGACATTTATTTCTGAGATAACATCACTTAGTATTTTAATTAAAGAGGACAAGGGGAGTGTTTGAGGAGATCAGGAGTTAATTAGTAAATACTACATATTCTTTTATGGCAGTATTCATTTTTTTTTAACTGCGCTAATTTTCAATGGAGGAAGATAGACTTTTAAAAAATGTTCTTTGTTGTTGGTAAAATATATTCTAGTAACACTAGATCTGAATTGACGTTAGTTATTTTTTACCTTAGATGAAGGATTCTTCACATATCTGAACATCTCTTTCTGTTGGCCAGCTTGTCTGATGATGTAACTTATGATAAATAAAAAGAAGGACTTTATTATAGTTGTGAATCATTGCAAAATTTCTTAAGGTAAGGGAACTTTGATCTTAAAAGTGACCATGAAAGAGCATTATATCATTCTTTTGTGTTAATACATCTTTTAGAAACAAGACATTCTCAGTTGCTAGGGAACAAGTAGTTCAAAAGCCCACAAAACACTTAATAAAGAAGAAAAAAAATATAACCAAGCCATCCCACATTGCAAAATTTAAGTAAAAGTAAGTGAAATTGATTTTGTGAGTCTCTAAAGCAGTTGAGGTGACAAGGCATCTCTTTGCCTGCCTGCATTATTAGTACTGAAGATGCGAGAATGTACTCCTGCTAGCCAATAAAGGCAGTGAAATGAGAACGATGGTGGGAGTTTGGTCACATTTTCTTTTAATCCCTTTCCTTATTATGAGGTAGGATCATATTCATTCATCCAATTCATATATAGTTTTGGACAGTGTGTGCACATTTATTTTGATATTTTTAGCTCAGGATCCTACATTATTGTGAGGGTCATAATAGGAGTCCTGAGATAATTTCCTTATTTTGTAAAGTCGAACAGAAATTGTACATTTCTCACAATAGAGCTCATTCTTCCTATGAATGAAATGAATCGAATGAGTAATGAAATGAAGGTGCAAAGTAGTAATTAATAATGTTAATCACAACTTTCAAAGCATGGGTCTTTCTTAGCATTTTTATTTTTTGGAAGAGTGAATCACTCGAGGAGTTATTGTAGACTTATTATCCAGAGGCTGATTATTATTGTTAACTGTCAGCTGGGAGCTCTTCACAAATAGTTCATTGTTTTAATTTTCCTTTTTTTTTTTTTTTTTAAAGATTTTATTTATTTATGTGACAGAGAGACAGCCAGCGAGAGAGGGTACAGAGCAGGCGAGTGAGAGAGGAAGAAGCAGGCTCCCAGCAGAGGAGCCCGATGTGGGACTCGATCCCGGAATGCCGGGATCACGCCCTGAGCGGAAGGCAGACGCTTTAACGACTGCGCTACCCAGGCGCCCCCCATTGTTTTAATTTTCTATTGTTAGTGTAACAAATCACCAAAAATGTATTGGCTTATAACACAAATTTATTATTTTACAACCTATAGATCGGAAAGTCTTTCCCTTGGCTCATGGACCCTTTCCTCCATCTTCAAAGCTAGCAACATTGGATTTCTCCTAATGTTACGATCTCTCTGGTTTCCTCTTGCATAGTCACGTCTTCCCCTTTTCAGGATCCTTGTGATGACATTGGGCTCACCAAGACTGTCCAGGATAACCTCTTTCTTTTCAGTTCACCTGATTAGTAAAATTTCATTTCATCTGCAAAATTAATTCCCCTCTGCCATGTAACTGCATATAGTTGCAGGTTCTGGGGATTAGCATGTGGATACCTTGGGATAGCCATCCCTTCTGTCACTCAGTACTGTCTGAGTGCTGCTTTCCTTTCACTAGTCAGATGTCTGCTTCTTCTGCCCTTGATGCCCCTAACTATTGTCCCACATGTAGTGAAAGAATGTGATTCGTTCAGTGTGTTTTCATCATTTATACAAATTTTTCGTACCTGTTTCCTCACAGGCCATTGAATAAGAGGTTAGCTGCTCTAGTTCTGATATGTCCTGATGCAATTAGTCAGGGGCCAAGGTCAAGGTCATACATTAGAATATTGCTACCCATTTGTAAGGAAACATGTAGGACTCTTCTTTCATCAGGGACTGTCAAGCGGAAAACTTGTCTCAGGAAGATGAAAGTGGGCATGGCAGAAATGTGGATTGTTTACTCGGGACAAGTTCCATGGGAGGGAAGGGGTTGCCAAAATTTACATATTTAAGACTTAATATGCAGAAATTTCTGTTTCTCTTTATGGAACTTACTCATGAGCTGCCATTCTCTCTCACCTGGGGGAAAAAAACTTAGTCTCAGAATTTCAAGGTTTCTGTCCCAACTCCCTCCCAATAATCTCTAGTTTTCTTGACTTTGCTCCTTGGCATCTGGGTGCAAGGGCAAACATGTGACAAGATGTGTAGTATATTTGCTCTTTTCTGTGCTCTTGGCATAGATACTGAATGTGAATGCTACTGAGAACTTGGCTAATCTCTTCAGCCTCCTTAGGGCGCCTTGGCTCTGGGTGGTTTGTGCCATCAACCTTCAGCTGGAACTCTGCTCCCTGCTGTCCGTCTCTCAAGCTCTGCTTTGGGATTCCCTTGATTCTGCCCTGACGCAGTCTCCTAGCAGACAGATTAATGCTGAGCTACCTTTCTTGTTCATCGCAATGGGATTTCCTATTTTTCCACATCCTGCTGAAGACCAGGGAGATCCAGGGCCGAGTGGTATTGCACATCCGCTTTGCCTAAACATGCCACATTACCATTTTACCTTCAGCTGCTTCGGGCAGTGGTTTTCACCTTTACAATGTGAAATGGGAACCAAACTGCCTCCACTCTGATACTCCAAAGCCTGAATTTCAGTATTCTCACTAATACAATGGTTAATTAAATGTATTTTTGAGGTTTCTTCAAGTGAGTAAAGATATAGTGTATGTGGAACACCGCAGACTGGTATAGAGTAGAAGCCTAAAAGCGATTGCAATACAGTCTTCTAGGTCTTCCATAACTTGGAAGCCTACCTTGCTTGCAGTAAGCATCTCTGGGGTATCTGTGTTATTCTGTGGCATGATAGTAAGTATTATGATTTCTGAAATATTTCTTTAGGTATGTTTATGAAGCAATTACATCAATCATTGGCGTCACTTTTTAAATATTATACTTGAGGTTATTTTTAAATGTATCATTCTGAAGATTACCTTGGAACTATGGACTTGGAGCAAAAATTTAGAAGTTTCCAGTGAAAAAAGGAAGAGAAACTATATTCTCTGTTGTCTATGAATGTAATAGTGAATGGTCATTAAAGCCAGTTAATTAAGATTTGTAAGAAAGCAAGAATGGACAGGTGACAGATACTCTTTCTGTCAAGACTTGTGGCATGGATGGAAGTGAGAGGATTTGAACTGCAGAAAAATTAAGACATATGAGTATATCCGTCAGGAGGAAAAACATCCTGTCTAGGATTCTCATTATATGCTACATTCTAGTAGAAGAAATGGAAGCCAGTGTCACACAGCGTAAGAGGAATTGAAATCTGATTTGAATGGAGCTCTGTCTGGTATCAAAAACTCATATTATTCACACTGTGTTCTTTTTTTTCCTTTTTTTCTGGAAAGAGATTGGATAAAATGGTAAAACAGACAATTATTTTTAAAAAAGAAAAAAAAAAGGGGGCACCTGAGTGGCTCAGTCAGTTAAGCGTCTGCCTTTGGCTCAGGTCATGATCCTGGGATCGAGCCCTGTGTTGGGCTCCCTGCTCAGCGGGGAGTCTGCTTCTCCTTCTCCCTCTGCCCCCTCCCTATTTGTGTGCTCCCTCTTTCACACTCTCAAATAAATAAATAAATAAAATCTTAAAAAAAAAAAAAAAGAAAAAAGAGACTATTAAGAGAAAAAGAAATATTGTTAAGGTTCTGTTTTAAAAAATCACGTTAACATGTTAAATATTTTAGAAATGGGGTTTATTTTAGTGGCAGGAGGAATTATAAATGTATGTACTTTGTAAAAATATATAATCTGAAAGATCCACTTGAGCCCTTCTCCTCCAGAAACTCTCACTAAACATGTACCAGGAGACTTCTGTGAGTCTTCGCAGCACCTCTTGCAATAACGAAGACTATTGTAGTCTTTAAAACCAGAAGCAAGAACTGCTTCTAGTGGTGGGGCTGTTCTATGGTTTTAATTAATTTTTATTACCAAGAAAACATTTCAGATGTGCTTTTATACATGAAAAAGACAACAGGATATTTATATTGGGGCTGTAGGTGTAATTTTCCTTGACTTCATTTATTTAAAGTTTATTTGTGAGTTAGATACTGCTTTTTAAACTTTTTCTAAGCATTTGAAATTAAAAAATAGAATCAATTTGAGAGAATATTCTTTATATATTTGAGAGTATCTGCATATACTTAACTGAATTGTTTCTCTCTGATTCGTAATCCATTCGTTCTTTAAAGAACTTGTAATATATCTGGCATACGTAGGAAGTGACCTCATAAGTGACCTTACGTTTAGTACATAATGCAAAGTACAGATTGTGTATTTGGAAATGATCTTTACCAACTCTGAATTCTGTCGTAGTCCCCATACCACAGGAAGAAGGGCAGACTTCAAACAGAAATGAACACCATATTAATGGCACAAAGCACGACTGCCTTTCACACCAATTAGCTTTATTGGTTTTGCTGCAAAGAACTAAATGTCCTGAATCAATTATGGTGATGTTGAGGTTTATCTGTTTTGCACCCCAAATCAATTAATCTTTTCAGGAGTTCATGTTCCTGGATGTCATGTTAGGCTAAAATGAAAGAGAGAGCCTTGGGCTGAATGGAGTTGTTCATGGACAACCTGGTCTTTAAAATAGGACTCAATAATTTGCCCCTCAGCAGAAAGTGTTAAGCAATCCAGTAATATGCAGGAATTCCAAATAAAAATGAATATGGAGGTTTTATATGACTAGATTACTGTGCCCTGAATAATTGGGGTGATAAACCTACAGGGTCAAAATTCAAATGAGTATGGGAAAAACCTCATAATTTGAATAAGTCAAAAATTTTTCGGAGTAAAAGTTTGATGTCAGTCTCTTCAAATGATTAAGTTTGAATGACTTAAACAATTAAAATTTCATGTGAAAATAACGTGTTCTGCTACAATAAATGTTAGCATATGCATCTGTGTATACTTGAAACCAGTGTTTCCCAGTAGCATCCGTGGTCACCTGGAACCGGGCTATAGGACCTGTTGGTAGTATCGCAGAAAGCTGGAGTTCTGCCAGAAAAAGCAGGGTTGAGCTGGTTCCTTGCATGTGCCTGGATTCACTTCTCCTAAGACGGTAAAAACCTGCCAGTCCCTGGCTTTCAAAGATGGTTTAGTCATGCATGTGCAACCCATCTGTTGGGTGCATAAGGGATTTCCTACTCGGCTCAGCCCTGCAGCCACAAGCATGGACACTGTTTTCCCCCATCCCCCATTCTTTACTGTCACCCCCACCCCTGGAGTGTGCAGGCTGTGCAGGACGGGTGCGTCTTATGCCACTCCAGGGAAATCCTTCTATAGACACTGATGTGAGGCCGAATTATAGGCTTCTTTTGCTGCGTAGTTTGATTCAGTGATTCAAAGAAAACAAAACCCTAAAGATGCAGTTTGCTAATAAAAAATATTTGCACTATTACAGATTTAACCGAACTCTAATGCAGACCTCAGTGACCTTCAGTCCCTCTGTGTAATAAAGCTCTCTGTGTTACCTGGGTGAAACTTAGCAGGGGTTTCATGCTCTCTCTCTCTTGCTCTCTCTCCTCCCCCCTGCTCCCTTCTCTCCTCTCTTTCTCTCCCTCTTCTTCTATTCATAGGGTTTAGCAGCATACATTGTAATCTCAGGGGTTGTAGCTGGGGATAAACCGTGGGAGGTCTCCTTTAATACATTATAACTTCCCCCTTCCTTCTACTTTGGTTCACTGCACACATCCTCCAAGCCTGACCTGCCATGCCTCCATCCTACTGTTTTCTAGCATGGCCTTTCTTTAAAAAAAAAAAAAAAAAAAAAAATCCCAATGGCAGTTAATACCAGGTTTTGATTTTGGGGAGGTACCATCTCAGGTCACAAAATTGCATACACAGGGGCGCCTGGGTGGCTTAGTCGGTTAAGCGTCTGCCTTCGGCTCAGGTCATGATCCCAGGGTTCTGGGATCAAGCTCTGCGCATCGGGCTCTCTGCTCAGTGGGAAGCTGCTTCTCCTTCTCCCTGCCGCTCCCCCTGCTTGTACTCTCTCTGTGTCAAATAAATAAATAAAATCTTAAAAAAAAAAACCTTAAAAAATTGCATACACTAGATCATTGTGCTACAAGATATTTACAACCTGTTGACATGCTATTTTGACTAGCTGGTGGTCTTATAGCGAATTTTTATTTACATATATATTTTTAACATATCCAAATTCCAAAAAGATCAAAATGAATGAGTGGGTCTTTCTAATCATTGTTTATGGTTTAAAATACATTCTACCGTGAATTTATGAACCATATAAACAATTATTCTTATTAACTTTCTTTTCTCTTCACGCAGATTTATGAGAAGTATCAAGATTTGTATACCGTGGAACCAAATAATGCACGGCAGCTGGTGGAAATTGCAGCCAGGGATATTGAGAAGCTTCTGAGCAACAGATCTAAAGCTCTGGTGGTGAGTTTAAATTGGATCTGCTCCTTTTATTATTTTCCATTACTTGTTTATTTTTCACACTTTATTTTCTTTAGTATGCTTTCTTTACTTTGGAAACGATGTCCATGTAACGTGTGCATAAAAGGTGAGATATCATAGCTTCATTGTGGAACCCAAAATAATCAGTGTATTTCTAATTATTAGTTTATTTTTTATGTTAGATGATTTTATAACATAGGAACAGTATGTTTAATTGGTACATACGTCTATTTATCCATGTGTAAGTTAGGAGGTGTATTAATCATGTTTAAATCTATGATACAACATAAAACCCACAAATATTGCCAGCACCCTTCAAGCTGCCTTTGTAATTGTCTCTTTTGCTGTCACTCTTCCTCCCTGCCAGAGGTGGCCAATACTCATTTCTTTTCTTTTTTAAAATAGATATATCTCACATAAATGTTTTGCGAAACACGGTGGTTGTTAGTTTGCTTGTTTTTCAGCTTTATTGAAATCACGATGTTGTGTAGGTAGCTGTTGGCGACCTGCTTTCTTCCCTCAACGTTACATGTGTATGATTTATCTGGGTGTTTGCACTTGGCTTTAATTCACTCTTATACAGAGTTAAAAATTATTTTGTGAGGTGTATCTCAACTGGTTCATTTATTCTCTGTTGGCAAATTATTATTTGAATTATCTCCAGTTGAGTGCTACTGTGAATACTGCTGTTGAATTTTCTTGAACAAGTCTCCTGGTGCATAAATGCAGGGATACCTGTAGGGTGTTATATACACGATAGGAAAATTAATAAACTGTAGGGTACTCACAAAGTATGAAAATCGTTTTCCAAAATAGTTGTATCAGTTTATACATCAGCTAGCTGTATACGAGTCCCCATTGATCCGTATTCTGACCAATAAATGGCCATGTCAGACTTCTTAACTGTAGGCCGTCAAATGGATGTAAAGTAGTACCTCTACTTCTTAGTAATGAAGCAGACATCTTACTTTATATCCATTCACCGTTTTTATTTCTTTAGTGAAATATCTGTTCATATCGTCTGCATATTTTAATTTTTAAAATTGATTTGTAGGTTATGTGTTCTTGGTGGTAACCCCATTTTAAGTTCTGTGTAATGCAAATACCTTTTTTTGACTTGCTTGTGACTTGTCTTTTCATTGTCCTGGTGGTGTACTTTGATAAAATAAGTTCTTAATTTTAATGTAGTCACTGTCACCTTTTAAAAAGGTTTTTAGTAACCAGGGATGTACTGTATGGGGACTAACATAATAAAAAAATATTATTATAAAAATAAGGTATTTAGTAAAAAAAATGTTATTAGTATTTCAGGGTGTGTGTTTTAAGAAATCCTTCCCTATCCTGAGGTCATAAACATTTCTTATATATTTTATTCTAAAAAGTTCTGTGTCTTTCAGATTTATTTAGTCTACCTGCAACTAATGTCAGTACATAGTGTTGGGTTGCACTTTATTTTTATTTATTTATTTATTTATAAAGATTTTATTTAATTATTTGACACAGAGAGAGAGAGAGAGCCCAAGCAGGGGGAGAGGCAGAGGGAGAAGCAGACTCCCTGCTGAGCAGGGAGCCTGATGTGGGGTTCGATCCCAGGACTCTGGAATCATGACCTGAGCCCAGGGCAGGTGCTTAACCAACTGAGCCACCCAGGCGCCCCTAGGTTGCACTTCAAATTAAATGTTTTTCTGACCAATTTACCCAGGGCCATTTATTAGCTTGCATTACCCCAGTGAGCTCCAGTTATCAAGCTAGATTTCTGGCAGGCCCAGTCCCTCACCATATTCTTCAGAAGAATCCTGAGTATTCTTGAACCTTCACATGTAATCTAAGTTTTAGATTCAGCATGTTGTTATCCAAGAAGATCTTTACTGGGATTTTGATTGGTATTGCATTGACTCAGACCAAATTGGGAAGATTGATGTCATATGATATTTTGTCCTTCTGATTTATAAATAGACTATTTTTGCCATCAAGCAAGTTCTTATTCTATTCAATAATATTTTAAACTTCCTTTGTAAAGTTCCTGTACATCTTCTGTCAGATATAATGCTGGAGGTTATGTTTAGCTTTTCTTAGTCTACAAATCACAACACTGTTACAAGAGTTTGTCCCAGGGCAACTCTGATTTTCCTGTTTACTTATCACTCACCGTTCAGAGTTTTAGCTTACTATATTTTATATATATCTTGGCACTCAGAAATTTTGCCTGCTTTTCTGGCACTTATAAATCTTTATGTTTCTTAAAATATCCAGGATCTTGTTGTAATGTAAAAGGAGAGTTCTTTGGAATATTCGAAATGCCATATTGCCATAAGTTGACACATTTAATTTTTAAGAAATATATACATGAGTTATCCATGGTAAAATAAGTTTTCATTACTGGAAGATTGAAAGCATTCTCTTCAATTTTGGGTATGTAAATACCATTTTTACGCATCATTTACAAATGTAAAGTGTGTTTTCAATAAAAGTTTATTTAATAAAAATACATACTTTCTACTTAAGTGATTAATATTCACTCAATGACAATTGAAAAGGATTCCAATTATATTAATTTTTATCAGCTTACCTTTTTCTTCCAAATATAAGAAGTAGATAATCCGGACATCAAAGTCCCAAGAAAAATGGTCGCAGAATGAAATATGATGTATCTTGCCTTAATTGGATTAAATTGGAGCCTATTGAGATTTCCTTTTTTATCATTTGGAATTGAAGCTCTAGACACCTGGTACGTTATTTGAATCCTGTGGGGGATCAGTGACTATCCTAAATGCGTGAATGGCAGAATACAGAAATCACAATAACTAATTAAATGTGGAATTAGTTAGATTATATGTCAGGGAGAAAGAGTCATGTTTGTTTTTAGACTAAATTCTTTATTTAACTTTTTTGACTCCACAAAAACAGAAAACACATTATTTCAAAAGGAAATGTTTTGAGGCTAATTGAAAAACAGGTGCTACATTGTACTGTAAATGAATGCAAGATGGCATTATTAATTAACTTCTATTTTTGTTGTAGGCTTTTTTTTTTTTTTTTAAAGATTTTATTTATTTACTCATTTGACAGAGATAGAGACAGCCAGCGAGAGAGGGAACACAAGCAGGGGGAGTGGGAGAGGAAGAAGCAGGCTCATAGCGGAGGAGCCTGATGTGGGGCTCGATCCCACAACGCTGGGATCACGCCCTGAGCCGAAGGCAGACGCTTAATCGCTGTGCCACCCAGGCGCCCCTGTTGTAGGCTTATACTCAGACTTCTTGACTAAAAGGGCTTAATTTATCTGGGTGGGATGCCAATGTAATTCCACAAGTAAATATACTTGTGGAAAAATATCATGAATGTACAAAATTGAGGCAGATAAAATTTAATACCAGTTAGACCTTATGAGTATTTACTAAGTAGCATTATTTAATTATTTCTCATAATAATACTAAGCTCTTGACATCATTATTAGTGTCATTTTCAATGAGAAAACTGGGTGTTTGAGAAATCCTTTCAATTGCTCAAGGAAATTTATCTAATAGTTAATGTATGTCAGTGCTTCTTAAATTTTAATGACTGTTACTTCACCTGTGGCTCTTGTTAAAATGTACAAGCTTATTCAGTAGACCTGGCCAGAGATACTACATTTCTAATAAGCTCCCAGGTGATACTGATACTTCCAGTATAAAAACTGTACTTTGAATTAGCAAGAGTGGAAGAGCATTCAAATTCAGGTGTGTCTGACTTCAAGATCTGCATTCTTACCTACTATACAGATATATCCTTTGGCCTGAAAAAAGTATATAATCATAAAAAGGAAGAAATGAAGACTAGGGAATATGCTATAAATTACTGTTCATTCAGATTGATTAAGAATTGCACTACTCGGTATTTACCTCAAAGATACAAATGTAGTGATTTTAAGGGGCACCTGTACCCCAATGTTTATAGCAGTAGTGTCCACTATAGGCAAAATATGGAAAGAGCCTAGGTGTCCATCGATAGATGAATGAATAAAGAAGATGTGGTGTACACACACGAACACACACACATACACACACACAATGGAATACTACTCAGCCATCAAAAAATGAAATCTTGCCACTTACAATGACATGGATAGAATTAGAGGGTATTATGCTAAGTGAAATAAGTCAGTCAGAGAAAGACAGTTATTATATGACCTCACTCATATGTGGAATTCAAGAAACAAAACAGGATCATAGGGGAAGGGAGGGAAAAATAAAACAAAATCAGAGAGGGAGACAAACCATAAGAGATTCTTAACCATGGGAAACAAAGTGAGGGTTGCTGGAGGGGAAGGGGCTAGTGGGATGGGGTAACTGGGTGATGGACATTAAGGAGAGCATGTGATGTAATGAGCACTGGCTGTTATATAAGACTGATGAATCACTGAACTCTACCTCTGAACTAATAATGCATTATATATTAATTAATTGAATTTAAATTTAAAAAGTAAAAGGAAAAATCCTAAGATAGAAAAAAAAAATCCTTAATGGATTACTCAAAAAAAAAAAAAAAAAAAAAAAAGAATTGGATATTCCAGTTGATAGAATATTCTGGAGGGCTATGAGTTTTTTTTAAGTGACTCCTATATCAGTTAGCCATCTTCAAAAAATGGCTTAGTGAAGTAAAATATACAGTATTGAAAAATTTTTCTTTTTTATTTGGATGTGAGAAAATTTTAAACCTCTATTCTTCAGTATCAAGATTAGCAACCTAAGATGAAGAAGTAACTTGGATTGGTTGTTTACTCACATATCCACTGAAGAAATTGCCAGTTTAGGTTGATAATTCAGTTTTTTGTTTTTTTTTTTTTTTTTAAAGAAATTGAACTGCCTGAATTTGTTTTCCTTCCTTCCTTTCACCTTTCCTTCCCTCCTTCCTTCCATTTAGTGGAATGATTACTTTTCAACATCTGTGATATATTTTATTATGCATGCATGTACAGAGATTTTATGGTTTTGAGCCTTTTAAATCAACAGCTTGTTGATTTAAAACTAATTTTATTGCTTTTTGTTTATCTTGCATTTGTTTGTATGTTTGACTCTAAACTATTCCTACCAAGATTTTCTTTTTTTCAATTTCAGCATTGATTTTGACATTTTATTCACATTCATTTTATGCTATTGTCTTTTTATCTGTTCTTTCAACCAGCCTTAGAGCTGAAAGAGAAATCAATATAAAAAGTTTTAGTTGCTTTTGCCCTAAAACTATGTCTTTTATAAAAGCAAAACAGACTTTTGTACTTAAATAGTTGTTTTTTTGTTTTGTTTTGTCTTTATGACTATATAAAAACATGTTTCTGATGACTGATATTCAGTATGCTCTTACAGAAGGCCTATGAGGTAGGCACATTAAACATATTCTTGTTTTATAAATGAGGAAACTCACACCAGACCAGTATTCTTGTTCAAGACTTGAACAGATACAGACTTGTATGAGGTAGTGGTGGAATTCAATTTTAGGATATCTGTCTACGGTTTCTTTTCCCCCTCTAAGCCCACACTGGTAATTACTTCAACAAATTTATTTCTAAAATCATCTGCTAAATGACTGTTTTTCTGGCACTTGTTACATCTGTGTCTCAGAAAATGGTTCAATGTGATGAATATTAACATTAATCAACATTAACATTTTTAATTGCCAACATTATTGAATTATTCTAAAACAGACTCAAATCAAAGAGTGTTGACAAGCAACAACCCCCTCCAGAAGAACACCCCAGAGCAACAGTAACCATTTAACATTGTTACCAACATTTATTTCAGCCTGGTCTAGGTTGAAAAATCTACAACTGTATATGAATAGTTCATGGGAGAAATCTCTTCAGCAAAATGATCCAACTTCTAGTGGTGCCTTCTGAAAGGTGGAGGTGAATGAAATAAATCACTGGGCTCATGGCTCGTCAACCTGCATGGCCAAGGAGACCTGCTGAGTCAGTGAAGCTTTCCAGACATTTTGCTCAAAGAAAATAGGATCAAGACTTTAATAACTGAATTTCTGTAGTGCTACTTTTCCAATTATGGTGTATCCTGTCTCCCTCTGGTGTCCTGGTAACTTTAATTAAAACTACTCCAATTTATTATAAAGCTTTAAATACTGTAATATGCCCAAGTCTTTTTTCAACCTTGATATTGAGCTTATGATTAGATAATGAAAAAAGAAAATGACAAATGTTTTCAGTGACTCTTAAGATAGGGTCTTTCTTCTGGAAGGATTAGATTATTGCTGTTTAACCGAATTGGTTGTTTTTAAAATGTTTCTTTAACTACTAAACCCATAGTTCTGTCTCTCTCATGTTTGTCAGAAATGCCTCTAGAGGTTGCTAAAATACAGATTCCTGGCCTATATCTCTAGAGCTTTTAACTTGGAGCTATAGGAAGAAATTTCAGAAAACTGGGTCCAAAGAGATACAGGAGGAAATGTGAAATTCTTCAGACACTCAAAGAAGAATAAAAAATGTATTGTATTTGGGTGTTAGGAATCATTGGTTTACTTTTGTGAGAACACGTTCATTAGAATATATTGGAACAGAAAAAAGGCTACAGTGTTAAAAAGTGATTAGGTTGTGAGAAATTATCAAGAAATTTGTTAGGGGCGCCTGGGTGGCACGGCGGTTAAGCGTCTGCCTTCGGCTCAGGGCGTGATCCCGGCATTATGGGATCGAGCCCCACATCAGGCTCCTCCGCTATGAGCCTGCTTCTTCCTCTCCCACTCCCCCTGCTTGTGTTCCCTCTCTCGCTGGCTGTCTCTATCTCTGTCAAATAAATAAATAAAATCTTTAAAAAAAAAAAAAAAGAAATTTGTGTTTTCATGAAATTTGGTAGCACAGTGCAAGAGAAACATGGAGTACTATTAAAGACTTTGTTTTTCTTTTCTGTTTGTGTTTGAGAATGGAGGGCGTATTAGCATGTTTATAGACAGAAGGGAAGGAACCTATGACATTCGAAAATAAGAAAAAAAACTCTAAAGATTGATTCCAGAAAAAGCAGGCATAGAGAAGATCAGAGTCATGCGATTTATCTTTGAAAAAATAGTGGTATTTTTCACTTGAGACAAAAGGGATATTAAATATGAATAAAAACTTCACAGATACAGAAAATCTGAAAGTCATACTCAATGACTACTTCTCTCTTGGTAAAGTAGAAGTTAATGTTTTATGCGAAGAATGAAAGGGCTGTGGGATCTTCAGGACCATACTAAAGACTTGAGGGATCAGAGTAAGAAAAAGTAAAAAGAATCTGTTGTGGGTAAATGAAATGGCTGATAAATAAAACCTAGGGCCTTCCTAACTAACATTGAGAAAAAACAGAAGGCATGAAGTACCTTCATATTCTAAAAATGAAGTCCTAAGCTGCATATGAATTTGAAAGAGCTTTCTGAAATTTGCGTGTGCGTGTGTGTGTGTGTGTGTGTGTGTGTGTTTTGACCATTAGTCCAAAATTTATCTTGCGGCTATAAATTTATCCAGGTTGATGAGAACGAGAGAAATTACTTTGGAGAAAGTATGAAATGTTGTGCTCTTTCTGTGTTCCCAGAAGAAAAATGTGCTTACTCTTCTCTTTAATGTTAGTGTAAATGTCTTTGCGGGGATTGCTCAGCTTGCTTATATATATCCCTTTGACTCTTGAGTGGTAAAGAGACCAGGTAGTCTATTTGTTTTGCAAAGCCGAGATTACTTTTATTTATTTGGATTTGATACATACCTCTGGATGCTAAAAATGAAATGCTGCGGCTAGACAATCTGGCCTGGTGGCTGAGCCATGAAAGGTGGCTTCATTGGGTATAAGCTCAAACACACAGAGGTAGGCCTTATGGGGCGGAGCAGGTCTGTGACTCGATCCAGTAGGGATTCCTGCCAGGGCCAAAGCCAGTCAGGCAGAAAGAGGGTAGATACCCTCTCGGATGGGAATGGAGAGGTAGAGCTGTAAATGGCAGCCGGAAGTGTGGCACTGCAGTTATATAAACTGTTTAGCTTCCAACAATGCGGAAAGCACTCTAGGAGAGGAGCAAGTCTGTGTTGAACATTTGCCACTTCCAGAGAGGACCAGCACGTAATTACTAACAAGAAAGGGCCCTCCATTGCCAGCTTCTCACAGTGCTATCGCTAAAACCAGCGCCTGTGAGCTGGTAAGTGGGGCCCAGAGGGGATCAGGAGGAAAAGCTCAGAGAGTGGAAATAGAAATCTCCCACACTCCTTAACCTGAAACTCCTGAAGTTTCTCAGCCTGAACCAGTCCCAAGCTGAGAATGGGACTACAAATACATTTTAAGCTAAGCTTAGACTTTTAATTTTTAACCTAGATTAGATATTTTAGTTGATTACATGAGATTGTTTTTAGGTGTAAAAGTTGTATATACAGTGCTGAATGGAAAAGTTAGGGAATATGTAAGGATTAAAGTTGTGTTCGAATATGATTAGTACTCAAGCAAACAGGTGATTTAAACAGATTGCAGGTCTATTTTCTCTCATGTAACAAGAAACCTGGTTCAAGGTTTCTCAAGGTAGTTCAAGAGATGTCCAGAAGTCCCCTTTTGTTATTTCCGTGTCTATCTCACTCAGTATCCCCGTCTGCAACAGGGAGTATGAAGTGTGGTACCTTTAATTAGAATGTCAGCTGGTGTCTGCATGAAGACCTTTTCAAGATTTAGTGTGTGTTTTAGGGAAGGGTGTCTAGAGAAAATTCATTTTAAAGAAGCAGAGGAAATAGAGGAAAACATTGCTGGTATGTATGTATGTAGAGTCCCAATCCTTCAGTATAATGGTTATATGTACAATCAAATCAGCTTTCCCTAACAAGGCTTGGCACAATGTGAGTGGTAGTAGTTGAAAGGACTGTGAAGTCCATCTTGGGTTGAAGATTGGCAGAATACATTTTGTAAACATCAAGGATACTTAAGAATTAGTTGGCAGTAGTTGAAATATTTGAAATCATGAACCACAATACATAGGGTCTGGTAATGGTCAAGAATGACAAGTTCAAGACATTTTTATGTGGATAAAGTGTAAGTTTATTGGGAACATTGGAAAAACAAGAAATTGTGGTAAATGATGGAAATTCGAGAAACTAAGAGTTTTAGTAATAGCAAGGTTAGGGCATGAGTGAGTGAGCAGTTTGCTTAGATGGAAAAGAGTAAAAGTTTTTAGAGTTTTAATAGTGCTGAGCAAAGTAATAGTAAGCACTTGAAGAATATCTGCTTTAGTCCAGACACTTTGCTAGGCTCTTCCCATATATTTCTAACACAATTTATATTCTGCAAAGTTTGTATAATTGCTTTCATTTACAGATGAGAAAAGGAAAGTTCAGAGAATTTAAAAAATTTTGGCAAATCAAAACTACTTCTGTATATCTACAAAATATTTGGTGTTTCCTGTGTGCCTCTATTAATTTAAAAACTTACTACATTAACTCATTCAGTCTTCACACTGCATCAGAAAACTCACCTGAAAGTCAGAAAATTCAAGGTCTTGACCAAGTCTTACATAGAGTGAGATACTTGGGCTTGAGTTCTTGTTTTTAGGTTATATAGCTTTTAGCTCTGTACACCATATTTCTCACCTCAACGACATCTCAGTAATCTTAGCCAAAATATATGTATGTGTCATTTGTCCAGTCAACTCAGTTCTCTCTGTAAAGATGACATTATGCCTTTCATGGGGTCTCATGGTACCTTTGGATTTAACTCCTGTAATGTCAGCATCAATTTTGTTTGCCCCATAACGTCTAACACATACTTAAGACATTAATTTTGCCACTAAATAAAATACAGGCATACCTAACCTGCGGAATGTCTTTCCAGTTAATGTTTTTGCAACAGAATGACTCTTGATTTTCGAAATGCAATTTTCACAGCGTAGACCGATTTCTCAGTAACATATTTTTGTTTTTTGGTTTCTTTTTTGCTGATGCCTATAAGGCAACTCTTTATATTTACAGCCTCCAAACTCAATAATTTTTTAAATAATGTGATATCTGGGAAGAGTCGTGATTTACCTTCCAAATGCAGTCAGTAGCACATCAGAATCCTGTGTAGCTGCTTCGAGGAGCAGGCCAGGTGCCGGCCGAGGAGGCCTGCGTGCTTTCTGCTGGCGCTGAGAGGCCAAGCAGGGCTGATCATATGTTAACAATCCTGTTTATGTTTTCATCAGGAAGCAGTGTTTGCAGCACTTCACACTGTCATCTAAGAGTTTCTTACACTTTTCAGTGCACGTGGGCCTGTGATAAGTGCATATTGTACTGTTTTACTTAGGTTTTTGAAAGTTGGTTGGGGGTGTGGTTTGATACAAATACCCTGTGGATTTGTTCCCATTCAACATAATAAATGATCGACTATCAGAATTTTCACTCAAAATAATCAGATTTTTCTGAAGCAGATTACTGGAGTAAATGGGAGATGCCTGTATTTCTTGATACTATTTGTTAATGTGTCAAATGGAAATCTCTAGCAGTACCATCTCATTTCCTCTCTCAGATTATACACTTTCAGAGCATCTTTATGGATTTTTAAATCTAATGTAATTTTAACAGTAAGAATATGGGGCCAAACAGAAGGGATGGTGAAGAACCCAGGGCTGCATTTAGGACCTCTTACATGACACTAAGAGGGAAGCGGATGCATATGCCCTGTGACTGTGGGACTATTCTCTACCACACTCAGTGTTTTAATTTTTATCATATTCTGTTCTGATTAATATATTCTTTAAAGGTTAGCAGTGAAGGGTTTTGAAACACTTTCTGCTGTAAGTTTCTCCGTGGGAGAGTATTTTCTCCCTCCCTCATTCCTTAAAGTAGTGTCTTCACTAAATGACTGTCTAAACAAAGACACTTTTGAAAGAGGTAGTTGCCAAATAGCCTTTAACTTGCAGAGCACGATGAATGGTATAGTGCACCTAATTTTTTAATGAAGGTGTTCAAACAAGGAAAAGTTTCAGGCAACAGTTATTGTCTCTTTATAGGAAAAAAAACGTCTTTTGAAAATGTGATTTTCATAGTCTTTGGTTGCCTTAATTCCATAGGATCTGAAAGTAATATTTAAAGTATCAGTAAGAGCCTCACTCTGTTGACCATTTGACCAAGGTAACATGTGCTCTAATAAGGCAGCACTTGAAAAAATTAGTGCGGGGACACCTGGGTGGCTCAGTTGTTAAGCGTCTGCCTTCCTTCGGCTCAGGTCATGATCCTGGGATTGAGCCCCATGTCAGGCTCCCTGCTTGGCGGGAGGCCTGCCTCCCCCTCTCCCACTCCCCCTGCTTGTGTTCCCTCTCTCGCTGTCTCTTTCTCTCTCAAATAAATAAATAAAATCTTAAAAAAAAAAAAAAAAAAAGAAAAGAAAAAATTAGTGTAAAAGAGAGTGTTGGGTTTGTTGATTGCATTTAGGAAATGAGAATTTGATGCATGAGGTGACCTGCAAAGCTCATGTAGGCAGTAATGACTATGGAATTTGTGGGGCCCAGGACAAAATGAGAATGTGAGGCCCTGCTTGAAAAGTGATTAAGAATTTTAAGGTGGCAGCCACAGAGTGTTATACGAGTTGGTGGGGTCCATGTGAGTGAGCAGAGGGCCCAGTATGACTGCACAGGTGGCCCAGCCACGAAGCAGGCTGGTCTTACACACAGGCGCTTAGTGGTGGTTATGGGATTTGTCCAGTGCTGTTCCTAGGATAATCGTCATCAGTCTTTACCTGGTGACTTGGGAGTTTAAGAAACCTGTAATGAAAAGATTATCTCAAAATGAGGCAAAAAAAAAAAAATTCCATTTTTCTTTCTCCTTTTGTGAAATTACAAACTTGTCCCAACAGTGTGATAGAAATGCTCTCATTTAAATGTGCTAGTATGATGTTTTGCATAAAAATAAATCTAGAGAAACCGGGCTAATCTAAGGCCACCCTCTTTGATTCACATGCTAGAGTCTGTAGATCGAACTTCATAGCGTGCCATAAATTTGGAGAGGATCTGATCAAGGAGTGTGTACTGTAAACACCGTTTTAGCCTTTTATAGAGTTGAACTTCCAGGGGTGGTTTGATTCCCGAATGTTCTTCACTTTGATTTTTTTAATCCAGTGATGTCTACTTTATCTTTTTATCCATCTTCTTATCCATGAACTCCTTATTTTCCTATCACAAAATTACATAAACTCTAAACCTTCTTTGGTGAATTCATTTTCTGGCTTTTACTGAGTAACATGCAGGTAGACGAAATCCTTTATGAGATAGGTAGGGTCCGCCCAGCTTTTTTTTTTTTTTTTTTTAATATACATGAGGGTTTTTTTTTTAAATCTATTCTCAACAATTTTTTAGAGCTTATAAAATCAAGAACTGCATTTGCGAAGATGAGCTGTCTGTGCCTTCCTTAAAATCCCCTGACACAATCTATCATTAGAATGACGGAAAGCCCTGTTAATTTTAATTAGAATATCATTGAACCATAAATCTTGAAGGAATTTGGGGAATTCATTTTTCTGGCCTTCTCCTTTCAGGCAGGTGAATGTCTAAACCACCAAGGTTAGGGAGGGTGTCGTTCTTGTCTCACACATTTTTACTGAGGAAGCTTCCATAGTTGTAATACCCTGTTATAGTTGCTTAGCTTATTTTTCAAGAAATTATTTCTAACATCCACGTCCTTGTCTAGTTTAAAGCTGTTTTGTTTTCTCTTCTCTAGGTGTGTTAAATTTCGACTGGCCTTCTCCTTAAAAAAATATCTCATTTTGTGTTTGTGTGTGTGTGTTGGGAGGGTTGAGAGTGGTAGGGAACATAGACTCATCCTAGCAAATAATGATGATGTTCATTTGCTGAATAGTCATTATTGCTGGGCATTGTTTTAAATTCTTTATACATTATCAGATTTAAGCTTCAGAACAACCTAATGCGGCAGTTACATTATCATGTATGAAGATCGGAGGTGTTGCCTAACAAGGCCAAAGCTAACGAACTCAGAGTACCAAGTGGAAGGGGTTTTAAACCCAGGTAACTCTGACTCTTTAAAGCCTATGCCTTTTAATATGCTACGCTGTATAACCTAAGGAACCCCGTTTCTTTAGCTCTCCTATATATCTGGACATGTCTTATATTCCTTTTTCATTTTGTACTGTATTCTGGAACTTATCAAATATTTATTCTCCAACTTCCTTAGAACATAGAGGCCAGAACTGAAGATGGTAATTTATAAGGGAGCACTCAGAAAAAGCACAGTACAACTGCAACTTAACCATTTTTCATTTGCATGTGATCCTACAACAAGAGCTGTTATTTATTCTCTGTGGGTTGTATGGTAGATGATATGTATGTTAGATGATTCTGATATATTTTAAACTTACGTTGGTAAATATACAAGTATATCCTTGTTGTAAATAATTTAAACTATATGAAAATATAGTGTAAGATGAAAACAAAAGTTCTCTTAAGAGCCCACTAGAGTAAATGACTTTTTTCTTTTTTTAATAACAGTTTGGTGATTACCCTTTAAGCCCATCGTGTGTGTGTGTGTGTGTGTGTGTGTGTGTGTTCTTTACCAGTATTTCATGTAGATGTTTATGTCATTGGGTATTACTGCATATAATTATTTTTAATAGCTTTGTAGCATTTTAATTATATTAATATATTGTTGTTTACTTAGCCAGTCTCCTATTGAGAGACATCATTTCTATATTTTTGATATAGACAATGCTAATACTGTTTATAGCACATCTTTATATATGGAAAAATGGTTGATTTTTATTTTATTAGAATTAAGTCATATAAATGGGATGGTTGAGTCAAAAAACATATTGGGCACTTCTGTTTTTCTTTTAAGGAAATAGAAATCTTTATTCTTTCCACTAATTCCTTCTTCCCCTTTTTCATATTTGTTTTAAATAACAGGACTTCTGGTAGACGCAGGAGGGAGTGACAAGGTTGCCTTTGGCCCCGTATAATAAGTTAAATACGGTTCCTTAAACAGGAATTAATTTTAAATGATAGATATATTTTTAATTATTATAATAATGTCAAAAACTCATACTCTTCTCTACAGATTAGTGCCTCTGTTGTTGGCAACATAATCAGTGCAAAATTAACAGGCTGGCTGGGGCAAACATCTGTCTTCCAGATTTATTTAAAAAAAATAGTCTAAGAGTTGCAGTTACTGATTACACACACCAGCTCGTCGGCTCTATCTCGCATGCATGATCTCAGCCACAGGCAGGATGCCAGCGTGCCGCACTGTGCGTGAGCCATCCTGCTGTCGGCAGACCTTGTATTCTAGGGCAACTGACACCATCGAGTACCAGTTAAGAGCAAAAATCAAGTTGTGTCTTGACAGCCAAGGCATTAGTTACAAAAGACTGTCTACGCCTTCTGTGGCTAATTTATTCATTTAGTCCCAGGACTCATGACTCCCTAATTGCAGCTGCTCTTATAAATATTGGTCTCTTGTTGCCTGACAGTCCAATTGCTTCTGATTGTTTGCACTGTCTTTTCTCAGATATTCCAGGTCAGATGACTTCAAAGTCCAATATTATGTCATAATGACTCATTTTCTGCAAAAGGGTTTACAGAGAATTTATTGCCGTATACATTACTGCCTGTCCATTTTTTCCCTTCTGCACAACAACATAATGTGACCTCTTAAAAAGGAAGAGAAATAAATCATCTAGTATGATATTTATGTGCTCAGAATACTTCTTTACAACGTGGATGTGCAATAGCCATTTTTGCTTATAGTTAATCCTAATGAGTTTGACTTTTTGCAGAAATGTCCATTGTCATTAGATGACTTTGCACACATCAACTTTCCCCTCTGGAATGGGCTTGTTTAAACTTAGGAGATAAAATACATTAATAGAGTATGTAATTTCTCATGCCTTTATTTAGGCATTATTATTTTGACTCACTAATTGTATCCATTGAGATGAAATTAATCCCCACAGTTTCTCAGTAAGAGTGACATTTTTAAGTTCAAATATTGCAGTGTTTCAAAAATAACAAATACCTTACATAACACTTTAAATAGAAGGATAATAGTAATAACAATAATTTATTAAGTGCTAACTGTATACTAGGCACTGTGCTAAGGACTTTATTTGCATTTACTTATTTAATCCTTACAGCATACTTTCGGACTTGGTGTTAACATAGTCCCTATTTTAATGGAGCTACTTCATCCAAGGATTTGAATCTGGATCCATTTAACTCCCAAGCTTCTTATAGCAGCATTTCTCCTTATTCTGCCTTGACTACTATATGTCAGATACTCTGCACACTATTTTACATGTATTATTCCATTTAATAATTTCTTCTCTTTCTCTTCCTCTCTCATTCTCCCCCTCTTTTTCCTACTCTTGTTCTTTAGTACTTATGTAAAAATGTGTGGGTGCTGGCTGATGGAGACAGAGATCACAAAATTCTAATTTTTTTTTTTTTAATTAAGCTCAGTGTAATTACTTGGACTTATATGGGAAAATGAGCCATTTAAGAGTAACTATAAACCACATACTGTGCTGGGACCTTTGCACCCATAAATGAATATATCCTGGGAGTGGTTTAGGGAAACTCTGGTCTAAATATTACAACATATACAGTTGTGGTAAAAGCTAAAAAATAATTAGAATTCTTATTTCTAAACTTGTGCTTAAATACCATGCAGATAATTACTCTCATCTAACCAGTGAAACCAACTCTCTCTCTCTCTCTCTCTCTCTGTGTGTGCATATACATATACATATATATATACACATCTCAGTTGACATTTCAGTAAGTACATTTTACTAGCTCCTAAAGCACCGGGCGGTTATAAGCAAGGATGCAGAGCTGAGTGGATCACTTGCAGTTCTAAAGTTAAGATATGCTCGAAGGGACCGACATTTAATTACAGGTAGTGAGCAGTTGGATGTGAGGGAGGTCTGGCTCCAACATTTGTCACCCCACTGATCATCAGGGTTGATTTGGCTGATCTGGTTGGCTGTGGTGTGCCTTTCCCCCCTCACCGCTCTTTCTGGTTATACCCCTCCTGAAGCTGCATGTTGGGCCAAAGAGGGTGACCTTCCTGGAAAGAGGAGGTTCAGTCTTCACTCAGGGGTATCTGAGTATCTGTGATTCCCTGCTAGAAGCTGCAAAGAAACTCTTCAGTTCCATTTGTAGGAGAAGTTAGAGTGGTCAAGCTTCAGAGACTCCAGACCCATCCAGATGAGGCGCTGCGTGTGATAGTCTATCTTTAAAATAGCTGGGTGTGGGGCGGGGGGGGGGGGGCGGGGGGGGGCGGGAGGGAGGGAGGGGGGAGAGAAACAGAGAGAGAGAGAGAAGCAAGGCATGGTATGTAGTGAAAGACAAGACCTCTTATGCCGTTAAAGAAAGAGAGAGAGGGAGAGCGGGGGAGAGAGAGAGAGGCTTCATGGGAGTGGGAAAGGTAAAACGTGGAGATCAGCTGAATTTCTTTAGTAGAATACAAAGAACTTGAGACAACTCTCTTAGAATTTTTATGCTCATAAAAGTTCTAGATGTTTAATGCATTCACTGTTACTCTTTTGCCTTCAAATTGTTTACTGGGGCTTTATAATATTGAGAATGATGTTATCTTTTGGGAATTAGGAGGGGGAATAGCTCTTTCTTTAATTTCAGTGATGTCAGATGTCTGCCAGTCTTCTGGCCAGGAAAATCAGGCCTGCTTAAGGTTGCTGCACTTCCATGATCAAATTTCTCTTCACTAAATGGTAGTCTCTAGTCCTTAGCTGACATTTCACCCCATTGCCCCATTGCTGTTGGAAGCTACATCAGCATATTAAGAAGCAGCAATTGGCACCTAATGCCTTCCCAAGAAAAAGTTACCCTGTTTTAGTTACCGCAAAGATCCTCAGCTGCTCTCCCTGAAGTATTTCAGACATGCTCAGTGATTTGAAACAGCATTTCTCAGCTGTGTAGAAGGCACACTGAATAAATACTGGAAGGAGGACAGTTTAAAGACTTAAAGGCAGTTCCTGTCAAGGCAGGCCATACTTTTCCTCTCAGCCGCACACACATGGGAATCATCCCTATGATCTGCCAGTGTTTTATTGCCACATAAGTAGGCGTCCATTACAGAGGGAGCTGGCAGCGTACATTTTTGTTGTGTTTGTGTGACAATAGTAATTTCCCGCTTCCCCATTTAGTGACAGTGCTTAAAAAGGAAAATAATGAACACATTTTAAGAAGCAGTGAGCTCCAAAAGACTCTTGATAGTTTATATAAATGCAAGATCGTATGTGTGGTATAGCTGATGTTTAAAAAGTGGGTAATACTCAGTTCCTATGAACCAGTGAAAGACTGGAGTCTGCCCCATGTGCCCTCAGTGACGTTAGTATGTCCTTTCCTAATTCACTTGTGGTGTTACTGGCTCAAGTATGACAGAATGAAGTGGTGTTTTTTTTTGTTTTGTTTTGTTTTGTTTTTTTAAAGATTTTATTTATTCATTTGACAGAGAGACAGCCAGTGAGAGAGGGAACACAAGCAGGGGGAGTGGGAGAGAAAGAAGCAGGCTTCCAGTGGAAGAGCCTGATGTGGGGCTCGATCCCAGAACACCAGGATCATGCCCTGAGCTGAATGCAGACGCTTAATGACTGAGCCACCCAGGGGCCCCAGAATGAAGTGTTTTGATTTACATATTAAATCCTGATTCAGTCATTGTAGTTCTTTCCTAATGCTTCAAATAACAAAGTCATTCCATTATATTTAGTTCTCATTATTAGAGAGGGGGGGGAAATACTTATAGGCATGTCTCCTTGCAAGGAGCTGGGTTTTTCTCTTTATGATAAATTGGGGTGGTGAGAGAAAGAGGAATTGGAAGTAGGACCAGCAGTGATGAAGATATTGGATATTATTTTTTCCCTCAGTTTTGATCAGAGAATAAATAGATTGACTCATGTTTATAAAGACAGCTAGTAATGAAAGGAAATTATTGAGTTATCAAGAACATATACAAACACAAATAAGCAGACGTCAGTGAGAGACAAAACTTGTTCTGTCCTATCAGTGATTAGAACAGTGTGTTAAATATTTTTAAAGCAATTATTTAAATGGTTAAAGTAATTATTATATAAAATAATTAAAACTACCTTATTCAATATCTATGTCCTTCGTAATGCTTAGTGATTCTAATATTGCCATTTGTTAAGTAAAATATATATTAGGTTTTTGATTTCTGAGAGTCTCTTTGTTTACTTTTTATGACCCTGGTATTCCCATACCACAAAACAAATAATGTATTTTTAAAAATACCTCTCACCTTGTGGCATTAATCTAAAATTTTTAGAATTAATAATATTATCCAGTATTTGCAAAGCATAATCAGTGATTAATTAAAATTAATTAATTAGTTAAAATTCAATGAGGGGCACCTCGCTGGCTCAGTTGGTAGAGCACTCGACTCTTGATCTCAGGGTCATGAGTTCAAGCCCCACGTTGGGCATAGAGCTTATTTAAAAAGAGAAAACTTAGAAAGAAAGATGAGAGAACAAGTTAAATTTTAATTAATTCTGATATTTGTGGCCACTAGTCGATTTGTGTATGGAATTAGCTATGTTGTGAAAGGCAGTGATTGTATTGTCTTGCTCAGGATTTAATTTCTAGAGTCTTAATTTCTTTACTTCGTGTCATCAATAGAGAATGACATTTTATTTCCAATTAAACAGGTGAATTGCCTTGTGTATTGTTTCACTTTATTTATTTGTTTATTTTGCAAATCTTTATCTTTCCCTCTGCAACATTTTCAACCTTTGCTCAGTGTGTTTCTTTTAAACAAATCTAATGAATTCTTAATTTTGATTTAACAGGATAATTTATTTTTTGTAATTGGGAGAATCCAGTCCATTCATATTTAGTTTACTGTCCAAAAAACTCAATTTTATTCCTTCCATGTTACTTTGTTGGTTTTCATAGTTGCTGCCTCTTATGCTTTTCTCCCCCCCCCATTCTGATCAAATTGCTTTTCTTTCTGTTTTCCCCATTGGTATTTAATTTGGAAGTTCTGTTTTGCTTTTCGAATCTTTGCATGGCTCCTCTCCCTTCTCCTATTTTCTCAGTGACCTAAATAAGATCTACGGTTTCCCCGCATTGATGCAGTTTTGTTTCCTACTTTCGCTACCCTCCTTTGTCCTGTTGGTACAACTTGAAGAGACAGAGTCTTTCTTTCTTTCTTTTTTAAAGATTTATTTATTTATTTAGAGAGAATGGGAGGAGCAGAGGGAGAGGCAGAGAGAATCTCGCTGAGCACAGAGCACAACGTGAAGCTGGATCCAGGACCCTGGAACTATGACCTGAGCTGACATCCAGAGTCTGCCACTTAACCGACTGTGCCACCCAGGTGCCCCAAGAGACAGATTTTTCTTAGAATTTCCCTGAGAGTGTGTCCCTTCAGTTTCTCTTTCAAGACTATTTTTTAAGCATTCAAATTGTATGTTCCCACGTAGCATCTTTGTCTCTTGGGCTATAGTCTTGTTTCTCAGTACATTGTGGATTTTATCTCCCTGTCTTCTGTTCTCCAGGCTTCAGATGAGATGTCTAGGGCAGATCTATTTTTTCTTTTGAGTGCAGCATGTTCATTATGTCTCAAAACTTATACAAGCTTTACTTACTGGAGTCCAAGAATTTTACCAGGATATGCCTAGGTGAGGATCATTACTGATCATCCGTCTTATTCTGGGAGCCATTCTGATCTTCAAACTCAGGTCTTTTTCCAACTCAGGTGCACTTCTTTCTAGTATATGTTTAGTTTATAGTCTCTATACTCTTTTAAAATATTTTAGTATTTGTGTGGTTGGTTGGTTGCCTGGATCTCTTCTACACATCTTTTAGCTTTTCCTTTATTTCCATTCTTTATTTTTTCTTCAGTTTGAACTTCTTGCATTTGAACTTTAAGGCTCTTAGTTCAGCTTTCCATAATGATTACTCTCTTTTAATTCATCTGCTCAATTTTTTGTTCATAGAAACTCATGATTTTATTTTATGTTACTCCCTGCATTTATTTATATATCTTTTAAAGAATTAGTTGTTTATTTTGGGAGACAGAGAACCTGTGCAAACGTGGGAGGAGGGACATAGGGAAAGAATCCCAAGCAGACTCCCCGCTGAGTTTGGAGCCTGACATGGAGCTGGATCTCAGCACCCTGAGATCATGACCCCGGCCGAAATCAAGAGTTAGGCGCTTAACTGACTGAGCCACCCAGGTGCCCCTCCCTGCATTTATTTTATTGTTTTTCATTACTTCACCTTTCTCCTTTATATGTTCTGTTTCACTAACATATGCTCTGATCACTTTACTTAATCTTTCTGGACTTAATAATTTTTTTCTGTTCCTCCTGGGGTTGTGGTCTGGTGATTGAAATATATCTAATGCAAGAATCCCACAGAGAAAGGATTCTTTGGGCCCATATTGTAACAGAACTTTTAATCAGTTCTCTTATCTAGAATCTCCCTGCATATTCTGAGCCTCAAGAGCAAGAAAAACTCACTTCACTCAACTTATTTCCTCCTTGTGGTTTTTTTTTTTTTTTCAAATTGTTTCTATTTTTTAAATAATTTTAAGATAATTTTAAACTTATACAAAAGTTGCAAGATCAGTAAAAAAAAAATGCAGTTGTATATATTCACCCATATTTCCCTAAAGTGTTTCACCACACTCACACACAGGACAAGTTGCAGAAATTTTCCTTCTTGGATTTTGAGGTCAAAGAAAGTCACAGGGGACTGCATCCAGCTTTGTGTAGGGTGTGAGGGCAACATAGATGCTAAATTCCAACTCATCTTGAATCTTCTGTTTTCAGTTCTCATGGGGTATCTGTACAACTTCCAGTAAATAAATGTTTACCCCATTGGGGAAAGAAGCTCTGTATTGTTTTTTTCCTCTTGGATCTTATTATGGGCTGATTTTTGTCCTTCCTGAAATTCATTTGTTAGAGACCCAGCTCCCAGTTCCTAAAATGTGACTGTATTTGTGATAGGATCTTTATTTATTTATTTAGAAAGAGATTGAGCATACACAAGGGTGTGGGGCAGAAGGAGAAGGAGAAAAATTCTAAGCAGGCTCCAGGCTCCATGCTCAGCTTCGAGCCAAGGTGGGGCTTGATCTCCTGCCCCTGAGATCAGGCCTGAGCTGAAATCAAGAGTGGGATGCTTAACTGACTGAGCTTCCCAGGCATACCAAAGATAGGATCTTTAAAGAGGTAATTAAGTTAAAAGGTCATCATTAAGGTGGGCCCTCATCCAATATGACTGGTGTCCTTATAGGAAGGGTAGATTAGGACACAGATGAGCACAAAGGGAAGATCATCTGAAGACACTGGGGATTTGGTATGGCCATCTACAAGTCAAGGATAGAGGCTTCAGAAGAAACCAACCCTGCTGACAATTTGAAGTCAGACTTCTAGCTCTAGAAGAGTTGTATTTTGGTATGGCAGCCCTAGCAAATTAATGCAAATCTTAATTGTTCCAGTGACCCATAGGTAACTGACTCTCTTATATAGGAGGGTGATAGGCTTAAAAATCCAGAACAGGAGAGAGAAAAAGCTATTTACCTTTTTTTCCCTCCACAGTGTAATGTGAAGTAGAATGGTGAAGTACAAGGTGCTGAAGCCATTGTTATCACTTATACTTGCTTCGAATCTTCACATTATCACAGGTATAATGATGGATAAGTTTATCTCATGCATTTCTATACCATATTAAAATATCATTTTTATTGCTACTAGGGTGATTAGACATTTGAGTCAGGAGAGAAGGCCTGCTGTTTAAATTTGCAAAACAAAATAGATGATTCTTTCTTTTCTTTTTTTTTTTTTTTTAAAGATTTTATTTACTTATTTATTTGACAGAGAGAGAGAGAGACAGCCAGCGAGAGAGGGAACACAAGCAGGGGGAGTGGGAGAGGAAGAAGCAGGCCCATAGCGGAGGAGCCTGATGTGGGGCCCGATCCCTTAACGCCGGGATCACGCCCTGAGCCGAAGGCAGACGCTTAACGACTGCGCCACCCAGGCGCCCCTAGATGATTATTTCTTATGCAAACATGAATCAAGTAAATTAAGTAAGGTTCTAATATTTTTTAAAGGAAAAGGTGACATGCAAAAGTTTGAACAAAATATTTGTCTCAGGAGCTGTAAGATCGCCGATAACACACCTCACTAATGTTAAACTTCGTTGCAATACTTCCTACGTATTGTTGATATTCACTACATTTATTTGGTATGCTGACTATCAGAACACCTAAGAAGACTGTTTTTTGCCAGAAGTCTCATTATCTTGGTGTTCAGAAGAGTTGGATGAAAACAATATCCTCTGGCTTTCTCACATTGTCTCATGACCCAGCACATACAGCTGACTGGAAGAATAAATGCTTTTAGCCTTTTGAACACAAGTATAATTCCTTTAGTGTCTGTAAAAAATTAATGAAGACAAATATAACTTTATTTTTTTTCTTCAATTTTTAATTAAGCTAAGAAGCAAATATAACAAATAGAAAAAAAAATAGAAGCAAGTGAACCAGATGTATTTACCCGTCTGCATTGGCAACCTTTGGTACTTTGAGAGTCAGAAAAGAAACCAAACGTTAAGATTGAAAATGTAATGGCTTAAATGTTATTTATTCATCTGATTCTTTTAGAATGGTATGGTTTCTTTCATAAAAGCATGGGATATAAATAAAATAGGTTGAAAAGAATATGTATTACTTTACTTAAAAATGTATTTAAACAATCGGTAGTCATCATTGACACATATATAATAGTTTTATTTTTTATTTAGTGCTTATTATTTTACAGTAATATGTTATTGTTTGATTTATAAAATATACATGTTTGATATAAGAAATATGAAAATGAGAAAAACTTTAAATCTTATCATCTGGAGATAGCCATGATTTAAATTTTTGGTGTATATATCATTCCACTATTTCTATAAAAATATTTACTTTAAAAGTTAGATTATGCCCACATATTTTGGGTGCATGTACATTCATGAATCAGATTCTTGTAAATATTTCAAATTTATTTTCTCAGTTAATCTTCACAATTATTTTAGAGAGAAGTTATCTGAAACTCAGATAAATATATATTTCAAAATCATAAGATTCTTTTAAGAAGATTTTATTAATTTGAGAGTGATAGAGCACACATGGGAGAGAGGGGTAATGGGAGAAGGAGAGAGAATCCCAAGCAGACTCCATGCTGAGCTCAATCCCACCACCTTCACCACCCCAGCCAAAACCAAGTGTTGCGCAATCAATCGACTGAGCCAACGAGGTGCCCCCAAAATCATAAAATTAATTAGTGGTAGAGTTAGGGTCATTCAAAACTGGTAACAATTGATGATTTGGGTCTTAAAAATTATTTTGTATCATTTCCCTAATATATCACTACAATTCCCACATTTTCCTGTATTACTGCCTATTCGTTTGTAACATCGTTTTGTGCTTGTCTAAACTATCTTTTGGACACAGCACAATTTACTTAATAGTCCCCTCTCAGTAGACAATTAAGTTTGATTTATGTTTCTCTATAAGTAAGTAATGCTGGGATACATATCCTTGCAGATAGTCATTTCCCAAATCCTGGCTGATTCCCATGAATAAATTTTACAAATTAGATACCATAGAGCTGAGAGTGTGCACATTTTAGGTCTTTTTATTTCTTATCCTCCAATTGAGCTCTCAAAGTTTGTGCCACCATTTGAGTGTACCCATTTTTTATTGGGTATAATCATTTGAAAATATATTTTCAAAATATATAATTGTTATACATAAATGAAAATTTTATCATTAATTGAAATACTCTTTATGGTACGACATGAATTACTAAAACCCTGAAAATCTATAGAGTTTTAATAATGGGCACAGATATGTGAAGATTTTGGTTTTCCATGGAGTTTATATGGCCATGGAACGTTCCTTTTTTTTTAGAAAGAAATTTTAAATATACTCTCATTGTAGAATATAAATGTATATAATTTATTAAAGACAATGTACAATTTAATGCAGACATTCCTCATTTATGTAAAAAAACTTTTTAAAAAAAGAATTAGAATATGAAATTTTTGAAAGTTAGATGCCAGATTTTTTTGTCATCTTATATGGTAGTGGAAAGAAAGAAAACCCTATAACGCTATTCTTAGCAACTCTGTTTTTTTCATTATGTACGATGGGGACAAGTAACATTTTGTAGTACATATAAAATATTTGCATATTTAGATTTATTAAACTTAGAAAATATTCACCAAAGTAATCACAAAGTAATCACATAACAAACCTTCCTTTAGCTATTCACTTTCCTACCCTTGCAAGTTTTATGCAGTAATAATGAAATGGTAATGTGTAAATTTAAATTGCAATGTAGAATCGATGAAATTTGGATGTTATTTATCAACTTATCTTTTTCTGTAAAATTTAAATTTGGAAGTTGCCATCAACTCTTTTTTGTAATAATATTAGTAATCCAGATACTAGTTCCTTATTACTATTTTGAAATATTTTGGCTCTTTTTTGAAAGAGAGATTATATGAATGTAATGGATATTTTAATTTTAGAAAGTATATTATATATTCATATTATATCTATAACATTTTTGACTATCATTTAATAATTGCCCTTAGTAGAATAAAAAAGAAATAATTATTGCAAAAAAACTGCCTTTCCTGCATACTTATGATAGCAAAAGAAAGCAAATACTAATGCTGTTTTTTTTCCCCCACACATATTCTGGATAAAACTCTAGTTTTATATGAATTAGTGTTTTCAGTTTTGTTTTATGTGGACAACATGATCTGTATGGGAAATCACAGAAGAGCTTTCCAAGTTCCCATTTACTTCTGTATAAAATATTATCCATTTAGAATGAAATCTGTATTTCTGTCAAGGCCTATCAGCCCTTGTATGATCTGTTTTATCTTTTCCTCTCTGATTTCATTTCATTTCTCTTGACCTCTCAAAATGTTTCAGTTCTTGGGCCTTATTTATCTTCATTCTCATGTAAGAGTATTTGCGTATTCTTTTTTTTTTTTTTTTTTTTTTAGATTTTATTTATTTGTTATAGAGAGAGCACACAAGCACAAATCAGGGGAGAGGCAGAGGGAGAGAGAGAGAAGCAGGCTCCCCACAGAGCAGGGAGCCTGATGTAGGATTTGATTCCAGGACCCTGGGATCATGACCTGAGCCAAAGGCAGATGCTTCACCGACTGAGCCACCCAGGCTTCCCAGAGTATTTGCATATTGTTTCCTTTTCCAGGTTAGTGCTTTGTCTTCATTGCTTAGATCTCAGTGTGAGGGTCATTTGATTAAAATAGCCCTGTTTGACTGTTTTATTTGAATTAGAAACCCCACCAACAATTGTTTTTCTGAGTTACAGACTCCTACATTACCTTTAGAGCAGTGATAACAAATAGGTAATTATTCAAGTTTTGTTCATTTATTTCATTGTCTCCTTAAGCACTAATGTCCATAAAGGCCCATTTCAGTTCTTCTTTATGTCTGCCTGCCTCACATAGTGCCTGATATACTGGGACAGTTTAATAATATATTTACTGAGTAAAAAGTTGCTTACTGACTAAAGTATAGGTCTCTTTCCTTAATGGTCTTTCTAATACTTCTTTCTTTTTATTTTTTATTTTTTTGCAGTTTTATTTTTTTATAATTTTTATTTTTTTATATTAGTGGTCTTTCTAATACTTCTTGTTTTTTTGTAATCCTATTCATTTAGGGCTTTAGAAATGAATTTAAATCACGTTTATTTCATTGCTGCTCATATAATAATAAAACTGAAAGTTTGAATGAAATAATAGGACACATTGAAATCATATAGATGTATTCTTTTTACATGAAACTGCTCTTGTTTCTGAGAACACACAAAAAAAGCAAAAAAAACGTGAGAAAATAAAAGAACCAACTGTAACATACCCCCTCAAAATAAAAACAACCACCACCACCACCACCACCACCACCACAACAACTATAACCACTGAGCATAGTTTGGTATAAGATCAACTTTTATAGTTTTTCTTTAATGTTCATATCTTGTCTATATGATACAGAGAGAAAGTGTTATTATTTTTAAAGATTTATTTATTTTAGAGAGTGAAAACACATGAGCAAGGGGAGGAGCAGAAGGAGGGGGAGAGAGAGAGAATAGAAAGCAGACTCCCTGCTGAGCATGGAGCCCTTTTTGGGGCTCCATCCCATGACCCTGAGATTGTGACCTGAGCTGAAGTCAAGAGTTGGCTGCTGAACTGACTGAGCCACCTAGGTGCCCCGAGAGAAATTATTTTTTTCCAATTCACCAAGTCAGGCAAAAATGATTTGGCATTTACCATTACTTTTCCTTATTAATTAAATTGTGGCTACTTTAACTCAACACTATTTTAAAAACCATTTGTGGGAGCCTTCCTTTTAAATAAATTCCAAAGTGTGATTGAACTATAAATATGAAATTTAAAATAAAGGGAACTAACTCATGAGTTCTAGTTTCCAGTTTTAGATAAGGACAGAAGATACTGTCATCCAGGCGTTAAGAGTATTATAGAAATGAATGGAAAACTTAGATTTTGACAACTCCTGAAATACATAAGCAAGAAAGGAAACCAGTGGAATCTCAGAGGACTTGATAATGTGACTCTAGTATTATCCTTTAGTGGCAACTGTAGTTACAGTCCTTTTCTTTAATGAATATTGATAAGTACAGAAATATAAAGATGGGACTGTCCCTGTGGGAATGTCCACATTGTCCTTGGATTCCAAGTTTATAGAAAATATTTATGTGATATAGGCCTTTAGACTATTACTTATTAGAACATTTAAATAATTCATGCTATTATTTAGTAATTCTAATTAACATTTATGTTCTATAATAGCTGCAAATATTTTTTGTATAAAATTGAAGGGTTTTGAATAACATTTTCTAATTAGTCATGCATTTCATAATTTTTAATGCATTTAAGAAGGAAATTTTTTTTGTTATTTTTTTATTATTTAAACCTCAGTTATACCCTACTTGATTCTAAATAAAACTACCCTTTGGCAATAAATTCTGCTTCTGATATATCCATACTACAAGAGTAATTGTAGAACATTATGGTTGGGTCTCATTTGGTAATAAGGTTGTTTATGGTGAATGAATACATAATTATTTTTAAGATTACTTATTACTCCTGTTATAATGCAAAATTCTTTATTACTGGCCTCCAGCACCTTAAATAAAATTCATTCCTGAGAGGTGGTGCTATATAGAAGGAGCTGAACAAAGCCATAAGTCACAGATATTAGTAAAGACCACAGCTAGATTAAAAAGGCTAAAGGTAATCTTGGGAATAAATGGAGCCGCTATATTTTAGGAATATATAATTTTTTTATAGGGCCCTTCCTTATTCTGTAATTACAGTAAAACTTCTCTACATTCTAATTTCTTTTGAAAATGAATGTTGACCTTGCTTGAGGTTTGTTCATCTACTAAATACTGCACATTCTTTCTGTTATGCTACAGTTTTTACAATAAGATTAGGAGTACTACACTTTTGATTAGATAAAAAACAAGTGGTAGATTATCTTTCAAACCTACTTTCCCCCAAATTAAATGGGGGGATAATATGTTTATTCAATATTAGCTGTCAGAAGCCATTTATGTCACATTGATTATCAAGATTGTTGTCATACCACTGAAAGGACTAATGCGTTTACTATGATTTTTTTAAGTGAATAAACCTAGTATCCGAGACCCTGAAATGTAAAATGATCTTTGCATATAATAGGCAGTCTTCAACTACAAGCACAAATCCTTTTGCTATCAAGTGTTAGAATTTTATTTATTGGATATAGACCATTAGCCAGGTACATAGATATTAGGGATAGAAGAATTCATATTCATATTTATACACAATCGATCAGGATACTATACAACATGTGAAACCTTGAAGAACATAGAAGGTGCGATGATAATACCTAGGAGAGATTGACTAAAACTCTGCGTTGTTGGGGTTTGGATGGGGTCAGGGAATGCTATAGCTACATTTTAAACCAGTACATACTAAAGTGAGTAAGAATTTGACAGCTTAAAAAAGAGACATACTTGTAAAAATAAAACATGCAGTTAGGTCTCTTAGGTCTAAGTTCCTGTAAATTCATTAGAATCCTCCCTGCTACTCCAAGAAGGTTTCTAATTATGTGTCTTTCTGCTAATTAATTGTGGTAGCTTGAAGCTTCATCTCTTGTAACAGCAATAGCTCTTAAGACTGTGAAAATTGAGCTTGACACATCGAGCAGACTGATTAGGATGTCACAAATGCTCTGCGATGTTAACCCCATTGTAAAAGGGTCACTTATAGAAACAGCTTTTTCTATTCAATATCTGCATGTTCACATAGTAATCTCACATTTCCCCCCATCCTTTAGTTATGCTTTCGCCAAGCTGTCCTGTGTTATAGCAATAGTGACTCATTTATGTTCATACACTAAACGGTACGTCCTGCTAAATTTTGAAACTATCCCTCCAAGTACAATGTCTGAGTCAGAGCACAGTCGAGACATAATTTTTTTTTCTTTCTGGACATGCGTAGGAGTAGGTGGGCCAGGAGCTCTTGTTACGGAGATTAAATAGACGAATCTTTTCTTCTCTGATATTTGTTACTTACTGTAATCAGGAACATTTTACATTAACTTATAAATTTTTTTTTCTTTATAGAATGTTTGAGGAAATGGGCAAATGGAGTATTAGAAATATATGTTTTCTTCCCAAATAATGATGTCTTTTGTTTTACTTCTTCTCCTGAAGGGTTTTGTGCTACTGATGTTTTGATGGCAAGGCTTCCCTCTGCTACCTTTTTAGTTTAGCATGTAAAAATACTGATAACTATAGGTCTCTGTATACTTGTTACCTTCAGCTGATATATTTTACACTGATTTAATTTTTCCTTTGTTCTTTTTTAAGTAGATTTTTATAAAGTGAATATACCATCTTGTAAAAACAAAGTGAAACTGTTTTAGCAAAAATATAGGTAGAAAATATAAATTTAAAAAATTAGCTCTAAAGTTATTAGTGTAACCCCCTTATGAAGTTTCAGAAGGATAGTATTGATACTTTCTAGACTGTTAGATTAAATTTTGTTGTGCATGGCTGGGCTTCAGAGACACAACTCTTCTGCATCTGGGTAATCATCTGTTTTGTTACAACAAGGGATTCCACTGTAATTATTTTAAGCATGCTAGATTCCTTGACTTCTGAAATAGGTTTTGAACATCAGGAGATAGTTAATGATACAATTTATTATTAACCTTTAATAAGTCTTTTCATTTTTAAACATATTTCTGGCCTAAGAATAAAACACCTCGTCTCAAAATACAAAAAGTCGTATTTCTGTTGCATCAGAAAATCCAGTTATAGTAAAAATAAACAATGAGTCATGCCATCTTATAGAACTTCAAGTGTGAATAACTCTGAATTCCTAGATTCAAGAGAAAAAGACCTGGGATAAAGCAGCCTGATATCAAGTTAAAATTATTTCATGTTATAGCTGACTCACATCAGACAAAAAACCCTTATAATTTTATATAATAAACACAAAGTATTTTATTATCAATTTTAAGTACTTTCAAATGGTAAAAAGTAAATTTCCTGGTATATTCAACCAAATCAAAATATAGATAGCTACTCCAGCTTATGTTGCTGTTACACAAAATGGTTTGAAAGTACTAGAGTTATGATGAAACATGATGGTCTAAACAAGTGCATTTATCTTTACTTCCTCCTAAAACTCCATTAAAGTAAAATTAAGGAATAATGAGGCTTAAATCTATGAGGATAAAGATAATAGAAGAGAAGATAATGCCAGAGAAGGGATGCTAACAAAAGTTGAGAGGAGCGATTGTTGACTTAGAAGAGCAAAAAGCTAAGTGCCTACCTTGGGATGATATACGATCAGTGCATGCTACAGTGAGGAAGAATCCCATTGGTGCATCAGAGCTCTGGAAGAGTTTAGAAACTGGAGTCATAGATGACTGTGAAAGGTTGGGTTCAGGGTAGGACAGAGATCAGTTGGGAATGCTTAGAAGAAATTCCATTCCCAGTCCCTTTCTCACTGACCTCAGCCTGAAGCTCTGAAGTCAGAGAAAAACAGGAGATATGAAGTGTCCTCATCCTAAAAGAGATGTCATCAACCTAAAAAAGGAAATTCCAAAGATTTAAGTTAAGTCTACCTTGAGTTGGGAAATTCTTAGGTTCCTTCCCTCTTGAATCCCTTCATTAAAAGTTAGAAGACTTGGTTTCTGAAGATACTGGCCCAAGAGGTGAGTCCTACAAAGATTAACATTTTGGGATTCACTAACAAATTGGCCAGGTCACCAACTGATCACCCTGTGGTAAAGCCCACATTTCAGAAGGGAAGTCCATGCACAAAGAACTTAATGAGCTCTTCAATGCCTTACTCTTCAATATGGAGAGACAAAGATTACATGTATTTGAGGAAAGTTTTGAATATAATGAGAAAGTCAAAATGACAAACTGGATAGAAAGAAGAAAAGGACAAAATCAAAAACAAACAACACAGTGCAGGAAACAGGAAAAGTTTAGAACACTCTAAAAAATCTTCCTTAGTTAAGAGATCTTTTATTTTTGAAATAAGATTAGAGTGCTATATCTAATTCAGAGAACATATAAAAATTGATAATGGAAATAAAAACATTGACTGGAAGAGAGGGAAGATAAAGCTGAGAACACTTTCCTATGGAAAAAAAGGCAAAGGAATAGAAGAAAAAGTCTTAGAAAATTAGAAAATCAGTCTAGGAGATCCCAAATAAAATAGAGCTCAAAAAAGAAAGAAAAGAAAATGGATGGGAAGAAAAGATAGACGTGTGTGTATGTGTGTGTGTGTGTGTGTGTGTATTTATATAAATATTGTATATACAATACATAATTTCCTATAAAGGACCTGAAATCCAGATTGATAGGACTCTCTTAAGTATGAAATACAAGAAAGAAAAACATTGGCAAGAGGTTTTTAGAGAGAAGGTAGCACAGCTCTCGGCAGAGAAATAAAGGATACTACACTGAGTGATAGTCAAAAGGCAACGTACTTTTAAAAAATAATACTGGAAGTTAAAAACAATGGGAACTGCTTTCAAAACTCTGAGGAATTATAATTTCTAAAACTAGATTTTTATATCCAAGTCAAACTATCTATCAAAAGTGAGGTAGGGCAAGTAAATTCTCAGAAAATTGTTCTTCCATACATTCTTTCTCAGGAAACTACTGGTAAGAATACTCCAGCAAAATGAGGAAGCAAGTAATAAAAGGAATACCTAGATTCAACAAAACAAAGACAAGGAATTGAAAATAGAAAGGATAAGGAAGTTGCTGGGTGTCAGCAGAGTGGCAGGCCAGGAATTAATCAGTTCAAACAGGTGCAAAATGATGGAGAGGACTGGAGTGATGTCTCCAAGGAAAACAAAGGGCTTGACCAAAGAGATTGACTGTTTCTTTCTAGAGCCTGGCAGTATATAACTCCGGGGAAATCAAAAGGTTGTAAAAGAAAGAAAATGTTGTCACAGTATCCTATGTGGCTTAGCTATGACTAATATTTACATTATCATGATTATATCAACTCTGAGTACTGAATTTGTGACTACCTATGCTGGAAAACTTGAAGGACGGAAAACTGTGTACGTATGTGTGTATAGGGGAAGGGGAAGTAACATAAGAAAACTAAGTACTTTTCATTGGAGAAATTCTGTGGATATTATCCAAGTTTTAAAAATATAGCAGTTTTAGCATGTTATATTTAAAAATAAAGTTGTGTAGCAAAAGAGGGTAGGTATGATTGAATGATATGAATCAATGTAATATGATCTAATATGGTTGGCTCAGAATCAACTGGGAGTGGAAAAGGGTGTAGCAGAATTTTAAAAAATAATGCTTTTTTTTTTTCCTATATGATTTGTGATACTGATTGACTTTTAAATTAGGCCTCCATCTGTATTATTTAGGAACAGTAAAATTTAATTAACAATAAAATACTGCATGCAGTTTCTATTTCGAAGTAAATATACTATATTTGTATTACTTACATAAAGTGATGTATTACCTCTCAAACTTAGCTTGGACTCTTGCTTCTTTTCTATGTTTGCGCCTATTTTTATTCAGTATAATATTGCTGAAAGGTCTGTTTGCTTCTTGAATTCTCTAGTTTTGCATTCAATAAGATTGAAAGAGCAACAATTTATCCTTCTGTGCCTCTGCATGTATTTGAGGCATCCTTTTGATCCTTCCCTGGGTTAAGCTGGCCTCTGTCCTCTAGTCTTCCTTCCCCGGACACTTCTTCAGTCCGTGAGAGTATCTCATCTGGAAAGCAGTGACAACTTCTGAAACGATTCTCCAACTCCTAGTCTCTTTGTGCTTCAGTTTGTTGTACCGTGCTCCCAGGTTAAACTTCAGAGTTGGAGCTGTGATGCAAGCTCTTCTTTCAGGGAGCAAAAAAGTGTTAAGGGAAAGATGAGGCGAAGTCTTTTCAATGGAAAGGCAATTGTCTTGAGGAAGGCATATTATGTATGTTTCCCGGTGCCGGTGAGAAGGTGATTCACTCCACGGTGTTTACTGATCGCTGATATATGCCAGACGCTCTACTAGCTACTAAGGTTCTACATATTAGAAAGACAAGCCCTTCCCTTTTAAGTCACATTGGTCGAAATGCTGTCAATATTAATGTTCTCACAGAGATGGCGGGAATTTCAGAGCCAGTAGTTGGCCAAATATTTGTCAAGAGAGAATCAGAATCAATGAATTCTGTTTCACCTATGGTAGGTTAAATGGTGATTCTTTCCCCTGTATGTCTTTTACTCACTGGGAATAATATTTATTATTTTTTAAAATGTTTACTAATTTTTAATTCACAGCCCTTTCATTTGTCATACATCAACTTTAGAGGTGAATTATGGAGCTGGTTACATTGTTTGGAATGGTGAGCCCCTTTCTTCTGTGTCCGTTTCTCTAACTCTTGTTTCTTACCTTTTATTCCGGGCCTCTGCACGCTCCTATCCACAAACAATTGCAACTTCAAAATGAATAATTCATACGGTTCATTGTATCCTGAATCCGCATATCTGAGACCACATATAATACCTTGTGTTTGTGCAGGAAGCCTTTTGTTCTTTTGCAAGAGAAGAAAAAAAAATATGTGAAGTGTCAAAAGATGTTTGTGCTAAATTATGTATATGTTGGGCATTTGATTCTTTCAGTCATGCTAGGGGGTATGTTTCAATGTGGGGATATAGAACTAGGTTTTATTGTACTTTTTTCGCACTGGATACATTCAAATATCATTTCATCTTGATTCATCATAAACAAATAGTATTCATCTTCTCCTTTTGGAAGGACAAATAGGTAAGTACTTCAGTCGGATCCCATCAAGATATACAACTGTGTGGAACTCAATATTTGCACTATGTGGTCATAGTGCCTTTCTGATAGGTAGCGGCTGTTGCAGGCTGGCTACATGACTGTGATTTATTATTTAACTATGGGCTGTGTTCATTTCAGCAGGGAGCCGCTCTCCCTGCAGCTCCTTTGAGATCTGTGACTGTCATCACACTTTGCACAGTGGCATGGACATCATTCTCAGTTGCAGATCCCTCTGAACTCCTCCGAAAGGATTCATTTTCATAACCTCAGTGGAACACACAGAGAATTCATGCCTAAGCTTATTGACTCTCTGATATCCAGTGTGTTCATAGAAGCATAAAGCCATAGGCAGCTGTTCTTTTGGGTCCCAGTTGTCAGGTGGGAAATTACGAAGAGCTTCGTGCTGTTCTAAATAATTAAAATTAATACCAGAAGAAAACCTGCTCAATTAGCATCAGATTCCTTACAGATATGGAATATTAAGCTAGTGTCTGTACGAGACAAGTGTGTGCTTGTGAGATACAAATATTTAAGTAGGAATAATTTTTAATCTGCCTAGACTACTTAACCAAATATATCAATTCAATGACTCTTAATAAAGAAGCAAAATATTCAAGGGTGTACATGTGTGTTTATTAGGTAGGGAATCCAAAGAAGCTTTTAATATGAGTGCTCCTCCCATCTTCCCCCCCCCCCCCGCACCCCCCAGGCTCCTTAACCCCAAAGCAGTCTTGCCTCCCCTCAATTTCCTTTAAATCATTTCATAGGATGACTTTCGGGGGACAAGGATGGGACCAAAGGGAGCCGGGAAAAAGATAACAATTTTGTTTTTTTTTAATTGGAGAGAGGGAGCGGGAGAGCCAATGGGGAAAGGGATGGAAGAAAAGGGAGAGAGAAGCTCAAGAGAACTCCCTGCTAAGTGTGGAGCCCAGTGCAGGGCTTGATTTCACGACCCTGAGATCACGACTGGAGCTGAAACCGAGAGTCGGGTGCTCAACCCACAGAGCCACCCAGGCACCCCCAAAATAACATTTTTGATAGACATATTGACTAATAAAAACAAGTTCTAATATTGGAATGAAGGTCAGGAAGACAACTGTGAGAATGTTTACTCTGTGGTGCTTGAAGACCTATGTATAAAATACTTGGGAAGATAGTACCTCAAACATTCATGGCATTTCATACAGCAGACAGCGTTAGCAAGCACCCAGCATCCACTGCTCTGCTCCACATATGAGCTGAGAAAAGCATAACAGTGTGAGTGGCTGTATCCAAGGTAAAAGTAAGAATATAAACACGTTCTATTCTTAGTGCTTGTGACTCGTAGAGCTTTATCTCTTTATATTTATGTCATTAGAAAGCCCACAGTTTGCTTTCTCATTATTTTAATTGTCCACATCATTTTTAGAAAGGCTTGTCAAAGATAGCTTGGCAAAATACATGACATTTGAATCATTAAGGAATCATATATGATACCCCAGATCTGAAAGTAGAAAGTGCATTTTAATGCTATCTTTTGAGAATTTGGGTCAGCCCTCCTGGGAGTTCTGCATTTGATATTCATTTCCTCTCTCAGCTGCATTTTTCTCACCGAAAAGACAGTGCAGTGAAGCATATAGGACAGATGTTGTGTATGAGAAAGAAAAGGGAAAACAAACACAACTGTGCAGTGGGATGCGGTTGGGAGGAGATGTAATAGAATTCAGCCTGGCTTTTTCTCCAGAACATCCCAACCAAGTATAGCATCCATTCCTGAGGCCGACTTACTGCTAAACTACCTGCCTAAATATAATTTAATTTAGTAGGAAGTATTTTTAAAAAAATAAACAAGGATTGAGGGAGCCTGGGTGGCTCAGTCAGTTAAGCATCCGACCCTTGATCTCAGCTCAGGTCTTAATCTCAGGGGTCATGAGTTCAAGCCCCGAGTTGGGCTCCATGCTGGCATGATGCCTACTTAAAAAACAAACAAACAAACAAACACACAATGGGACTCACTGAGGAGAGAGAGAAGGAGAAAGTCCAGGCTAGATTTCCCATGTGTTAATTGATTTGTATGTGCGTAACTGGACAGTTGGTGTTGAAGTTACTTTCTGGAAACCCTTGAAAAAGAGAAGAAAATGCATTGGTGCTAATTGTCACTGCCCTGGGTTGAAGACATATGTTATTAAAAAAGAGTGTTCAAAGGACAGTGATAATAAATTGTAAATGAACTGTAAATTAGATCATCTGATGATTAAAAAAGAAATCCCTCTTTTAATCTATATGCACTTGTTAAATGATACAGAAGGCAGAAAGCACCTGCCAGCCTTTTCCATGCCCTGGACCTGCTGTGCTTTTGAAACCTATAGATAAGTCAGATATGTTCCTAGCAGCCAATGGAGACCATTTCATCTTTATAAATGAAAAAAAAAAAGAAGAAGAAGAAGAACAACAACAACAACCCACACACACTTAAATAGGCAACGAGACAAAGTAATGTGGTTAAGGAAGTAAAAACCCATTGGGAGAAATTTTTTCTAATAAAAACATTTTTATTTTTGCTTCCTTCTTTCTTTCTTATCAGAACACACTAAAGCTTTTTTAAGGTGAGAGGAGGTACTGAGACATGATCTAATCTGCCTTCCCCCGACCGGGCTGTGCTTCGTCAATAATCAGAGTCTGGGATTCAGAATATGAAAGTAGGGAAACCAGGGGAGGTGAGCAAAACTAGAAGATTAAAGACTTTGAAGAAATCAATCTGTCCTGTTGTATTTTGCTATCTTAGTTTATAAAGAGCTATAGGATTAGTGACATCTCTCTCTCTCTCTCTCTCTTTTAAACTATGTTGAAACTCGTGTCCATTTCAGTGAGCCAGGTTTGGTTTTGTTTTGCATAGACCATTTATGTATGTGTGTGTGTGTGTGTGTGTGTGTGTGTGTGTGTGTGTGTGTTCAGATACTTGGGGATCAAAATTTCCTGTGAGTAGTTATAATCCATTTCTTCGTTGGAAGTGTAAGAAGAAGATGGGGCACCTGGCTAGCTCAGTCGGTAGAGCATGCGACTCTTAATCTCAGGGTCGTGAGTTCAAGTCCCACATTGGGTGTGGAGCCTACGTTAAAAAAAAAAAAAAAGCGTAATAAGAAAAGGAGTAGGGCAAGGGGCAGAGTAAGGAAGCAAGGCAACAGCACAGGCAAGGGCAGAGAGGAGAGAGGAAGAGCAGAGAGATACCATCCAACCTGTCCCACAAAGGGTTGTTTCCCCATCATTGGGGTCCTTTCCCTCCAGTGAGCTTCACAGTGCTGTCTGGATGACAGACGGATGTCCGTGGAAGCTACTGGCAGGCACAAAATTGCTATGTAGGTGAACATGGGGGAGAAGGAGAAACAAAAAAAGTTGGAAGCAGTGGTATCATGTAAGGGACCTGGAGGGCAGAGAGGGGAGGAGACATAAAAGACAAGGGAGAGGGAGAAACACAGCTATTGGATAGCCTGGAAAACACTTTGGTCTTTTTTTTTTTTTTGAAGATTTTATTTATTTATTTGGGAGAGAGAAAGAGAGTGCGGGCATGAGCTTGCACAAGCAGGGGGAACAGCAGAGTGAGAGGGAGAAGCGGGCTCCGTGCTGAGCAGAGAGCCCTATGTGCAGCTCGATCCCAGGACCCCGGGACCATGAACTGAGCCAAAGGCAGACACAACCGACTGAGCCACCCAGGCGCCCCAATGCTCTCATCTTTTAAGGAGTAAGTGAACTCTCTGCCTTTTTTCATCTTTGATCTACAGTATCAGAACTGATTATTCGTTGAAATATATACTCTTAACTGTATTTAATGACCGTGCCTATTTTACCTATTTAATGTAATAGGGGAGCGATAGTTCATAACCCAGATTCTTCACAGAGGGTCCTGTGGGCTCCAGACTCTGACTCTTTAGTGTGTTACAGCCAAGATAATTACGGTACCATCGTTTCCTTTTTTTTTTTTTTTTTAAAGATTTTATTAATTTTTATTTAACAGAGATAGAGACAGCCAGCGAGAGAGGGAACACAAGCAGGGGGAGTGGGAGAGGAAGAAGCAGGCTCTCAGCGGAGGAGCCTGATGTGGGGCTCGATCCCATAACGCCAGGATCACGCCCTGAGCCGAAGGCAGACGCTTAACCACTGTGCCACCCAGGCGCCCCCCATCGTTTCCTTTTGCCCAGGGCAGTCGTAATTTTATCTTTTGCCCCATGTATTTATATATTCAGCACTTGCTTTTACTCCAGATGGTTCCATTTTGACAAAGTGTTATATGGTCCCCTTACCACAGTGGATCCAGCCAATGTATTCCAAGCCAAAGCTGTCATAATAATGTCTGTAGGTCTGTCTCCGAGACCTTCTTATCACACCTACCAAGTAGCTGAGATTTCTTATAACTGTTATTTGGTTCATTGAAGAACTGGAGTTAACAAACCTTCAAAGCCCTTTATATGTTAAAAGTGAAAAGGCAATAACTATTCCAAGAGGAGCTACTGCCTACCGGGACCCTTTGCAATCTTGAAAGATACCTCGGCTGGGACTCCAAGAGTATCCAGAGCTGGGCCGTGTAGGGATTTGGGGCCTGATTCGAGGAAAAAAGACATGACCGTGAGAGGCAGTAACATGCAAGCTGACCTGGGCAGCACTTGGACCTGAGAGGGCAGGTCCCTCACAGCCTGTGAGTCTCCAGAAGTTTACGGCACAGGGGCCACCACCTGGGAAGGGAGGAGGGCATGGGGACTCCGAGGGAGGGGCCAGTAGAGAGGGGCTTCCGTGTCTAGGTGGCATCCCTTAGCAGTGCTGCAGGGAATCCTGGCTCAGAGAGCTGTGATGACAGCAGTATCTTGGGGGGCTCCCTGGCCCAGGGCTTCTCTGTTGCTCACACGTGGGACGGGGCATTGAGGTGTATGCAGAGGAGGGAGCTGCTAAATGGTTCCGCATCTGTGTGGGCTGTTTTTAAAACAACTGGTCGTGTCAAATTTGAGATGGGTGCCGGTGGGCTTTTGAGCTAATAGGACTCAGTCTGCTGAGAAGAAGTAACCCTAGACAGTTGTGCACGGGTCATTCTTGGTTCATTTCTGTGACAGGCTGGTGCATGCATCTTCTCAGCGCCAACGGAATGAAGGGCTGGACCATTGTGGGTCTGACGCATGTTACCAAGACGATCCAAACAACTTGTGTGTTATATTAACCCTCATGGTGAGAGGGAAACTGACAAATACCTAGACAAACTCTGTTCACTTTTTTTATTTGTCACTTGAGGTAGTAAAACATTTTCTCCAAATATATAGCACTCGTGCCTCCCCTGTACCCTCTCAGACTCCGTGCCCTCGTGTGATCACAGTCTTGTCCTTGTTCCTGGTACAGCTCTGAACTGTGTCCAGGCGGATGCTACCACTGCATCAGCATGGCGTGCGAGGGTATTATGGTAATTCGTACTCATTTATGATGCCGATTTAGAGAATATTCATATTTACTCTGTACTCAGCCTCTGAACCAAGCTTAATAGGTTCATGACATCCTAGGACTCTCAGAGGTCTCTCACCAAGATGAGTTTGGTGGTATAAATAATGTGGTAGATATTAACTCTTCTCCATTCTTAATAAACGATGCTCTCCTTTACTGCTTGCAAGGACATGGAGACTAGAATAGAATCTAAAATTATAAACTCTGTATCAACATTTATGAGCCTGAGCCCATAAGACCAGGAAAATGTTGGTTTTATTTTATAAATTTAGTTTTTTTGTTTTGTTTTGTTTTAAAGATTTTATTTATTTATTTGACAGAGAGACAGCCAGCGAGAGAGGGAACACAAGCAGGGGGAGTGGGAGAGGAAGAAGCAGGCTCCTAGCGGAGGAACCTGATGCGGGGCTCTATCCCAGACTCCAGGATCACGCCCTGAGCTGAAGGCAGACGCTTAACGACTGAGCCACCCAGGCGCCCCTATAAATTTAGGTTTATTCAGAGTTTGTCCAAGGGTGCACATTATTTAGATACCTTGGGTCTTTTTTATAACAGAGCCCAGAGAACTTTGAGTCTCCAGTCCAGGCTCTTGGAGCTGGCCGAGACCAGTAGCCTACTGTTAATGGTAGTAATAGCCTTTGCACGAGTTCGGTGTTTCACATGTATAAAATGACCCACAGTGATTGTCGTCGCCCTTCCTGCAGACTTTCTTGTATGTGCCTCTTCCCCTTCTTGCACTCACCCCTACCTGTAATCTTCCAGTAGGCTTACGTATAGGCACTTTGCCTCAACTCTTGAGTAACGGGAGCTACTGTCTCACCTTCCTTTTCTCTTTGACTTCCAGGCATCGTCATCATCCTTACTTAACTCATTTAAGAAAATTCTTTATTTTTCATTCATTTTTTTCTATTAAAATTCTGAGAAATTCTAGTATAAAGAAAAGAGTAAAAATAGTTTCTGATTTCTCAACTGAGGATTACCACTGTTACTGTTTGCTATATTCCTTCTAGTCCCCATGCATATGGCTCCAGGAGTGAGGAGAGGGAGAATATGTATGTAGGAGAGTTGAGGATGAGAGAGAGAAAGACAAGGATAGAGTCTGAGTTAGAGCTACAGCTGAATATAAGTTGGGAGAGAGAATACACACGCCTGTGGGCTTGGATTTTATGTCATACTGCAGTTACTATTTTCCAGCTTCCTTTTTTCCCTTATAACTATATTGTGAGGATTTAATGTTTTTCTGGAATATTTAAGATCACTCTCATGCCAAATTGATGTAATAGGATGTATTTATTAGTTTTAATGTTCTTTTCATATTTTATTATTCTAAACACGGGAGTAAATATATTAGAAGATAAAGGTTTATCTTTTTTCTAGAATTATAATAATTATGCTGTGAAAGCTTGGTATTCTAGAATATTTTAAATGCCTACCTTCTGTACGAAATCAAGGCTTTGATGTGTATTGCTAAACTGGCCTCCAACATACTTGCTTAGACTCACTACCAAATTCCTACTTTCCCAAACCTTAACTCATTTTATCTACATTTCTTTTTAAATTTTTTTCTGACTTTCAGTAACAACAACAAAAAAGACACTTTACTTTTCATTTTCTTGGTGACCCATGTGATTTAATCATTTCATGTTTTTATTTTTTTGTTACTTGGCTTTTCATCTTCTTGGTAAATTTCCTATTTCTGTCTTTTGCCAAATTGTATTTCATAGGTTCAGTTTTTGTAATTTGATTGTATGAGCTTTTATGTATTATGATTTCACACTGCTTTATCATTCCTTTAAAATTCGTTAGCTGAGTGTCAGTTTTGACGAGCATGGAGGACGCAGTGTCTGCATTAGCCTGAATGGGCCCCGTGCTTGGACGGCTATGGACACCCAGTCATGATACTCATATTTATTCCAACTTGCCTCTCCCTTTCATTTTTTAATTGGCGTAGTCGCCAGTCTTTTTCTTTATAGTTTCTGTCTTAGCCGTTTTGTTTAGAAAAAACTCTAACTTGCACTATTCCTCTTCTTTTAGCTAATTTATTATTTCATTGTTTTTGTAATCCCCCCTTTTTTTTCTCTGCACATTTAACCTTAATCCATTTGAATGGATTTTGGCACATGCAGTCAAGTGGGCACCTTCCTTTTTTTCTTATCCAAATAGTTCACTAACGATTCCAGGATCATGTCTCCATTTATTAAGAATTTATCATAAACCTGCAATTGAAATGACATCACTGTTTCTAGACTTTCAGTCCTATTCCATTAATCTGTTTTATATTATTGTATTAGTAGCATGGTCAACATTATTTTTTTCTTTATTGTGCCACTTAAAAGCTCAGAGTCCATGTATAACCTTGTTTATTTTAAAAAATGGATATTTTTGGGGCGCCTGGGTGGCACAGCGGTTAAGCGTCTGCCTTCGGCTCAGGGCGTGATCCCGGCGTTATGGGATCAAGCCCCACGTCAGGCTCTTCCGCTATGAGCCTGCTTCTTCCTCTCCCACTCCCCCTGCTTGTATTCCCTCTCTCGCTGGCTGTCTCTCTCTGTCAAATAAATAAATAAAATCTTAAAAAAATAATAATAAAAAATAAATGGATATTTTTCATGGTGAATGTGAGTATAGTTTTATCAGAATCTTTCCATTATCCTATCCCCCCCAAATACATAATTTTAATTCCTAATTGTATATAATCTTGCTTTCCATATTCACAGATATTGTTCTTAAAAGTCTCTAATGTCTTAATCCCCAAATCCAATTGCTTGTTAGCAAGTCTACCAGCATCTGTGACATTTTATTGTGTATTATGATACATGAATAAATATCTATTCTCTGTTTGTAAATTTTAACCTTTTACAAATTCATAGGTTCTTCAAATGCTGCCTCCTGCCCGGCTTATCTTTTTTATTCACCTTGCCCTCACCTTGTATATAATAAACCTTACATGTTCCACTCCTACCATTAGAAGGGACCTTTGGGGCAGGTAGCTGTGAAAATGTATCATAAGCCATCAAACAATTTGAGGGAGGTCAGGCTGAATTCTGGAGTACAGACTGGAAAAGATTGATCCGCTATTTTCTGAAATGATATTTTTTTAACTTCAGTTCTTTTCTAGCAGCAGGTAGATTGGTACTCTTCAGGGAAGGTGTAGTATGGTCAAAACACAATTGTAGGAGTGAGTTTTCTGTAATACTTTGTAAGAAGTGTGGGAGACAAAAATCCGTGTCTTGTTTCAGATGTTCAAGGTTCTCTTATGAAGTTAAAGATAGATGAAAAATTCTGAAAGTACAGTCACCATTGGTATGGCATTGACAATTTTACACAGCTTGATTCTTACAGTGGGGGAATTGCAGTGTTTAAATTTACAATACGTTACAGAAGGTATGTGATATACCTGAGTTGTCCCTGCTGCCCCACCATACAACCATGTAATAGATTTGAACAAAAGGGAACTTACCAGAAATAATCTAAGAAATGTGTTTTTACTTTGCAATCCATTTTATTGACTTGAATATCCTTATAGAATACCCTCTGTGAGTTTTCTTCCATTTTACAATTTTTTTTTTTTGCTGCACTTTCTTTAATAAAATGGAATTATGATTTTCTTTGTTGGAAGTATGGGAATTAGTTGTGTCAGAAAATGGGATAATCACTTGGGCCAGCTCTATTGAGAGAATCGGACATGGCCTCCGCCTGCTAAGAGTTTTCCTCCTAAGTCCCACTAACCTCTCTGCCCTCAGCTCTGCTCTGTCTCACGGGGGTTACCCAGGATGCATCCGTCTCAACTTCTACACAGATTTTCTGTCTGGATCTTACTGTTCTTTTTTGGTTCAGATATTCTCCAACTCCCCCAGGTCAGTCAGTGGATCTAAACATAACGGTGACAACAGATTAGATTTAGCTTTGGTATATGAAGTTTACTTGCTTGGTTTTTTTGATATTTACAGTATTATGAAAGATTTTATAGATTGCTATCATAAAAAGAGAATCAACATAAGTTGTTTCAGTAGGTAGGAATTTACATTCATAGATGGTAATGCCATTTTAAGATGGAATTATAGAGTTTTAAATAAACATTTTGAATTCATAAATTTTTTGGCCATTCAATTAAAGTTCATAATGACGTATATGTGCATTTAATGTTTATTTTCATATTGTATTTGCCATATTGATGTAAAATTGATATAAAAATAGCATATCTTTTTATAAAATACCCACTGTATATTTACAGTCTTTTAATGATCCCTCCTTTCTTTGTAAGAATATGTAAACAGGGGCGCCTGGGTGGCACAGCGGTTAAGCGTCTGCCTTCGACTTAGGGCGTGATCCTGGCATTATGGGATCGAGCCCCACATCAGGCTCCTCTGCTATGAGCCTGCTTCTTCCTCTCCCACTCCCCCTGCTTGTGTTCCCTCTCTCGCTGGCTGTCTCTATCTCTGTCGAATAAATAAATAAAATCTTAAAAAAAAAAAAAAGAATATGTAAACAAAAGGCACATCACAACTTTTTAAAGCTTTTGGGAGTAACATTGCAAATTCCAAAAAATGGAATGCCAGTAAAATTTATCGTAACATTTTATGAATCCTCTTATTTCTTTGGTGTAAGAAATTCAAATAAAAATATGTGAAACTTAACTCAATATAACTGAGAATGTTCATGGTCTAAGGAACAGCAGGCAATTAGTAGATAATTGTTTATGTGAAAAATTTATGTCTCTACATTCTCTTGTGTGACAGGTAATGTGACTGTCTCTTCAACATCCAGTCCACCCTCTCTTTTGTGTAGCATCTGTTTTGTTTGGATGATACTGACCAGTGTCTCACATGTACTGTCTCTTGAAACAGTGACTAGTTCTTGAAATACCCTAGGACTCAGTTAATTAACACATGACCTTCCATTGTCTAGAAGGACTGATTTAGGTTGTCTCTTCATCAGTAGTTGTGTGAGGAAGAGAAACCTCTTTCCTTCCCACTGATCTGGTACCTGGCTCTCCTAAGAACAAGACAGGAGCCTTTGGATCATAGGACACTTGATTCCTTGATGATGATGCTGAGGTGCTCAGTCAAGAACACTGAATTACACCTTACCTCTGGACTTACCAGTTCCACTATCAAATCAGTCCTTTACTGGTCTTGTCAGTTTGAGTTCAGTTTTCAGTTATTTGCAGATAAAAGAAGCCTGGCTTACATACTTGGTGCCTTGGAAATAGTTCTGACCTGGATTCCAAATTAGGAACCTAAATGCTTGTCTTAGTTTTTCCATTTACTTGCAGTTTGACCTGAGACAAGTAAGTTATTTTCTATATAGGAGTAGAACAAGATGACATAAAAGGTTCCTTGTAGCTCTAAAATTCTATAGTCTTGTGATCCTAAATTGGTTTCCAAATTAAACGTAGGGGGGAGAAAGCAGTATGTGAATTTTGGTTAATGATGAAGATGATTAACTTCTTCCACAGCTAGACTAGTCCTCTAGGCACTTATGAGCAAACTACAGGCCTTGAGAGTAGGATGATGGATCTGTGCAGTCTTTGGGATATATTAAGATGACACATATCAAAGTTTCATCTGGGTAGATGTTACAATGAGCAAAAAAATGCCGCAGAATTTCCTTATTAATTATGTGAGCTTTAAGTTTTGTTTCTCTGAGATCTTTTGTTTCTGAGATTCTGAAAATTAAAATTTCTCTGTACTTTTGTCGCTCAAATGTTTCTTTACCATCTATATGGTGTATGTGCACATGTATGTGAGCATTTGCAGACACACATTACGACCCACGATTTTTACATATTCACTAATGCCTTGGTATAGAAACTAGCCAAAACCTAACATTAAAAATATTATTACAGGTAGTATTTGTTTTCACTTATGGTTCATGATAAATTATATTTTTTATATTTAACACCAATATATTTTTTAATTGCTGCTTTTTTTTGATTCACAAAATTTACTTTAATAAATGAATGCCAGATTTTATGTTTTCTAAATCACTATGACTTTTCTTCATATGGCTTAAAAGTGAAAACATGAAAAATGTCATGGCTATTATAATTTTTTGTTTGTTTTTTTTATGGGTGTCCAAGTATAATTTACCTTTGATTATAGAAGCTGTGAGCAGAGACCAGATTGCATGAAACTTACCTGAACTAAAGTTAGTCTTGTCATAAGGTACAACCTCATAACACTTTAGGTTTTTTTATAACTATAAAGCTGCAAGTTACCAGTAATAAGCATTTTCTATAATAACTATTTGTTTAGGGAGACTTAATGTATTCCCAGGTCCTAACAACAGATCAGTGGTTAAGAGGCAGCTATTAAAGGACACTGGATTATGAGCAGTTCTGCAGCCCAAGGAGATAACAAGTGTGTTAAGTTGGGCAAGAAGAGGAGATTGGATGTTATTTAAGGAATTAGTTCAGGTTCAGTCTCATGCATATTTATCTGCATTCAAATAAGAATAAACTTGGAGAAGAGGTCTTCATCTCTGAGTGGTTTTGAGATTTAGAAGCATTGATATTCGATGATGAGGAAACATCTTAGACGGACCATTATTGGCCAGGTATTTTGGTTTCTAAGAAATATAGACTCTTCGGTTGATAATCGAACTCTGTATATGGCCTATTAATCTATAAAATAAGCATTTTGTTAAAGTTTGTATTGGCACCTTTTTGGAAGGGGCTGCTCCATTGGCAGTCTGTTGCCGGAAACAGGCAAATTACATCCCGATGGAAAAGAGGAGCAGAAAGGATCCTGTCCTCCTATATTTCTTCAGAACATACTCAGTTCAGTTTATTGTTCCTCTTTGAAAATGCAGGTACTCCCTGGAACAGATAAACCTATTTGTCACAAGAGAACTACCTTAATAAGCAGATTGTATTTTTTTTTTCTTTAAATACCAGACCATGTAATTGACAAGATAGAATGAAATTTTCATGAAAACAGAGGAAAACTTTAGAAATGATTTTTCTGAGGGCTTCTCTGGCTAGAAATCTTGGGACAGGTAGCTAAAGGTGGGAGTGCCAAGAGCTAGAAAAGAGGTCATATCATTTTGCCTATATTCCCAGAAACTATTGACTCCTTGAAGAACCAACACATATGTTCTACTGATACATACACAGGAGTATCTGTGATAATCGAGTAGAGTCTTACATATGGTTGCCTTCTGAGTCTTAATGTCCTGTATTCCCAATGCCATTAAGTGTTAATTTAAGTTTTGTAAACCCTAAACAAATGAAACTAACAAACCTTTAAATGTGTGGATTAAATGGCAATATTGTTGTTTATCATTAATTTTTATTTGAATTGCTTACACCAAAGAAATAAGAGGATTCATAAAATGTTATGATAAATTTTACTGGCGTTCCATTTTTTGGAATTTGCTTGGTCTCATCCAAAGATGGGAATTTCTTTTGTCAGGAAGATGTAGTTTTGTTTGTTGATAGCACTACATTAGGTTTATCAGTGCTGTTTAAAAAATAAATTGTCTTCTATCTGTTGTATAAATCATATTAACATAATAATAGGTTGACATGTGCAGGCAATCTGTTTTTGTTTGTGATACATTACTAAAAGTTGTGTGTGAGAAAGTTAATGTACACATTAAGGGGGAGAGGAACTCTCTTTCGAGAGCTAAAAATTATAAATATTTTTAGCTATTCCTTTTTTATGACACAATCTTAATTATATATTTTTCAACATATTTGTGTGTGTAATATCTCTATATATACACACACAAATAATTTCATAGAGATACATTTATATCTCCAATTGAGGTTAGAGATTGGATGTTTTTGTTGGATCAAATTTCTGTCATTCTCCCAACTCTTAGTGTAACCATACTTATGCTTGTGTCCTGGATATCAGTAATTTTACTTTTCTAATCTACAGTGATTGTATAAGAGGGGCCCCTGAGTGGCTCAGTCAATTAGGTGTCCAACTCTTGATTTTGGCTCGGGTCATGATTTCGGGGTCATGAGATTGAGCCCCGCGTAGGGCTCTGCTCAGTGCAGAATCTGCTTGAGATTCTCTCTTTCCCTCTGCCCTCCCCTGACTTGTGCTGTTTCTCTAAACAATGCAATGTTTAAAAACAAAGATTTAAATGGACAAAATGCAATTAAAAATCCGATACACGGGGCGCCTGGGTGGCTCAGTCGGTTATGCGTCTGCCTTTGGCTCAGATCATGATCCTGGAGTCCTGGGATCGAGTCCCACATCGGGCTTCCCGCTCAGCGGGGAGCCTGCTTCCCCCTCTCCCTCTGCTCTTCCTGCTCATGGTGGCTCTCTCTCTGACGAATAAATAAAATCTTTAAGAAAAATATCCAATACAGAATTATACCGACAACATTGCTGCTGAACAGATAAATGTGAAAACTCTGTCCAATAAAACCATTGATTCTTGGGTAGTTTTGAGTTGAATCAGCTGTAAATGATCAAGCATTACTTGATGTTAAAAAAAAGAAGGGGGAGCACCTGGCTATCTCAGAGCATATGACTTTTTTTTTTTTTTTTGAGAGAGAAAGAGATGGGGTGAGCACAAGCAGGGAGGATAGGGAGAAGCAGGCTCCCCACTGAGCAGGGAGCCCGACACAGGGCTCCATCCCAGGACCCTGAAACCATAACCCAAGCTGAAGGCAGACGTTCAACCTACTGAGCCACCCAGGCGCCCCTGAGCATGTGACTCTTGATCTCAGGATTGTGAATTCAAGCCCCATTTTCTGCACAGAGCTTAGTTAATTCTTTTTAAAAGAAGGATGTTGACATGTAACCTTTCAAAGTACCCATTACTCAGAAGTTGTCTTCATTAAGATTTTTTTGCAGTTCCAAATAAAAGACAAGCAGACATATTTGCTGAAAGAGTGTGTTGGGTAATTTACAGAATTGAGGAAATTGCAGATAGAGCCAGGCTGGGGACTATGCACTTGCCACGAACCCTGCACATAGGCATCATGCTTACACTGCTCCCATCAGTACTGGTCACCTGGAGCTGCTGTTGCTTCCCCTAAATCTGGATGTTTCTGCCACAGCCAGGATGGGTCTGTCTCACTGTCCCTTCATCTCTGAGTCACTCTCTTCTCATTCAAAGTTCAGGACAGGTCCATCTGATTGGCTGAGTTAAAATAGTTGGCCAAGTTCCAGAGGCAAACAAGGTAGGCATTACAAGCTTTTGATTTCTAAACTTGGATGTGGCTACTACTTCCTGACATAGTTTATAGCTTGAAAAATTCACCAAACGAAATGTTTCAGTGACCAAAAACAAATGAGTAAAAAACTGAGACAAACTTCCATTGTAAAGTTGAGCTAATAGCACTTTAAGTACTTCTTGAGGATGCTATCTCTAAACACTCCTCTCTTAAAATGATTTGATTTGACACTTCAAGAATACCTGATTACTTTAATCGGCCAACTCAACTCAGGTTGAGAATATGATAAAGTAGAACTGCTTGTTTGATTATTTTGTCTGTGAAGAAATAGGAACAGTTAAACAGTTAATTGGTATAGATGTAAATGAGATGATGTGAATGGAGACCTTGGAATGGCATACCTTTTATGGTGGAATATTTTAATAAATGACAGATCAAAGTCTATTATAGTCCGCTCAGTTTACTCTTTAAAAATCTACCATTTTTCCACAGAAAATCATTAATTGTACTGTCTGTCAAGGGGCAAATAGAATATCTTCTATAAACAATTATTTAGTGCTTACTGTGTGCATGCACCTGCACTGTTGCTTACAAGATACACACTTTGATGTGTGAGGACTGCTGCTCTTCGGCTTCCAGTGCATATCATCTTTAATCAACTTGGCAGGATGAAGTGTTACTTGTGGAAAGTAATTACAGGTTTTCAGTGGCAATGACAGAGTAAAGCTAGCTCGATGGTGGTTGTCATGCTGAAGAGTGTACGAAACACATACATAAACTATGGGCTCTCTGTAGAAAGACCCCTTCCAGAGATAATGATAGAGCTGCTTTCCGGGACTGATAGAATCTGAGAACAACCTGATAGGGGGTGCAGCCTTCACCTTGGGGGAACAGCTATGCTATCCATTCAAGAAGATCAGAGAAGTTAAAAAGAAAATATTAAATAATGGGCAAACACTGCTGGGTACGTGCTCTGAGATGCATTTACATTGAAAGAAATGTTATAAATGTGGGAGTGGTATTGAAATTTTGATTACTTGGGAAAACAGTTCAAACGTGGTCTTGCTGCCCTTTCTTTTCAGGGAACTACGCATGACAGAGCCAAGGACCTTGCTGTAGGTCCTAAGTAAATTTTGATGTTTAACTGAAGTAATGTGTTTACACTGTGATTGAATTGGCGGTATCAGAGACCTGGTGCTTGGTGGAAGGAGCTGCGCCTTGTGCAGCGGCATCTATATTTCATATCACACCTACTGCCTGCCTCTGAGACTGGTTCGTGTGCAAGGGTTTTCCTTCAGTATACTTGTATTGTCACATGCTAGATCGCAGTGTGTAGAATTTTCTTTGGCTTATTTTTCCTGTTCCCTTACACTATGTCGTCTTTATGGATGCGTGGAACAAAATATATTGGCTATTCCTCATTCAGTCATTCAGAAATACAGGCATTTGACAGTTATTTATCGAGTGCCTAATATATATCAGGCATTAATGCAGGGGCTAGAGCCAACAGACATGAACGGATTGCCTCCCTCATGGAGCTTGTGTTCTCATACTCTGTGCGCTTGGACATGTGTTGCATTCACATGAGCCCCTGCACGTTGTTGCTGATATTGGTGTAGTGTTCTGTATTTGGCTTGACCCTTTGTCATGCGTTAGTAAGGATAACCTGGCAGTGAGGGATCAGGGTCTGAGGAAGCAGTGTGCGCTAGAAATGAAGACGAAGAAATTGCAGGACCTTTAAGACCAGAAGTGGAGGGGCGGTAAGAAGAGTAGGCAAAGGTATGCATTAAATGGGGGCATTTATTCTAACATTCAGAAAATGTTTCTTGAATCTCTGCTATTGGATGGGCATTTTTCTAGGAACTAGAGGTATAGCAGTTATCCAGACAGATGAGTTTTCTGCTGTGATTCTGTATTTTATAAAGTGAGGGAGATACACAGTAAACCATAAGAAAATTAAAGAGAGATTTTTGTATAGTAAAATATGCTCTGGAGATTGGTGTCCAGAGGAACATAATTCTTGATCTGTTGCCTGGGTGGGCTGCTCTGAATATGATGGTTAATAAAGGTCCTCTAAAAAAAATAAATAAGATAAAAAAAAAATAAAGGTCCTCTAACCGGAAGTAAGAGGAAGATGCGGTGGGGGGAGCGGCTATGTGCAGCCACTCAGGCAGGGGGGGTGGTTCGTGCAAAGGCCCCAAGGCCCAGGGAGCATTCTGTGTCCCAGGAGCAGAAGGGCCAGTGTGGCTGGAGCTTAATGAACAGGTGTGAGGGTGTCTAAGAAGAGTTGAGAGAGGTAGCCAGGTTCAGATGGCATATGGTCTTCTAGAAGAGCATCTGCAGTGCGTGTGACAAAGACTATTTCCTTCTTTCCTTCACTAGAAAAATTGCTCTCTCAATATTAAGAAATTGATAAGTAGAAGAAGTAAAAAAAAAAAAACCACAATTGCCCTTGACCAACCAGGGGTGTAAGGGCTCTGACCACATGCCCCTACACACACACACACACACACACACACACACACACACACACACACACACAGAGTCAAAAATCTGCATCTAGCTTTTGGCTCCCTAAAAACTTAACTACTAATAGCCCACTGTTAACGGGAAGGAAGCCCTACTGATAACATAAACAGTTGATTAACTCGTATTTTATGTATTATGTGTATTAAGTATTATATGTATTTGGTATGTTATCTTCCGCTAAAGTATGCTGTAGAAAAGAAAATGTTATTAAGAAAATCATAAGGAAGAGAAAATAAATTCACAGTACTGTACTGTACACAATTTGAGTATAAATGGACCCACGTAGTTCAAACCCATGTTGGTCAGGGGTCAGCTCTATACTTTTTAATTCTGCGCTCAGGTATAAATAACATTGTGGCACTCTTATTTCTCTTCCTCTTTCTGTCCTCATCCTTTCACATGCACCCACATGCGGGCACAGACATGTGCGCTCACATACAGAACTTTTAATTAAATTGAAGTTTTGTTTTGTTTTTTTTTTTTTTTTAAGATTTTATTTACTTATTTGGGAGACAGGTGCATGAGCCAGGGGAGGGGCAGAGAAGCAGACTCCCCGCTGAGCAGGGAGCCTGACCTCGGACTTGATCCGAGGACGCTGGGATAGTGACCTGAGCCAAAGGCAGATGCTTAACCAATTGAGCCACCCAGGCGCCCTGTTAAATTCAAGTTATACTCCTTACATGTTTATTTTTTATTTTTATTTTTTAAAGATTTTATTTATTTATGTGACAGAGAGACAGACAGCGAGAGAGGGAACACAGCAGGGGATAGGGAGAGGAAGAAACAGGCTCCCAGCTGAGGAGCCCGATGTGGGACTTGATCCTTGAACACCGGGATCACGCCCTGAGCTGAAGGCAGACGCTTAACGACTGCGCTACCCAGGCGCCCCTCCTTACATGTTTAAAATAAGTTATTGGCACTTGCTCTGTTAAGAATGTTTGTTTAGGTCATCAAATGTAATGATAAGAAATAAGACAGTATTATATAATATATAAAATATACAATAATATATAACAATTAATATATGAAATACAATTTTAATGATAACATCATATGGATATACTGAGCTCTGTGGCTCATTTCTTTTTTTTTTTTTAAAGATTTTATTTATTTATTCGACAGAGATAGAGACAGCCAGCGAGAGAGGGAACACAAGCAGGGGGAGTGGGAGAGGAAGAAGCAGGCTCATAGTGGAAGAGCCTGATGTGGGGCTCGATCCCATAACACCGGGATCACGCCCTGAGCCGAAGGCAGACGCTTAACTGCTGTGCCACCCAGGCGCCCCTATGTGGCTCATTTCTAAAAGCTTCAGTTTTTTAGCATAACAAATATGAATGCCATAAATATTTGAATATAAAAATATGTGTCTAAAACTCCAATTTCCTTAGCAGAATTTCCCAAGGTGGAGACATATCAGAAGTCATTATTATTATTATCATGCCAAAATTTCCACCTAAAATTATAAGCACTGTATGAGAGTGTCTTCATCTTTACTCCCTTTGAAACACTGGTTATTATCATTTCTTAAACATCTGAGTCGACAGATCACAAGTGGTATCTTTTATCTGTTTCTTCTGTGGCTTTATTTAGGACAGGAAGTGAAGTTGTTTATTATATTGTTGTTTTAGTTATCTATGTCTGCATAGTACACTACCCCAAAGCACAGTGGCTTAAAACGACAAACGTTTATTATGTCATAGTTTCCATGGGTGAGGAATTCAGGCGTTGCTTAGGTGGGTGACTCTCAGTGTCTTACGGATTCAGGGTGATCTGAAAGCTTGACTGGCGGTGGAGGATCTGCTCTTGAGGTGTCTTGACCCCATGGCTATTGGCAGGAGATGTCATTGCCTTGCCACATGGGCCTCTCTGTGTCCTGTTTGACTGTGGTCGCTATCTTGCCCCACTGTGAACGATGCAAGAGAGCATGAGGAAAAATTCGTAGTATCTCTTATGACCGAGTCTGTTAAATTGCCCAGTGAAACTTCAACTCTGTGCAGTTTGTTAGAAATGAATCACTAGGGAGCCTGGATGGCTCAGTAGGTTAAGTGTTGGACTCTTGATTTTGGCTCAGGTCATGATCTCAGAGTTGTGGAATCAAGTCCCGTGTTGGGCTCTGTGCTCAGCACAGAGTCTGCTTGTCCCCCTCCTGCTACTTCCCTCCTCCCCCCTGTGCGTGCTCACTCTCTCTCAAATAAATAAATAAATAAAATCTTAAAAACATAGAATCACGAAGTCAGGCCTACTACTTAGAGAAAGGAGTATCAGAGAATTTGTAGACCTATTTTAAAGCCACACAGAAGTTTTTACCAGTTTCTCCCTGGCATTTAATAGGCATTGACCATGTTGCTGCAGCTATCATTACTATCAGACAACTAATGTACCACCTCACTACCATTAAGGGCTTTTTTATGTGTTTTTCATCTATTCCAATGACCTTGCTGCCAAAATTGTGGGTTTTTTTTAAAATTTGGAATGCCACAAGTTAGCTTATAATCATTTTTATAAGATAATCTGTCTTGTAGAGGTTATATTGAGGGAAAAAATTTGTCATAGATTCTGTCTCATAAATTGATCATTTTGGATTTCTGCTTAAATGAGTTTTGACTTATGTTAAATCGACAGGTTTTTCATGTGTACTGTTTGTATTGTTAGTTTATCATTTACTGTCTAGGATTGTAAGTACTATTTATTTCAAATAAGATAGATTCAGGATAGAAGAAAATGTTTATATAGAGTTTTGTATTGTAATTAGTTTCTCTCCTGGTTCCAGCCATTTACCTTACTCTTGAAGCCTTTTATCTCTTTGGCTCTCATTAACAACGGTCTATCTAAAGCTCAGTTTCTCTCAGCTTCCAAATAGGGATGATGAAAGAAACTTATCCACAAGTAGTTGTGGTGCTTAAGGGAAAAAGAAGCTATGATATATGTTAGTTATTGCTTTGTTGGTGGTGGTAGTGGTGATAATCTGAGGACAAAAATCAGCACATTGAAAATTAGCAAGCTTGTGTGAAATTTGGCCAGTTGGAACAGGCTCACTTATGGATGGTAAAGGGTACATAAAATTATAATGACTACTTTCCGTTTTAATGGAATAAGTATATTTTATGGAATAAAGGATGAATAGGAAGTCTGAGAAAGAATTGATATCATTCATTCAGTTATTGCATATAGGCAAGAAGCAAGAGTAAAAATAAATGACTCAAGCTTTTGAGTTCAAATGGCTGGCTGAACAGTGGTATTTTCAGTTGTAAGGGGAAATTCTAGAGGAGAGCCAGGTTCAGGAGAAAGCAGTGGTTTTGCTTCCTTCCATGACGAATTTGAGATGTTGGTGGCTGCCTAGCAGCGAGTGAAGTTGGAGGATTGACACTTCTGAGATAAAGGATGGTAGTAGATATGTAGTTTTATTGAGGTG